>NC_142653.1:75085000-76285000 GCF_055504915.1 Nelumbo nucifera
ACAGATTTTGTCACCATAAACCTGTCATGCAAATGAACGCCCTGGATGAGAACGTAGTACACAGCCTCATACCCCAAAGGGGTACATTGTTCTCATCACAATATTTCCTGAGCAACCCACGAACCAATGCGAGTTCCGAATTATCTGCTAATCTTTTAAGAGATGACTCTGCCAAAAACAACGCCGTAGAACCAACGGTCTCGCTGATGTCCATCATGCGCGGGACATCAGGAACCCTAGCCTCTCTCTATGCACTGTACTGATCAAGGGCATCACCAAACGCAAAGTACAGAAAAAATACAGCAAGCACAATAAGAAGTCAAGAGCAAACAAGCAAGACGAAAACCAATGAGACACACTATACCCTTTAAAGCAAAACTCACTCCACATACCGATAACTACAACCCAGTAGGGAAGCCGAGTAGACGCACTCAGACAAACCGTCACAAAGAGTGGTATAAAATAACTTATGGACATACTCTCTGAAAAAATGGCACACAACGACGCATTCTTTTAGATATAATGACGCATTCACCGCTGTCATTTAAACACTAGGTACCCAAACGACACATGCGACATTCACTGCACTAGGATAAACAAAATAATGACAATAGCAATAGCATAATCATCACCCAATGCCTATTCAAATGCCCATTAATAACAAATGATAACAACAACCAAGTCATCCGTCATTAATCAATACCATGTAGCCAAAAAAAAAACGAGCACCTATTGCTAAAACGCAACACCCATAACTATAATTTGTATCGTCTTTTGCTAATTTCCTTCTAATCAACAGTTAGGGGGGTTGGAACACATAATTAGTGTGTGACACTAACTGCTGCCAAAAAGCTAATCACCAAAAGACAAGGGGCTAAGCCATAAATTATAATGAACTGTCAAACGCGAGTATAAGATACATGGCATTTACAATTTACACAAAGTTGTAAAGTAGGCAAAACTCCAGAACCAACGTATATAGGCAAACTTATCACAAAACTCGAAGACGAAAGGACAATGTGCTTATTGATAACCTTCCACACACCGATAAGCAGGGGACTAATGTAGGTATGTAGCGCTCACTCAGATCCTCAGAGAACATCGAACATCAAGATTAACACCACATAGTACACACGAGCAGCTCACAACCAACCCCCACGCTGCAATGAACCCGCAGTACACCAGCATCCCTTTGATAAACTCGAAATATGTACCATAGTAATCGTGATAAACCCATGGTTCACCGAGTAAAATCAGCGTTAGAACCCAAAGAAACCACAATCGAACCCAACCGAGAGTCCCAAGCCCTCAAGAATGTGCGATGAAGCCACGCCTGCTAAGGCGTGCGATGAACCTACAGCACACGAATGCACTCATGGCAAAGGGTAAGGAGAGACCCAAGCCGAGCCCATGGCGAGGCATGCATATGCCTGGAGGCATGTGGAACCCATGACAGCAAAGGACATAGCGAGCCGCCACATGGAATCAGCAAAGTGCCACCTGTTGAACAATGATGTCACCAATGCCACGCAGCGAAAAACCAGTAGTGCACCCAATAATTGACAACGAATCAAATATTTCCTTTCTCGATACAGAGCGAGTATCCTCTTCCTACCTTTTAGGATCTCGAGACCTCCCCCATAAATAGAGGTCCTCCTCGTATTGAAGGGCTATCGAATCCCAACCATTTGTCACCCAGTACTCCCGAGTACGCTCCAGCTCTCCCATTCTGCATCCTTAACCTAGAGATCCTCATTCCCCTACTCGCAAGACCTTTCTCTGTCTTTCAAAGAGACCGCTCCCTAACCAAACCTTACCCCTCCTACAAGGAGAAGGTTCACAAGTTAATTCCAAAGAGCTCACACTCAGGGAGCTTCAGTAGGACACAAGTGGACAAAAAATTTAGGGTTACTTTATTAACAAAACAATTAGAAAAGCAACCTTGTTTTCAAAATGAAAGGAAAAAAGATTGAATAAACAACTCTTCAACTGGAATTAGTTTTACTAGAACTGAAGGTCTAGGAGGCCATAGGGTTTTTCAAAGATGACTGAGCTGGGTTAAACTAGGTTTATAAAGGTCTGGACAACTCTAGGTTTGGGTATGAAATGGGAGACCTAGAAAGCTAGTAAATGATGATTGAATATGAAGTGACTAGAACATGACTCAACAAGGTCTAACAAAGCCTGGGTTGGGTTGAACTAGTGATAAAGTTGAGATCGAATGTGACTTGTAGGGGTCTAGACACAATTAAGTGTAGGTGAACCAAAGGATGACTCTATGACCACCGCCTGGTTGAAGGTCTGACTAGATGAGGAATACTCAACCAAGCTATGGTTACATTGGAGACTGAGGGACAAGTTATGACTATTTTAACACTAATCCAGGTTAGATAAGGAACAAGCCTTCAGACATTGAACTAGATTGGTTGGACCTAGGTTAAAAAGACTATTATGTTGACACTGTACTAGGTGAGGTTAATCTGCAAATTTGGGGATAAAATGGGACTCTAGTCAGGTTAGAGTTAAAACTAACCAAATTTGTGTGAACAGGATGACCCTAAGATGGTTTAACCGAGTTGGGGTTTGACCACAAGTAGAGGAGGATACTAGGACCGTTGTATCGAATCTGTGCTTAGACCAAATGTACGATAGGGTTGAACTACACTAGTGTTGATCGTAGCCTAAGAGATAGGGGACGACTGAATTGAGCTGAAATTGGACCAATGACAAAGAAAGATCCTAAGATGCGTGAACCAAATATGTATAAGACCGTGGCTAAAGGATAACTCTAGGATGATTGGAGGAAAAATGTAACCATATTTTCCCATATAACAAATAAACAAAACTAGGTTTGCACTCGTGGTGTCAGCACTCGTTTGCATTTACTAAAGATGAGTAGAGCTACCGCTCTAAAAATTTGAAACTCAACTCAACATCTAATTCAATTACTTCATATTTAGTTTTAGGATCTACCTCTAATTATTAATTAGATCAATTAAAATTTATTGTTCATATATATAGAAATATTAGGTACTGATGTAGGTGCTTTCGGCAGACCACTGGCGCGTTGACACGTCGCCGAGGGCAGAGTCAATCAGCATGTTCTCAGGACGGAGGTCGATGCCTAGCGCGGACCAATGGCGCGACCACACGCGACAAGCTTGGATCCGCGCCCGCCCAAGGCTGTACCGCATCCTGACCGTCCATGCGCATCCACTGTCAGGCAACCTCAAGTATAAATAGGGCACTACCCCCTCAAGTTAAAGGATTCCGGAACTCATCCCTCTCTGGTCTTGGGCTCTCATTTTCTCCAAGCTCTCTAGCTCTTTGACGACCTCGTCCGAACCCCTCGGACCTCATCCGCCCCCTTTTCTACACTTTCACTAACTTGACCGTCAGAGTCCCTGCCTCAGGTTATCACCCAGGGACTCTAACATTCCCTCTCTCACACAGCCGACCACAGCTGACCTCAGTCGACCTCGGGCAGACTTCACCAGCCCTCAACCACTGCACACCTCGGGCTCCCCTAACCCTTGGCCTCAATAGCCCTCAGCTCCTTCAACTAGCCAGCTCGTACAGGAAGTGAAGCAAATTTATTGTGTTGTCCTTGGCCAATCCGAGCACCAACAGTTGGCACTGTCTGTGGGAACACCGCTAAGACTTCCCCCCAACCTACAACTCAACTTCCAACAGAAGGGCTAGAAAGAAGAGAACTACCCAAAAATTGATGACTAGGAACGAACTCCAAATAGTCCTCGATTGGCTTGACAACCTCACGCAAAGGCTAGATGAGGTGGGGTGACCAGCAGGAGGACGCCCGTTGGAAGCCTAGGGCATTGCCGTAGATGCCCTTTGCGGGCTCGGCCGGCTAAGCGCCCTGTCGGAGACCCCCGGGCTGATCCCTCAATGTCTGGCGGAAGTGGCCGAAGTGTGAATCAGCCATCGAGAACCCTCCAACCTCCCGGCCAAAGGGAGAATGAATTAATACAGTCTTGCAACCAATGCCGACAAGAAATGCCTCCTCCACCTTGCACCTCAGACCTCTGTGACTACCTCGACAACTGATGGGCCAAAAGGAACAGAGACTCAGCCAGCCCAACTCACTTCCGAGGAGACCTAGACGAGGTCGAGGTGCCTATCAGCTAGAAGGTCGCCGAACTACAAGCGTAACTCAGCGCGGAGAAAGACGAAATTCGGCAAGTAAGGGAGAGTCAAAGTGACACCTCGACAGCCCAGTACACCTCCACCAGGATGGATGCCTTCACCGCCACCGCCACCATCACCTCGGAGCCTCTCCCACATCATTTCAAGGCTTCCACACTGGAGACCTACGACAACAGCTCGGACCCAGACGAACACCTAGACAGTTTCTGGGTACTCATGCTCCTGTACGGGTACTCCGATGCATTGATGTGCCGAGCCTTCTAGGTGACCTTCAAGGGGACAGCTTGGCGTTGGTTCTCTGGGCTCCTACCTTGCTCCATCAACTCCTGAGACCAGTTCGCCAACCTATTCCTCGCCCACTCCATCATCAACCGATGATGCCAAAAGAGCGTCATCTCGCTCATGGCCATCCAATAGCGACACGATGAGAGCCTGCGGTCCTACATCAACCGCTTCAAGAAAGAAGAACTAAAGGTCCGCAACCTCAACCCCATGGTCTCCATGCACGCAACAATCCAAGGCCTCCTCATTGGGTCGGCCCTTAAGTGCTCTGCCGCCAAGATGCCACCCAGAACCAAGGCAGAATTTTGGAAGAAGACACAAAAGTACATCACCGCCGAGGAATCCTCGGCTAGTGAGCCCCAAGATGGAGAGACTGATCTCTACCATGGCAACCACTGACATGAAGACAGCCGTGGCGACGACAACAAGAAGTCGCCGGCCACATCTTACGACCGATACACGCCACTAAACTCCACCCGAGCACACATCCTCATGCAAATAGGAGAGGAGGAGTACTTGAAGTGGCCTGGGAAGAGAAAGAGGAACCCCAAGAGGGAAGACCCAGCAAAATACTGCTCTTTTCACCGCAGCACCAGCCACGACACTGAGGACTGTTACGACCTCCAATACGAGATTGAGTCCCTCATCTGCCACGGATATCTGAAGCAGTACATTGGCACCAACCTCATCACCTCGCCCCAATAGCAACGATAGTAGTCAGTCACTCGTCATCAACACCTCGGCCTTAGCTGCACCCGCAGGCCGAGCTATGTAATCACAAGAGCTCGGCTTCGGCTGACCATATAAAAAATATTTGTAATAAAGCAAGTTTTTCTCACCTCACCTCAAACCCTCAGCATACACGTTCTCGTCTTGACTGAGTGACCTTCGGCAGCATACAACCTTCCCCAAGGTTACACGCTCGGACTGGACCTCGGCCCAAGGCACACAACCCTTGGAGGTCATAAGCCAAGATGCTAGGTCCCTCACCTCGATCAACCGCTTGGCTGCGGCATACAACCTTCGCCAAGGTTACACGCCTAGACAGGACATCGACCTAAGGCATACGACCCTCCGGCAGCCACATGCCCTCGGACGACTGGCTGGTCGTGGCATACAACCTTCACCAAGGTTACATGCTTGGACCAAACATCGGCCAAAAGGCATACGGTGCACTGGAGGTCACACGCCTGCTCACCCCTTATGATAGGAGACCTATTAGACCTCGGCTGCAACTAACATGATGGCCCTTGATTTTGGATTCAACCTCGGAGAGACCCTCCAAGAGACCAAGTCCTTATCTAGGCTCAAGAGTTGGCATTGAACCTCCGCTCGGCTCAATTCATGACAGAACAGACATGCAAAAGGGAACAACTCCACCTTGTTGAGACTAGGGTGGTCCGCAGCACCGGCCGGGCTCCCTTGCAACCTCAGCCACACACGGATTTATGCACCCTGTCCCCCATGGGATGGGTAACCAGCACAGCTATGGCATGTGCCACCTTTTCCTTCTCGTCAAGGAAGAGGGCTCCGTTTTTTGGTGGCGAAGCTGGCCTCGACCTTACCCACCTGGGTGCGTGAGCCAATGGGTTATTGAGCAATGAAATCTTTGGAACTTGTGACCTCTCAAAAAGGGGCACCAACCCCTACACAGAAGAAACGCAATCGCGACAAAGGCACAACATACACAAAAATTCCACGCCGGGCAACTTAGGACAAGATTTGGACCTCGGCAGCCTCCTCAGCTACCGCAGACTCCTCCCCGGAAAATATGCCTCCTCGGCTCACCAAGGTTCATCACCGCGGGTGCACTCCACACCTCGGTGGCCATCTCTGCTCGCCTCTAGGCACCCGCACGACCCTCTACTTTGGTGACCTCACCTCCTTAGTTTGGAGCACCATCACCTTGGACAACAACCGCAACTCGGCGGCCCCCTCTGGGCGTCCGTGCACCCCTCCTCTCTGGTGACCTCACCCCTTCAGCTCGGGGCAGATTCACCTCGAGCGCCACCTACACGTCGGCGGTTCCTCCTTGCCGATAACCTTGCCTCCCCGGCTCGGGGCATTAACTCCTCAAATGTCCACAACAGAAGCACAACTATCAACAAAAGAATTCTCCAAGCAATAGAGTGAGTACCCTCTTGGCCAAGGCACCCTCCTGGCCTACTCAACCAGCAAGCCCCTGACATTCAACGACATCCTTACGAAAGCACGAGCTAGCCGATGCTTATCAACGAGAAAGTGAGTCAACCACAAGAATTCTCCAACCTAGGCAAGTGAAGCCAAGACCAGCCCACGTCAAAGCTTCCTCCGCCACTAAGGTCTCATCTCGACTCCCCATCATGTTGACCTAGACGACCAACCCCCTACACCAGATGCCAAGGAAACACTGTTATTGTCTCGCGTATGGCCGCGACCCAATGCCCACCTTGGGCATGGCCCAGACCTTTAACGTCGAGACCTGCCATGCACGCAACACCACCCGACACCTGAATTTGTCCGGTGCGAGGCCATGGCACACCCACTTGCTATAAAAGGCCACTCAGCGCCTCCCAAGAAGAATGACACTCTCTTTGGCCAAAGCCAAGGTCCTTAGTTGAGACCTCCACCACGGCCTCAAGAGTGGGGGTGGTGTGTCTAGAACCGCGTTGTTAATGACTCTAAAACACCAGTTTAAACATTTATAATTTTTTCATTTCTCGCAACAACTATAAACGTAGTAAATGGTGAGAATGGGTCATATCCACAGGGAAGCAAGGGATAAATAATTACGTACTTAGATCCGAGAGAAGAGAACGCAAGTGGGATCTACAGAAAATAAATAAAACACAAATTAAATCTAATAAAAAATAAATTTGCAGGAAGGAAAAATTAAACTAGAAATTAAAGAACATAAAGTAATTCTACAACTAAAAAAAAAAAAGTGGTTGGGATTCAAATCCGGAGGTGGCAGTAGTGGTGTTGGCGAACTACAAGTAGGAACCCCTCCTCTTGCCTGGGCGTCCTCCTCTTCCTCTACCCTTGAACTTCTCAAGATCAGCCTTCCTTCTTTACCTGGGTGAATTGACCAACCCCTTCTACAGGGCCCCTGGGGTCCTTTTTATAGAAAAAGGTGGATATAACTGGAATTAGAGAGAAAGAGGGGGGCGACAACTGGGTTTTAGCAAAAATATGAGCACCCTAGGGTTTAGAATGAAGGGTTAGGATGGTTCTAGGGTGATCCAAAGGCTGAGAAGAAAAGGAGAAGGCACCTAATATTATGTGAGGCTAAGATTTAATTGTTAGACAGTATATGCCCTTAGCTCCAATCAGAACGATGTACATTACGACATTTAATATAAATGAATAAAGTACATATTTGATTCATGTTATTATGGTGTCTTTCTATGTAATACCCTTAAACTGGACACTTATGATACTCGTGTTAGTTTAGAATCTTCACAGCCGTTGGATAGATCTGGGGAGATTTATCCTGCCAAGGCTGACACTGATGTACCGCCAAGTTGGTTGGGGTGGCTTGTCTCAGCTGCCAGGGTGAGACCTGAGGTACATGCAGTGTGGGTCTTCTTGAAACCTTGAACCAGACTAGAATTCCAGTATTGCTCTGGACCTTGGAGATAGATGGGCAAAACTGGAATGTTACACCTGACCCCTAGATTCGAATATGATACTGCACTAGGTGTTGGATTGGGTTGTCTTTGATATGCCAATCAGTGAGATCCTTAGAGGGGGTCAAAACCTGAGTATGTTGGGACAATCTGAGAATTCATCTGAGCGGGTGATCATAGTGACAGGATCAGCCCCTTTGTCGGACAAAGTGAATGGTTGGGGGTGCACTCTCTCTGATGGAAACCAAAACTGCCGGCTGTCGATTTCAACCGTTGAAATTTGTTTTGCAAAATATATTTATATAGTGATATACACACACACACACACACACATATATATATATATATATATATATATATATATATATATATATATATATTATGGTTTCAAAATTGTTTGCAAAAGGTTTTAATTCCTAGGATCCATGTGAGTAGAGAGTGCAGCATTGTACCTTGCAGCCGAGGGAGAGGTCCTCTCTTGTCGGGCAGTGTTTGATCATTATGGGCTGAGGTTAAGTGTAAAACCATTGAGGGTAATACCTGATGGGCTAATCTTGCATCTGCCCATTAAGAGCCCAAGGTGATAGACTCAGGGGTTCAAGGTCTCCTACAATGAATTTGATCCTTGAAAATGCAGTTTTCTAAAATAGGGAATGTGGTTCCCACATGGGAGACGGAGAAATTTTTGAAATTTCGCTCAACCAACCTGCAGGGTTCAGCCATCCATATGATGGATCTCTCATCCCTTCATTAATGGCTAAAGGCTGAAAGGTGAAGATTAGAAGTTAGGTGGCTCCTAGGATTACAATGCTAAAAAGAGAGTAACCTATTATGGATGGTGGAGATTAGAAGGGATGGAAGGTGAGGATTTACCAGTTAGGGGTGGCTAAGGTTTGTTTAGAGTGAAAAGAATGGGTTAAAAGGCGCCCTAAGGTTTGCTAAAACATGGGGAGCATGCTAATACAGTGGGAGGGGCGCCAAATTGGGTTTAGTAGCTTAGAGGCGCCCTCTTGCTTTCAGTTTTTCACAAAAACACCCCCTTTCTTAGCTGGACTTCACACCAGCTTCCCAAAATCTGCATTTCAGCCATGAAAACTTCTCAATTTTGCACAGAGACCCTTAGAGGGCACAACATTGAAATTAACTAGGAAAATGACAGAATTTGACTACTCTAATGCCGAAAATACCCCTAAATTGATGCCCTTAAGGCATCAAAATGCAAAGTTATCACACCCACCAACTTAACCATTACTAGTCCCTTAGCAATGCAGCCTTAAAATTACACTGATCATAGAGATCCTTCCCATCTCAAGATCATCCCTAGCAAAATTAGCCAAGTATCCTGATTCCAGAATTCTCAAACTCTGTATAGATCGGTATTAGGCTTAAGGGGTAAAATTGTCTTACTTTGAATATTACCGAAACTTGGCTTAAAAATCTTGTTTACTCTTCCATTTCCAGACTGTCTTGATACGCTGAGATTGAATTTAAAATCAGACATGCATTCTTCTTATCATCTTTTACAATGGATTTCTACCTGTGAACTTGATTTGCACACTTATTTCTATTGTTACCTTCCACCGTTTAACGTGAATCTCGACACTTGCCTTTGGTGAAGAGACTCGATTACTAAGTGTTAGGTGATTGTCTTTGGCATTCTCTTTACTGTTTAATGCGAATCTCGATACTTGACTTAGGGGAAGAGACCTGGTTACTAAGTCTAGGGTGTCCATTGACTTTTTATTCCCCTTTTTTTTTTGCATAACTGTTCAGGGTAGTCCAATGTTTCTAACAACTTGAAGAATTTTTGTCAACTTTCTCCATCTTTCTATTCTTATCTTGGCAGGGGCAAACTTGGGAGTATTTTTCAAATTCTAAATGGTTTCGAAAATATTCAATTAAGACAAATTTTGGCTCCTATCACTTGCTACTAATTTCTACAAAATCCAATATTCTTTTATCAGTTTCCTCAACTTTTTCTGTTTGAAAATCTTGTTTATTGGAAAAGTTTAAAATTTTTCAATGAAATTTTAATTCTGCATATTTAAAGACTTAGCTTCTCATTTTTTTTTCAATTTTTCTCTCTCTTTTCTTACCCCCCAACTTAAGTGCCATTATCCCCAATGGCATAAGTAGACTAATGTAAAAAGGGCTTGGGCCAAAGGGAACAATTAATAGATTTTCCTGAAGGGTTCAAGGTATGCCACCTGGTCTTGAATCAAGAAAATAAAAAACAAAAATAAACTCTAATCCTAAAATTAACTGAGAAAAATTACATTGGGTTGCCTCCCAACCAGCGCTAAGTTTAACGTCTTCAGCCGGACACATTCACACATTGTTCCCATCTATACTCCCCAACTCACTTTCATCTTACGACATACAGGGTTCAGATTGGGCTAACCACGGGGTAGATAGGGTCTCTAAAAGATCATCAACTATATCCACCTTGCACTCATCTTCCCTTGGGTTTGGATACTTAGAGGCACTAAAAATGTTTAACCGGACTTTCTGTTCCCCTAATGAAATGTTCATTTCTCACGATTTACAGTTGAGAATTGTATAGACCGTTGCTAGAAACGGACATCTTAAGATTATCAAGATGTGGTTCAGTTCCTCGATTAGGGTCATGTCTAGGATAAAATCCAATGGGAAGTGACAACCCTATACCCTAACCATGACATCGTCAATAACACTTCGAGGAGTGTTGACTAACCAATCAGCGAGTTGCAGAATTATTGGGATTGATTTTAACTCACCAATCATGAACCAATCATAAATGGATGGAAGGAGATTAATACTAGCCCTAAGATCCACTAGTGCCCAATCGAAGGTGATTCCAGTGATGACACAACTTATGAGAGGAGCACTAAGGTCTTTCATGTTCTAGGGGAATTGATTTAGGAGAGTTGCACTAACATTTGCCGAGAGCATCATTTTTTGTGGGGTCAATTGTGGCTCCATCATTTGAATACACTGCTCTTTCAAGAACTTGGCATAGGTTGGGATATGTTGGATCGCATTAAGGAGAGGGATGTTAATATGGACTTTCTGGCTCTCCTCGTTGTGACTTTCTTTGTTCTTTAGCACCAGCCCAACTGTGAGTGCAGTTGGAAAAGGAACTATGGGTTGGTTTACTATAGGTTCTTCTTCTAAAGTACCCTTCCCTTCTTCTTATCCCCCCAACTTAGGGTCTTCCTGCTCCTTTTCTTCTTCAATTTTCTTTTTCTCACACAGTTCCTCTAAAATCCTTTCACCCGTTAAGGTTGTAATAGCCTTGGTATTTTTAAGAAGAGGGTCCTTAGGAGGTGGTTGAACTTGTTGTGGAGGAAAACCCAATGGCCGATTTTTAGGACTCACAACCGGTTGACTTAGTAATTGCCCTACTCCTCTCCTCTTCTTGGCTTCAGCTAGCTGTTCTATTCGGCTTTCGAATCTATTGATAGACTGCTGCTGATTTAGGATCAGCTGCTAAAGCTTCATGAATTGGCCATCGACGGTACAGGTTTGAGGAGGTTGTGGGTAAGCCCGATACGGTTGAACCGATTGGTTCCTAGGGTACACCTGCTGGAATGAACTCTATACTTGTGTCTTCTGAAAATTTTGGGCCATTGAGTTAGATGGGTGGTATTACTGTTGGGATTGTCTATATGTTTGACATGGTTGAGCCGTTTGAGTCCCAGGGTAATCATTGTACTCCCAACGAATTTGGGCTTCAGACCATTGAGAGTGCATATCTAGCAGGGGTTTTCTTGGACTTGGGCCCTATAATTGAAGTTGGGTTGATTTTCCCACCCAGGGTTATATGGACTAGAGAATGGGTTAGCATTGGGTTGGAAAAATCTATTGGCCACATATACTTGTTTTGGAATAACTGGTTGACATGGGCCCGCCACAGGGCACTGGCTGACATAATGGGTCGGGCTTGCACAGATGAAACATGATAGATATGATGACAAGGTTGGGTATGGGCCACTTTGTTGACGACGTGCAAGGACTTCGTCAAGTCTTTGGGCCATACCATTAATCTTGTCCAGTTGTCGAGACACGTGGTTCCAATCTATTTGTGGCTAAGGTTGGAAGTAATTTCTCATTCCACAAACTCTAGCCATTGAATTCATTTTCTCTTATTTTGCTTTAACCCCCTTTCTCTTCTTTTTTTTTTGAAATTTGAAATTTAAACTTTGAGTTTTAATTTCAAATTTAGATTTTGAAATTTAAATTCTGCAATTTAAACTCAAATTTAAAATTTGAAATTTAAAATTTTTTATTTTCTTTTTTATTCGAAATTTGAAATTTAGATTTTGAAACTTAAATTCTTGAAATTTAAATTCAAATTTTGATTTTGAAATTTAAATTCAAATTTGAATTTTTAAAATTTTATGATATATTTTCTTTTTTTTTGAAATTTGAAATTTAAATTCCTAAAATTTAAATTTTTAAATTTTAAAAAAATGCAAGCAAATCAACCACACGACCTAGGGTTTCCTAAACTAATGGTTCAACCAATGTGAATCCTTTTAGGTTCACAAGGACCTAATTAAGTAACCACAAAACCCGCTTAGGCTTAGCCTTTTAACCTCTTTCTTTAGACACCAACCTCCAGTTATGGAAAATAATTTCAAGCTCTCCTAAAATTCAACACACCTTTGAACCAAATGTGAGGCTTCCCTAAAGGATCTTTCTATCCAAATTTTAAATTAGGGCTAGGGTGATCCGCACGTGAATGGTAGTGATTTTTGGGCCAATAAAGGGTGATGAAATCCCCACTTTGTCTTATTTAAGTTGGATGCCCTTAAATGAATTAACGGAAAGACCAAATAAACAGAACAAAATGCAACTAACAACAATGTATGAACAATTGTTTCTAAAATGCAATTCAACAATTAAACATAAAAGAATAAAGCAAATTAACTAAGCAAAAGGAACAATTAAAATAAAAAGAATATAAACCTATGCTCTAGAATATAATTTCAGCAATTATAATTTCAGCAATCAAATAAACCTATTCTCTAGAATATAAAACCCTAAATATTGGAATGAAAATGCAAGAAAAATAATAACTAATTTTTTTTATCTTTTTATTTTTTAATTCAAAATTTAAATTTTTAGAAATTTAAATTCCAAAATTTTAAATTTGAATATTCAAATTTTAAATTTTTTTAATTAATTTTTAATTTTTTATTCAAAAATTTAAGATTTAAATTTCGAAATTTGAAATTCAAATTCAAATTCAAATTCAAATTCAAATTCAAATTCAAATTCAGATTCGAATTAAAATTTAAATTTAAATTCAGATTTGAAATTTAAACTCAAATTCGAAAATTTAAGCAATTTCTTATTTAACAATTAATTATTCAAATAAACAACTAAAAGAAAAGAAATTAAATAAAGCAACAAATAATAATTGCAAACAGAAAATAAAACAACAATTAATTGTGCTAAACAGAATTAACAACTACTAAAAATAAATTCTTACAAACTAATTGCTAATCTAAAAATTAAACTAAAAATAAAACGATCAAAAAGAAAATTAGGCAAGAAGTAGATAAATAAAAAGAAGAAAAAAAATTAAACCGAAAATAAAATAAACAAAAGAAAAAATTATGCTAAAAAATTTTTTTTTATATTTTTCCGTTTTTTTAAATAAAAGAA
The DNA here is from genome assembly GCF_055504915.1 of Nelumbo nucifera. Classification (NCBI taxonomy): domain Eukaryota; kingdom Viridiplantae; phylum Streptophyta; class Magnoliopsida; order Proteales; family Nelumbonaceae; genus Nelumbo; species Nelumbo nucifera. Next base: position 75,098,707 of record NC_142653.1, read on the forward strand.
AAACACAAATCCAAAAATTAATACGAAAAGAAAAATATGCTGCAAAAATAAAATAAAATAAACGAAAATTTCTTTATTTCTTTTTTTTTATATCTGAAATAAAAGAGAGAAAAAAAAACGAATCTAAGATTTAAACCGAAAATAAAACAAAAGAAAATTATGCTGCAAAAATAAATAAAATAAAATAAACGATGTTTTTTTGTTTTTTTTTTATCTGAAATAAAAGAAAAACACAAACCTAATCAAGAAAGAAAAAAATCAAACAAGAAATTAAAATAAAGTAAGAAGAATAGATCTAGAAACAAAACGGAAGAAAAATAATACAAAAAAAACAAAAAATAAATAAATAAATCGGATCTAGAAAAAGAATTAATTAAAAAAATTCAAAAATCACTATTCTACCAAAAAAAAAGGATTTTAAAAATAAAAATAAGAAAATTAAAAAATAAAATGAAGCGACTACACCTGAAACGCAATCCAATTTCTCTTCTCTTCTCTTCCGTCCCGTAGTCCCACAATGCTCCGGTACCCCACCTTTTGCTATTCCATCGTGCATAATCAAAGAGAAACAAGAATTAAACTGAGATAACAGATCAAGTAATGAAACAAAAAAGAAAAAAATAATGAAACAAATCCAGAAAAAAGTAAATAAAAAATTTTCTTTGTGCTTCCCCGGCAACGTTGCCAAAAACTTGGTATGTCCGGAAGCGCATCATTAATCACTCTGGAAAACCAGTTCAAATATTTATAATTTTTTTGTTTCTCACAACAACTATAAATGTAGTAAATGGTGAGAACGGGTCGTATCCACAGGGAAGCAAGGGAAAAATAATTACGTACTTAGATCCGGGAGAAGAGAACGCAAGTGGGAGTTGCAGAAATAAAAAATTAAATAATTAAAAAAATGGAATTCATTAAAACCAAATTCGAATAGTATTGAGAATAACAAGTGCATAAAAATAAATAAATGACATAAACAACTAAATAAAAGAAACACAATAAAAATGTCTAGAAATCCGATCAGAGGTAGTAGTTTCCGAATCGCTCCTTCCACCCTTGAAATTCTTGAGCTAAGCCTTCCGTCTTACTTGGTCGAATTTCAAATATGCAGAAAAGAAATAAAACACAAATTAAATCTAATAAAAAACAAATTTGCAGGAAGAAAAAATTAAACTGGAAATTAAAGAACAGAAAGTAATTCTAAAACTGAATAAAAAAATGTGGTTGGGACTCAAATCCAGAGGTGGTAGTAGTGGTGTTGGCGAACTGCAAGTAGGAACCCCTCCTCTTGCCTGAGTGTCATCTTCCTCTACCCTTGAACTTCTCAAGATCAGCCTTCCTTCTTACCTGGGTGAATTGACCAGCCTCTTCTCCAGGGCCCCTGGGGTCCTTTCTATAGAGAATGGTGGATATAACTGGGATTAGAGAGAAAGAGGGGGGCAGCAGTTAGGTTTTAGCAAAAAATATGAGTGCCCTAGGGTTTAGAATGAAGGGTTAGGATGGTTCTAGGTTGATCCTAAGGCTAACAAGAAAAGGAGAAGGCACCCAATATTATGTATGGCTGAAATTTAATGGCTAAAGATTGAATGGTGAAGATTAGAAGTTAGGTAGCTCCTAGGGTTAGAATGCTGAAAAGAGAGTGCCCTAGAATGGATGGTGGAGATTAGAAGGGATGGAATGTGAGGATTTAGCAGTTAGGGGCGGCTAGGGTTTGTTAAGAGTGAAAAGAATGAGTTAAAAGGCGGCCTAGGGTTTGCTAAGGAGTGGGGAGCATGCTAATACAGTAGAAGGGGCGCCAAATTGGGTTTAGCAGCTTGGAGGCACCCTCCTACTTTCAGTTTTTCACAAAAACACCCCTCTCTCAATTAGACTTCACACCAACTTCCCAAAATCTGCATTTCAGCCATGAAAACTTCCCAGTTTTGCACAGAATTCGCATAAAGACGCTCAGAGGTCACAACATTGAGATTAACTGGGAAAAGTACACAATTTGACTACTCTAAGGTTGAAAATACCCCTGAATTGATGCCCTTAAGGCATCAAAATGCAGAGTTATCAGGGGGCAAATGATGTAGGTGCTTTTGGCAGGCCACTGGCACGTCGACACATAGCCGAGGGCAGAGTCAATCAATGTGTCCTCAGGAATGGGAATGGGAATTGAAATCAAAAGGAATGAGATTTTATTCCTAAATGAGGGGCAGGGAATAGCCATTCTCTAAGATGGGGGAAGGCCATTCCAGAAGGAATGGGAATGGGATTCCAATTCCGGGAATAAACATTCCCTAAGATGGGGAAATACCATTCTAGCAAGAATGGGAATGGGATTTCAATTCCGCCAAACCAAAATGATACATGTTATGCCATTGCAATTGTACATAGCAGCAAGGCTTTGTAATTAGAAAACCCTACAATCATCATCAACATCGTTGTTCCATTGTCAGTTCACGTCTATTTATCGCATCTGCACTAGCAAGCAGTAGTAGTAACACCTTGGAGGTGAGAGAGATAAGTGAGAGAAGAAAAAGATGGCAGTAGAGAGGCCACTCTATCAACTACTTCGTTCATCTTCCCCACACAAAGGTCATTTCCCTGCACCCAATGTTTTCAACCCATTGTTGACCTGGGCAATTGAACGGTTCAAACCGTCACCTTGCCTTAATTCCAAGTCCGGTTCTACTAAAATCCACCATTTGGTCAAAAAACATTGACCTAGTAAAAAAAATCATCCAAGTCGTGTGATTCAACCATTGACCTATTTGACTCGATCATTGGATTATAGGTTGCACACTCAATGCATGTGCAATACTTCTAGAGGCGGGTGATCTTTTTTTTATTTTGGTAGTTTTCCGAACCCATTAATTTTGCCAAAAAAATCCTTTTTTGGGCCTCAAATAAATAAAAGGCAATCTAGGAAGTACCCAAGAGTAGGTGTGTATAATTAGTTAATTCAATTCGATTCGATTAGAACCAAGGACCTAACTAACTATTTAGTTTGACCTTTTTCTCCAACCAAACCGAACCGAATTAGAGTTCAGAGCCAAACGGGCCCTAACTGATTCCAGTTCGGTTTGGTTCTATTTTCGGTTCAATTGGGCCCTAATTCCACATAAATGGTAAATATTCATCAATTAATGAATAATTAATAATTAATAAGTGTTATTAATTAAAAGTTAGAATAGGCCCAAAGCCCAATGCCAATAGAGAATTGTCGAAGCCATTATTCACAAACAATTAATAATTAGTTTAGGTTTTAATTAACTATTATTAATTAAAAGTTATAGTGGACCCAAAGCCCAATGGGGAATTGCAAAATTGGTCAATAGCAAAGATAATAATTAATAAATATAAAGTATTAAATAGAACACTAAATATTTAATATACTTAATTAAATAAAAGCACTAGTTCGGTTCAGTTCAAAATTTTAGTCAAACTGAATCGAAATTGAAAAGTGACTCATAAAAACAAAAACGGAACCAAACTAGCTTATTCAGTTTCGTTTGGTTCGGTTTATGGTTTATCATCCAAATTTGAACACCCTAGTAGAAGTTAGGACACAAAACCCAATAAAGAAAATCACATAAACCTAGTTAGATGGAAATGGGAGGGAAACATATCAATACATAAAAGAAAAAAAAAATCATGTCTAAAAGTAGACAAAATAAAATAAGTAGATCTATATTGCAAGTAAGGCGGCTGAAACAGGTATCATTCACCTTCAAAAGGTAGTTGCAAAGAATGTGAGGTGCATTGAGCATAAAATCATAAACAAGGTTCAAAGTATTGGAAACACAAGGTGTACCGGAAAGACAATTTTAAAAGACATATCGGGATACACTTTGGATATGCATGGATATAGACGAAAAATCAAGATACACATAAATATGTTACGAAATTCAAATAAATCATAAAAAATATATTATTAACAATACTTACAAGTTTTATATGATTGCAAAAAAACCATTTAAATGTAAAAACCATGATTTAATATTTATAAAAAATGTGACAGATCGAGATATAATTAGTAACTGTAAAAAAAATGATGGAATAACTAAAATGTGAAAAAAAAAAACAAAAAAAAACTAAAATGTGAATGTATATACATCAATTTTCAAATAACCAATATAATTATCTTAATATTTATTAGTATATAAATTTTAATAATTAATTTCAGCATTTATTAATAAGCACCACTAAGAAAAGACAAAATTGACTTAAAACTAAAATGCATATAATTACAACAAACAAATTAAAGTGGTTTAATGGTGAAGCTATGGGCATTTAAATCTAGTAAGAGAGTTAGCTAGATAATAGAATTATTGAGAGAATTGTAATTAGACATTAAAATTTAAATTTGCCTTATATATAAGAGTAATTAACTAATTAATTAAGAAGTTGGACTTGAACCGATACAAATTAGAAACGGCACAAAACGAGCCTGTATCGGACAGACAAAGAAACGAAACTCATGATTTTTACACGTTCTGTGTATTCGTTCCTTATCAGAATGGTGCATATCACCCAATACATTACGATATTTTAAACCTCGAGCATAACACAACTTGGATTAGCTGAGCACAATGGCTGTATTTCATATATTTTGACTGTAAGGCATTATCATTGGTTTTAAAGTCCATTAAACAGCCAATACGTTCATCTAATCCAATCATATCCCAACAATGTTAAGACCAATCCAGTCGACCCATACGGTAAGGTAGCTGATAAAAAAAACGGTAAGGAAACGAGTCCTGGAGGATATTCCTTTTTAGGTCTGAACTCAATTTATTTGACACAAACTCCCTTTTGGTCTTTATGATTCTTCTAAGATTTGTCCATTGTTTTAATTACAAAAATACACTGCTACTTAACTCACCCACAACCATTGACAAAATCCCAAATTTTTGTAACTGAACCTTACCTTGTAAAGGTCGGCTGCAAAGCCCGTTCATAGGGTAATTCAGATAGGTTCAACCCTTAAACCCTAAAACCAGCTAGGGTGGGAGTCGGTCACAAGAATTTGAAACCAGACCCTACCCTGTAACAGATTGGATAGGGATACTTCAAAACCAGTTCAAGGTTGGTTCCAAGTAAAACCTACCCATTTATTCGAACCAACCCAAAAATACAGTGACAAATATCGCCCAACAATGTTGGGATGGGGTCGAACCAACCCAAAAGCCTACCCATTTAATCGTCCAGAAGATTTTGTTGCAAACAATGAAGAGAGTACAATCAGTTTGAAAAGCGCTGCGACAAATTACTACATATTAAACCAAGACAAGTACATGCAACATAGTATAACGCCTGTTGACTGAAAAAAATTGTGATATAAAGAAATGAATGCACCGTGTTGGTTTTACTTTTACTTCATTTGAAATACATGCTGTGCTCCCAGAAATTTGTTGCCTACCGTAAATAATCTTAGTCACAAATATCGCCCAAACTTGAACGTTATGGAGTCGACAAACCACTGCGCAGTAGCTGCTATCCTGCTCAACCAACACTTTTTAGGCCACACGGCAGAATGGATGACTACAGCTAAGAACCATTAAAAGAATTATGCAAAATAAAAAAAAAAAAGATTCAAAATGTAGGAGAACATTTATCCTACTTCAATTTTACAGTTACATCTGCTGCTAACAAGTATGATTTCATAGAATATATGGACAACCAGTTCAGTTAGTCTTCTTCTCAGCTGCTGCATCAGTGCTGGATGAGGTTTGATCATCGTCTTCGCCACCAAAGCCAAACTCATTAACGCGTTTTTTGTCCACTGGATAAATCCACCTCTGGTAAAGATATATAAGAAAGATAACATCTGCAGCAGGTAATAGAATAAAATCAAAGTTAATAAAAAGTAGGCAAAAGAAAAACCATATAAATGGAAGCTATTTCTTGAATGAAATGGTCACAACTTGTAGAACTGCGTTACCCAACAATACAAAGTCTCAAGATGAACAAAAAAAAAGCCTCATTAATTGATATATTGGTTCTAGCCTTGCAGGATTTGAATAGTTAAAGTAGTTCAACTTATTGCAGTGCAGTAATCTCAAGCAGATGGTAACACCTCCAAAAATACAAGCGATTGAAAATTTAGGTTACCCTTCACAGACTAACACGTGGAGGACACACCAAACAGAACTACAACACCCTCCCCCCCCCTTCTCACCCGACAAGCCCACACATAAAGGAAGAAAACAAATTAAAATGGTAAATGTGGACTTAATATAAATCCTCCAGGGAAAAACATTCTTTGCTTCCAGAATCATGATGTTTTTGAATAAATAGAAATGCCATCCCAGAAAGAAAAGGATTTGTAGCTTTTTTCCAGTGATTTAAAAGGTGTGCCTAATCGCACAGTTGAGGCGCATTTTAGGGTAGGTGCCTCGCCCAGGTCCTAGGCACAGCCCTTTCAAAAGGTGCACGCCTGGTGCGCCGTGCGCTTCAGCCCAGGCGTGCGCTTTTTGAAAATTTGACGCTTTTTTGCTTTTTTTTGTGTCTAGTGGCTAGAGTTGTTTGGGCTTGCCTCGAGGGGCGTGGCACAAAGGCGGATCATAGAATCAGGAATGTAATATGTTTTACATCACATTAGCTACTTGAAGTAATGCAACTGAGAAAAAAAGAGAATGAGGGTTTTATATGCTTGAAAATGTTTTATATGTTTGATTTTATTTTTAAATTCTCACTTGAATATGCTTTACATGTTATGTTTATGTATTTTAACTTTAGATAATAGATTTTTTAAAACATTTATCTTAAAATTTAAGTTTATATTTTTACTAATATTTTGTTTAATAATTTTTTTTTTATTTTTTGGCATCTTTTTTTTTATTTTTTACACCTTGCTTAAAAAAATGCGCAACTCGCCTTGCGCCTCGGGCGCAAATTGACCCTTGCACCTTTTTTGTGCCTTGTGCTTTTAAAACGATGTTTCTCCATCAACAAGGCAGAGAAAGGGTATAAATATAGAGCATTAACCATGGGAAATTCACAGAGAAATAAAATCTCAACAATAATTGTAATGATTAATGAAGTTGAGCTGCTCAGCCATCTAGCTGAGGATGAAGTCAGGGGTTACTGATAAAAACATAACAAAAATAACAAAGGTATAATTTCTCTGTGCATCATGAGTTGTGCTTGTCATTATCCACCAAGTCAGCAGTGGAGGACAATTTCTCAGCCCAGGATAGAGAGCATAGGGCGTAGCCTTACAACTGCAGCAGTACCAAACTATTTCAATTAAAAAGATGTGTGATTTGGTACTGACTGCAGTAGTATAGCATTTGATTGTCGTTGAACAGAGAATTAGGGAAACATCATAAATTGCTGTTAATTTCACTTACCATCTCGGAAAACAGACAGCCTATGGAGCATTGGCATTTTTATGACAAAGGCAAAGAGATCATCAATAATGGTATTGAGGAACTTGTATGTCATCTGTCTCCAAGGAAGATGAGCAACCGACTTCAGCTTGTAGTTTATGAACAATTGAGGACACATCATGATGAACCCTGTCAGAAGAGAGAAACCAAAAAAGACAAAAAACCACGAGTTATTAAAGATTGCACATTATCAAGACTACAGGAATAAATAAATAGAATGCTTCACAAGTGTCCACTAAAATCAAACCAAGGTCAGTTGCAGCCCAAACTACCCCCTTCCAAAAAAAACAAAGAAACTTGTCCCAATTTCTTCTTTTAACACAGATTCAATCCATATCTAGAGCAATCCAACCATCAAATGTGAAATTTTCTCAAGCAATCAAATTTGTTGTCCATCAGACCCATTCAAGATTGCCTTATGGTTTGAACCGTAGCAATAGGAAAGTGTCTTAACAATAAATAGGTTAATAAGGTGCAAATCGTGTATCCAACTTGGAGAATTTACACAGCATTGATTCAAATTTCCACAAATGTTCAACCCATGCGTGCCCAAGTTGCAGCCCTATAGTTAAAGTAGAAGAGAAATGGAACTAAAAGCATGAATAGTTCTGTATGATCAATAGCAATAACAATCATACATCATGCAGTTCTGCACTGAACACTTTGCTCTGTCCTGAACCAAATTTTGGAGATCTTAGATCCTTGTTCTATAGTCTAAGTCTACTTTTCTATTTAATAAATGAAAGAGATGATGAGTAAGAAGCAAAAAGAGATAAAAATTGTATGTTCCCTTTCGAAATTATTTTGGCAGTTTGAAGTGAAAGGAATGCACAAACATCTAAACACAAAAACAGCACAAAAGAGATTTCCCCAAGGATGTTCTCATGGTCATCCAAACTACAAAGAAAGTACAGAATAAGATAATCAGTCTTTTAATTAAAGCTAAATTGAGTGTGTGGAGTAATGCTCCTGTCTCAATACTCAAACACTATACCACTTAGCTCTATTTGAAAATGAAGTCAATTTGTAATTTTCTTTCCATGTTTGTGCATTTATGACCGGGAAATGAAGAGTCCTCACAAAAACAAACCATGACTAGGGATATATCAATGACATGACTAACACTGGAGTGGATCTTAACATCTTATTGGAGTGTCAGTTCTAAAAATCTATCAGAATACACTCCAACTAGCATAAAAATGATTTCCTACTACTTAGTTGTAAATCTAAAGTTCTGGTGTCATGTTACCATATAGAAATGCAATTCTGTCATCTTCTGAACTTTTTTTTTATCAGCAGCAATTCTGCCATCTTCTCAACTTGGATAGTTTCATGGTCTTCCACTTTGATATATGGCATGTGTAACAAATATTCGGGTAGCCATCATGCTTACTTATGAAAACCACAGTGACACAATCATCATCATCCATGCCTTGTCCCAACTATGTTGTTGGCTACACGAATCCTGTTTTGCCAATTCATTCTATTTGAAGACATTCCACCATTAAATTATTAGTCCTCATATCATTTGTTGCTACTACCCATGTCCTTTTAAATTATTAGTCCTCATATCATTCCACCGTTAAAAGAGTTTTCTCAATGCCAAATATATTGGATATGTACAAGGGTGTGATATCATGACGGGTACGTATGTACACACACATACGCAAACTCCTGCTAACAAATAATGCAAAAGTGCCTATATATCAGGACAGCCCAATCCTTGTGTCCAATCTAGCTGAGTCACAACATCAGTAATTCCAATCATCTTATCAGTAAGGGGCTTGTATTTCATGTAAACCTCAAATCTAGGAGGACAACACAAAGAGGGGTTTTTGGACAAAGACGGTGGGCCATGACATCCATGGCTGTTATGCTAGCAAGGTAGCACCGGCCTATCAATAAACTACCATGGTTTGTTGAGCATCAAATTCATGGATTCAAGTGCTAGTGATTGTTGAGATTGGGCTGATAACACTTGTTTTGTTTATAAAGTTTACTTGGAGTTATTGGGCCCAAGGCCTATTAGTTTGTCTTAACCAAGAGTGTTTTCTTATGCTCTTTATTAGTAGCCAAAGGGTATTCTTGCCTTTGTGTTTAGATTTTTTATGAGTATATAAGATAATGAAAGGGAGCTGCCAGATCTGATTTTGGCTTGATACCATTCTTCTCAATTCTTTTCTTCTTCTCTTCTCTCCAAAATCTTCTTTTCTCTTTCTTTTCTATCACAGGTTTCTAATCAGATTGCTGTTCTTGCACTTTCTACTTGGTATCATAGCAAGACTAAGGTTTCTTTGGAGTTCTTCCATGCACCCTAGGTCGGCCAACTGCATGAGAAGATAAAGAGCTGATTGATATACTTTAGACTGCTCAGTTATTGGATTTTTTTGGTGGGGTTCAGTCATCAGGAGGGTGATCTGTATTTTGGCATCAAAATTAGGAAATTTTTGACCTAATACTGGAGTGCGGGAGGTGGCAGTTCAGAAGCCCTTTGGAGGGATTTCTCTTCAGGTAGGATTTTCTTCCTCCAGAAAGTCCTACCCTTGTGTGTGAAATCGATCTAAATTTAGAAGCTTTCTACCTGATTATTTCTTATTTATGACCTAAATGAAATCAAAATAGAAGGTTGGAGTACTGAGCAGAAAGTCCACCGATGGCCTAGGTCTGGGTAGAAGAAGTACCAATGACTCTTTTGGGTTTGGGATTATTCCCATTGAAAAATGAATGGTACAAATTATTTAGAATGGACACAATCACATAAGGTGGAATTTGGAGTTCATGGGAAATTGCAGTACACCACTGGGGAGGAGAAAAAACCTAACACAGATTCCTCCTGGTAGGCACAGGAAAATTACATGGTTGTACAATTCTACATTATCCCATATAAGTTGTTAGAATGCTCGAGTCAGGGGTATTTTGGTCATTTTGGTTTATCTTCTTGAAAGTGAAAGGTCTATTGTATCTGAGTTTAAGTTATGTGTCCCATCTTCTATGAGGGACAAAATAGTCTTTCTTGTAACTCTAAGTTTTATGAATAAAATTCAAGTGGGTCGGCTAGGAGAGTGGGATTTTTACATTCTCTCTTCTAGTTTGGCCGAATACTCTTCTTCTCTCCTTCTTTCTCTTTTCTTTCTTCTTTCTTCTCTACTTTGACCTAGAATCAACTAGAGTTTATTCACATGGTATCAGAGCAATAAGATCTCGTGTTCTCTCTTCTTGCTGCTGTCCTTTTCCTGGGTTCGCCGCCAGCTTCACAGTAGTTCTCATCTTTCAGCTGACCTGATTGGAGATTCGATAAAGGGCTGAAAAAGGAGTTGTCGTTTTGAGGGCCTGGAGGTGAGAATGCCTCTGGTCGGTACTGTGGTGGTCGTTGAAGTGGTACACTAGACCCTCTATTCAGTGTACAAAGAGGGCTGAACGTAGACAGGTATGAACACTGCTGTTGTGTGCTCAAATAATGGACTGTGAATGCTATTTTGTGCTTCAAAAAGTTGGTTGTTGTGGAGCATGGTGAGACTGAAACGCATATCAGTCATGTTCTTTTTTTTTCTTGCTCATATGTGTGCTAAAAGAAGAGTCGTAGACTGCTGAAGTCCACGACAGCAGTGGCGTGGTGGTGGTTGTGTCGTGGTGGCTGACATATCTATGATTCTAAATGCTTAAAAGTGAACTCCTAGACCTTGCGTGTAATCAGTTCTACAGTATGAAGAACAAGTGTTCAATAAAATGACGAGTGTTTTCAGCCTTGGCGTGTTGATGGTAAATGGTCCTGCAGTGTGCAGTCAAGGTGTTTGATGTGTTGACTGAATGATTTCAGTAATTGTGCTACGTCTAAGAGTAGTAGCACAATTACTGAAAGCCAGCAAAATGACCCAACCCCCTCCACATCTGCTTGTGCTTCTGGGCAGGAAATGGTGAGTGTACCACGTGCAATATATGAGCAGTTCCTTCAAACATCTCAGCAGAACACCGCTACACTTGCCCATTCAGGTATGGCTTGCTTAGCTTCCAAAGCCTCACCCTAGAACATTGACTCCGGAGCCTCGGACCATATGTCTGGGACTCTTGATGTATTTTCTTCCCTTTCTCGCTCCTCCACATCTCAAACAATTACACTTGCTAATGGTTCTACATCTCCTATCTGTGGTGTTGGTGATGTTGATCTCTCCTCCTTGTCTTTAGCATCTGTTTTATATATCCCTAAGTTCCCTTTTAATCTTATGTCTGTTAACAGATTAACCAAGTCCCTTAATTGTTCTGTAACTTTCTATCCTTCTTCTTGTGTGTTTCAAGATCTCAAGACGGGGAAGAAGATTGGTGGAGGGCATGAAGCAGAAGGTTTGTATTACCTTGATGGTGCTGGCCCCCTAGTGGCTTTTCAGTCGTCTCTTACTCCTCTCCAATGACACCACAGACTTGGTCATCCCTCTCTCAAGGCTTTGAAACTGCTGGTTCCTTCCTTGAGTCATCTTTCATCATTAGATTGTGAGTCATGTCAGTTGGGAAAACATCATCAAGTCTCATTTAGTCCAAGAATTGATAGCCGTGTCTCAAGTCCTTTTGCTTTAGTTCATTCTGATGTATGGGGTCCAGTTAAAGTGGTGTCATACAATGGGTTTAAGTATTTTGTAATCTTTGTTGATGACTTTTCAAGGATGACATGGATCTATCTTATGAAAGACCGTAGTGAATTGTTCTCTATTTTTCAGAAATTTCATGCTGAAAATACGCACTCAATTTGGTGTTCATATGAAAATACTTCTCTCCGATAATGCCAAAGAATACATCTCCTCACCATTTCAGCAATACCTAGAACATCATGGAATAATTCATCAAACTTCTTGTGCCTACACCTCGCAACAAAACGGTGTAGCTGAACGGAAAAATAGACATCTTCTTGAAGCTACTCGGTCCTTGACAATCAATATGCATATCCCAAAGAATTTTTGGAGTGATGCTATTCTTACATCTTGTTTTCTGATAAATCGGGTGCCCATGTCAATCCTTGGAAGTCAATCCCCTTTCTCCGCGTTGTTTCCCACTTTGTCTCCATTTCCTCTCACCCCAAGAGTCTTTGCCTGTGTTTGTTTTGTTCAACACTTGGGGCCTGGAGTAGACAAGCTAGATGCTCGAGCTACGAAGTGTATTTTTCTTGGCTACTCGAGGACTCAGAAAGGGTATAAGTGTTATAACCCAAAATTTCATAAATCGTTTGTGTGCTCTGATGTCACCTTCTTTGAATCAGTTCCATTTTTCTCAGATGCCGGGGTCTCTTCTTCTCCCTTTATGGTTCCTCTTCCTGTACCGGTTGTGGACACTCTTCCCATAGCTCCCATTCCTACTGCAGATGCACATCATATGCCTGTTACTACAGAGAGGCCGCCAATTACTCAAGTGTATACCCGCAGAAGTGTTTCGGCCCCTCCTCCACTTCAGCACCTGTCGACAGATCCTGCTATTGCTCCTTCCCCCTCAGATCTTGATCTCCCTATTACTCAAGTGTATACCCGCAGTTTTACATGCACTCCACAATAGAATGGTGTAATAGAAAGGAAGAATAGGCATATTGCAGAAGTAGCAAGAAGTATGATGGTAAGTTCTACATTTCTAGTTCGATATTGGGGTGATGCAGTTCTTATAACAGTTTTCTTGATTAATCAAGTACCCTCTAATGTTCTTTGATACACTACCCCGTTTAGCCTTCTATTTCTTGAGGGAGAGATATTCCATGTTCCTTCGAGGCTATTTGGATGTGTATTTTTGTCCACATTCTTGGTCCTTACTGCTCAAAGCTAGGTCCTAAGGCTAAAAGGTGGGTTTTCCTTGGGTATGCAAGAAACAAGAAGAGGTACTTGTAATGATATGGTTTCAGGGAGTCGCCATGTCACTATGAACGTCACTTTCTTTGAGTCCAACCTTTTTCTTAGGGAGTTCTTCTCAAGGGGAGTGTTTTGGGGAAAGAAGTGAACAATCTAGACTTCCCATTCCAACTTGTTTAGTCGGCTCCACTATGTCCTGCCTCTCAATTTTTTACGCGACAGCATAGGGAGGTTGATCCTACAACAGAGGAACCCACGCCACTCCCTATCAACTCATTGGAGATTCCAGGTTCAATTGGCACAGACCCAGGTATGCCTCTTGCTCCCTCTGATGGTTCAGTTCCTATTTATATTACTACCCTTGTTTCTAACACCATTGCAGATGACCTAGACCTCCCTATTGACTCCAAAAAGGGAAGAGGAAGTGTACAACTCACTACCTTTGTTGGTGAGGCTCTCTCTAAACCTGAGTGGAAGACAACTACGCAAGAGGAAATAGAAGGATCAATTAAAAATCAAACATTGGAGGTTGTAAACTTACCTGATGGCAAGGAGACGGTTGGAAGTAGATAGGTTTATACAACGAAGTACAGGGCTGATGGAAGTAAAGAAAGGTACAAGGCGAGGCTGGTCGCAAAAGGGTACACTCAAACTTTTGGAATAGACTACTTGGAGACCTTTGCACCGATGGCGAGGATGAGTTCAGTTCGGATCCTCTTATCTCTAGCAACTACCTACTCTTCGCCCCTCTTCCAACTTGATGTGAAGAATGCTTTTCTTAACGAAGACTTGCAGGAGGTGTGCATGGACCCTCCAGCTGATTTTACATGTGGCCAAAGGAAATGTATGTAGATTAAAAAAGTCTTTATATGGTTTAAAACAATCACCCAAAGCTTTGTTTGACAGGTCTAGGAGTGCAATGACTGTATTTGGCTATACTCAAACTTAATCTAATCATACTCTGTGAGAAGGGGATCATTGGTGTCGGTGTCGATAGTGTATGTGGATGATATTGTAGTCATAGGAAATGACTTGAGTGAGATTGATACCTTGAAGAGGACCCTACACTAAGAGTTTAAGGTGGCAAAGTCCAAGCATGGCATCGTCATTTCACAGAGAAAGTATGTTTTGGACCAACCACAGGAGACAAGAAAACTTGGGGCAAGGCCAATGAATACACCTATTGATCAGAACCATAGATGAATGCTTTAGATGGTGAGCTAGTGAAGGATATTGGAAGATATCAGAGATTGGTGGATAGGTTGCTATACTTACTGCATGACCAGACATCTCTTATGCATTAGTGTGGTAAGTCAAATAGTCAATACATGCATGCTCCACGAGTTCCAACACTAGGAGGCTATTGACAAGATATTTGCCTATTTGAAAGGACACCTAGGTAGAGGCATATTGTTTGTTGATTATGGACACTTAAATTTCGAAGCTTACATAAATGCTGATTGGGCAGACTGCCTAGATGACAGGAGATCTACGTTAGTAATTTGCACTCTTGTAGGAGGTAACCCGGTTTAATGAAAGGGTAAGAAACAATCAATTGTAGCAAGGTCAAGTGAACAAGCTGAATACAAACTATGGCACATGGTGTTTTAGAGCTCCTCTAGGTCCATGTTAGGAGAGATTGGAATTGAAGCGGAAGAACTTATGATGCTATAATGTGATAATCAAGTAACACTTAACATTGCCTATATCCCAATTCAGCATGATAGGACAAAGCATGTAGAAGTGGATATACATTTTATAACCCAACTCAGCATGATAGGATGCACATATAATGTGATAATCAAGCAACACTTAACATTGCCTACCATATGTTGCATCTAACAAATCTAACTTATAATTAACTAATGTTCTCACAAAAGGTATTGCAAGAAACAAGCTTGACCATGATCTACGCAAGTTGGGAATCTGTGACATCTATTTCCAACTTGAGGGGAAGTGTTGAAATTGGACTTATAACACTTTTTTGTTTATAAATTTTAGTTAAGAGTTATTGGGTCAAAGGTCCATTAATTTATATCTTGTAAAGAGTGTTTTCTTAGGTTATTTATTAGTAGCCAACTTACTAAGGGTATACTTGCCTTTGTATTTAGATAATGAAAGGGGCGGCCAGATCTGATTTTGGCTTGCTCCCATTCTTCTCAATTATTTTCTTCTTTCCTTCTCTCCAAAATCTTCTTTTCTCTTTCTTTAATATCACGGGCTTCCAATCAGATTGCTGTTTTTGAACTTTCTATTATGATCTATTAGGGTGACAAACTATGTAATACAAACAGAAATAAAATGCTCCATTGTACTGCAAAGAACCTGAATCTGTGGGTGTCCGATATCAAAAAACATCAATCCATTCTGGTCAATATGCATCAATGGTACTGGTGATGGTAAAATACACATAAGTATGTACATATGCATGCAGAGTGCATGCATAGAGAGTATATATATTCTTATAATGTTGCCAACCATAACAACTATCCTAAATCTTTTTTCCCTCTTTTGAAAGAGCTACAACCATCCCAAATCTCCATATTAAATTATATGCAGAAGGAATAACATGTTAATTTCTCTTATGATAGAGAAGTGCAGCATCATATAAGAAAAACAACCATCTAAGGACCCAGAAAAGATCTAATGAGCTTCCAATGTCAGTTTGTCTTTAATGTCACTAGTTCCATATGAAACATTTTAATTTATATACAGGTATAATAAAAAATGAAAATGAGAGAATAAAAAGAAAAAGAGGTGAAAGAGCTTACCAAACATGTAAACACAGCTTGTAAGTGAGGAAAGGATCCAAGAGTACCAACTTTTATGTCGCTCATACATTAGAGAATAAACAGAAAAGCATGCCACCAAGAGAAAGAGCACATAAGATAGATACTTCATTGCAAGATCATCATACTCCTTTGTCTTGTTTCTTGCATATGATTCCCGGTCTTTAAATCTCAATACAGGTATCCTTCCACTTCTATCAATCTAGAGAAAGAAGTACGATTGATAAATAGTGAGAAGCTAGCACCAAAGGCCTTAAAAGAGGGAATAGAGAGTTCAAGCAAAACTTAAGCTGCATATGCATAATAAGGTGAAACAAAGCGTAAGCTGGATAATAATATGGTGCCTGATGTGTGAAATAGGAATTTCTGAATATACAACCAAAAGAATTTCCAATAAGGTTAGTTTTTCAATAGAGAATCACTAACGTGTGAATGGGTCCAACCATGCCATGTAGGGCTGTCAATGGAGTCTTGATGTCCAACATAGTTGTCAAGGCGATGCCTAGGCGACAAGGCGCCCTTGGAGTCTCGCTTCACCTAATCGCCAAGCCGTTTTCTATAGCGTGTTATAACAAACTTTTATATTCTTAATTTTTTTGAGGTTATAATTAGAAAATATACATTTTTAAATGTTGTATTGAACCAACACAAACATTGCTAAATGCTTAATTTGTTGTTTTCTTATTTGTTAGGGTTTAATCAACACAAACATTGCTAAATGCTGTATTGAACCCTCAAACACTTCAAAACCTGAACCAATAAGTAAGAAAGAACAGAAATAGGGGTCCAGCCCCTATTTTTCGAATTTTCTTTTCTCTCTTCTTTTTCTTCTCATGAATATGTTGGAATATGTTGATTTTCTATACTTTAACATGAAGTTTATACTTTTCTTATGAAAATTATGGATATTTATTAAGGAAATATGCCTATGGAACCTAGGGAACTACCCTAGGATACATGTTTTTCCTTAAAAAAATCCATCGCCTAGGATCTTGACCATACACACATATTATTTCAGATTTGGATGGTCACATTTACATAATAGGATCTTGACCACATCGCTTCAATTTAAGATCCAAGTCCAATTAAATTTCATATAATACATATTATATAATTATACCATACACACATACATGGACAACATACAATTATATAAATTTTATAAATAATAAATTTAGTATTCTATATTTTTATATTTATAAAGTATAAGTGATTACCTTTTAACATCTAATTTTTTTCATTTTAAGAATAATGAAGCAACTCATATTAATTCCAAGTCCAGTATGAAACCTGGTAGGATCTGAATCCAATCCAAAACCTCCAGATTCAATCAGATTCAGACTTTTTTTGGAAAATGGTAATTCCTAATTACAACTTCCAAAAGAATTATTGTGATAAAAAGTTTGGAAACTCATCAATTTCTCGGTGGATAAGGATCAAGGTTCAATGTATTGATATTTCAATTTTCAACTGACCATAACTTTTTTTTTTACATTTTTTCTCAAAATTGGTCTGGGGGTCGGTCTTAGGCCTATCTACATCCTGAAATTGTTCAAAAGCCCAAAAGAACCTTATTTAGAATATCAGTGGCCTGCTAATTGTTGCGAAATTTTGATCCTTGGTAAGGATTTCTAAGAGAGTAAATAAATAGTAATTCCATGCATAGTTGTAAAGGTGATGCCTAGGAAACAAGGCTCCCTTGGAGTCTCGCCTCGCATAATCGCCAAGCAGTTTTCTATTGCGTGTTATAACAAACTTTTATATTCTTAATTTTTTGAGGTTATAATTATAAAATAGACATTTTTAAACTAAAATACTCATTTTGTGTGTTTATATACTAATTTCTTTTTGTTATTTTTTTATTTGTTAGAGTTTAATCAACGCAAACATTGCTAAATGCTGTATTGAACCCTCAAAGACTTCAAAACCTGAACCAATAAGAAAGAACATAAAATGTTGTCCCATCAACACATTTTCTTCTTTTTCTTTACTAATTTTGTGTTTTTATATACTAATTTCTTCTTCTTCTTCCACCTTGTCTTTTCATCTTCCTACAACAGAAATAGGGGTTCAGCCCCTATATTTTTTTAAATTTTCTTTTCTTTCTTCTTTTTCTTCTCATGATTATGTTGGAATATGTTGATTTTCTATACTTTAACATGATGTTTATAATTTTCTTATGAAAACTATGGATATTTATTAAGGAAATATGATTATGGAACCTAGGGAACTACTCTAGGATACATGTTTTTACTTGAAAAAAATCCATCGCCTAGGCGACTAGGCGCCCCCCTATCACCTAGCCTCGCCTTGGCGCCTTGAAAACTATGATTCCATGGTAAATTCAGAATCATGAAATAATTATTGAATACTTGTTCAACTAGAAACTTCAATGCAACTTCTCAGTTTAGTCAAGCTCCTATATCTTCTTAATCCAGCTTGGTCTGCTCCCTTGACTACATCCCTTACTCCAGCTTGGACTCCACCAGCTTTGGGGTTCATTAAATTGAACTTTGATGGAAGCAGTGAAGGAAACCCAGGTCTCTCAGGTATAGATGGTGTTTTCAGGGATGAAGTAAGTCGAATTATTGCCATGTTCTCAGGACCTATAGGTTGGGGGGGATCATTGAGAGCTGAAATTTTGGCAGCTCTGGAAGGGATTAAAAGAGCCCAGCAGCTGAAAATCAGCAAACTGTTGGTGGAAGGTGACTCTAGGCTGACTGTTAGCTGGCTGCAGAAGGAAGAGTCCAGTCTGTGGAAGTTTTCAAATGAAAAAAAGAAAATCAATCAGCTAACTCAAAACATGCAAATTCGGGTTCAGTAGGCTAAGAGGAGTCCTAACTCTCTGGCAGACACTGGCTAAACAAGGGGTGGGAAGAGCAATTTTTTTTTGGGGCATTGTTGTAATCTGATTTTTAATTTTAGGGATGGTTAAGAGTTTTTACCCCTCCCTTCTTTTTGTAATTTTCTATCATCGTTTTCTTAATAAAAGTTGCTGTTATTGATCAAATAAATAAAGCTCCTATATCTTCTTTAGGAATGAAAGATTACACAAGCTACAATGAGCTCATAGAGTGTACAAAATTTAAGCAACAACCCAATGAGAAAGAGATGGAAAAAAAGACCACACAAAATCTAATGAAATGATTATAGAGCTTACAAATTTCATTGACAAAACTAAGTTTAGGAAAGCTAATAAAAGCACTACCTATAGGCATATGTTTATCCAAATTTGCTTGATAATTAAGGCTAAAATCAAGTACATCCATAAGGAGCAAGAGATTCACCCTTGCAAATAAGAAAAAAAAAACACAAAGGTTTGAGATGCAATATACCTCTATGTGCATAGCTTTACCAATTTTCCAGAACTCGATACAGCAACCAATGCCAGAACTAGCAAGGATCATCCATGAAGTATCATTGTCAAGAAGATAGAGGAATACAATCAACTGGCATATAAAGCTCACAACAACCGACTTTGCAGACAGTCCTTCCATTGACTTGTTTTTGTTCCAGAACTGGATATCTACAATGTAACAATATATACAATAAATCAGCATACATTGCAGGAGAAAAAAGATCAAAACTTTATTACATACATATTCACTTACCATTCTTGAAAGCCAGGAAGTCAAATACAGAATGGAGTAATGATACAACCATTGTAATCGCCAAAAGATATGGGTTTCCTTCCAAGAAAACCCTCTGAAGAAGAAAAGAAACACAAATGTCAGATAATGAAAGAAAGGATTAATAAAAATAAATACAGGCAAGGGAAAAACATGGCCTTGTCCCTAAACTACATGGAAATTCCTAAAAGTTGAACTACACTGGACCACCAAAATAAAATTAATATGGAGAATTTTTCAGTAAATACAAAAAGTTTGACTAGCTCCTTGTGCTATATATGTATTAGGAAAAGATTTCATCTAACAATGAAATATGGTCCAGATAACCATGCTATTAAAATTCAAAATTGATCTTAACAAGTTGTGTGAAAAATATGGGCTTCATCTTGCATCCGCAATTCCTTCAACATTCATTTTTTTGGTAAATAAAAAAGTGCATCCAAAGGGTGATGAGGGATCACTGCTATAAAGATAAAAACAAAAGAACAAAAATTCAAAGCTTTCAGTTCTACATTAAGGATCAAATAAGAACTAAAGACCAATATTTACGCCTCT
Source organism: Nelumbo nucifera (assembly GCF_055504915.1). Lineage (NCBI taxonomy): Eukaryota > Viridiplantae > Streptophyta > Magnoliopsida > Proteales > Nelumbonaceae > Nelumbo > Nelumbo nucifera. Next base: position 75,118,878 of record NC_142653.1, read on the forward strand.
TCCCACTAAAGAAGACAACGCGATCCCTACTTTTTGCCTTGCCTTCGAAAATTCTTCGGTTTCTGTTTTTTTTTTATCAATAAAATTCTTCAGTTTCTTTCCTTCTAAACTTCCCCACAAGTCAAGGAAACTTGGGTTAATGAAACAACACTCCTTATCGAATTCATCAATAAACCCAAAAAAGACAAGGAGCACCAACACTGTGCATCTAATTCACAGCACCAAGGTCTTTTCCATGCTGGAAGATGGACTCATAAGTGTAGGTCCAAGTAGCAAATTTAAGAGAGTGTTTAGAAGGATAAAACTGAAAGGAAAAAAACTTGTTTAATCGAAGATCACAGAAGAGGTTTTGGCAAAAGAAGGGGTGCTGTTGGGGGAAGAGGATGTTTCGGAAGAAGTTAATGAAGACGAAGAGGTAGAGGGAGTGAAATTGGACAGAGTTTGAAAAATTAAACAAAAGGTGAATGGGGAAAAGGTGGTGGAAACTGGTTTCAAATTGGGTACGATGTTGGCCATTTTGGTTTTAGGAGGGAAAGAATACACTAGAAGAGCATTTCAGGACCTAGAACCACAGTACTCGCTGAGTGATGAAAGCCCTTGATATGTTTAGGGCTAGTTTAGAGTTTCCTGTTTGGGAAGATTTTTTGTTGGGTCAGCATTCTCAGTTTTGTCAACTGAGGGTTGTGTGAAACTGTGCAGGAGAATGTGCTACATCTGTGCTTTGGTTGCTCTTTCTCAAAGATCCTTTTTTTTTATCGATGAAACTTATGATATATTAAATTAAAATAAGTGAAAAAGCATTACAAGCTTAAATAAAGACTACAACATCAGCCTAATAACCAATACTATATTACAAAGATGACCAAAACAGATGCTGCCTATTTATCCCTTGTTTGGCAAGGGAATCAGCTAGCCCATTTGCGCTTCTTCTTTTTTTTTATCAATAACAGCACTTTTATTAAAAGAGATAAGTAAGATACAACCAGAAAGGAGGGGTAAAATGTCTTAACCCTCCCTTTCAAACCCGAAAAAACATATTACAGAATAGCCCAAAACAAATTAGATCTTCCCACCCCCTGTTTAGCAAAGGAGTCAGCCATGGAGTTGGTACTCCTCTTAGCCCATTGAAACCTTATGGTCATGTTCTGAGTTAGTTGCTTGATTTCTTTCTTTCATTTGAGAACTTCCACATGCTGGACTCTTCCATCTGCAACCATCTAACAGTCAGTTGGGAGTCACCTTCCACCTGCAACTTGCTAATATTCAACTGCTTAGCCTTTTTGACTCCTACAACTGCTAAGATTTCAGCTCTCAGAGAATCCCCCCAGCCTAAAGGTCCTGAGAACATAGCAATAATTTGCCCTTCTTCGTTCCTCAAAATACCACCTATGCCTGAAGGGCCTGGATTTCCTTCACTACTACCATCAAAGTTCAATTTGATGAAACCCAAGTCTGGTGGAGCCCAAACAGGTCTGATACCACTAGACATAGAAGCTGACCGAGCCACTTCTTCCCAGTTTCTAATGATGTCTCCTACTGAATAGGCTTCAAAAAGCTTCAAAGACTTGACCCAATGAGCCACCCTGACATATACAAGTTCTATGAGGGCATCCCTGCTTTTATCTTTTTCATGAAATAATCTTTGATTTCTTTCTTCCCAGACCGTTCAGCAAATAGCAGCTCTAGCGCATCTCCACAAAATTTTACCTCTCTTCTTTAGACCCCTCACTGGAGTGGAGCTAAACAAGCTTTGCACACTTGAAGGGGAGGGCCACCTACAACCAAATAAAGAAAAGAACCAACACCAAATATCTGAAACAAAAGGGCAAGAGACAAGCAAGTGATAGCAGCTTTCACCATTCTTCTTACATAAGATGCACCAATGTGGGGATAAACACCAATTAGGCCTTTTCTTTTGAAGTAGGTCACAAGTGTTACACTTTTCTAGGATTGCTTCCCAGCAAAAAGCACCTACCCTAGGAGGGATGGGGCTACCCCAAACTTCCCGAACTGGAAAAGGAGGCCCGGGTACCGGACTAGACTGTGTCAATGCTTTGAAGAAGGAGGAGCAGGAGAAGATACCCGAGGGAACAAGAGACCACACCCTGGAGTCCACAATGGAAGGTTCAAGGACTACTTCATCCAAGATTTTAAGCAGATTTGAAATGGGTTCCAACTCAGAATCTCTGAAAGCCCTTCTGAGACCCAAGTTCCAACCAGTAGCGGAATTAGACAAGTTAGCAAATGTTGCTACTGGTTCATTTTTAAACGTAGACAGAGCAAACAAAGAGGGAAACTGCTCTTTCAAGGGAAAATCCCCCACCAAGTGTGTTCCCAAAAAAGTACAGACAAACCAGAACCAAGATTGTACCTGATAAATGAAATAAAAGACAACAGGACAGCATGAATCGACTTCCAAGGGGAGGCTCTTGAAGCCCTAGATGATAGTCCCGGATCCCAATCATCTGCCTCTTGCCCAGAAATACTTAGGGTTATTTTAGCCCACAAATTTTCTTTTTCTTTGGACCATCTCCATAACCATTTCCCTAAAAGAGCTTCATTCTTCTTCCACAGATTTCCCAGCCCCAGTCCCCCTTCACTTTTAGGTCTTGTAACTAGATCCCACCTAACTCTATGGTCCTTTCTCTCCTCCCCAGGTTCCCATAAAAAGTCCCTCATTAAATTTTCCAACTCCCTACAAACTCCTTCTAGGATTCTGAACACCGACAAGAAATATACTGGAAGGTTTGCCAAAGTTGACTTAAATCAGTGTTATCCTGCCCCCCAGAGACAAGTAGTTCTTCTTCCAGGAAGCTAGACTTTTAGTGAACCTGTCAATCACCGGATTCCAAAAGCTCCTTTTTTCTGGGATTGTCTCCCAAAGGAAGCCCTAAGTACTTCAATGGCCAATGAGTTATCTCACATCCCAACACTCGAGCCCTTTCCTCCACCTCTCCCTCACTAATATTAATACCAATCACACAACTCTTACCCAGATTTACCTTGAGGTTGGTCATTTGTTCAAACGACCCTAATCGCCATCTTCATATTGCACACCCAGCTAATCTCCTCTCCATCACAAAACAGAATTGTGTCATCTACAAATTGTAGGTGAGTAACCAGAACCCTATCCCTCCCCACTCTCCAACCACTTATCAGATTTCTAGAGTCTGCCCTCTCAATAAGCCTCCCTAGAACTTCAACAATTAGGGTAAAGAGAAAAGGGGAGAGAGGGTCCCCTTGCCTAATACCCCGCATAGTTGGAAAGTGATCCACCACCTTGCCATTTACTAACACAGAATAATGGCAAGTCCTAATGCACCCTTTAATCCACTTGCACCACCTCTGCCCAAAACCACAAGACTCTAGCACTTCCAACAACAGAGACCAATCAACCAGATCATATGCCTTCTCCAAGTCCAACTTACACACTAGCCCTTTCTGTAGTCTTCCACTCTCATTTGCACACTAGCCCTTTCTGTAGTCTTCCACACTCTCATTTGCACACTAGCCCTTTCTGTAGTCTTCCACACTCTCATTTGCAATTAAGATTTGGTCCACAATTTGTCTATTCCTCATGAAGGCACCTTGGTTATGGGAGATGATAGAGGGGAACACCTCTCTAATTCTTCTGGATAACAACTTAGAATGATCTTGTAGAGGCTGTTAACCAAACTGATGGGTTTGAACTCTTTAGGATGAGAAGCCCCAACCTTCTTCGGTATTAAAGCAATAAAAGTAGAATTCAGACCTGGGTTTATCACACCTCTTTCAAAGAATTCCAAGAACACTGCTTGAATGTCAGCCTTATTTATCTCCCACCAATCTTGATAAAAGGCCATCGTGAAGCCATCAGGGCCCGGGCGTTGGATCTATCCATAGAGAAAATGGCTTTAGAATTCAGACCTGGGTTTATCACACCTCTTTCAAAGAATTCCCAGAACACTGCTTGAATGCCAGCCTTATTTATCTCCCACCAATCTTGATAAAAGGCCATCGTGAAGCCATCAGGGCCCGGGCGTTGGATCTATCCATAGAGAAAATGGCTTCTCTGATTTCTTCCAAGTCAAACTCTCTTTCCAACCACAACATCAACTCATTAGGGAGCTTAGGCCAATCCAACCCTTCAATCCTTAATCTCTTCTGCAGAGGCTTTCTAGAGATGGATTTAAAGTGTTCCACAAAAGCCCCGACAATCTCTTGTTGTTGTGTTAAAACTGTCCCATCATAAACCAGCTTAGATATGGTGTCTAGATTTTTGTCTCCAACTTACTTCTTCTTTGAAGATTATGTCCTCCAGGCTCTTCTTTAACTCCCACCTCATTTCTTTATCTCGGTCCCGAAAACATCCACTTTCTTCCTTAGCATCTAACTCCTCTATTTTACTTATCAACTGCTGCTTCTTCTCTTCTAGCCTACCAAAGTGGAGAGAATTCCATTCCTTAATTTTGACCTTGAGCTCTTTCAACTTCCAATGGAATTTCATCCCTTCCCAATTGACTTTCGGGTTACTTTCATTCCACCAAGTTTTCACTTTGTCTTTGAAATCCGGGTGAAGTAGCCACATATTTTCAAACCTGAAGGGAGAGGGCCCACTACCACCAATATTAGACTTACCAATCATTTTTGGCCAATGATCAGAAGTAACTCTAGGTAGAGCCCTTGACACCAGATCTCCCCAATGCTCCTCCCAGTCTGTGGTGAACAAGAATCTATCTAATTTGGAGCAGATAGGTTCAGCTTGGAGATTAAACCAAGTGAAGCTATTATGAGAAAGGTTCAAATCCTTTAACTCAAAAGCATTAATGAACTCATTGAACTTCCTCATACTGGTAGTGCACCTTTGTCTCACCTTATTGCTCTCTTCAATGAACCTTATCACATTGAAATCCCCTCCCACACACCACGGCCCCTCCCACAGACCTCTAATATCTCCCAGTTCCTCCCAAATCTCCTTCCTTTGTTTGTAATCATTGGGACCATATACATTGGTAAGGACCCACTCAAATCCATCTGACACCTGCTTAAATTTGACAGAAATTGAGAACCTTCCCACTAATTCTTCCACTCCCTCCACTACTTCATCCTTCCACAAAGTAATTAACCCTCCAGATGAGCCCCAGGAGGGGCTCATAACCCACCTCGGTCCATTCACTCTCCACACACTTCCAGCCCACCTTTTGTCAAAAGTCGTAAGTTTAGATTCCTGAATTAAAACAATGTCTGGATTTTCTTTCTTTAAAACTTCCTTTATTAAGGCTCCTTTGGGGATGTCTTTGGGTTGTTTCAAACCTAATACGGTGAATCCAAGGTCTCCTGAAGACATTTCTGCTTGTTGATCTACATTGAAAGGAATTTTTAAGGCAAAAATGGTTGGAGCTATGTTCCTACTGTCATATGTTGGAATGTGTGGAATGAAAGAAAAAAAAGGGATCTCTGAAATAATACATTGAAAAGGAGATGAATTTGCATTTTTGTGTGAGAAAAAGATAATAGTTTGGATGCTTCTAATTCCAAAATTTGAAGGATTTCAAAGGAGGCTCTTAATGTTGGTTTTATGGTCTTTTAAAGTACAAAATTGAGCCACTGCCCAGTCTTTCAAACAACAAGCAACCTCACCAAACACTCCTCTCAAAACTACCAGACAGCTTAAACCCATATAACCAACACCAAAAATCGTTCCCCGAAAATCAAATCCTCAAACTAACAATTAATCAACAAACAATAAGGCATAATGTATTTCTTTTCCAGTTCCATTAACTTTTTTTTTTGCAAATTTCTCTCTTCCCTAGGCCAACAACCCCTAACATTTTAATTACTTGAACCTCTGTTTCAACAACTTTTTCCAAATCATAACTCTCCCTCTATACCATCCTCTTCCCTTACTTTGCTCCCTTCCTCCAGTTCTTTCACAACCATTTTATCTCCTTCGCCTTGAGAATCAAAACTCTTTTCTAGCTCACTCTTTTTAATCTTACTAACTTTGTCTTCAAAATTACTTCTCTCATCATCATTCTGATTTTTATTTTTGTATTTGGTCTTCACCCCCTTGGAAACAGCCTCTCTATATGTGCAAGGGTAAGGTTGTATACATCTATCCCTCCCCAAACTGTGCATTAGTAGGAGCCTCATACACTGAGCCAGTGTTTTAAAAGCGCAAGGCACAAAAAAGGTGTAGGGGTCAATTTGCGCCTGAGGCGCAAGTCGCAAGGTGAGGCACACGCCTTTTTGAAGCAAGGCACAAAATTATAAAAAAAAAATACTAAAAAATCAAAAAAAATGTCAGAAAATTAAAAAAAATGCCAAAAAGTCAAAAAAGATACCAAGCATAATATTAATAAAAAATTTTAATTTAAATTTTAAAATAATGTTTTAAAAAACCTATTATCTAAAATTAAAATACATAAACATAAGATGTAATTATGTAAAGCATATTCAAATGAGAATTTAAAAATAAAATCAAACATATAAAACATTTTCAAGCATTTAAAACCTCTAATCTCTTTTTTCACTCAATTGCATTACTTCACGTAGTTAATGTAATGTAAAACATATTACATTCCTGATTCTACGAGCCGCCTTTGTGCCACGCCCCTCGAGGCAAGCCTAAACAAGTCCACGTTAGCACTTAAATTCTTAGTTTTCACACAAAAAATAATGATTTTATAGTTTTACTTGCTTTTTAAGAAGACATTTTATTAGGATGAATGAATGAACCAACTTTAGGTGATGAAAAACCTATTTCATCTTCACCCCTTCTTCTTATAAACTCTTTTAAATTTATTACAAGGCCCCACCCCTAGAAGTCCATCCTTTAGGCAATGAATAACCTTCATGACATGAACTAAGTGCCCTCCATTTGTCTCGCTTCTCAAAAGTCTCATCCTTCCACCGAAGTCATTGACTTTGGGGCATCAAGTCATATAACTGAATCCCAGGTGTGTTATATTGCTTGTATCATACATTAACATCTACGTCTGTTACCCTTGCTGATGGTACCACATCTTCAATTTATGGTATTGCAAGTGTGTCTTTCACCCCATTAACAAGTTGGAGCTGTTTGACATATATGGTCTATTTTAAGCAGTTTTAGAGTTTATGGAGTGTGTGGAATTGTGGTGTAATTTGGTCTTCTCTTGTTAAAGACATTCTTGTTCGTCCTATTTCATAATTTTATGTACAGACAAAATTGTAATTGTCCATACATATGGGGTGGTGAATCTTGGGTGGGATTTGAGGGAGGGAGGTTACCTGAGCTGACAGAGTGAGTGTTTGGAAAGGGATCATGAAATTTCAAGCTTCAGTAGTTGTGTTTCGTGGAAGGTGTGGGATGGATCAAGGATAAAATTCTAGGAGGATGAGTGGTTAAAGGTGGGGAAATTGTGTGAAGTTTGTCCAAGATTATATAGGTTGAGCAGAAAGGATATCACTATTGCCCAATGCTTTCAATGGAGGCAGAAAGAGGTGCTGGTGTCCTAGATTCATCAGTTATCTCCTTGATAGAGAGGTGTTAGAATGTGAGGTGCTGCTGTCTAGACTCCAAGAGATGATGATTCATCCAGAGAGCTCAGATGCGAGATGAAGGAGAGTAGAAATGGCAGATTTATAGTTGAACATTTCTATAGTGTTCTGGCTTGAAATCAAGTGGAAAAACATCACATTGGAGGCATGTGGGGCAATCCGATTCCTCCTAGAGGTGAAGCATTTGCGTGGTTGGTTGCAAGGAACAGCATTCTTACCCAAGATCATTTGAAGAAAAGAGGTCTCTATTTGGCAAACAGGTGCATCCTTTGCAAGATGGAATCAGAAGATGTGATGCATTTGATGGTTGACTGCGTTTGTCAGTTGCATATGGGGCAATCCGATTCCTCCTAGAGGTGAAGCATTTGCGTGGTTGGTTGCAAGGAACAGCATTCTTACCCAAGATCATTTGAAGAAAAGAGGTCTCTATTTGGCAAACAGGTGCATCCTTTGCAAGATGGAATCAGAAGATGTGATGCATTTGATGGTTGACTGCGTTTGTCAGTTGCATATGGTCGTCTCTTCAACAAGGATGGGACCCTCAGTCTCCTAAGGAGATCTTTGAAAAGTGGCCAGGGATTATTGGGGCAAAAAAAGTGAAAATTTAGATGGAGTCTGTGCCTTTTGCAGTCTGTTGGGAGCTGCGGAAAAAAAGAAATATAAGAATCTTTAATAACAAATAGAGGGAGAAATTTTGGATTGTTCTAAATTTTGGATTTCTTTGAGTGTTTGTTAGTTGAAGCAAGAGCATTTTGTATTTATTTGTTCTTCCCTTCTTTTGTTTTGTTGTATGTTCTTTGTATTTGTGGGTGATGATGCTTGTCACCTGCCATATTGCATCTCTTTTCTTTCTTATTTAATGAATTTTCTGTTTAATTTATCTTCAAAAAAATTGTAATTGTACTTCATGTTAGAAATATAAACGTATCACGTGCCTGCTAAGTGGGACAGACTACAAGTTTCCACTGAACATAAGAGTTAAGAGGCTAAGAACAATAAAATTCTTCTCACCCACCTACATTCTCCCAAGATTTCTCTATTCTCAGGTTTTATTCTATCCAATCTTAACCATATTTACATGGAATAGAAGCATCCAACTAGAGTGCTGACCACTTCAGCTCAAGTTTTCATGCAGTACTGCAAGTATGAATAAATTAAGAGAAAAACCTACAACTGCTGCTTACTTGTATGCCAAACATAAATAGAACATTAACAAGTGATATAAATTGTACCTTAAGTTCATCAGCCTCTCCTTCAAGCATGCTTCCATAATTACGGTGAATCTGGAATGATTGATCAATTTGTAGGAATAATTGCCACTTTGTCATACTTATGGGACCCACCTCCAAATGTAGTGGTAATTCTGTTACTGTCTCATTGATTGGTATTAGCTTGTCTCTAAGTAACCAAAACTCATTGAAAAAAACTGTAGGATAGTAGTTCAATGTTTTAGGGTTGACATTCAAATCTGCAATCTTACGTCAAGAAACTCCATGTGATGATCATCAACACAAGAACAGAAATATGTACTTAAAGATGGAATGTTAACTAAAGATTTATCATAAACCATGTTTTAACAAGTAAACCATGCAATCAAAAACTGGAATACTGACAACATAGGTGATACGGATTTTCCCTGAAGACATGCAAAAATATTAATAAAAGAAGGGAAAAAATACTTGAATTTATGTTGCCATGTCTGATTATACCTCAAAAACACAACAAAATAGTTTCCATACATTTACAAACATTTACACAGTACATATACAAAAAGTATACAATTAGTTTGATTTGGTATTTTTCATCATCATCATTTAAGCCTTGTCCCAACTATATGGGGTTGGCTATATTAATCCTGCTTTGCCACTCCATTTTATTCAATGTCATATCCATCGTTAAATTATGGGCAATTAAATCATTTCTTACTACTTCCACCCAACTCCTTGTTGATCTGCATCTAGCTCTTCTAGCCCCTTCAACTTGTAACAGATCACTTCTAATGGTTGTTGTGGATGGTCTTCTATGCTTGTCAAACAATCTCATTTTGCTTTCTCTCATTTAATCAAATATTGGGGCTACTCCTAGGTTCCTTTGTATCTAGGAGTAGGGGTTACTTCATATCTAACCCTGACCATTCTCGTTTTGCCATTCATCCATCTAAGCATTTCCATTTCTACCATGCCTATCGTTAGTCCATTTCATTTTATAACACAGGGCATGTAAATTTGGAGCAATGTTACCCATGCGATCAACTTTATGAACCACAATTTAGCCACAAGAATCAAATAGTTGGCAACTTGGTACTATGCAATCAACTTGGGCTGTTGGGCATACTTGCCCCAGGATTACCGCCAAGGCACTATCAGCCTCAAATGTCCTAGGTATATCTTAGGCTACCCAATTTTGTTGAGGTCAGAATGTTTGAACATGGCACACTTACCTATGTTAAATAGATAAAAGTTGCAATAAAAGCTAGGCAGAGTAACATTTTCCAATTAACCATAAATCACTAACATTAAAAGAAAAGGATACAAGGAGCAATATTCGGTGGAATAGCATTGTGGGGATATCTGCAAAGAATTCACAACAATTAGTACCTTTATCAAAAAGACATCTCACAAGAATGGATAATATCCATATATGTTTATGTGTATGTATGTACCATATCACGATAATGGCCAAATATGTATGTTTATGTTTGTGCATGTGTGTCTATTTATGTTAAAAAATGATAATGCAAGATGTGCCAAGCACCACAGATTTGTGCTAGCACCTGCTACTCTCACCTCTTTTATCACTCAATTCCCTCAAACAGCAAATTCCTCATCATTCTAAAGCAATAGCCATACTGTCAGCTGATCTTGAAATCCAATTGTGGTCTATTCTCAACTCCATCTGTCCATCAACAGATGTTTTAACCCTCTCAAGACATTTCCATATGTCCATGGGCCCACTGAGTTGTAATTAAGCCATTGTAAAAATTACATGAGTCCCCCCCACCACAAGACATTTCTCAAGTTTAGTCAGTATGCTCCTAACTCCTAAGCTTCTCCTTCACATCGGAGCAATCATGTGAAGGAGCCGAAACACTAAGAGATGGGCAATCAACTCCCTTAGTAGCAAGATGTGTATTTCCTTTTTTTGTTGTCTTAAACTTCTTAGGCTTTTGATGTGAATTCAGCTTCCAACACCAGTCCTTAGTGTCTTTGGGCTTCTTACAATTATTTTTTATGAATGATTAGGCAATTTTATTAAAGAGAGAAAAAGGGAAGACTGAGAAGTACAATCAGCGTTGGAGGAGGCACGAGATGCTGCCTCCTCAAAGGGGTAGGAGTACAGACCCAAGCACTATGAAATTATAAATTAGCCCAATACAAAGATACCCGAGAAACCCCTTACTTAGCCAAAGAGTCTGACAAAGCATCAGCTGGTATGCTGACCCATTAGAAATTGACTGTCATGCTTCCTGTAATCCACTTTACTTTCCTCAGAAGATCTCTGTAAACCCAAGTGACAGTGTCCGGATTCTCCTTCAACTACCAGATTTTCCACTCCAAGTTGGCTTGCAATCTGTAAACCTTGTACAGCTGGCTAGTAACTCAGATCTCTGTAAACCCAAGTGACAGTATCTGGATTCTCCTTCAACTACCAGATTTTCCACTCCAAGTTGGCTTGCAATCTGTAAACCTTGTACAGCTGGCTAGTAACTGAGCTCTTGTTGAGTCACCCACCCCTACTGGACCAGAGAATAAGGAAATAAGAATGTTGTTCTTATCCCTCAAGATTCCACCAATTCTTTAAGGCCCTCAAAATTCAACTTAATTACCCCTTTTGGAGGAGTCCACCTTGCTTGTAATCTGGACTTCTTTGGAGATATTGATGCCACCGCTGCCCAACTCCTTTGAATATTTCACAGGAAAAGTCTACAAACAGTTCTGAGGTGTTCATCCATAGGATGGTTCTTGTCAGAATGCATTCCTTAACTTCCTCAGGACTCTTTTGTTTTTCTTCTTCCCAGATGGTCCAAACCGTGGCTGCTCTTATGCATTTCCACATAAGCTTCCCTCTCATCGTTGGCCATCCAAGAATTGACATATCAAAGAGCATATTTACATTAGGAGTCAGGTTCTACCTGCAGCCAAATAAAGAGAAAACCCAATTCCACACATCTGTAGCAAAGGAACAAGATATTAGTAAGTGGTAACAGTCCTCGTTTTGTACTTTACACATTGTGTACCAATCTGGGTTCAAGTACAATAAAGGTCTCTTCTTATACAAGTTATCCACAGTATTAATCTTACTGTGATATACTTCCCAACAAAAAGAAGTTATTCTGGGGGAATGGACCTGGACCAAATTTCCTTCACTGGGAAGGGGGTGGAGAAGAACAAAGGAACTTGACACATGTATAGGAGCCACTTGGTACCAAAGTCCAGATTCTACTATCTGGCTTTAGAGGATCCAAGCAAATAGCCTCCAATAAAGATAAAAGCTCTGACATGCAAGCACATTCCTCATCTCTTAGACCTCTACGAAACCCAAAATCCCAAATTGGAGACAACAAGGTTATCAAGGAGGGAAAGAAACCTAGAAATAGGCACTCTCTTATAAAGGGAAATGGAGTAAACGGAGGAAAAAAGATCTTTTCGGGGTTGATTGCCCACCCAGACATCTTCCCAAAAAGCACTGAAGTACCTGAGCAAACATCATACCTTACTGACTGGAGGAATTTTGGAAAAACACTAGAGATTGCCTTCCAAGGTGTAGTGAGTCGAGCCTGTCGAGATACTCCAGAAACCCAACCAGTTTCAGAACAGCCATGGATACTCTCCACCAACCAGTTTCTGGTTGAATTGTAATATTGTTTCTGTTATGGTGGCCACACCTCACACATCTGTTGGGCTGCTTGTATTGTTATACTTTGATGTAAGATTTTAGTCTTAATAAAATTCCATTACCTATCAAAAAAAAATTGCTTATTAGGTACTTCATGAGGTCATTGACACTCAAACAGCCCTTGGAGTGCTGTTTCTCATCCTCACTTGATATCTCCCTACTAGGCATTTGGCTTTCCTTGTCTATCTCTTTGCATACACCCTGCATTCAATCAAGATTTGAGCTTGTTCCCCGCCCCCGCCCTCATCTGAGAGTCTGCTTAGTTCGTCTATTTGCATTTTCTTACTACTGCTCTCCACAACCAGTGTGTATTGTAGAGCTTCAATTCAGCTTTCTCCCTGATCAGTTTTATCTTCCTTTTCATCATCCTCTAAGAAAAACAGCTCTGCGTTGAGGGTGTATTGTGTATCCTAACCCATCTTGCCACTTAGATTTAGATCAACACTCTCAACACTTTAATCCTCAGAGTAACTACCTTCATCATCCATTAACCTTCTTACAAAAAATTGAGGCACAACAGGAACAGGGTGAACTTGGAATGGTGTACAGTGTGATAAATGCGCCTAGCACCCTTGAAAGTTGAAACCTGCCCCTTGTATCCCTTCAAGAGAGTGGTGTACAGTCACAAGTGCTTGGATTCTAGTGATCACAAAGAACCTGAGAAGTATAATTCCATGGAAACAGCAGAATCACGCAATGACACAGAAAAAAATACCCTCGACAACAAACCACCCAAGGGATTCCCCAAGGAAAGAAAGAATATCGAGCACAAATGGTAAGTTGGTAACCATAGAAAAAGTAATTATTGGGAAAATCCTTGAAGAAAAATTATTGTTTGCAAGAACCATACTATGCAAAAATGGTGTGGATTTATTCAAACACATCTCTGTCAACCTAATTGTAATTTAGAATCAAGCACTACACTGATAGTCCTGTGGTTAAAGCTAAGGTTCCCAACATAGACACTATGGTTACTTATGAAAAAATAAAAAACATTGAGACTGTGGTTCAACCATTCAAAGTTTGACAATGTCATAATATCAAGGCTAACTCTGATCCATCAAAAAGAAAAACTCTATATAGTTAAATCCTAACAACCGTAGATGGGCTGCTTTGGCTTAAATTTCAGGCTCTTTCTTTCTTTGGATTCAGCTTACACAATCCCCTTTCTATAGTAAATGGTTCTGTTACCAACCAGACAAGGATCAGCAGTCTCTCTTCTCCATTTGCCATACATGTAAACCATAAAAAATCCCATAGTAATTACAGTCCCATTGTTGGATAAAAACATTGCAATGGCAGAATCCCAATTATCATTGAGGACAATGCAGAATGCTTCCATGCTCATTGGAAGACAGTTTCAACTACTGGGTTAGCCACATGAGGATCTCTTCAAGACTGATAATATATATATATATATATATGACACCAGTGATTGCTAGTCTATTATGTTAAACATATATCCTTGCTAATTATAAGTTCCTAAATCCAATGAAGAACAAAACTGAACATTGTAATCAAATATACCCTGTAAAGTCGTCGACCAAATTGATTGTAATATTTGGCTTCCAAAATGAAACCCATTCTGTAGGCCCATCATCTTTAGAATCATCTTGTGTTTCTTCGTTCACCTGCAATAACAAACAAGTATCTTCAGGGATACATAAAATAATTAGAAAAAAAAAACAGAAAACTAATTAAGGAAGATGATTGATAGACATGGAGATTTTTTTTCTTGATAGAAAAAATAAAATGTATTAAAATATAAGAAAAAGCATACACAGGCATTGAAGCCTAATAAAGAAAAAATAGAAAAAACAACAGGAACAAGTGGTGATAAAAAGGAATAGTCCAAGCATCTAATTAACAATTGATAATAAGACAAATAGTGCAAACATCAGAGTAAACAAAAAATTGATGTACCATGCCAATGGTCATCTACCCATTAACAAATTCATGATGCTTCAAGAAGTAATTATCCTTACTTGATATACTAGCCAAGGTTTAAAATATCAACAAGTGTGATACCAAAAAATTGTATATCGTGTGTTTTGAACCACCGATACTTTTTTCAGCCTGATAATTGAAAGTTAGTCTAATGAGGATGAGTTCTAAAACCGTTAACCCCCAATCTCACAGTATTTATTGTATAAAAAGACGGGCTTCATCCTCTTTTACCTTTCTCTTTTGTAAGATGTTTCATTTTATCTATGTGTCCTAGTTTAATTTTTAAGTTGGTTGTTCTTCTTGTTAGGTTACCTTTTGTTTATAAATGGTTGGAGGCAATGATATTGCACCGAAACACTAAAGAACTCTATATTCCTAGAATGTGAAGTTGCAATAATTGATTTAGTTTCTTGTTTGAAGAAATTGGTGGAGGCTCAACACTCAAAATCAGAGAAGACAAAAGGGTTGTGATGGTCTTAAACAGAGGCGGCAGGATGGTTTAAAGGTTTCCTCGATGGTAATCTGTTCACCATCACAGAGACAGGGTGGAAGGGAGAACTTAGTTTGTAGAGGAAGAAGTTTTTAGTGGAAAACGAAAAATGATAAAGGAGAGTTTATTCTGTTGATTGAATTTTTTGGCTTGGGTAAAAGGCAGGTTATTTGCTTTCCCATCAGGAAAGGAAAACAGGGGTAGTTGAAGGTGGCAAAGACTTTTGATGAATTTGAATGACTTTGGTTGGAGGGACAACACACACAGTGTAAAACCAACGGTATCACCAGATCTGCAACAATCCTCTGGAAACATTGGTGTCAAGGAGAAGCTGCTAGACTTGGGAGGTATATGCGGAAACGCCATCTGTTCAAGAATAGTAGCCGAAGGGAGTCTGGAGGATTGGAGAAGGAAGGTGATCATGTTAACTAAAAAAGTGTTGGACTGGGATGGAGTGTTACAGGACATAGTCAAAGTTTTGCCGGCAACGGAAAAGGCAATCCTTCACCCCTTTGGTGAACGGCAGCGGTATGGCAAATAATGTAGAAAATTTAATTCGAATTACCACAAGAGAAGGGACAACAGTGGTGGAGAACTGGTGCCCTTCCTGGAATTAGTTGGAGGTCGACGGTGATACCATCAGTTTGGAAGTATTGGGACTTCCATTCAATCTTTGGGCAAAGGAGGTCTTTCTCCAGATTGCTACACTAGGTGTTTCGTTACAAGAGGTGGATCTCTCTAACCTTCGTGCAGCAACCTTATGTATTCAATAGGGGTGTAAACGTTATCCGATAATTCGATTCCGAATTCAATATCCGACGTAATTGAATCAAATTTGAATGGTTCGATAACTTTAACGGTCGAATTCGAATTTATACATTTTATCGATTAGATTATCGAATTCGTGTTGATCCGATTCGGTAAAAATTCGAATTCGATTAATTATATACATTTATGATATATTAATAAATATAATAAAATATAAAGGTTAAAGTCATAAAGAGGGGTCATGTCGAGTCCATCAGAAAAAAGTTGACAGCTACAATTATATCATCTACTGTCATTCTCGATAAACCTCTCTCTCTCTCGCTCTCTCTCTCTCTCTCTCTCTCTCTCTCTCGTCCAATCATCCTTTCCTCTCCTATTTTTATTTTATTTTTGATATAAACCAGAAACCAGTTTCCTCTCCCGCTTTTAATTTCTTCCTCCTCTTCTCTTCCTCTCTCTCTCCCTCTGTCTTTTCTATTCGCATAGTAGCACTCCTCTTCTCTTCCTCTCCCTCTGTCTTTTCTATTTGCAAGCTGTAAACACCTACGAAAGCATCAGTGATAGCAATCGAGCACCGGTCACTACCATTTCCTTCACCGCTGCTCAAGCTCAAGCTCAACGCCTCAAGGCCCTCAACTGTCCAGCATCACCGGCCATCGTGCTACAACAGTCCAGCATCACCAGCCAACACTGCTCACTACCATTGCATTCGCACCACCGGGAACCCACGACTGCCGCTATCAATCTCCTGCCTCTTTTCTCAAGCTAATCACTTGTTTTTCTTTGCAAACTCAGTCTAGGCCTCATATCGATCGAACTCGAATCGAATCGAATATTCGATTTAATAATCAAATTCGAATTCAAATTTAAACATTTGATATCCATCGGATAGCGAATCGAATTCAAATATTGTTTTTTATAATCCGTTTCGAATTTGAATCTAGCCTGATTCAATTCGAATTCGATCCATTTACAGGCCTAGTATTCGAGATGCTAAGTCGGAGAAGATACCAAGATTGCTTGAAGTTTTCTCCAACGAAAGGTGGAGACAAGTATGGGTTGTGTAGGAAGTTGAATCAACACTCTGGGAGTGTGCAAGGAGAGAAGACGATGCTCACATGGCAAGACAAAGGCCACATGGCACAACAAGACAGGAAGCTTCAGACGTCAGACTTGGGTTTCCCCCAAAGGAAACTAAATCGCAGGGCTCGATTAATTTAGGCTCCAAATTACCTTTATTAATCGGGTTTTCAAATTAGTTTGAATTTCAAAGGGAGGGACATGTGTCCTACGTGGACATCTTAAAGGGGGAGTCTTTGGGAAATAAAAACTCCAGACCGGAGCTTAACCAAGGGGTCGGGCCAAGCTTTAAAGTAAATGCAGGTGACAAGTTAAACGTCACGTGTAGAAGTGGTAGTGAATCAATGGGGGATGCTAATTTGGGTGTATCATCGTCCCCATCAATCCCTGACAGTAGCTGTCAAAAGGGGCTGCCAAATTTGCAGTGGGCGAGATGCTACCCTTCTTGGCAGGACAAGCCTAACCCCAAGTATGCTAGACCAAAAGAGATTCAGAGCGATGAAGATGACGATGGGCAGTAGATTGATTGCAGTGATTCCAAGGAAGAGTGCTCCTTTGATGAAGAATCCAGTATTGAGAGTGTGGATGGGACAAAATATAAATCTGTTTGGGTTTTGAAGTGGATTACTGCATTGGTGCCTTGTTTGCAGCAAACAAGGTCAGTGATACTATGAACATAGAGAGGCCTTCCTTCGACAAACCTCTGTAGAAGTCTTGTGAGGATGAAGGGTGCCGACAAAGCTCAGGCTTTCAGAATGTCCTAAACCACATCCAGGATCAACAAGGTCCTTCCTGTGCCCTCTTGGTTAGGAAATCCCACTCTTGTGAACAGCTGAAGCAGGATGTTCAGATGGTGACTGAGCAGGGGATCTGTAAAGCTTCAAAGGAAACACCTTCAAATTCTGATCAGGTTACAGAAACCATGTGTCTTCCCCAAACAGATTTTCCTGATGCTTGCAACCCCAGGCCAGAGTCAAGGTGGTGTGGTCGTTGAAACACCTATTGTTGTTGATTTGCTCCCTCCTATGGTAGATGGTAACCCCTGCAGATGGTTCATTCCCTGTCCCTAATATGATTAAGCCCATGGATTTGAATAACTATGCTGAAAGTGTGGAAAGGGAACTTCTGGCTGGGGATCCAAAGTCTGTTTGGAGGGAGGGAAGTTTCTCCTAGGGGAAATAGGAGGGAGGAAGAGTACAGAGAGGAGGGAAGAAGGGCAAAGAAGAAAGAGATATGAGGAAGAATGAAACTAATCTGATTAAAGAAAAGGAAAAAAGTAGTGGGCAGGAAGATGTTTTTGCAGGAGGGAAGATGCACATGGAAGAGGACCAGCTGATGAATTTCACCAATAGAATGGGTTTTAACCCAGAAAAAACAGATGAGGAGATTGTTCGAAAAAAGGGGGTGGAAAAAGAAAGAAAAAAAAATGAATGAAGTGGAGAAATTAAGTAACGATGTTGAAGGGGAAAAAGAGTTTAGTGCTAGGGGAGAAGGAGGAAATGAGGCTTTTAGGAAGAAAGGGTATTTTTGGGTTTTCAATTAGTTCAATGAAGATCATCAGCTGGAATGTTAGGGGGCTAGGAAGTGCCACAATAAGGAGGTTGACTAAGGAGATGTTTAAGAAAGAAAAGTCAGATATAATTCTGATCCAGGGGTCCAAGATTCAGGAGGTTGATAGGAAGTGGATCAGGAGTTTGTCAATGGTGCTATGCACCAACTTGGGGTGCTTCAGGGGAATCATAACAGTCTAGAAGGAAGATATGTTCTCTTGTTGTGAAGAGCTAGTGGGAAGATTTTCAGTCTCAATGGTGTTGAAGAATAATCAGGATGGTTTTGATTGAGTCCTAACCAATGTTTCTGGACCAAATTCCTATAGAGAAAGGAATATGATGTGAGAAGAATTGGCAAATGTTAGAGGTCTATGGGAAGGCCCTTGGTGTTTAGGAGGTGATTTTAATGTGATAAGATATGTGGATGAATCGATTGGAGGAAGACAAAGAATTACCTCGAGTATGGAGAAATTCAACAGCTTTATTTAGGATTTTGAATTAAGACTTCCCACTAGGTCAATCCTGTTTCACTTGGTCCAATCTCCAGGCTAACCTGATTTGCTCAAGACTGGATAGGTTTTTAATGTCTCTCGATTGGGAAGAACATTGGAAGGATTTGAGGGGAAAGTCATTACCCAGAGTCGCATCAGATCATTGGCCAATCTGCTTGTTTCAAAAAACCATTGAGGGAAGCCCTTCTCCGTTTAGGTTTGAGAACATGTGGCTCACCCATCCAGATTTTAAGAAGGTGAAGGAGAGGTGGGATCCCCATGTGCCACAACCTATATGTGAAGGGCAAAAGTTTCTGAAAAGGCTGCAAAGATTAAAAGGGGAAATTAAAGAATGGAACGGGGTGAAGTTCGAAAGATTGGAAGAGAAAAAAGGCAGCCTGGTTTCACAAATTGAGGAGATTGACAAGAAAGAGCTCCAAGGTGTGTTAAAAGGTCATGATAGAGAAAGAAGATGGCCTCTAAAGTAGGAATTAGAGGATACCATGTTGAGAGAGGAGATTAACTAGAAGCAAAAATCAAGAGAGAGATGGATTAAAGAAGGTGATGGCAACACTAAGTTCTTTCACGCTTTAGCAAATGGCAGAAAAGAGAAAGAACTCAATTTCTTCTTTAGTAGTGTGAGGGGGAGGGGGCTGAAATTAAAAATCAAGAAGAAATTACTAAAACCGTTGCTGATCACTTCAGATCAATATTTGGTATACCAATCACTGAGAGATGGGGTTTGGGAGAATTGGAAGGGGGAAGCTTGGAAGAAAATCAAGTGATAGCCTTGGAGAAGAGGTTTGAGGAAAGTGAAGTTAATGAAGCCATTTTGTCTATGGATAGATCTAAGGCTCCTGAGGCTAATGGTTTCACTATGGCCTTCTATCAAGATTGTTGGGAGATGGGCTAATGGTTTCACTATGGCCTTCTATCAAGATTGTTGGGAGATGACTAAGAATGACTTGATGAAAGTGTTCAGGGAATTCCATAGAAGGGGAGTAATCAGTCCAGGGATGAACTCAACTTTCTTAGCTTTGATCCCAAAGAAGCAAGGTAATTGCCAGGAGACTTCAGACCTATACGCTTAGTGACCAATATTTATAAGGTAATTGCCAACATACTTTCTCTTAGGCTTAAAAAGGTGCTCCCCTCTCTCATCTCCCAATACCAAGGGGCATTCATCCAAGATAGACAAATTATTGATCAAATTATAATTGCAATTGAGTGTGTGGAGGCTCAAAAAAGGTTAAAGAGGAAGGGAGTGGCAATCAAGTTGGACCTGGAAAAAGCCTATGATCTTGTGGACTGGGACTTTTTTATCACTATAAGGAGAAGGTGTGGTTTTGGGGACTTATGGTGTAAGCAGATCAATGTTTTCAAAGCGCAAGGCGCAAAAAAGGCGCAGGGGTCAATTTGTGCCTGAGGGGCAAGGCGAGCCACACGCATTTTTGAAGCAAGGTGCGAAAATAAAAAAAAAAAAGCTAAAAATCAAAAAACATGACAGAAAATTCCAAAAAATGCCAAAAATTCAAAAAATATTAAACATAATATTAATAAAAAAATAAACTAAAATTTAAAAATAATGTTTTAAAAAACCTATTGTCTAAAATTAAAATACATAAACATAAGATGTAAAGCATACTCAAATGAGAATTTAAAAATAAAACCAAACATATAAAACATTTTCAAGCATGTAAAACCTCTAATCTCTTTTTTCACTCAATTGTAGTACTTCACTTAACTAACGTAATGTAAAACATATTACATTCCTGATTCTACAAGCCGGCTTTGTGCCACGCCCCTCGAGGCAAGCCCAAACAAGTCCACGTTAGGTCTTAAGTTCTTAGTTTTCACACAAAAAATAAGGATTTTATAGTTTTAATTGCTTTTCAAGAAGACATTTTATTAGAATGAATGAACGAACAACATTACCCAATTGGGGGTTCTCGGAGCCCCTAGCCCAGCCGTTATGTTCAAAAAAAAGCAAAAAAGCGCCAACTTTTCAAAAGGCGCACACCTGGGTTGAGGCGCAAGGATATATATATATATATATTAAAAAATGGGTTCCCGAAAACACTTGTAAACGTGTATTGAGGCACCAAAGATACAATACAATACACTCAATATGGGGTGTATTGTATCAAAGTTTTGATCCTTGATTGAATCCTCAAAGATTTCAGAACTTGAACCAATAAGCAAGGGAAGAACTTAAAATTTTGTCTAATCAACACATTTTCTTCTTATAGATCTTCTTCTTCTTCCACCTTTTCTTTTCTTCTTTTCCTATAACAAAAGTAGGGATTCAGCCCCTATATTTTTTTATTTTTTTTATTGGAAACGGTAACTTCATTAAATAACTTTCCAGTTAAGTACACCTGCCAACCCCTAAGTAGGTGTTGAGCCCCCAGTTATCTTTTCTTACAAAACTGCCCAGAACATACTCTCCCTCGCAATCCCTTGTTTAGCCAACGTGTCAGCTAAACCATTAGCTGATCTCCTTGTCCATTTGAAGCATGCACCAATCTCCCTTGTTATATTGTGGATTTTCCTTATGGGTTGTCTATAAATCCAGGCTCCCAACTTACCAGATTGCAGCCGCTCAATCAACAATTTAGAATCTCCCTCAATCTCAATTTGGTGTAACCCTAACTGTTTAGCATATCTTACACCTTGAAGCAAGGTCATCACCTCCGCTCTCAATGAGTCCCCCACTCCTATTGGTCCTGAGAACAAAGCCACAATTCTACCATTCTCATCTCTGAAAACTCCTCCAATACCTGAAGGGCCCGGGTTACCTCTTGAACTCCCATCAAAGTTCAATTCCACTCTTTGTTGTGTTGGTGGGGACCATAATTCCTGCACAATAGGTTTCATGGAAGTTGTAGAAGCCACCACTTCCCAATTCCTGTAAATGTCTTCATCTGAGAAGTCTTTAAACAAATCCAATGTTTTCAACCAATGAATAATCATAACAATTATTCTTTCTACAATTGCCTCCTTGGATTTCTCCACACCTTTAAAGATTCTATTATTCCTTTCTTCCCGAACTGACCATGAGATAGCTGCTCTTGTGGCTCTCCACATTAATCTTCCACGCCTCTTCAGTTGCTTGAAAAAGCGTGGATCAAAAAGGCTTGCCACATCTGGGGGAGGTGTCCACCTACAACCAAAGATAGAAGAGAACCAAGTCCAAATAAAACATACAAAAGGACAAGAAATCAATAGGTGTGTGATCGTCTCACCAAATCCCAAGTAGAGGCTACAAACATGGGGTGATAGGCAAACATTTGGCCATTTTCTTTGCAACATATCTAGAATATTGATTTTTTAGATAACCACCTCCCAACAAAAAGCCTGAACTTTTGGGGGTACAAGCTACACCAAATCTCCTTTGAAGGAAAGCTCCTTACAGGGTTTGATGATTGAATGAGGATATCAAAACCTGCGATCTTCTCCAAAGAGAGAAGCCTTTTTGGTGCCTATCCCCACACTGGTGTACCCTTTGTAAAGCTGATGGTGAGTCTTGTTCTCATTTACTTATATCTTGCCCTTTTATTTCTTCTATTTGGGAGTGGTTTCTCTCTTTATTTGGTTGCAGGTGGACTCCTCCATTGTGCACTCGTAGCCTCTTCACCTATGCAATTGATCGCCAAATCAAAAAGAGGGGAAAAATCTTGTGGAGGTGCACTAAGGCAGCAGTTTGTTGGACGATTTGGGAGGAAAGGACCCAAAGGATATTCGCTGAAAGAGAAAGAACTAGGGACACAATTATAGAAGTAGTTTCATTGAGGGTAGCACAATGGGTAAAAACAATGAATATCTTTGAGGATGTTTCAATAGAGACCATCATGAATAATTGGCAGGAGATAGTTGTCTCGGCTCCCAGTAAACTGAATATATGTCCGATGTGGACCCCTCCGATGGAAGGCTTTATCAAACTCAACTTTGATGGGAGCAGTGAAGGAAACCCAGGGCCATCAGGGATTGTTGGTGTGTTTAGAACAGAGACAGGTTCAGTGATAGCTCTTTTTTTCTAGAGCCATTGGATTTGGAGACTCTTTGAGAGCAGAGATTCAGGATCTCCTAGAGGAGGTGAAAAGGGCTAAGGAGTTGAATATAAATAAGTTGATTATTGAAGGTGATTCGCAAGTGGTAATTGGTTGGGTAAAGAAGGAAAACGACGGGTTATGGGCTTACATTAATGAAAAAAGACAATTCAAGTAGCTAAGGAGTTGAATATAAATAAGTTGATTATTGAAGGTGATTCGCAAGTGGTAATTGGTTGGGTAAAGAAGGAAAACGATGGGTTATGGGCTTACATTAATGAAAAAAGACAGTTCAAGTAGCTAACCCAAGGAATGGATGTGTAGGTTCAGTGGGTTAAAAGATGTGCTAATTCATTTGCAGATACTTTGGCCAAACAGCAGGTGGAAAGAAATCATTTGTTTTGGGCTACTATGTAATTATTGTTGGGGGTGGTAAGAGGGTTTACCTCCCCCACCTGTGTATCTTAATTGACTTATAAATTAATGAAAGTTTGTTGTTACTGATCAAAAAAAATGAGGATATCAAAAAAGGAAGAGCAAGTGAACACACCAGAAGGGGAAGGTTTCCAAATTCTACTGTCCACACAAGATTGATCCAGGTAAGTTGACCCTAGAAGTTTAATTAATTCATCCACCATTGCCATTTCCGACTCCCTTAGACCTCTCCTCAAACCCAAGTCTCAAGAGTTATCAGTAAAAACTGAAGAGAACACTTTTCTTTTATTTTCAGAAAGTGAATAAATAATAGCAGGGAACCTTTCATTGAGGGGAATGTCTCCAACCCAAGCATCTTCCCAAAACATGACCTTATTTCTTGCACAAGCATCAAATTTGACATAAGAAAAGAATGAAGGTAAAATACCATGAATAGATTTCCAAGGAGAGCACCGGGAAGCCTGGGGTCGACTCCTACATGCCAACCATTGTCTGCCAATCCATGAATGCTAATAATCACTCTAGGCCAAAGTCTGTCTTGTTCCAAAGGCAATCTCCACGACCATTTCCCCAATAATGTTGTATTTCTTAGCCTAAGATTCCCTATTCCTAGTCCCCCTTCATCTCTTTCTTCTAGAAACCACCTCCCACTTCACTCGGTGGTCTCTTTTGGTGTCTCTTGGTTCCCAAAGGAAGTCCCTTATAATCTTCTCTAGCTGGTTTGCTACTTTCACCGGTATCCTAAAGGTAGATAGGAAGTACATAGGTAAATTAGCCAACATTGACTTTATCAGGGTTATCCTACCTCTCAAAGAAATGTAGTTTTTCTTCCAATTCACAAGTCTCTTTGTAAATCTCTCAATCACTGGATACCAAAAACTATCCATATTAGGATTTCCTCCCAAAGGTACTCCCAGATATTGTAATGGCCAATCTCCTACCTCACACCCCCAACATTCCAGCTAATCGAATCACCTCTTCACTCCCTAAGTTTACTCCTGCCACACAACTCTTGCCCCAATTAATCTTTAGGTTAGAGATCCTCTCGAATTTATGGAATATCCTTTTTAGGTTCATGAGTTCTTCTGTTTTCCCATCACAAAACATAATAATGTCATTTGCAAATTGTAAATGTCTAACCACCACTTCATCCCTTCCAACTCTCCAGCCTCTAATCATATTGTTGGCATCGTCCCTTATGATCAACTCACTCAACACATCAGTTACCAGAGTAAAGAGGAATAAAGATAGAGGATCTCCTTGTCTTAGGCCCCTTTTGGCAAGAAAAAAAATCTCTTGCTGCTCCATTTACCAAAATTGAAAAATGACATGAAGTAATGCATCCCTTCACCCATTTACACCATCTCTCTACAAAACCCCTACGGTTAAGAATCTCCAATAGAAACTCCCAATCCACCATGTCATAGGCTTTCTCTAAATCCAACTTGCAATCCAGTCCCTTTTGTTATTCCTTCTTCTAACCTCTACACATTCATTGGCAATAAGGATTTGATAAATTATTTGTCTCCCAAATACAAAAGCCCCTTGATTTGGAGAAATCATCGAGGGAAGAACATATTTTATTCTTAGGGCTAAAACCTTGGAAATGATTTTGTACATGCTACCTATCAGACTTATGGACCTAAAATCCTTCAGCTGGATTGCATCCACTTTCTTTGGTATCAAAGCGATGAAGGTTGCATTTGCACCTGAGTTAAATTTGCCCCTCTCATAGAACTCATCAAACACCTCCATCAAGTCACCCTCAATTATTTCCCAACAACCTTGATAGAAAGCCATCATAAAACCATCAAGTCATGGGGCTTTACATCTAGCCATCGAGAAGACTGCATTTTTTAAACCCTCCAGTCCAGGTCCTCTAAGTATTCTCCAGACCTCATTGGACTCTCATAGAGTGTTTTGAAATGATTCACAAAGGCTTGGGCTATGTCCTCATCTCTCATTAATACTTGCCCATTCCATTCCAATTTCAACACTAAGTTTTTCCTCCTCCCATTTGCCAACATATGGAAAAAACTAGTATTGCCATCCCCTTCCCTGAGCCATTGACATCTAGATTCTTGCCTCCAAGTAACCTCCTCTTTTCTTAGGATGTCTTCCAACTCCTTCTTCAATCCCCATCTCTCTCTCCTCTCTTCTGAACTCAAACTTCTCTCAGCTTCCTCACCATCTAGCTCCTCTATTCTGCCTAGAATTTCCTTGTTTCTTTCTTTAATCTTTCCAAAACTCTCTTTATTCTACAACTTAATTCTTGCTTTCAACAATTGAAATTTCTTATAAAATCTATAACCCTTCCCTCTGAAATCCATTTGATCTTCCTCCCACCACTCCTTCAATTTTGGCAAGAATTCAAGGTGCAGAAGCCACATATTCTCAAACCTAAAATGGCAGGGGCCACCCCCCAATCTCTATTGGGTCAAACTTATTGGGTAGTGGTCTTAAACAGGTCTTGGCAGAGTTGTAACTACTAAGCCCCACCAAGCCACTTCCCAGTCAGTTGTGAATAGGAATATGTCCAACTTACAACAAGTGGGAACCTCTTGAATATTTGACCAAGTATAATTTTCCCTCTGAATAGGTAAATCCTGCAACTCAATGCTCTCTATGAAGAGGTTAAACTTCCTCATACTCATTATAATTCGGTGATTTGGGTTGTTTGATTCACTCAAAAATCTTATGACAATAAAATCTCCTCCCAAACACCAGGGTCCCTCCCATAGACCTCTCACTACTGTTAACTCCTCCCAAAGTCCCTCCCTTTCCTTATAAGAGGTGGGTCCATACACGTTAGTTAAAACCCATTCCCAATCATCCATCCTCCTCTTCAACTTGATGGACATTGAATACCTCCCAATTAACTCCTAACTACACTCCATCTCTGCATTTTTCCACAAATTTATAATTCCCCCTGAAGCCCACCAAGATTGTGCGTATGCCCAACTTATGTCTCTTGCTGACCAAATACTTCCTACCAAATCCTATCTATATCAGACAATTTAGATTCTTGAATCAACACAATATCTGGTTTTTCTCTTCGCAACAAATCCATAATCACTCCTCTTTTTCTTGAGCTTCCAAACCCTCTTACATTCCAGCTGATCAATTTCATGGAGACCGCGACAAAATACCCTTTAACCAAACAAACCACTCGCCGCTTCTTCTCCTTTTTTGCAACACTCCCTTTATCATAATCCACCTCACATCTTAGCCTTTCCACCTCACTTAATTTTTTCTTTCTCTGCTTTTTTACACCAGCTCCTTTAGAACTAGACTCCTCTAGCTTCTCTTTCTCCTCTTTCGACCCTTTTTCTTTATTTTCCCCTTTTGTTTTTTTGACCCAGCTTCTACATTTAATCTACCATCACCCTTTACTTCCTCTTCAACAATAGGATTAGGAGTGTCACCCTCCTCATCCCATTCAATTTGTCCAGCCATCTCTTCCTCCACCTGAATTCTAAGCAGTTCCATAATCAGCTCCCAAATTCTATTCCCGACTTCCATGTCTACATTTTCTGAAAATAACTCTCCTATCACCTCTGTTTCCTGTACTTGGTCATTCTGATTAGCAGACTGCATGGTTGGGTTAGTCTCCCCTATAGGCACAACAAACACAGGACTAGAAGAAACATTAGTAGCAACAAAAATCTGGTTCAAAGGAGACTTTTGTAAATAGATAGGAATTACGGGAGGATTTGGCGACCCTTTAACCCCAATCATTGAGCTAAAGTCAGAGGTATTACCTTCATAATCACCCTCTAGATAGTTAGCCGTGGGAACAGAACTCCGCTATTCTTTGTTCTAGATTTTACTTCCCCCGAGGTGGTACCTAATCTTCCTTCCCCTTTGTCAGGCTGGATTAAGAGTCTAGGAAGAGTAGTAGAAAGATCTTCATCAAACAGTAGTTTCACGCCATCTTCTGCTCCTTCCCCAAGTCGAGAGTGGCATTTGCTTTGAATACTTCCAAGGCTAAAACCTCCAGAGTTTTCTCCTTCCGTACTGTCTTCCAAACTTACCCACCCTGAACCTGAAGTTTCATCTCTGTTCTTTGTTCTATTGTACCTGGGATTCAGCTTCTCTGGACTAGTAGAGTAGGAAACCAGTTTCAGCACCCAAGCAAGCCCCAAACTAGAGCTTCTCATCGAGCCTGCAGCTGGAGAGTTGCGTCTGGAGGTAAAATTCGCCGCTGCTACAACAATTTGGGACGATGATACACCCAAACAATGGTCCACCAAAGGTCGACCTCTTTTTGTAGTCACATGATCACTTAAGTGATCACATGACGTCCTTCTTAATGGGCTAGGCTTAATTTGTCCAACAGCTCTTAAAGGGCCAGGCCTTTTCAGCACAGCAGCCCCCCATTCTCTACTAAAGTCACGTGCCTCTTTAAGTTTTCTTGTGACTGGGCCAACCTATTTAAGTTTTCTTGTGACTGGGCCGAACCATTCGAAGGCCCACCAGAATTTACTCCTCCCCCATTTGTCCCCACCCCAGGCCCTTTGTTTGAATTTGAATCTGTCACATCCCCAACTTATAATCTCATTAAAGCCTGAGCAAAAGTTTCACATCTGCCCATTGAATTTCTGACCTGCTGCTTCGAGTTCCCACAATAGGATCACAGCCTTCTGCCATCAATAGGAATAATCTGCAGTCTTTCTAATACCTTCAAAATTTGTTGAATCTCTTCACCCAGGGCTTTCCAATCTGTAACATCCATACTCATGGATAACACTAATTTGTTCTCCCATTCTGTTTTGCCTTTATTGATCCACATTCTCATTGACCCTAACCTTGCATCAATCTGAACATCCTTGTCTGTGTTGGTTCCCTTATTTTGTGTTTCCTTCCAGTCTGTTAATTCCATCTTCTCTTCAAGCTTCTTCTGACCCTCTTCCTTTCTGATTGGAGAACTTCGTCTTTCATACACTAACACCAGAAAATCCTACATTGCTTGTATTAGCTTATCCCAACCCGATGTTTCTCTCCCTTCAAGGAAGCAAGTGAACTGTTTCATACCATTTCCATAATATTCATAGATACCCACAAATCTTCCCTTGTTGTTTTCTCTTCTTTCAGCAGCATACCTTCTTCCTTCTTCCACAAGACTACACTTCCATTCTGTTGTTCTTAATGTTCTCTTCGCTCCCTCCAGGAATCCCTGAAGCTAATTGCATTGAAGGAATCCCTTCAAGGAAGCAAGTGAACTGTTCTTTCAGCAGCATACCTTCTTCCTTCTTCCACCTTGGATATATGGTTTTACTTCAAAAAAAAATAAAAATCCATCGCCTAGGCGACTAGGTGACAAGGCGCCCCCTGTCGCCTAGCCTCGCCTTAGCGCCTTAAAAACTATGGGATGCATGCAAACAAGTCACTATTCCGTTCTAATGAATGGAACTGCAACTAATTGCATTGAAGGGGCTAGAGGCCTTAGACAAGGAGATCCACTCTCTCCCTTTCTTTTTACTTTGGTAGCTATGGTCTTGAGTAAACTGATTCCAAAAGCTAACTCTATGCAACTAATCAAAGGCTGGTCAGTTAGGAGAGATTGAATTTTGGTCTCACATTTGCAGTTTGCAGATGATACCTTGATTTTCTATGAAGGGAAGAGCAGTGAAGATGTGGAAAACCTGAAATTAGTTGTCAAACTTGTTTGAAAGGATCTCCAACTTGAGAATCAATCGGTCTAAGAGTCTAGTGGTTGGCATCAATTTGGAAGAGAGTGAGTTGAGAGATTTGGCTGCATTGTTGGGTTGTGAGACTGAAGATTGGCCTTTGTGATATCTGGGATTACCCCTTGGTGGAAACCCTCAATCGGTCAGTTTTTAGAACCTAATAGTTGAAACGTTTGAAAAAACATTGGCAAGTTGGAAGAGGAATTATATTTCTTTGGGAGGGAGAATCACATTGATCAAATCCACCTTGGCAAATCTTCCAGTCTACTACATGTCGGTTTTTAGAATGCCCCAAACCCTGATAAGAATAATTGAGAAAATTATGAGGGATTTTTTGTGGGAGCCTGGGGAAGGGAAAAATGATCATTTGATTAGGTGGAAGAAGGTGAAGCAATTAAAAGGTGAAGGGGGTTTGGGAATTGGAAATGTAAAACTAAAGAATGTAGCTCTATTGAGCAAATGGCTTTGGAGGTTCCCCAAAGAAAATGAGAAATTGAGGACTAGAGTAATTTCAAGTATCCATGGGCAATCAAGCAACGGTTGGGATGCGAGCTGCCTACAGAGAGCTACCTTGGCTGCACCTTGGAAGGCCATCCACGACACTCTTCCTTTGTTTCTTCCCATATAAGGTATGAGTATATGACTTGGCTTTGGGTCAGAAAATCAGATTCTGGGAGGACATCTGGATTGGGGACCCCCCTTGTCAGGGGCCTTCCCTTCCCTCTTTGCTCTTTCCAGAGTCAAGGATAAAACCTATTAGTGAATTTATCAGCTCTTCTTCTTCCTCTTCAAACTTGAGTTGAAATTTGGTTTTACTAGAAATCTAAGAGAATCTGAAATCTCTAGTATCTCTACCTTGGTTAACTTGTTGAATTCAATAGTTTTGGGGGATAGTGTTTCAGATTCTAGAGTCTAGGCCCTCAATCAATCAGGTTCTTTTTCTTGCAAATCTTTCTTGAACTCTCTTGTTGCCACCTCCTCCTCTCCTTTCCCTGTTAAGGGCATTTTCTCTCAACCCAATCCTCCTAAAGTCAGTGCTTTCTATTGGGAAGTTTTCCATGTTCCACCAACACTTGTGACTTGCTTCAGAGAAAAAGACCAAAGTAGTGTTGGTCCCCAAACTGGTGCTCCTTATGTAAGTTGAATGGTGAGACAGCTTTTCACCTCTTTATCTCCAGTCCTTTTGCTAACTTTATTTGGGAGTGGTTTTCCTCTCTGGTTGGTTGCAGATGGAATCCTCCTGCTGATCTGGAAGGTCTTTTTAGTTCCAACATTTTCAAGTGCTCTAAAAAGAGAGGCAAAGTGATGGGAAAATGCACTAGAGCAGCAGTGGCTTGGACAGTCTGGGAGGAAAGAAATCTGAGGATATTTGATGATAAGGAAGAGGTAGAGATGCTGTTATTGAAGTGATAGCTATAAGGGTGGCACATTCGGTGAAAACTTTGAAAATATTTGCAGATTTTAAGACAGAAGATTTCTTCAGAAAATGGGTAACAATCGCATATATTGCTTCTAGAAGACCTATTGTAACTGAATTAAGGCCCCCTCCAGATGTTGGATGGAAGAAACTAAACTTTGATGGTAGCTGTTTGGGAAACCCTGGCCCATCAGGCATTGGTGGGGTAACAAGAGAGGAGAATGGAAATACCATTGCCATGTTCTTAGGCCCTATCCAGCATGGTGATGTGGTGAATTCAGTATTGAAGGCATCAGGGCAGCAGTGTTTGGTGTTGAGAAGCTAAAGAGTTGGGGATTAATAGGTTGATTATTGAAGGGGACTCAAAAGTAGTTGTAAACTGGCTGAAAAAAAGAGGAAGGAGCAATCTGGGGATTAAGAAATGAGTTCAGGTGCTTTAAGCAGGCTTCTAAAGATATGGAAATTCACATAAGATGGATTAGGAGGTCAGCTAATAGCATAGCCAATGCCTGATGGTCTAGCCAAGCAAGAAGTCCAAAGGCAATCTCTGTTCTGGGCTATATTATAGCTGTTTGGGTCTTTTGGGGCTTGTCTGTAACTAATGAATTTTTTTGCTGGGTTAAAAGTTGGGGTCTGTATTGTAATTAATGGGGTTTATGTGGACTTTTTGTCTACCCACAATTTCTTTTTTACACATTCTGTTAATTTAATTAATCTTTTCTGTGTTGTTGATTAAAAAAAATACTCTATATTCCTTGTTGATCAGTGAGGATTACTTTGTTAGCTTCAGTCTGTAAGTTTTTATTTATGCTGGCTTAGTGGATATGGTTAGGCTTATAATTTGGTTAAATTTGTAATTTACTATACTTGTCCATATAGCATCTCTGTGGTTTTAGCAGTTTATGTCAATGGAATGTGCTTATGAGTTATGCCCAGTTATGCAATGGTATTAGTTACCAAAACAATTATTAGATTTCAGAATTTAATTTCTTTAATTGCATTGGTTCACTATTGTATTCTTGTATTGATGATTTAATGTGTGTATTTTGTTGAATTAGCATGTTCTTGGATGTGTATGAGACTCAAATTATTGAAACTTAAAACTTGAAAAGACTCAAATTATCATCAAGGTTTAAAATTTCGATACGATACGCCCAATACAGGGCGTATTGTATCATATCTTTGAAAAACATATACGGGATACGCATGGAAATCAGACGTCTCGTCTTTTTTTCATGCGTATCGGACCCACATCAGGCCGTATCAGGGGCGTATAGGGGCGAATCGAGGGTGTATTGGGGTGTATCAGTAGCATATCGACGAATAAGATACAGCCAAAAACTGAAAAAAAATAAATAAAGGGGAAAAGCAAGCTTCTTTTCCCTGAAATAAGCCTTCTTTCATCCCCCAAATGACTCTAAAACTCAAAACCTCTTTCCTAAATTCCTAGAGTGCTAGATTTGCAAAAATTTGCAAGAAACAAGTGTGAATTGTTAAGTTTTTAGAAAACTTTTCAAATTTTGAAAAAATATGGCAAAAATAGGTAAGTTTTTTCAATTTTTTATAATATCTTCTGATTTCTTTTTTTCTTGAATGTTTAAATTTATGTTGATCTACATTTCTTACATTCAAAATCATAATTTTTTTGTGTTATTAATAAATTTATGGAAATTTCATGAAGATATTTGGGGAAAATATAAATTAATAAAAAATTTAAAAATTTAATTTTTTTTCTGCCTATAAAGACTAAATATGTTTTAGATCTATGGATTTATCTATCATATCCATAGAGCAATTGAAATTTCTTCTCTAGTATTTTTTTATTTTTTATATTTTCAGAATTAAAAAATAAATAATAATTAATTATATTTTATCATTTGATCACAATGATTGAATATACTATAATTCTATGGATGATCTATCATATCCATAAAGCAATTGAAATTTCTTCTTTAATAACTATTTTCTTAATATATTATATATTGTTTATTTATTTTTTATAATTTTTTAAAATAAATAATAAATAATTATTGATTATATTTTCACTTAGAAGTTGTGCTAATGCATGTTTTATGGTTGGAAAGAAGAGTTCAGTTTTTCCAATCCCATAAAACATTAAAACTTAAGAATTATAATTTATAAATTATAGTTAAGCATAGGATTTTTAATAAAATTATAATTAACTACAATATATTTCTTCATAAAACCATTAAAATATATTAATTTAATGTATATACACCTCATTGAGGTCTTATATTTAGTGTTGTTGATGTATTTTTATGATTTATTCAAGTATTTATAGTGTTTCCAAGCGTATCTATGTGTATCTTAGCTTTTCTCCGATACGCATGTGTATCCAAGGCGTATCCCGATACGTTTCTTAAAATTGCCTTTCCGATAAACTTGGCGTTTCCGATACTTTGAACCTTGATTATCATGTTCTTGTATTGATGATTTGGCTTAAATTATTGAAACTTGAAAGACGAAACATTAGGAATTAGAAAATTAGATAACCTTTTAGTTCTTTTTTGTTGAGCCTTGGGAATGAAGAGTGAAGACATGAACACGATGCCATGTAAAGTTCATATATATAAGTAGAAGATCAAGACTGTAATCAGTCTTGAATCCTAATAGGTTTTAGGTTTACAAAATAGAAGAAAAGTGAGGGAAAAAAGAGAGAATAGAAGAGGAACAGGAGAACACAAGTGGTTGAAAGGAGGAACAGATTCTAACAGATTTGTCGCCGCCACTTTCTTATTATTTATAGGTTATGTTTAGTACACAATGGAAAGGACACATCTGCCCTTAGTACTTACATAATAAATAAAGTAAATAAAGCTGAAATAAATAACAACTGAATTAACAAACTGACACTACTATAACTGAAACAAATAACTACACATGCTGTCCTACGAACACAGTGGGGACCACTGCAATGGGGCCCACATCAGTGTTCTCTACACTCCCCCTCAAGTTGGGAGTAGATATCTATCATTCCTAACTTGGATAGGTCTGTCTCTAACTTCTTCCTTGGTACAGCTTTGGTGAGGATATCCGCAAGCTGCAATATTAGATG
Source organism: Nelumbo nucifera (assembly GCF_055504915.1). Lineage (NCBI taxonomy): Eukaryota > Viridiplantae > Streptophyta > Magnoliopsida > Proteales > Nelumbonaceae > Nelumbo > Nelumbo nucifera. The sequence continues at coordinate 75,152,288 of NC_142653.1, forward strand.
TGATGTACGGAAAACACACTTCTTGTGATGTGACCCTTTCTCGCACAAAATGTCGATCAACTTCGATGTGTTTAGTTCTGCCATGCTGCACTGGGTTGTGGGCTATATTAATAGCTGCCTGATTATCACAATACAACATTAAGGGCTTTTCATAGTCAATACCCAACTCTTCAAGTAGTGACCTCAGCCATAAGATTTCAGCCACTCCATTAGCCATTGACCTGTATTCCGCTTCAGCACTGGAGCGGGAAACAACACTCTGCTTCTTACTCCTCCAAGAGACAAGGTTACCTCCCACAAGGGCACAATATCCAGAGGTAGACCTTCTGTCATCAACACTCCCAGCCCAATCGGCATCTGTATAGACTTCCACCCTCATGTGATTATTGTTCTTGAGCAGTATACCTCTACCCGGGCATCTCTTCAAGTATGCTAATATTCTCTCTGCCGCAAGAAGATGAGAAGTTCTAGGGGAGTGCATGTACTGGCTAACAACACTAACTGCATAGCTGATATCCGGCCGAGTGAGGCAGAGATATAGGAGCTTTCCAACCAACCGTTGGAACATAACTTTGTCTTCAAGAGGCTCCTCGCCCTCTGCACTAATCTTGTGATTTTGTTCGATGGGTGTATCAGCTGGCTTAACCCCCAACTTTCCAATTTCTGCCAACAGATCTAGAACATATTTTCTCTGAGAGATAAAAATCCCCTGCTTGGATCTAGCAACCTCAATACCCAAAAAGTACCGTAGTGCACCAAGATCTTTCACCTCAAACTCTTGATGAAGGAGCTGTTTGAGGGACTCAATCTCATGATTGTCATTTCCTGTCACCACAATATCATCAACATATACTGCAAGTAGTGTTAGAGAGGACTCCACCCTCTTGATGAATAGTGTATGATCTGACTGAGCCTGTACAAAACCAAACTTTCCAAGGACTAATCTGAACCTATCAAACCAATCTCTAGGTGACTGCTTCAAACCATACAATGCCTTGTTTAGTCGGCAAACCTTCTTACCTGTCTCAATATCTTAGAATCCAGGAGGCAACTGCATGTAAACCTCTTCCTGTAAATCTCCATTCAGAAAAGCATTTTTAACATCCATCTGAAACAAGGGCCAAGAATGATTTGCTGCAAGGGATAACAGAACTCGGATGGTAGTCATCTTGGCTACTGGGGCAAAGGTCTCCAAGTAGTCTATACCATAAGTCTGAGTGAACCCCTTTGCAACCAGCCGGACTTTGTACCTTTCGATAGAGCCATCAGCATTATGTTTCACAGTGAACACCCATCTGCATCCCACCGGTTTCTTTCCTTTTGGTAAGTCAACCAGTGCCCAAGTATTATTCTTCAACGGGGCATCCATTTCAACTTGCATTGCATCTTTCCATTCTGCAACTGATAAGGCTTCTTGCACTGTTCTTGGAATAGGGACATCGGCAATGGAAGTAAGATAGAACCGGTAAGATGGAGACAGACGATCATAGGATAAGAACTGTGAGATGCTGTGAGTTGTAGAAGTGGTGCAATGTCATTTCCCTTTGCGAATGGCAATATGGAGATCAAGGTCATCCACAAGAGAGGAAGTGGCAACAGTGAGGGGTATCTCAGTAGGCTCTGGATCTGGAGCCGCAGAAGGATCTGGAGCTAGTCAGGACTTCCGATGACTGGGATCAACTTGCCTGCATCGCCTGTGATAGACTCTCAACTCCGTCTCCCTCTGACCACCCTCACCACTACAACCTTCATCATCCAATGGAATAGGTAAAGGAACAGCCCCACTTCCACTCTCACTGCTCTCCCCCTGAGGAGAAACCCTAGGATAATAGGGTGTCTCCTCAAAGAAGGTGACATCCATGGAGACAAACCGTTTCCCTGAAACCGGATCATAGCAGCAAGAGCCCTTTTGAGTTTGTGCATAACCAAGGAAAATGCATTTGGAGGCCTTAGGTTCAAACTTGAAATGATGAGGCCCGAGAAGCTGAACGAAACAGGTACAACCAAAGGTTTTAAGGGGAACAATGAACAACTCCTCGTCTGGGTATAGAAGGGAAAAGGGGGTTCTCATATCAAGAACCCGGGAAGGAACTCGATTAATGAGATAAACTGTCGTGAGGATAGCATCACCCCAAAAGCGAATAGGTACATTGGAGGTAAACATAATGCTTCTAGCCACCTCCAAGATATGCCTATTCTTCCTTTCAGCAACATCGTTCTGCTATGGTGTATAAGGGCAAGTGCTCTGGTGAATAACTCCATGGCTAAGAAGGTAGGAGGTCAATGGTTGAGCAAAGTATTCCTTTGCATTATCAGATCTAAGGACTTTGATTTTGGTCCCAAACTGAGTGAGAACCATCTGATGGAAGTTTTGGGTCAGAGCAAGAACCTCATCCCGAGAGCGCATAAGATAGACCCAAGAAAACCGGGTATGGTCATCAACAAACAGTAGAAAATATCTGTACCCACCCATCGAAGAGATATGATATGGCCCCCAAACATCAGTATGCACAATATCAAAAAAGGAATTACTCCTTTTATTACTTAAAGAATAAGAGGTTCTACAATGTTTGGCAAACTCACAACTCTCACACCTCAACTTTGATAACTCAACAGACTCAAATAAAGCAAGAAACAGACTTTTCAAAGACTTAAAAGACAAATGACCTAATCGGTTATGCCAAAGTATAACCAAACTCATAGATTGGGAAACAAAAGACTTCTTGTCCATTGACTCCTCCCGACGAGAACTCTCTCCAAGCAGATAGATCCCGTTCGTCTCACGGCCAGTCCCAATCACCTTTCTCATCTCCAAATCCTGAAAAACACATCGGTCAGGGAAAAAGGTTACTGAACAGTTCATGTGTTTGGTAATACTACTAACTGAAAGCAGGTTAGTATCAAGTTTAGGAACATGCAAGAGAGAAGATAAAGAGATGGTATCCGACAGCTTGATGTCCACCTTGCCCGAAATGGGAACAAGAGAGCCATCAGCAACGGACACTATATCTCGGCCAGAGGACAAGTGATAAGAAGTGAACAAAGATGGCAAGCTAGTCATATGGTCAGATGCACCTGAATCTATTACCCAGCAGTGGTCAGTATTACCTAGAGCTGAAGCATGGTAAGCTGAGGCTCGAGTACCTGAATGTGCAAATGCAGATGTGGCAGGAGCTGATGGTGACTGAGATGGTTGAGTTGAACTCCCAACTTCCTTTTCCAACTGTTTGAGGGCAGCCCGAACAGCAGCTAAAGTCTCTAGGGATGTGCCTGATGAGGATGCTGAATCAGTGTTCACAGCCACATGAGCATTACCCTTCTTATTTCTTAGTTTTGCTGGGACCAAGTGAGGATGTAGCTTCCAACAAGTATCTTTTGTGTGCTTGGGTTTCTTGCAATGTTCACATACCAGATCACGTTTATCTTCCTTCTTCCGGTCCCTTTCTGAGTCACCCCCTGGCTTAGGTTTAATAGCTGTCAAGGCTAGGAAAGAGGGCTGAGGCTGCATCATGACTTTCCTCCTGGTCTCTTCACTATGCACCAGGGAGTATGCTTGAGAAAGGGTTACACTATCTCTTGTCAATATCTGTTGTCGCACAATGTCATAATCTGAATCCAAACCAGCCAGAAACTCAAATACCCTATTCGTCTCGACTTGCTTTCTGTGAGTTTGTGCATCTTTGGGACTCTCCCACTCAAGGGTCTCTAGATGGTCAATCTCATGCCACAAGGATTTCAAGATAGAGAAGTAGACAGAAACTGGCTTCTCTCCTTGTTTAAGGTTGTTCACCTCACACTTCAGTTCATAGGCTCTGGCAACATTAAGGGGTTGGGAATAGGTTTCTTTCACAACATCCCATATCTCTTTGGTTGTCTTTGCCCACAAGAAATTTCGACTGATATGTGGCTGCATAGAATTACACAGCCATGCCATAACCAAATAGTTCTCTTGAACCCACTTGGTGTATGTTGGGTCCTCCTTGGAAGGTTCTTTCACATCTCCCAAGAGGTAACCCAGTTTTCCCCTTCCTCCAATAGCCATCATGGTTGATTGAGCCCACTCCAAGTAATTTGACCCATCAAATCTCATAGTTGTAATCTGAAACCCGGTTTCAGATACACCACCAAAACTGTTGTTTCCAAAACTACTTTCTCCCTAACCCTTAAACTCCATCTTTGATCAAGAATCAGTGGCTACAAACTGTTAGAGCCACTACTGATGTACCAGGAAACAGAGTAAAACAAGCAGGTCTGAAATCTGATCTGAAACCAACACAAAACTGATATGAAATCTGATCTGATCTGAAATTTGATCTGATCTTATCTGATTTGATCCAAAATCTGATCTGAAAACAATCGCCTATCACAGTATATGCAACCTGTCAATCTGAGATGTTATTTTCTGAAATCACTACTATGGGGCCCACTGTTGCGAGAGCAAAATTAGGGTTTCAACTGTAGGTCTGAAAAAAGTGCGCAGCTGCACTCTCCAAACAGTCCACACAAGTGGGACTTATCGTAGGGCAATATGAAACCCTAAAAACTAATCACCTCTGAGAGGGGGGGTTCGGCCCAACAGTCAAACCCTAGAAACGAACTTAAACACAGTTCGGCAAGTCAAACCCTAGAAACAAACTGGAACACAGTTCGGCCCCTCCTTCTAGACAGGTTTAACTTATCTCGACTGATTGCAGTCTCTGAAACTCAATAAAAAAAACACTTATGTACTTTCGGTTTACTGTCTTCTAGGATTACCTGAACCCTAACCTTCGCTGCTTCTTCCTGATTACCAACTCTCTGCAAACCGGGGCAAGTCTTCAACTGCTGCAAACCTCTTCTGGTAATCTCCAAGATTCAGCCACCGAATACTTCTTCAAAGCTTCCAACCCTAGCTAGTTCTCATGTGGTTGGCTGGACTAGACACACATGAGAAGCCCTAGATAGGCTCTGATACCAAGTAGAAGATCAAGATTGTAATCAGTCTTGAATCCTAATAGGTTTTAGGTTTACAAAATAGAAGAAAAGTGAGAGAAAGAAGAGAGAATAGAAGAGGAACAGGAGAACACAAGTGGTTGAAAGGAGGAACAGATTCTAACAGATCTACCGCCACCACTTTCTTATTATTTATAGGTTATGTTTAATACACAATGGAAAGGACACATCTGCCCTTAGTACTTACATAATAAATAAAGTAAATAAAGCTGAAATAAATAACAACTGAATTAACAAACTGACTCAAACTGACACTACTATAACTGAAACAAATAACTACACATGCTGTCCTACGAACACAGTGGGGACCACTGCAGTGGGGCCCACATCAGTGTTCTCTACAACATATAATTATATGATCACATCAAATAGCAATACAATTAAGAAAATAGTTTTTTATTGCTTAAAATTGGAGTTGAACTTGATCATACCAATGGCATCTATTGAAATATGACTTTTTGAAAGTGGAGCAATGGGTCAGACTCACTACCAGTCTACTACTACAGTACTACTATCTATTTATGTTACGACTATAGGCTAAAAATTAGTACAAAGTCATTCTTTTTCCTAATTTTTGAGGGGTTTAGGTATTCTTATATTTGTTTGACAACTTTTAGAAAAATCAGAACAAATCTTATGATTTACGATACGATTCGATTCAAACCTCTTTACAATTTACGATATGATTACGATTTTCAGAATAATTGTAGCCATCCCCTAAACGTAAATTAAATTTACATACATCAATCCATCTAAAGGAAAGATGCTACTAATCATCATCATCATCTAAGACTTATCCCAACTATACAGGGTCGGCTACATGAATCCTGTTTCACCATTCCATTCTATTTAATGCCATATCCATTGTTAAGGAAAGATACAACTAGAATTAAGACTACTTACTCTATGAACAAATTTAGCTATCCAGCTTTAATCCTTTAATAACCAGCCTCACAAGCTATCCTTGAATGTTGTTGTTTTTCTTTTTTAATCAGCAAAGGAATTTCATTGATTAATTAAATCAGAAACTTAGTACAACCATTAGAGCATTCCCACCAGCCCTAGTTACATTGGACTACAATTTTGCCCAAAATAAATGAGGCCTATCAAATCCTTGTTTTTCTAATATATCTGCCATCCCATTTGCAGTTTTTCATACCCAGATGAACTTAGTTGAAACTTGAAAGCATGTCTATAGTTCCAAGGTGCTGAGTTGACTTGCTTGGTTCAGTAAATGAGTCCAATGACTAGTTGTGAATCTCCTTCAATTTCCAAATCCCCAACACCAAGCTATAGTGCTAGTTTCATTCCTTGTAATAGAGCTATTATTTCAGCCTTAACCGAGCCTTCATAGACAATTGGTCCTGAATACAAATTCACTACCACTCCTTGGGGATTTCTAAATACAACTCCCTATGCCTGCCCTTCCCGGATTGCCCACAAAACTGCCATCAAAGTTCAACTTCAGCTTATTTGCAGCTGAAGGCTTCCATTCTATTCCCACATTGTCCTTATGTCTTTCTGTTTGTGCCACTTCAGCCCATGTCCTTGACGACATTGGTTGAGAATTCTCGAAAGAGCTCCAAGGTTTTTACCCAACGCATCTTCCTAACTGTTATGACTTCAATCGGTTCCTCCTTATATCTACTATTTTCAATAAAGATCCTTTGGTTTCTTTTTTTCCACAAATCGTTCAAACCAATGCTTCTCTTACTGCCCTCCCACTTTTTTTTTCTTTTGTCTCAGGAAGTTGGGGTTAAACAAGGGGGAACCCATTTGCAACCAAAGAGAGCCCAAATGCAAGACACAAAAGAGCAGGAGATTAATAAACAAGGAAAGGCCCTACCACTAGCCTTGTAAAGAATACACATGTGAGGAGAGAGGCACTTGTTAAGCCTTCTTTTTTGCAACACATCACAAGTGTTAATCTTTCCGAGGAATACTTCCCAACACAAAGCTTGTACTTTAGGAGGGGAGGGATAGGTTTACAACAAATTTCCTTCACCAGTAAGTTCACTCCAAAGAGTCTGAATGGACAAGAAGGTTGAAAAAGGAGGCACAAATGAAAAGGCCATAAGGGAAGGGAGACCAGATTCCAACCTACACTTGCCAACCTTCAAACCTACTTCCTTTCAGTGTTCAGGATTCCTCCAAGGGAGGCTAAGAAACTAGAGAAAAGAATGAGGGACTTTCTATGGGAACCAGGAGAGGTGAAAAAGGATCACTTGATCAGATGGGAGATAGTTAACAAACCAAAGGAAGAAGGGTGTTTAGGGATAGGGAACATAGTGCTGAAGAATGTAGTCCTTCTAGGGAAGTGGCTATGGAGATGGCCCCGAGAGAGAGAGAGAGAGAGAGAGAGAGAGATTATGGCATGAGGTGGTGGCAAGCATTCATGGTTGTGCAGGAAATTGTTGGGATTCCGGGATATCTCGCCGAGCTACCCTTACTACACCTTGGAAGGCTATACATGGTATTCTCCCTCGCTTCCTCAGATTCATCAGGTGAGATGCTTGTTCTGCTAATGCTATTCTGTTCTACAGGATATTTGGGAGGGTACTCAACCCCTCAAAGATTGTTTCCCCTCGCTCTATTCCATTTCCCTTCACAAACTTGAGCCAATTGCAACTTTTCTCCCGAGCCCGTTACACCCCTTATCTTTAAACTGGGACTTTGGGTTTCGTAGAGGATTAAGGGGTGGTGAGTCGAATTGTGTTAATGAGCTAATTCGTTTACTAGAATCCGTTTGCTTGGACCCCACTTCTTCTGATCAAAGGGTTTGGACTCCTCTTCCAAAAGGTACTTTTACTTGCTCTTCTTTTCTAAAATCCCTTAGTTCTAACCCCTTTTCCCAAGAATTCCCTGTCAAAAAAGTCTGAGCACGACCTATTCCCCCAAAAATTGTTGTATTCTGCTGGGAAGTCTTCTATGGGAGAATCAATACTTTGGAAAACTTACAGAAAAAGAGACCCTTGCTTTGTCTTTCCCCAAATTGGTGTTCCTTGTGTAAAGCCGAGAATGAGGACTGTTTCCATTTGCTGATCTCCTGTTCCTTTGCTACAGCAGCTATCTGGAGGTGGAGCCTTTGTTTATTTGGAGGTAGGTGGTCTATGACTTCTGATTTAAACTTGTTATTCAACCCATCTGTCTTTGTTTGGCACACTAGAAGAGGTAAGGTCATGTGGAAATGTGTCAGGGCAGCCACTCTGTAGACTCTTTGGAAGGAAAGGAATGCAAGAATTTTCTTAGAGAATGAAAGAGGGTTAGATGAAATGAAGGATTGTATCCTAACAAGAGCAATCCATTGGCTGAAAACTGTGGACATCTTTGATGACTTCTCCTTTGATGACTTGTGGAGGAATTGGCTAGTAATAGCTAACACTTCAACAAAGAAGGATAGAATTCTGTCAGAATGGATTCCGCCTTTGGAAGGTGTCATCAAGCTGGCTGAAAACTGTGGACATCTTTGATCACTTCTCCTTTGATGACTTGTGGAGGAATTGGCTAGTAATAGCTAACACTTCAACAAAGAAGGATAGAATTCTGTTAGAATGGATTCCGCCTTTGGAAGGTGTCATCAAGCTGAACTTTGATAGAAGCAGCCAAGGCAACCCAGGGCCTTCAGGTATAGGGGGTATCCTGAGAAATAAGGACAGCAACATAATTTCCTTATTCTCAGGACCGGTGGGAGTGGAGGATTCCATAAGGGCAGAAATCCTTGCTGCAGTACAAGGAATTCAGATCGCCAACCAGCTTGGTATGGAGCATCTCCTAGTTGAAGGGGACTCTCAGGTGGTAACAAGGTGGCTCCTAAATTTGGATACCACCATTTGGGGCTACAAAGATCTCATCAAAAAAGTAAAGTGGTTAACCAGCAATATGAGAGTTGAGGTAAAATGGGTTAGTAGGTCTGCTAATTCTTTGGCTGATGCTTTAGCCAAACAGGGGGTTTATAGGGAAGATCTTTTTTGTGCTTCTATGTAAGTTGTTATTAATTTGGAAATCTGTACTTAACTAGCCCGGAGAGGTTGCAACTCGTGCCTTTCCTTGGGGACTTTGTACTATTGTCTATTGCTGATTAATAAAATTATTTCAATTATCAAAAAAAAAGGGAGACCAGATTCAACCAAATCCTTGATAATGTTGATGTTCCAAGGTGAATAAGCCTTCTTGTTTAGGCAATTGATGGCGATTCTTGAGTTCCCCTCAATCCAAATCCTTGTACATACACTTTCCTTGACCATTATATGAGCTTCTCTAGCCACCCATGCTTCTACAACATTTATTATGTTTTTTCTTAATTGCTTTGACTTCCATTTGATTGTTTCTCCATACTAATTTCTTGCAACACAACCCACAGTTGCTTCCTGCAGTACTGCCTCTCAATGCATCAAAGTTGATCTTTAGTTCCTGGTGATTTAAAGGTTTCCATTTGACTCAATGCCATTTATTCTGATCTATCTCCTTTTTTGATGGGTAACATGAATTTTATTAATTGGTAGAAAAGACTTAGTTACATATAATGCATGATCTGTCAAAGCACCCTGTCAGTGAGGCTGGTGAGTGCCACCTTTTCCCTGCCTTGCATTACAGACCTTATTATAAAATGACCAATTACAATTGTTCCCTATTTACCCCTTGTCTAGCCATGGCTTCAACTAAAGCATTTGCTGACCTAAAAGTCCACTGGACTTCCAGTTCTTTCTTCTATCAGCAATAAGAGATTTTATTAACTTAACATAAAATAATTACAAAGAAGCTGGAATTTTCCCAGACACTCTTTTTGTGTATGCCTTCCCAATTACAATTCATCCCAAAAGAGTTGATCCCTATTGACTCCTTGCTTGGCCAAAGAATCTGCCATACCATTTGCTGCTCTTTTTACCCAATTAAAAGTAGCTCCAACTTTCATAGCCAATGTACCAAGTTCCCTTAGCGTTTATCCATATGGCCATGCTCCTGAAGTAATGTTCCTTAGCCAAAAATGACTAGTTTGGAGTCTCCTCCAATTCCAATTGAAGGACCCCCAATTGTTGAACTATTCTCAGCCCCAACAATAGTGCCATTGTCTCAGATTTAATAGAATCACCAACTCCAATTGGACCTAAATACAATGCCCTGACTGCAACATCTACATCCCTAAAAATTCCCTGATTATTGTCAGGCCCAGATTGCCCGTGGAGCTTCCATCAAAGCTCAGCTTCACCTTTGGAGCTACCAGTGGTTTCCACTCCACAATAGCCTTATCTTTTTCTTTTTAAGAGTGTGCCACGTCACCCCAAGCTCTCAGCACATCATCAACTGAGTATTCATCATAGTCCTCCAAAGTTTTAACCCGTTATGCAACTTTTATCTTTATATGTTAAACTATCTCCTCCACAGCGTTGCATTTTTCTTTGAAAATTCTTCCATTCCTCTCTTCCCTCACAACCCATAATATTGCTGCTCTTGCTGCCCTCCACAGTATTCTACCTCTTTTTTCAGGGTGCCTCAAGAAGTTAGGACTAAACAAGCTTGCCACATTTTGGGGTTCTTCTAACCTACAACTGAAGAGGGAGCAAACCTTCCTCCAAATACAATTCACAAAAGAGCAGGCGATTAGTAAGTAGGTAGTCTCATTGCTTGCTTTGCAAAGAATGCAAATTTAAGGAGAAAGGCACTTATTTGGACTTCTTTTCTTGGAGTACATTACAGGTGTTGATCTTGCCAAGAAACACTTCCCAACAGAAGTCTGGAGTTTAGGTAATAACAATTGGAGATCTTTCCAGTTCTACTTCTAGAGTTCTTATTTATTTTAAGTACTAACAGTATTTCCAAGATCCTTGTTTACTGTATTCCAGCAAGGTAACCACTACCTTGGGATTGCCATAAAACCATGCTCTTTTATCTTTTCATAAAAACACTTTAAACAGGGCTATTCCCTGAATATTGGAAAGAGGAATTTGCCAATCACTACCCAAATAGAAAATTTTTGGATCAGTATTACCCAGACTGAAATTCATATTCATGAAAAAATGACAGGGAACATGTTTAAACCCTAACCTTTTTTCCTCTAATTTAAAATCCGGCCATAAGTTAATCAATCAAAAATATTAATGAACTCAGTATGCACATAAAACAAAAATATTAAATGCATTTGTAGCAAAAGTATCAAACAGACAGTAACCACCATGTGTATAAAAATAAAACATAAAACAAACCTCAGGAGGTACTTCAACTTCTTCAGAGCCTTTGGAATTCCCTAACAAACTTTTCCTTTTATCAGCTTTTGACTTAGGTAAGTATGTCACAACAGCTGAAACCAAGGGGGATGAATTTATGAGTGTGTATTAAATGATAATGCAATATGATTGCTATTAATTACTAAAAGGAACAAGTGACCATTTAAAGGAATACATACAATGTGTCCTCCCAAAGGCAGCATAAGGCTGATACTCAGGATCCTTGGGGTCTGGAGGATAACCAGAACGTGCAAAGAAAGCATGAGCATAGAGACTCCCGTTGTTTTTCACAGCCTACAACAAATGACACGGCATTCATCATTTTAGAAGAAACACAATTGATAAGATAACTGAGCCACTCAACTATGTTGACATGCCACTTTTATGAAATCAAAAGGAAAAACAAAAACATAAAGAGGAAAGAAGAAATATATGGAAGTTTATAGATAACATCAGTTGCAGCATTTTTTGCCAATACCTCTGATGGGACATACTTCAAGGAATAGAACCTACTAGAACCTGGCCCCCAAACAGCATATGGAATATTTGCCTCATGCCAAATGAGTGCACCCTCATTAGTGAAGTCATTAAACTTTTCATTTTCAGATAGATAAACCCACATGTCCTGTTACAAATAGAATAATCAATATATAGTTTGATGTATAACTATGATAAGAAATCAAGGAAGAAGAACATAACCATAAAGAAAAAAACATGAATATTTCAATTAAAAAAAAAAGTTAATATGAAAACACAAAGCAAACCCACGTTGATCCAAGAGAATGGCAATCAATTTATGCTATAACCATATGGAACCAAAAAAACAAGATACCTTTTGTTATGTAAAGACAAAGGAAAATTTGCCTAAATTGTTAAATAATTAAAGAAAACCATAGTTCCTGGGTTCTCTAGGCAGTTGATGAACTGCGATTAAAACAATAATGACTATTTTGAGCTATAGACACTATTCGGTGAAACTTGAAAAAACATAAAATGGTTATATAGCTAGATATGGGGTGTCTGGCCATATAAAGCAAGGTGCTTGCATTCACAAGCTACCAACGACCCAATAAAAGCATCTGAAATGCATCATTTTGACATTTTATATTTTAGTTTCAGAGTTGCAATATCCGATCTGTATTATAACTTAGTTCAAATACCCTTCCAAACAATCGGGCGCCATTCCAATTATTCAAGTTTCAACTAATTCTTGCAAAAAGCCAAGCTTCTACAGTAATACTGTATTAAATTGCAAACGTATTTACGTGGTTTTTGTCCCATAGAAGATCGTAGCTGATTTGTTAGCACAGACAATGCAAACTGAAGGTAAAAATACGATTCATGTATTGAACTGATGAACTGTTGAAGTAGAGAATAAGGCCTCTACTACAATAACTAAATATCACCATAATACTTCTACAAGAAAAATAACCAAACATAAGGATTCATATAGATATTAGGGTCTGAGAAACCTAATTTCCCTTTTACTCTCTTGATAGAAGAGGGTCAGTGTAAAGAGTGTGAACAGAGCGAGAGAAAGACTAACCAAGGGTTCAGCCTTGTTGAAGAGATTTGACATCAGCTGAGATGGCTCAGAGGGTCCTCGCTTGGGAGAGAAGAATTTGGAAGCGAAGTACCAAAACACAGCGATCCTAATTATTCCCGTCAGCGTCTGCCCAAACCCTGGCTGCTGCTGTTGCGCTTGCCCTCGACCTGGCCCTCTTGTCTGCGCTGCTCCTCCCTCACCCGCCGGTGGCGCCATCATGTTATCACAACCACCGCCACTGCAGGAGACCCAACCTAATGCTGCCGATCGACCGATTTGCCGAATGTAAAGATGCGAAGATGGTCCTTTTCTTTCTTTAAACAAGTAGATCTTTATTGGCAAACTAGCAGAAGCAAGTTGAAGTAGGCGACTTTTTACATTAGGTTTTCCGGGTTAAAAAAAGCACTTTTAAAAAAATGGGACTGTGTCATGTACGGGGCTATGCTAATTCTCAATTGAAAGTAGTTTTAGTTTTGATTAATTTTTGTTAGGTATTTTTTAATTTATCACCTAAATTATACTAATGAGATGATCTCCTAAAATTTTTCCTAAACTACCATCCCACTTTCTCCTAAATTATCTCTAATTCTTATTTATCTTTTAAATTATATCTAATGCTTATTTATCACCTAAATTATCTCTATTTTTTTGCTGTAAATAAATTATTTCTAATAGAGTTTCTTTCCAAAATTATCTCTATTTTAGTAGAGGGTTTCTCTCCTAAATTATCTCTAATTCCTATCTATCCTCTCTCCCACTTTTTATCTATATCTATATAAAGAAATTTTAAATTAAAAATTATTTAAATATTCTCGCAAAATTATATAATAAATTTAAGATATTTATTACAACACAAAAAAAATCATTCTAATATATTTAATGATATTTGTATTATTAATAATTTTATATTTTTGTAAAATCATTATGTACTAATGATATATAAATTATGATTTTCTGTATTATTCAATTTAAATTTTATTCAAATAATAAAAAATTAATATTAAAAAGTTTGGCAAGAAGTCTTTAATTAGATTTCCTTGGAGGAATTCCTTGGTCAAAAAGTCTAGCAAAGCATTGCCAGATCCTTTAATATACTTAATTTCAAAATCAGAAATTGATAAGATAGCTTGCCATCTAACAAAAATCTATTTTGAAACCAAATTTTTAATGTCATTTTCAAGAATTTCTTTTTCAGATTTACAATCAATTTGCAAAGTAAAATGTAAAATGTTGATTTATCAAATCTCCTTTAAATTTTGAAATGCATAAAGCAATGCTTAGCATCTCATTTTTGACAATATAATGTTTTTTTTCTAGGTTCTAGAGGTGAAACAAATGATTTCATCTTTTCCATTCTTATGTTGCTTTAAGATTCCTCCATATCCAATTTCGCGCATCGGTTTCCACAATCTTGGGGATTTCTAGACGAGGGATATTGAGAAATGAAAAGGTTTTTACCCTCTACTTTATTCTTCTCATTATTTGAGTGAACTGATCATTTCACTTTAGATGATTTTTCTTTAGTCTTTTTTAGATAAGTTGTCGGTCTCTAGCCAAGTCTTTGTAGTAGTCTGCTACATAGTTAAGACTACTTAAAAATCTTTGGAGTTGGGTTCTATCCTTAATTTCATTAGGAAATTTACCTATAAACTCTATCACTCTTTGAATAAGGGTTATTTTCCCATTGGATATTTGATATCCCAAAAATCTTACTTCTATTTAAAACAGTTTCATATTCTTAGTTGAAGCAGGCAAGCCATTTTCTCTCATGATTTTTAGAAATATATTGAAGTGTTTCCAATGAGATTTCAAAGACATAGAGTATACTAATACATCGTTTATATAGACTATAATGAATTGAGTATAAAGAATAAAAATCTCATTCATAATTCTCTGTAATTCAGATGGGCCATTTTTTTATTTGAAAGGCATAACATTCCATTCATAGTGCCTCAAAAGAAACAATTTATTTGGATTTGCTAATACCTGATTTTAGGTCGAATTTAGAAAATATTTCTGTCATATAACCTGTTTATTAGAGGCAGCTCCAAGGGGACTTACTTGGTCCAATTAGACCTTTTGCTAATAGTTATTGAATTTATTTCTTATAAATATCTAATAATCTACTATTCATCTGAATTGGTATGACTTTAGTGAGAATTTTTGTTTCATTAAACTCTTCCTCATAAAGAAGGCTTACTCCATGCCTTTTAATAAGCCAAAATGCACTGGAAATCTCAACGCGTATTTCTTTTTCCAACTTTGTTTGGAACTTTGCTATTTCCAGTTGGGTTTTTGGATCTTTCAAGGATTTAACCAGTTGCTTTTCTTTTATTTCTAACTGCAATTTAAAAATAAGTTTTATTTTATTTTTCAAATCTTCTCTTAAAGAATTTATTCCTCCCTCTCTCATTATATGAGACGTACATTGTCGACTTTTGAGTTTCCCACTTTCATGCTACTATCAGAAATCATGACATACTCAATTTCCTTCCTGCTATTATGTTTTTTTTTTTTTTTCAACCGGAGAAAACTATTTCCTACAAAATGTATTCTTGAAACTTGAATCGGCTTGATTGCTTCAATCGGTTTGATAGTGACGGAGCATCGACGTTTACAAGTTTAGAAAAATCCGATATGTTTTTCTGATCACCAACCTTCAGAGTTTGAAATTGTATAAAGAACACCGATCTTTACAGAAAAAAAAAGGAGATTTTTCAACATTAAATACCACCGACCATTCACATCGAAATGGTCAGTTTTCCAAGAAGTATTAGAAGTATTGGATGCTGGTGTAGTAGCAGGGGAGCATTCACCCCATAATTATAAGACCACCGACCATTGAATGCCGGTTTTGTGAGAACTATTGGTCGCTTGCGTTGTTTTAGCAATCAACCACAATTTCTTGCCATTCAAACCATCCATAGATAGGTCCTATGTCACGTGGGGGTATAAACGGATCAAATTTGAATGAGACCATATAATATATGAATTCAAATTCAAATAAAAAGCCCGATATTCAATGGATATTGAAAATTAATATTTAAATTTGAATTTGATTAAATATTCAAATATTTGAATTGAATTCGACCAATTGATTATTTTAGGAAATTAATATATATAATAAATATTTTATTTATATAAAACATATGGTATATAAATTATTTATATAATTTAATTATTACATATAAATTATATAAAACATTTAAATATTTTATATATTATATATAACAATTAAATAATTGGTCGAATTCAGATTTATTGAACTGTCATATCTGAATTCGAATCCAATTAACTATTCGATATGAATAAAATATCCAAATTCGACCAATTAGATATCCGACTTATCCAAATTCAATATGATTATTTTGAATATCGAATTCAAATTCAAATTTTCGAATACTGTTGACACTACTAGTGTCGCACTTTGCTTGAACTACCATTGGAGTAAAACCAGGTTAAGAATGTGATTTATTCGTCACGTCATGGATACAACAGCCAAGATCCCACCCAATATTTGAAAAAAAAAGGAGACCATGTGAATGCACGGGCTGGTGTTAATAATTAGTTTTTAATTAACTTCACCAACTTCAAATGAAAATCACTAACTTCAGCACACGTTTTGTATTTTAGTAATTTCAGCACATGTTTAGTATTTTAGTAATTAGTAATAGTAAATCAATGATTATTAAATAGTAATTCAGTAATTATTTAGCAAATAATAATTTACTCTCTTAAATAATAATCTATTGTTAAATAATCCACTAGTTATGAAAATTATTGAAAATTTTTAGAAAATAATCTACCAAAAATTATGAAATATTTTTTTTCAGAAATAATCCATTATTTTAAAAAATTAAATAATTTTATAAAATAATCTACCAAAAATTAATAAACAATCCATTATTTAATAATTTTTTGTTAATTAATAAATGTTCAAATTTCACATTTAGTGCAATTACATTAATCATTGTAATTTAACATTTTTTAAAATTTTAAAATAATTATTTATTGATAAAATATATTACTAGTTAGAATAATTTACTAATTTCTATAAAATCAATAATTATAGTTAGCAATTGTCAAATAACTTAGGGAAACTCTTTAACTACTAATCCATAAGTATCTTTTAAATAAATAATAATTAAAAAAAATTAGGAAATTAATCTACAAAAAAAAATACTCTCCAAAACTATTTAAATAATAATCCACTATTATTATTTAACTAAATAATTATTAAAAAGTTTAGGAAAATTACATTAGGAAATTAATCTATCAAAAATTGTTTCATAATTATTTAAATAACAATCCATTATTTTTATTTCAATAAATAATTATTAAACAATTTAGGAAAATTATTCAATCTATCAACACCAGTCTAGGCCGCTTGGTTGACTTTGATCATATTTGGTTTTACATTAATTAACAACAAATGGTTTACTTTTAATTAAAATTAAATAATTTACCATAATTACATTAATTTACTATTATTACATTTACTTTGACTAATAGTAATTGATGAGGGATAATTTGGCCCTTTAGTGACATCATGCCATGTAGCACTTCCGAACCGTTGCATAACACCTCTTTCCACATAGGCAGTGACTTGATTTTGCCAAAATGATGGAATCCACCTCGGATACACTTCGTAGACCCTTGAGTGTTTCGGCGCTACCTTGGCATAGGGCCATCCTGTAGATACCTTGGGGGATCAGGTCGGCGATCTCAAGACTGATCCAAAGACCTTGGCATGAGGGGCGACCTCCCCCTAAGGTCCCATTGACCCAACTAAGGCATGAATGGCAACCGGCCTCCACTTTGTGCAACTTATCATCTATGAATCCTTCGAAATCACATCGCTTCACCAATGGGGTTGGCTCACGCCCGCCCACTTCAAAGGTAACCGGATATGCTCTATCGCTTTATGCGGAAACTGACTCCGAGCATGAAACTACCTCCAAGTGAGGTGGGCCGGTAAGTCATGTTCTCCAAGAGATCTCGGACGCACTACATGAAGTTTATGACTACCTACACCTATATAAAGGCATCCCATCAACCGGACAAGGTACGCGCAATTTAGCTCCCACGACTCTCTTGATTTCTCACTTTCCAACTCTCTCAATACACTCATCACTAACTTAAGCATTGGAATGCCTACCCTAGGTACTCTAACAGTTTTCTTGTAGCTCGGCTAGCCCAACTAGTGAACCCGTCATCTGAGTTGTTCTCCAACAGGGAGCAGTAGATTGCGCACCATCGATAAATAATTTAGGCTTAAAAAGTAAATAATTTACATGAATTCATATTAATTTATTGGTATTGTAAATAGCTACATACACTACTGCTAATCAGCAACAATTTCAATAATTTTTGGAAATTATCATAAAATATTATAATTTATTGTTTTTTAATTTACTATTAGTTAATTACTTATAGAGGATTATTAGAATTGTAGGGATGACAATTTTCCTTGTAAAATTGGGGCTTTACCTTGTCATACCCCAAATGGGGCGAGTTTTCTTGAATCTTAAACAAGGACGGGGCAAGGACAGGGAAAATATTTTTTGTCCCAAATCAAGGACATGGTTTGCATATAATTCCCCAAACCCAATGGTAAATTAGTAAAATATCCCTAGATTTAATATTAATTTTTTAAATATCTCTAAGTTTCCCTCCTATTCTTATAATCATAGGATCCCATAATTCCATTTATAAAGTACCTTCAAATTGTCATAATCTAATTCCTTAAATACCCCCAAATTCCCATAATCCTATTTGTAAAATTGGGGATTCCCCCATCTCTGATTGGGAGTGGGTGCGTCACCCCAAACCCATCCCACAATTGGGGATGGGACAAGGACAGTGTTACGAGGTGAGGGACAAGAAGGGGTTCTCCGTCGTGTGCATCACACGGGGCTCACTAGTTCTTTCTTAAATTCAACGATGTGAATTATAAACTAAGTAAAATGCCTGCCCGATGGTGAAGAAATGAAATGATCAGCCTTATGATTGAGTTTGGGATGAGAGAGAATATAAAAATACAAATATGTATAAGTTTAAAAATATCATCATATAAGGTTTTACATCGAACATATTTGTATTTGCACTCTTAATGGAGCATTTGGGAATGGATTTGGGTTTGCCTTTATTTTATTTTATTTTAGAATATATTGCTGAAAACATCCCCTGGAGTTTTTGGTTGTTGTTGAAACCTCCCCTGAAGTTTGGTAATTGCAATCACCTCCCCTGAAATTTCTGATATAGTTGCAAGTAGATCTCTTTGTTAGAATCCTCTAAAATAAAGCATGGAAATATCCAAAATACATGAAGTTATTTTTGACCAAAATGTTTATTTTTCGAATTTTCTTTTCATATCAATCGCTAGCATAAGCATTTCCATCTCTTCTTTGAATTGATTTATTTTCCAAATTTTTCCTTTTATATCAATCACTCAAAAGTAAAAACGCAACTTAAAATTCTCTTTTTTTATTCTTTATAAAATTCTTATTATTTTTTCTATAAACACTAACTAAAATAGTTATAATAATTGCATTCATATTATAGACATTTTCATGCCTCTTATTAGAAGAGTTTCACAAAAGGGTCTACTTGCAAGTGTGTCATAAATATTTTATTTATTGATAAAGGATTTGGATTCTACCAACATAGGGAATTTGCTGGCTTTTAAGTCCTTTCTCCTCTTTTCTGCTGTATCGTGGTAAGTGGCGAGATATTCTGCTTCTTTATTCTGAATCCATTATTTCATGCCATTTCAAACGCAACCACAACAATGAAATCCAACTAGAATATATTTAGAACGTGAACAAATAGCTCATATGTGACATGGTTTAACCTTTGCATTTTAGTAAATTCCTAATGAGTCACATTAAAGGGGTTTGCAGTTCAATGTTGTTGGATGGTGATGTCAACACTCAACAGGCCAAGTCTTCTATAGGTTTGGCTCAACCTGTAAACTTGATCCAATCCGATTAAATGAAAAAAGTTATTGAGTCCAAGCCCAATGGTCCCATATTTAGTATATCTAAGTACCATCAAACCTAAATATACAAATATTTGAATGTTGCAATGTCAACGGGTTAGATTTAGTAGAGATTAATTCATGTCAAATCCAAATAATAAGGCCCTAATTTGATATTGGCAAAAAAATAAAAAAAAAACTGACTTTTATATATCAACACTAGCAAGGATTCGTGCGATACACGGGATTTATTAAGCGAAAGATAAATAATACAAAGAGTTATTTACTAAAATACCTTTATAATTTCATGGATTTATCAAAATCTACCTATAGTTGGCATTTTACTAAAACACCACTTATAATTTGCAATGGATTTAATCAATCTTTCATTAGATGATAGTGGAAAATAACAGTGTTGACCCTAATGTTCATTTTAATAAATTTAATCAAAAGAAAATAGAAATAAAAATACCAATTTTGCCTTTAATAAGACACAGACAACCACTCTATTGGCTATATTTGGCCAATTTTGTTTTTTGTATATAAAAAAGTGTTAAGGGTATTTTTGGAATAAAAAATCATGGGCTTAATGGCAAAACAAACACTCCATGAGGAAATGTTGATTAAGTAAATAAGTTGTAAAATATATGGGATGTTTTAGTAAAATGAAAATTATAAGGTAGGTTTAAGTAAATATGTAAAACTATAAGGTGTGTTCTAGTAAATGACCCTAATATAAGCACATAAGAGTATACAATTGTTTTATATTTTCAACTTTCTAAATAATTAATAAGTATTCATATTGTGTATACTACTTTTAATAAATTTTTATAATACAAAAATAACGATAATTAATTTTAGTTAGGTTTATTCATCAAACTTATGAAACCGACCAACCCAATCAACTTGACCCGAGTTGGTCGGTTTTTTAGTATTTTAGGTCGGCTTTGGTTAAAAAATTTCCCAACTTGACCAAGTTCGATTAGTTTCACTTTGGCCATTTGTAAACCGCCTAAAATCTAACAACCTAACCATAGACATATATATTAAATATAATTTTTAATATGAAAAAGTAAGAAATTTTCCATATTTCTTAGTCTAAAATGTTTTATTTCATAAATATAAATTTTAAATTTATTTTTTAATAATTGCACTATAATTTTTAAAATTAAATTAAATTTTTAAGTTTCAATCTTTTGAACGGACTAACCTTTTGTGAAAACCGATACAACTTGAGTGGGTCGGTTTTCACAAAAGGTCAATCGGTTTCAACTGACCAACTCCCCAACTTGACCAAGTCAATTTGGTTGACCAAATAGTTATGATAAATATTTAAATAATCTATAAAATATTTAAAGTTTTTTTGTTATTTGAATTTTATTTATTTAAAGCTATTACATATTATTAAATATTTAAAAAACATTTAAATTGATAATTCGAGAAAACATAATTTTAATTGTTAGTACATAATTTTGTGATATATTTTGAAAAAAATAAAAAAATATTATTTTGTGTTTTTAATAAATATTTTTAAATTATTATATAATTTTGTTAGAATATTTAAATAATTCCTAACTTTTTAATCCAAACTTTCTTTAGATAAATATAGATAAAAAGTAGGGGAATGGATAAATAAGAATTAGATATAATTTAGGAGAGGAACTCTTTACTAAATTAGAGATCATTTTTGAGATAAATAGGAATTAAAGATAATTTAGAAGATAAATAGGAATTAGAGATAATATTAGAGAAGTGTGGGATAGTGGGGAGGTAGTTTAGGAGAAATTTTTGGAGAAGAGATTATTTAGGCTATGGGAAAGTGCATCTCATTGGTTGTTTAAAAAATGACAAGGATTAAAAAAATCAAAAAATCAAAAAAAAGAGAAAATTTCTTCCTTGCAATGTTTTAATATATATATATATATATATATATATATATATATATATATATTTTTTTTTTTTTTTCTATAAATTTTCTCCTTTTTTTTGATTTTTTAATTCCATGTTATTTTTTAAACAATCAATGCAATGCACATTCTCAATAACTTAAATAATCTATTCCCTAAAATTTATCCTAAAGAATCTCTTCTATAATTCCTATTTATCTTCTATATTATCTCTAATTCTTATTTATCTCCAAAATTATCTGTAATTCTAATTTATCCTCTCCCCTACTTTTTATCTACATCTATCTAAATAAAGTTGGGATTAAAAATAAATCACGAAATTATATAATAACTTTAAAATATTTATTAGAAGGACAAAAAATAAATTTATACTTTTACAAAATAAATCAAGAAATTATGTTCTAACAATTTAAATTATGTTTCTTCTGGCTTACCAATTTAAATGTTTTTCAAATATTTAATAATATGTAATAGATTTAAATAAATAAAATTCAAATAACAAAAAAAAAAATTAAATATTTTATAGACTATTTAAATATTTAAATAACTAAATATTTATCATAACTAGATTTTAAATAGTTAAAATAACAAAATTATGTAATAAATTTAAAAAATTTCTTCAAAGTAGAAAGATTATTATAACATAATATTGGAATTAAGAATAATTTAATATATTACAAAATTAATAATGAAATTATGTAATAATTGTATAAATTATGATTTCATGGATAATTAAATTCAATAAATAATTCATTTTTTAAAATTTAAATGTTTTACATATTATTTAATTATTCAAATAACTAAATATTTAACATAACTAGATTTCAAATAGTTAAAATAAATAAATTATGTAATAAATTTATAAAAATTCTGAAAAATAGAAATAATTATAACATAATATTGAAATTACTAATAATTTAATATTTTACTGATATTGTAAATAACTAATTTCATTTATATCAAGTAATAATTCAAGAAAATAACTTTCAAAAAAAATAATATTTATTAATAATAATTTTAAAATCTTAATCTATATTTATTATATAGTTACATATACTAAAATTAATATTTATTGTATTTCAGTAATTATTTATTGTTTTTTGTGATAAATGTATTTGCAATGGTTATGTATAAATTTATTTTGTTTTGTTATTTAACAGAAAATTTTCAAATATTATTGGAGATTAAACTACTATTATTGAAAATTTTAAATTTAACTTATTGTATTTTTGTTATAACTTATTGATTAATATTTATTAGAGATTATACTTTTTGTTGACTAATTTAATATATTTTAAGTATTTATTTTATTTTTGCATTTATTGTATTTTTTCATTATCAATATATTTTCAATAGTTGTGTATTTTTGTTATAAATTTTAAATAATTATTGGAGATTAAACTATTGTTATTTATCAGAGACGAGACTATTAATTTATCTGAAATTATGAGTGTTCATGAATTGTTTCGGTTTGGTTGTAGACTATGAGTGTTCACTATCGTCTCTCTTAATTCGATTTGCTACTATCTTACACAAGGTTTCTTTGAAGACTTTTCAATTTTGCTGGTTGTAGATTATTGCCCAAGACTTTGTTGTATCCTGGCAACAAATTTGCCTGTAACTCCACAACAAACCTAGTAAAACTGGGTGGGGGCAAATAACGTTCTAAATGCAGTGTCTTTAGACATGCCTCAAAGCTTCTCCTCAAAGTTTTGTAACCCCATTTTTCCAACAATCCATCATTGTCATTCACTCTATATAACACACAAAGTTTTGTAAATGACTTCGTGCATATTTACAAACAACTTTACATCACTTAATAGTTCAATTTTCCTACTACTAGGAGTTGGACCTTGGGGGCTGAATTGCTTAAATTTTTTAGAAAATTTTGGGGATGAATTGCTTATCATTTTTAGAAAATTTGGATTCCAACTTCTTATTTAAAAATTTCCCAAATTTTAGGGGTTATTTTATTTTATTTATTTATTTTTGTGGAAGTTCTATAGAATTTTGGTGGCTAATTTCTTATATATATAGTTTCAATTTTACAGGTTAATAGTTGCTAAATTGGTAAAAATGCTAGATCCAAATACTGGTCATTGTCCAAAACTTGCGAATGTGTAAACTCACATTGCCATGCCTAACTTATGAGTTTGTGGACCAGAAAATTCATGACCAAATCCAAATGTGTAAGATCTAGATATCAAACTTGCAACATAATTATGATTTTGTGTCATTATTGTATAAGTTTTGAACTTACCAACACATTATGGACAGCAAAGTTGAGAATAGGCTAATATAAGACAATATAATTATAAGAGTACATTAACAAGGTTGATTCAACTTGAACCTAGGTCAGACTGAACCATTTTTAGACTATTTAATTATCCAATTAAAGGCTTATGCTGGAGTTGTAATATCCATGGACTCTGAGCAGTTGGTCTAGTTCCCGAAAGTCCATGGGGAATGGCCGTGAAGAGAGAAGGAGGGAGATGAGTGGTTGTAGAGAACGGGGGGGAGGAATAGGCTAAGGGGCTTCGACTAGTGAATTCTTATAACTCTTGTGTCGCGGTTTGCCTTCTCTTTCCTTTTTATAGGGGTGATCCTGATGCTATAAGGAGATGAGTACAAAAGAGGACTTCTCCTATTAGCAAAGGGGATCTTTGTCTTTACGTTAGCTATCAAATGAACACCATTAGGGTTTCGCCACGTGTATAGCGAGATCCTCTAGACATAAAATTTTCTTTTTCTTAAGGATTCTAACATAGCATGTGTTGGCTACATCTCTTTATGGGTTCTCTCGTAGCCATGTGTCAGGGGTGAGATCTTGGTTGGATGACACATAAATTTTCCGCCACTTTGGCACATCATAAGTCATTGATTTCTTCGCTTTATAACACATGAGTATTTTCTGCCACACTTGCACATCGAAATTTTAACCAAGCCTTCATCATTCTTTTTAATTTATTCATTTTTTTCTTCTTCTTTCTTTATGGCAAATGTACCCTGATTCCGAAGGTTCTTGATACATAGGAATGTTCACTTTGCCAAGAATAAAATGGCCTGAACATGATGAAACGATGCTGCATGGGAGTTCTCTTTCGTTTCCCTCCTCCTTCCTCGTCTTGCCCTCTTCCAAGCTGCCATTCGCAAAAATCTCTGTGTGCTTCTTTTGGTTTTTGTTGTTTTGTAGTTTCCTACCTCACAAGAAAGAGGGGCAACTATTAGCACCCAATTTTTGCTCGGTATGCCACCTGAGCCTTCAATTCACTCCAAACACTCGATCAGACCCTTCTGACCTCTTCAAAACACCAAAAAACCCAAAAAAAAAATAAAGTTTCTCCCCGAGAGCCCTTAGATCCACCGTTAAACCTGTTCGATACGAAACCGATGGCCCCAATCGACCCCTACTTACACCTCAACCAATAGGTCTGACACAACCATCAGACCCATGATCTTCCAAAGCACCTACCCATAAAATTTCAATTCAATATTCCCCTATTTACCCACTTATCAAATGAAGATTCTATTTTGATCTCCCTCATTAGCCTAAATACTCAGAACCCAGATTACCTTGATCTTAACACACCCGAACCGATCAGACCACAACTTTAGAGTCAAGACACACCAAAACACCTGCCTACGAAGTTCCAACCCTAGATTCCCTCATTTGTACCTCTATCAAACCAAAATTCCACTCTAAAACATCTCATTGACCCAAATTCCTATAATCTTGAGCCTCTAAGACTGATTAAACCTTATCATCAGATCCCAAACACCTCCAAATACTGACCTGTAAAATTTCATCTCCAAACAACTCTGAATACCCTTCAACTGTACCAAGATTCCATTTTAAGGCTCCAGATTGACTGGATTCCAGATCCGCCCAATTCAGGCCCAGTAGGCCCAATTTAACCTTACCAATCACATCAGACTGCCCAGAAACCGTACACTGTGAAATTTCACCCAAAACTACCTTTATTTTCCCCTTTATCACACAAAGATTTTCATTTCGAGCCCTTAAATTAACCAAATCGAACCCTTTCCAGATCTACCCAATCTGGGCCAGTCGAGCCAATTTGACCACACCAATCAACCTAGATGTCTAAAAATCTGACCCCGCCAATCAACCCAGATGTCTAAAAACCCCGTCCTACGAAATTTCATTCGAAACTACCCCTGTTTGCCTTTTCATCTAAAAAGATTCCATTTCAGCTAATATCACTAGCCCTTTACACATAGAACCCCATTTGTAGTCAGACCCATCTCAACCCTCCATTCCTGACTCAAAATCTTAGCCATTCATCTGAAACCCCGGTTTGACCCTCCTAGACCCGGCTTAACTCAACCTACTTAAAATTACCAAAACACCCCAATTTTCTCAGAAATTATAGAATAGTCCCCACCCTCATGTAAAAAACAGAAGGATGACTATCATTTAACCTAATCGAGAGAGGAGGAAGGAGAGACTGTTCATTGTCTTCTCTGTTCGAATCAGCGGCGGAGTAAGCAATGACGACCCCTGTTCCCCTGTGCTTTTGCCCGATTTTCTCTCTTCTTCATCCTTCTTTCCTCAGTTTTCGCCTCTTTCCTCCCTCTTCTTACTTTCTTCTCCGTTCAGTCTTTTCCCTATTTTTTTTTTCGTTCGAACCAGCGGCACAGCGAGCAACGGAGATAATTTTCTCCTACGTTTTTGCCTAGCCCTCTCTTCTTCTCCATCTTTCCTAGTCTTCCCTTTACTCTCCATCCTTCTTGTTCTTTTATTTTCTCGCCAGAATCGGCAACACAGTGGCGGTGAGGCAGAAGCTCTCCCACCATCGACGCACCCCTTCTCTCTTCCTCTAGTTCCTACTGTTTTGAAAAGCATTTCGGTCGTCATTGCTAGTTTCGATTGTCATCTATCACACCGTCAACGCCAAACTAAGGAGTCAGACTGAATCCCTGTGCAACATCCGTGTTTGACGTGCCAGACAATCTGGTTTCTTCACAACCAGAAGCAGACCATCCTTCCTCCCACCAAAGTTCGGCCAGTAATTGTAGTATTCGGCGACGTCATGGGAGCCAGCGCAATCTGGTAACCTCTTCTCGACCGTTTCTCTCATTTTCTTTCGTTTAATTATTTTTTTTTATTACTGTATCCATTTATGGTTGAAGGGATGAGGAAGGCGAAGAGCCGATACCTTGTAAGCTCATGTACCCTTCCGAATCCTTCCCAGTTCGATTATTAGCTTTGAACATGGTTGTCTGTTCTCCTCTTTGATGCCGAACTGCTTATCTGTTTCCCCGCAATGCTAATCTCTTCCTTGCATGAATCTTTCCTGTTTTTTTTTTTTTTTTCTTTTTAGCTATATTCGTACTCTCCTTCGTTAATTTTATTTTTGGAATTTATCTTTGATTATCTTAGTATAAATCTTACTTTCTAGTATGTTCTCTATTACTGTGTTGGTCTCGTTGTGTTTAAATCTTATCTAATGAATTTCGCCAAACTATCAGTATGTCTGTAGCTTATGTTTTGCCAAACCGTCCCCTTCTTTGTTGCATTTCACCAGACTATGGATAGCAATTTTGCAAACAGTTTTAATTCGGCATAGATAGTTTTAATTTGCTGCAAAGAAGTGGTTACCGAATAGCAAATTGTTCGTATGACTATTTCATATTCTCTGAGTTATCTTTCGTTTTTTATCTCTCTTATTCTCCTTTGTGTATTTCTTTTTATTTTTCTTATATTTTTGGTTGTTGTTTACATAATCTTGAATTCGATAATTTTTTTTTTTATTCCAATCTGTTCAGCACGCGGAGTGACAAATATTGTAGGTTCTCTATAGTAATGGCAGGCTGTTATTTTTTTTTGGACTATTTTCGTTTGATAGTATGATTTAGTCCTTTAACTAATGCAGAATTGTTAGATTTCTTTTTTTCTTCCTTTGTTTTATACATATTTGTTCTTAGTTCCCCATGTGGGCTCCACCTATTGGACTCGGGAGGTGCCTAACCCCTCCCCTCTCCCATTCGAAGGCTTACCCAGACTGGTTTAGCCGGTGCCTCGGGCTATTGGAGTCATTATTAAAATGAAGTAGTTTTTAACGCTATTCTTGGAGGTCCCATCACCTCCATTTCCATAGCTGATAGGTGGCGACTTCATTTCTAGCCCAAGTGGCAAGTGAGTCATTTTCCGACGCTCACAGATTGGCGACTCTGCTAGGGAGATCTTGGATGAAAGGTGGGGCCCGTTTGGCTTTATTGCCATTTTTGGTATATATTGCTTGTTTATCTGTTAGAATAATAATTGTTTATCTATTGATGCTTATTTCATAGTTGTTTACTGCTTTATATATGCTATTTCTCTATATGCTTATACACATTTTGCACATAATCTTGCATTAGATTCTAGGATCCTATTCTCTTATTAGGAGAGGGTCAGAAGCTTTAGCCACAGGATCTAAGTACCTACTGGCTACGCCGATGGTTCTCAACCATCCACCAACCTAAGAAGCCCATTATCCAATGGGTGGAGGTTTGAAGGCTGATAACCTTGTTGGAGCCTTTTGAGTCTAGGTGTCAACCCTCCCCTCATGCATCACATCCCACATGTCAGCCTAGTCATTTAGGATGTCAGCCACCTAATTTTCTTGCTTGCAAACCCCTTTTGGGGCCACATTAAAATAGTAACATAAAATAAAAAAATATAAAAGCAAAACAAAAAAATAGATAAAATGTCAAGAGTCATTAAAAATAAAATAGGTGTAGGACATTAAGATATGTGTAGATAAAAAATAATTGTAAAACCAAAAATTCAAAAAAATAAAAAAAGAAAAAAATTAAAAAAAGAGTAGGAAGGTTAGGTACAAATATACCTTCAAGAAAATAAAAAAAATAAAAATTGAAAAATCCAAAAAAAGAGAAAAATAGAAAAGGAAAAGAAAAAGAAAAAAGAAAGAAAAGAATAAAACTTAAATTATTTAAAACAATCAAAATATCCAAAAAAATAAATAAAAATAAAAAGGTCAAAAAATATAAAATTACAAATAAAAAACAATAGAGAAAAAAATAAAAAATAAGAAAAAGGGTAAAAAAAAAACATTGGAATGAAAAAGGGGTAGTAAGGTTTAGGTAAGCACAAAAACACATAAAAAAACAAACAAAAATGGACAAATAAAAAAAATCCAAAATCTCCAAAACAAAAATAAAAAAGAGAAAAAAGGGGTAATAAAAAGAAAAACAAAAAATTATAATAAAAAAAGAAAAGAAAAATCGAAATTCCCATCATAAAAAAATCAAAATCAAATAAAGAGTTAAAAAATATAAAATGTTAGATCAATAGATCAAAAAAGAGAAAAATTAAAGTGTGAGTTTTTAAGTAAGAAAAAAGAAAAAAGTTGAAAAAGAGAAAATATATAAAAGGGGTAAAATAACAAATTTCTTGAAATCCAAAAATAAGTTGTAAAAAAAAGAAAAAAAAACAAAAACAAACAATTTAAAAACAAAGAGAAAACAAAAAAAATGAAAAATCAAGATAATAGCTAATGAAATAAGGAATTCAAAAAATATATATAGATGTGCATTCAAAATGAAAAAAAAATGTTAAAAAAAGGAGAAAAAGAAGAAAAAATATAAGAAAAAGGAGAAGAGGGAAATTATAAAGAAAATAAAAAAATGATAATTTAAGTAAGAAAAACTCTGCATGTTTGTTTTGGATAATGAAGAAAGACTAATAATGGCACAAATATATTAAAAAGAGTAAAAATAAATAAAAAAATAAAAAATTCAAAAAAAAAACTAGTGTGAATTTGTAACAAATAAAGAAATGTAAAATAGAAAAATAAGAATCTAAAAAAAATAAAATTAATAATAATAAGTAAAAAATAAAAGAGAAAACAAATCAATCAATCACATTTCTTTTGCAAAATTAATTATAGAAAAAGTAAAAATCAAAAATAAAATAAAAAAGAATAAAAAAAATACAAAGTAAAAAAAGGGAGAAATCAGTTTAATTTAATCAAGAATTAAAAATCCAAAAACAAAGAAAGGATAAACAATGTTATTAATTAAATAGTAAGAAAATCATGAATAAAAAATCTAAAGGTAATAATAATAATAAAAAAGATGAAGAATGAAAAAGAGAGAGAAACAACCAAAATAAGAAAATTAAAAAAGGAAAAAGAAAAAAAAGGGAAAAGGATCAAAAAAGAAGGGAAGGGAAATATAAAGGAATAAAAATTAAAACTAAAATTAAAATTCTTAAAAAAAAAGAAAAAATTCCAAAAAAAAAGAAAGACAAAAAATCAAAATTTTCAAGAAATAATAAAAATTCAAAGAAAGAGTGAGAGAGAACAATGAACAATTAAAAAAGAAATAAATTTATAACTACAAATAAAAATAATATATAATCCAATAAAGGCTTCAAATATAAAAAAAAAGAGAAAAAAGAAAAAATAAATGGAAAGAGAAGAAAAGGGCAGATGGGCAAGATTATATACTATAATGGTGAATTTTTCCTAAAGAGAATTTAAAGAATCCTTTGCCCAACGTGCATTAATTGTCATTTACCTCTCTCTCTCTCTAATGTTTTGGGTTTGGCTCGCATCATACTCGATTGGCCATTTACTTAAAGCAGCCTTTCAACATTGGGATCCCAACTCCATGGTATTCCGTTTTGGTAAACATCAGTTGTGTCCCACATTGGAGGAGATTGCATTCTTGTTGTACATGCCACTTAAGGATCAGATCATCTTCCCTTACTTGAAGTCAAATTACCATGTTGAGTTGGAAACATTCTTACGATGTAAGAAAACAAGCATCGATATGCCAGATGAATGATCAGTTAGCTTAGATTTCTTACTGCAAAGAAGTAGAACCCAAAATCCAGATCGGCCCCTCAAGATGGAAGCCGAAGGTCAAAGGAATGCTTTGCTCATGGCCATTGCAGGGCATATGCTTTTCCCCATCGACCAACATCGAGTGCACGCGGCAGTGGCCAAAGTGGTGGAGCAATTCCAACAACCAATTGAGAAGAGGCCTACCATGGTGCCCATGGTGTTAGCACAATTTCTAAGAGCCTTGTCCTTGCTACATGTTAAAAGCAGTTGGCCGTTTCTAGGGTCTTTGCAGTTATTACAATTGTGGCTACTCTTGCACCTACCCTCCCCGGCAAAATTCAAGGGCCCTGTAAAATGGACCCGATATCATGACTCTGATATCATACACACTGACCCACAACCCTCTTGTCCGACTCAGAAGGGTTACCTCAAGATGATCAGCGAATATCCGGAGGAGGAGTTGGTTTGGAAGACGGGACAATCAATGCAATCTGACTGTGAACAACCAAGGCTGGCCTCTAAATACCGACATAGCATGGTGTTAGCTGGCTTATTTGGGGATGTTCCATATGTGCCTTTCCGATGACACCATCAATTTGGCAACCGATAGTTGATCCCGGTGTTGGATGATATATCAGGGGATTTGGTGGACTTCCAAAAGTTTGAGCAGAAGATGAAAAAGAGGTTTGAACTGCATTGACTCAGTAGCAAGAGGGAACTTGCCATGTTATTACCCACAAACATCCCCACATGCGACGAATTGTATATGTAGTGGATAGAAGCCGGAGAAATAGCGTCGGTCATCCCACCACCTTTCGAATTACCCATACCAATTCATCCACCCTCCTCTTTTGCACACCATAAATTACTGATTTCTCTGTTTTATATTATATAAATTTTTCGCCACTTTGAAACATCATAAGTCCTTGATTTTTTTGCTTTATAACGCATGAGTATTTTCCGCCACGCTTGCACCCTATGCGATTTCCCACATTTCCAGAGACAATTCACAGTCTCTGTCATTGAGATAGGAGGGAAATCTCAGAGATGATTAAATGAGAATGAAAGATAGATTAAAAGCCATATCTATGTAGATAACATGAATCAAATTAGGTTGTGGATTAATGTTTGCCTTTTTATCAGAAAATGACAAACGGACAATTTGCAAAGCTTTTGGACGACAATAAGTATAAGGGCCCAAAATATGCCGACTGGTATCGTAACCTAATGCTGGTCTTGACCTCTGAAAAATTGGATAAGGTGACTAAGAATCCTGTCCCGGAGCGTCTGAGAGATAGGGTTTCTGAGGCCAGGAGAAGGGACTATCAAGAATGGGAGGAGAAAAACTCCCTCGCCCGATGCAATATCATTGCCTCCCTGGACATTTCGAAGAGCAGAATCATTCTACTCGGCAAAAGGTCTTGAAACAGTTCATGACCGCACAAATGTCTAAGGGCCAGCAAATTCATGACCATTGTTTTCGGATGATAGGCTACATCAATGAGCTTGAGGCTCTTGGATCCGGGTTGGATCATGTGACCCAAATAGACGCCATTCTCAATTCTTTGCCTCCGTCATTTAATCCGTTCATCATGAACTATAACATGAATAAGCTGAATGTCAGCGTTCAGGAACTCAACAATATGTTGCAGAGGGCCGAAGAACTGATCAAGAAGGATGTGCCCCTAGCCATGCTTGTTGAAGCTGGCAAGAAGGGCAAGAAAAGGAGGGCAAAGAGAAAGCCCCAGAAGATGGCCACCAAACCCAAGAAATAGAGGAAAGACAAGGCATCAGATGCCTGTCATTTTTGTAAGCAGACCGGCCACTGGAAGAGGAATTGTCCTCAATACCTGAAATCCAAGAAAGGTAATTTCGAATCCTGTGTCATAGAAATCAATTTGTTGGTAACTTCTGCGTCCTAGTGTATTGACTCTAGGGCTTCAACTCATGCGTGTAATTCACTGCAGGGGTTCAAGTTAAGCAGAAGGCTGAATGACGGAGAAGTAACTCTTTACTTGGGGACTTCTGCAAGTGTTGCAGCTGCGGCCATAGGAACCGTAGAATTAATTTTTAGAGAATAATCGATTATACTGAAAGATTGTCTTTATGTACAAAATTTGAGAAGAAATTTGATTTCTGTTTCAAAACTGTGTGCGGATGGATATTCTGTCTTCTTACTAATACGATTACTATTAAAAGAAACAACAGATTTATCGCATACGGAGAACTTGAGAATGGTCTCTATGTTCTCCATCCTTCTCTAGAAACTAACATAGCTGAAACTACGTCGACTGATATCCCCAAGAAAAGAATCCGTGATACAGTTAATTCCACGTGACTGTGGCATTACTGACTTGGCCATATCAGCATTGATCGTATCACAAGATTGGTAAAGGATGGTCCTTTGGATTTTCTAACTGTAGAAGATCTTCCCACTTGTGTGCCTTGTCTTCAGGGTAAGATGACGAAATGACCATTTAACGGTAAGCCTGAAAGATGTACAAGCACACTTGACCTTATACATACTGATGTATGTGGTCCCCTGAGTGTTAGGACTCGTAACCAGCACGTGTATTTCATTACATTTACTGATGATTATTCTCAGTATGGTTACATGTACTTAATGAGACACAAGTCTGAATCATTTGAAAAGTTCAAAGAGTTCAGACAAGAGGTCGAGAAACAGTTAGAGAGAGAAATTAAGACCCTTCGATCGGATCGAGGTGGTGAGTATCTCTCTGACGAATTCAGGGACTACTTGAAGGTCAACGGGATAATATCATACTTAACTCCTCCTGCTACACCACAGCTTAACGGTGTTTCAGAGAGGAGAAATATGACCTTATTGGATATGGTCTGGTCATTTCTCGTGCACTCAAAGTTGCCCACATCCTTTTTGGGTTTCACATTAGAAACTGTAATATACGTGCTGAATTAGGTTCCAGCCAAATCGGTTCCAAATACTCTATATGAACTTTGGACCGGAAAGAAACCAAGTGTCAGACATTTGAAGATTTAGATTCCAAGACCAGTAGTTGCCTATTTGTAGGCTACCCCAAAGGCTCTGTGGGTTACCTATTCTATGACCCAGGAGAACAGAAGGTATTCTATAGTCGGAATGCCCATTTCTTGGAGGATGATTAAATGTTGAACAACCATCGTCAGGAAATAGTTCTTGATGAAGAGAGCTCAGGATCTGTGGGAGGTGTCCCACAGGTTCCAGGTATTGGCCAACCTAGAAAATCTACCTGGGTTTCCAGGCCACCAGTCTGTTTTGGCTATGACCAGGATACTTACTTGGTGGAAGCTATGACTAGTGAGGAGGATCCCGTGACTTATGTGGAAGTTATGTTGGACATAGATTCTTTGAAGTGGGTAGATGCAATGAGAGTTGAGATGGACTCAATGGAGACCAATGGAGTCTAGACTTTAGTAGATCCACCCCCCGGGGTAAAAGCAATTGGTTGCAAATGGATTTATAAGAGGAAGAAGGGCCCCGATGGTAAGGTTGAGACCTACAAAGCTCGTCTGGTGGCGAAAGGGTATACTCAGAAAGAGGGCATCAATTATGAGGAAACCTTTTCGCCCGTGGCCATTCTGAAATCCATTTGGATCTTATTAGCTATAGCAGCATACCATGACTACGAGATTTGGCAAATGGATGTCAAAACTGCGTTCCTGAATGGAGATCTTACTAAACATATCTACATGTAACAACCAAAAAGTTTCATAGTTGCGGGTCAGGAACACATGATATGTAAATTAAATAGATCCATATATGAACTTAAGCAAGCTTCTAGGAGTTGGAACATCTGGTTTGACTCTATTGTGAAAAGGTTTGACTTTGAGTAGAATCCGGTTGAGCCCTGTGTTTACATGAAGTCCAGTGAGGACAAGGTTACTTTCTTGGTTCTCTATGTAGACGACATTCTACTCATTGGGAATGATGTAGGAATGTTGAATACGGTGAAAGTATGGCTTTCACAGCAATTCTCCATGAAAGATCCTGGAGAAGCCTTCTATATACTAGGTCTTCGACTCTATAGAGATAGATCGAAGAGGATAATAAGATTATTCCAATTTGCTTACATTGACAAAATAGTCAAGAGATACAACATGGAGAATTCCAAAAAGGGAAATGTTCCTTTCAGGCATGGAATCACTCTCTCCAAGAAGATGTCTCCCAAGACTTATGAGGAGATTGAGGGCATGAAGGACGTTCCCTATGCCTCAGCCGTAGGGAGCATCATGTATGCCATACTGCGCACTCATCCTGACATTGCTTAGGCAGTGACTGTGGTAAGTAGATTCCAGGCCAACCCAGGGCAAGAGCATTGGACCGCTGTGAAAAATATACTTAAGTATCTTCGAAGGACAAAAGAGTTTTTTTTGGTAGTCGATGGCTGCTCACTACAGATCCAAGGGTATACTGATGGCGATTTTTAGTCGGATCCGGATGATTAAAAGTCTACATCTGGGTACGTTTTCACGATATGATCATGTGCTATTTGCTGGAAAAGTAGCAAACAGGGGTCCACGGCAGATTCCACAACCGAAGCCGAATACATTGCCGCAAGTGAAGTTGCCAAAGAAGCTGTGTTGATGAAAAAGTTTGTTCACGAACTGGGTGTAGTTGCATCTAGCACATCACCCATCCTGTTGTTGTGTGACAACAATGGAGCTATCGCTCAGACTAAGGAGCCACGAGCCCACTCGATGTCAAAGCACATCGAGAGGAAGTACCATGTACTGCGTGAGATTGTTGGTAGAGGGGACGTCATGATTCAGAGGGTAGCATCAGCGGAGAATTTAGCAGACCCATTGACTAAGCCACTCACACAAAAAGTGTTTGAGAAACACGTGGAAAGCATGGGACTCCGACTTATACCAGATTGGACCTAAGTGCAAGTGGGAGTTGTTAGACAGTGTATGCCGTTAAACTGGACACTTATGAGACTCGTGTTAGTTTAGATCGTTCACAATCGTTGGATAATTCTGGGGAGATTTATCTTGCCAAGGCTGACACTGATGTGCCGCCAAGTGTTGGGGTAGCCTGTCTCGGCTGCCTGGGTGAGACCCGAGGTACATGCAGTGTAGGTTTATTTGAAACCCTGAACTGGGCCAGATTTCCAGTATTGCCCTGGACCTTGGAGATTGATGGACAAAACTAGAATGTTACACCTGACCCCTAGACTCGATTATGATACTGCACTAGGTGTCGGATTGGGCTGTCTTTGATATGTCAATCAGTGAGATCCTTAGAGGAGGTCAAAACCTGGGTATGTTGGGATAGTTTGAGAATTCATCTAAGTGGGTGATCATAGTGACAGGATCAACCCCTTTGTCGAACAAAGGTAATGATCGATGATGCACTCTCTCTAATGGAAACCAAGACTGCTGGTAGTCGATTTCAATCGTTGAAATTTGTTTTGCAGAATATATTTATATAAAGATATACATAAATATTACGGTTTCAAAATGTTTATAAAATGTTTTAATTCCCGGGATCCATCTGAGTAGAGAGTGCAACACTGTTCCTTGCAGCTGAGGGAGAGGTCCTCTCTTGTCGCATTCCCTATTGGAAGCAATCAATTCTTCAATCAAGGTTCATGATTCCTTGATCCCAATTGGTTCCTCAAGCGAGTCACCTATTGAATCTCCCGAACAAAGTAATTCTCAAAGCATGAATGATGATTCAACCTATCCTCATGTCCTATTGTTGGTAAAAACAAAAAGAATGACATCATTATTTAGAATTACTTTAAAAAGATAAAAGTAAATAGGGAGTATAAGGTGGCGTGTAATTATTGTCATAAAATACTAAGGGCAATAGTCACTATGGGATGAGTCATTTGCATGACCACAACAAGGCTTGTCGAAAGGGGCTTTATAAAGAAAATAGGGCAACGTGTTTTAGTGAAAGAATAGAAAAAGGTTGATGGGAAAATGTGTGTTGCTAATTACCATTTTGATTAAGATACCTCGAGGAAAAACCATTCCACCTTGATAATTTTATATAAGTATCGACTTTCAATGGTTAAACAAAATATTTGTTAGACAGTTTTGTATGCCCTTAGCTTCAATCAGAATGATGTATTTTATGAGTTTATTGTAAATGAATAAAAGTGCATATTTGATTCATGTTCCCTTGGTATGTTTCTGTGTAATACCCTTAAACTGGACGCTTAATGAGACTCGTGTTAGTTTAGAATGTTCACAGCCAGTGGGTCGGTCTGGGGAGACCTATCCTGATAAGGCTGACCCTGTGGTGCCACCAAGTCAGTTGGGGTGGCCTGTCTCAGCTGCTAGGGTGAGACCCTAGGCACATACAGTGTAGGATTAATTGAATCTTTGAATTGGACCAGATTTCCAGAATTGCCCTGGACCTTGGAGATTGATGGACAAAACTAGAAAGTTACACCCGACCATTGTCTCTAGATGATGGACTATATCAACGAACTGGAGGCTCTTGGATCCGGGCTGGATCTGGTAACACAGATCGATGCTATTCTCAACTCTCTGCCTCCATCCTTTAATCCATTCATCATGAATTACAAGGATGAGTTAGCTTGCAGGAACTCAGCCATATGTTGCAGAGGGCCGAAGAATTGATTAAAAAGGATGAGTCCATTGCCATGGTTGTTGAAACTGGCAAATCGGGCAAGAAAAGGAAAGCTAAGAGAAAGCCCTAGAAGAAGACTGCCAAACCCAAGAAACAGAGGAAGGACAAGGCATCAGATGCCTGTCATTTTTGCAAGAAGACTGGCCACTGGAAAAGGAACTGTCCTGCCTACCTGGAATCCAAGAAAGGTAATTTCGAAACTTGTGTTATAGAAACCAATTTATTGGTAGCTTCTACGTCCTGGTGTATTGACTCCGGGGCTTCAACTCATAAGTGTAACTCACTGCAGGGGTTCAAGGTAAGCAGAAGGTTGAGTGAAGAAGAAGTCACACTCTACTTGGGGACTACTGCAACTGTTGCAGCCGCGGCCATAGGAACCGTGGAGTTACTTTTTAGAGAAAGGAACAATTGTACTGAAAGATTGTCTTTATGTACTGAATTTAAGGAGAAATTTGATTTTTGTCTCAAAACTGTATGCAGATGGTTATTCTGTCTTCTTTAGTAATACGATTACTATTAAAAGAAATAACAGATTCATCGCATAT
The DNA here is from genome assembly GCF_055504915.1 of Nelumbo nucifera. NCBI lineage: Eukaryota > Viridiplantae > Streptophyta > Magnoliopsida > Proteales > Nelumbonaceae > Nelumbo > Nelumbo nucifera. The sequence continues at coordinate 75,189,916 of NC_142653.1, forward strand.
GGCGAACTGGAGAACGGTTTCTATGTTCTGCATCATTCTCTAGAAACTAACATAACCGAAACTACGTCGGCTAAAATCCCCAAGAAAAGAGCCCGTGATACAGTTAATCCCACGTGTCTGTGGCATTACCGACTTGGCCACATCGGTGTTGACCGAATCACAAGGTTGGTAAAGGATGATCATTTTGATTTTCTAACTGTAGAGGATCTTCCCACCTGTGAGCCTTGCCTACAAGGCAAGATGACGAATCGGCCATTTAACGGTAAGCCTGAAAGATGTACAAACACACTTGACCTAATACATACTGATGTATGTGGTCCCCTGAGTGTTAGGACACAGAATCAACACATGTATTTCATCACTTTCACAGATGATTTTTCACGATATGGTTATGTGTACCTAATGAGACACAAGTTCAAAGAGTTCAGACAAGAGGTCGAGAAACAGTTAGGGAGAGAAATTAAAGCCCTCCGATCACATCGAGGTGGCGAGTATCTCTCTGACGAATTCAGGGACTAGTTAAAGGACAATGGGATGGTATCAAAATTAGCTCCTCCTGCTACGCCACAACTTAACGGTTTTTCAGAGAGGAGGAATAAGACCTTATTGGATATGGTCCGGTCGTTTCTCATACACTCAGAGTTACCCACATCCTTTTGGGGTTACGCATTAGAGACTGCGATTTACGTGCTGAATCGGGTTCCAACCAAATCGGTTCCGAATACTCCATATGAACTTTGGATCGGAAAGAAACCAAGTGTCAGACTCTTGAAGATTTGGGGTTGTCCAACACACGTTAAAAGAACGAGTGTAGACAAGTTGGAATCCAAGACCAGCCGTTGCCTATTTGTAGGCTACCCAAAAGGCTCTATAGGTTACCTATTCTATGACCCAAGTGAGCAGAGAGTGTTCTGCAATCGAAATGCGCAATTCTTGGAAACCGATTACACCCTAGACACCCATCGTCAGGAAGTTGTTCTTGATGAGGAGAGCTCAGGAGCAGTGAGAAATGTCCCACAAGTTCCAGGTAATGACCAACCTAGAAGATCCACTCGGGTATCCAGGCCACCAGTCCGTTATGGTTATGACCCGGATAGTTACCTGTTGGAATCCTTGACTAGTGAAGAGGATCTCGTGACTTATGCGGAAGCTATGTTGGACATAGACTCCCAGAAGTGGGTGGAGGCCATGAGAGCAGAGATGGACTCAATGGAGACCAATGGAGTCTGGACTCTAGTAGATCCGCCCTCCGAGGTAAAAGCAATCGGTTGTAAATGAATTTACAAGAGGAAGAAGGACCCCGATGGTAGGGTTGAGACCTTCAAAGCTCGTCTAGTGGCGAAAGGGTACACTCAGAATGAGGGCATCAATTATGAGGAAACTTTTTCGCCTGTGGCCATGCTTAAATCCATTAGGATCTTGCTAGCTGTAGCATTATACCATGATTATGAGATTTGGCAGATGGATGTCAAAACTGCATTCCTGAATGGGGATCTTACTGAAGATATCTATATGCAGCAACCGCAAGGCTTCATTGCTACAGGTCAGGAAAGCATGGTAAGTAAACTTAATAGATCATGGACTTAAGCAAGCTTCTAGAAGGCACTCTTGTTAGTGCAGGCATCCGCTTCAAGGAGGACTATAAAGAAGGGTGTGGCCAAGGGCACGCCTTGAAGGTAGACAAAGGGGGAGGTGGCGAGGACAAGGGATGAGGCCGAGGCCGCTAAGAAGAAATAGTTGCACAAAAGTGGCCTGTTGAAGGAGGGAGAGACCTGAGGGATGTGAAGAAATTGGCAGTAAGGGATTGTTGGGCTGAGGGACCTTTTGGCGGGTCTCGACAAGTTGCTCCTTCCACCTTTGACGCCCTAGATGATGAACCATTCATTAAACGATAGGTATTTTGGCCAAACTGGAATGTATAGGAAAGGAACAGTCTATCTATCACCGGCATTGGCTAGCAACTTGTAGTAGGAATGATCCTTCATAGAGATCTCCAATCATGTACCCAACATTCCACTAACTTTGTCTATGACTCGTTGTTGGATAAGGCATACGAGGTAGGTGTCGTAGCCTCTTTAATTTGTGATTTAATTAAGTCAAGACTTATATTGTGTCTGATTTGTGTTCTTTTGCAGATGGTCTCCTATTCCATTAGCCTTTACGATAAGGTGGAGGTTCTAATTCAACAGTTGAAGCATGTGCAAGAGGAAGTTGATCGATCCAAGTGCCAGACTATTGAGGCCTAGGCGGCATCTGAATCAACTGAGGCCAAGGCTCGCGAGGAGCACAAGCATTGTAAGAAGGCTGAGGTCATGGCCAAGTGGGAGATGGAGAGGGACATGATGTCAGCCCTTTATTCAATGGAGCAAAAGATCGAGGAGTTGACAACCAAGTCTCTTTCTGACTACAAGGCCTCAAATGAGCACCAAAGAGATTTTGCTCATTTCACTTCTCAGGCATATCTGGAGGGATTTGAAGACTGCAAGGTCCATGTGTTGAAGTTCTTCCCAAACTTTGACATTGATCAGTTGGATCTCTTCTCTTAGGTTCAAAAGTTGGTCGAGGTCCACTACCACGATGAGGTGTCTTCTATTCCTCGCAGCTAGAGGGAGGGGACCAAGTATGTCCAACCCTCATTTGGCAAAGGACCAAGGGTTTCTGAAAGTCGAGATGGTCATGGTAGGCTGATGGGATATGTTGGAGTGTTGTGGGCATAGGTCATATTTTTGAACTAGCTGAATTGCATTCTTTTATATGGAAGCCCAAAAATATCCTTGTCTTAGTGCTTTGTGTGCAAGAGCCCTACCCCCTAGATGTTGCAAATGCCTTCGTGGATTTATTTTAATACATATTCACCCTCGTCTACACGTAGGCATTTGTGGTAAGTCAATGTGAAGGATCTTTTGTATAGCTTGTCTTCTAATATGACATATTGTGCCGATTGTCGTCTGACTCTTCATTCTTCATTTTTTGTCTTCTAGCAGTTGTTAATGCCACAACTAGGCATTTATAGGGCCCATCCAACAAGGCTCAACCTAAATTGCACACACTTGCTTCTCTTCGGTGCTAGAATATTCCAAATTTTCCATGTGCATGGTGTGGCCGAGGGCTGACCCTGAGGAGCTAGCTACCTTGGAAAGGACATTGGCTCGGGAGTTCTCTAGACGTGGCACTTGATGCAAAGTGAAATGTTGGAATTGTCTGACTAAATCTTGCACTTTGCTTAGATATTTGGCCATGTTGGGTTCTTTGGTCTCGTATTCTCCGTTCACTTGGTTCACAACCAATTATGAATCACTGAAGACTTCACTGTGCTCAACTCTGAGGTCTTTGGCCAACTGGAGACTAACAAGCAAGGCCTCATATTCGGTTTCATTGTTTGAAGTAGGAAAGCCAAACCAAAGTGCTTATTCCAATTTGAGAGCAGCTCTACTCACCCTAGTGTTGGAGGATCCGTCCACATACAAAGTCAAAGAGGGCCAAGGCTCTTCCTGTTCTAGGGCACATGTGTCTTGACTATAAGCCTTAGCTGGTAGTGGATGTTAAATTCTGACAACTCTATAGTTCATTTAGTCAACTGACCTGAGGTCTAGGGTTTCTGCAGTATCTAATTCAGTGGTTGATTGCTAAAGACTATTATGGTGTGGCTTGGGTATCAATTCTTGGAGTCAGGACTAGGTACAACCAATACTTACTCACCTCCTACAGTCATAGAAACTTCACTTCTCTTTTCCTCTACATGAATCCTTAGGTAAGGCTCCAAGTTTTATTCCTGTCTCTCTGGCCTGATGTCCTGACTAGGCTGCACATATGGAATGGACTCATTTATTGGCTGGGATGCACTCTGCCTTACCTCTTTCAGTGTTCCCAACTCCACTTGTCTTTTGTATAGCATACCCAATTTGGGAAAGATCTGTTCTCCGCTACTAAGGCTCACTCTTCTTTGCGTTTTGATATTTCCAGAATCTTGCGAATCCGTCGCCTCTAGGAATAACAGTTTAGTGTTTAGGCTACCCTCTTCCAATATATCTCTTGGCTTTTGGAGGTCGATACTTCCCAAGCTAATGGTTTCTTCCAAATTTGAATTGGAATTAGAAAGTTCTTTATCGTCTGTCAATCTTTCCGAATCAAAGTCGAAAACCTCGTTGCTCTTCACACTCCTGGGGTTACGGTGTTCCTGTTCCTTATGCAGCATCTTCTTCGAGGGTCTCCGCTGTAACGAGCTGGAGACCTTCATTGAACTGTTTGAACGAGAGAAAGGGCTTGAGGAAGATGATGGTATACGGATTTTACTGTCTACCTGAGGAGCCAACCTTGTCACGCGCCCCTCACTCTTGGGTCTTTTAAGCATAGCCCACTTAACTTTTTGGGCCTATTGGGCCCAAAATTACAATTTAGAGATGGGCCTGCTGGTTGAACTCCTGTGCATATTCCTGAGGCTACCACTACCTTTGCCCACCCTTCATTTGAATCATTCAATATATTTTGTTTGGTGCCACAAGCAACTACCTGAGCAAAGGTTCTGTTGGTTGTCAAACCTTTATCTTGTGTCACACGTTTCCTAATAGTCTCCTGATCCAAATCTTTTAGACTGCCTAAAGGTAGAGTTTCCATTTTAGTGAAACTTTCTTGTCTCTTTTCTCCAACCAACTTCAAGCTACTACGTAACTCCATTTTCTCCACCTTTTCGTCTTTCTCCTGCCTTGCATCCCTCCACAGGTTAGCTTCAATGGAGGACACTAACCAAACTGGTAAGAACAGTTCATCCACAATTACAGTCACCTTCCTCGGTATATCTTCTGGTTTTACTCCACCTAGTAGAATGGTTGCACTTCGCAGATCTCCCCAGAAGACACCATCAAGGCGAGCTCCACACAACAAAGCAATTGAGCTTGCAGTTTCTTGATTCCAGAGATGGAATGGCAGCCCAACCACTCGGACAGTAACATTATCTTCCATTAAGAACACTTTCGAATTTGAAGAAAAAGGCCATTTATAGACTGAAAAGATCCCCAGAATTTGAGCTTCAGTAGTTCTGCAACTTTCCACCAATCTGTCACCAATCCTCCAACTTCAATCACTAGTGTTCTTTCCCATTTTCCTGCTGTTCCACATGCTATCCAGGAAGGATCCCACCTACTGTTTGCCATGGTTAAAAATTTCTTTTCTAGTACCTCTTCCTTATACATGATCTATCTTATAGTTTCTGGTCTTAGTTCCCTTTCACCAATTTCCGATAGTTCTTTTTTTTTTTCCAATTCCCATCTATTTTGGAATTTTATTAGTATCCCAACTATCTTTATCCATCCTTTGCCATTCTTCCCTTGAGGGAAGCAAACCATCTTCTTCCTTCCTTTAGAAAAATATTTAGTGAGAGATATGAATGCACCCTTTGCATTCCCCTTGTTCTCCATCACATACCTCCTACCTGACTCTGAGGACTTTTCTTTCCATTTTGTCTGTTTCCCTTTAGTTGCTGCATCAAAGACATATTCCTTCACCTAGACAATCATGTCTGAGCCTTCCACAAGAACCGTAGCCCTCTTCTGTTCTCTTATTTTCAGTCACATTCTTCCTTTGATCCGTATTTCTTCAAAGAGAAAATCTTTGGCCTCTACCCTCAAAGCTGACCTCCATTTTGCTTTCTCCACAAAGCCTCCATCCATTGCTAAAAAAGTTATTTAGTGGCCTACTAGTTTGCTCTGACCATCCCTATGCCGTGCTCCATGGGGAACTTCATAGCGAGGTGGTATGAAGATATGACGACCTTGAGTGCATGAAGGGTTGGTTGACCAATGATTGCGTTGTAGGGTGAATTAACTTTCATGACCAAGAACTCTATAATCTTAGTGGCAATGTGAGGTTTCATCCCTTTTGTGATAGGTAGGGTATTCTTGCTTCTGGTCTTATGGCCGCCCCAGAGAACCTAACCAATGGCACATTGATGGGCTGTAATCGGTTTGGGGTCAACTGCATCTTCTCGAAATCCTCATAGAATGGAACATCGACCGAGGAGCCGTTGTCTATGAGGATCCTTCTTACTTCATAATTGGCAATTATCATTGAAACCACCAATGTATCATCATGGGGTGTGGAGACCCCTCTCAAATCATCATTGGAGAAGGAGATGAGTTCCTCCGGCCTATGTTTATTTGGTGTCCTATGCTCAATGTTTAATTGTCGGGTGTAGACTTTTCTAGACAAGGTGGTAACACCTCCCGGAGCTGAGCCACTGGAAATGACCTCAATGACTCTGCCAAGGTTCAACTAGGGTAGGGATCGACTAGTGTTGGTGCTGACGATGATGCTGATACTTCACTGTTGACATAATCATTTAGATGTCTTTGTCAAATGAGGGACTCGATCTCCTTTTTGAGCTTGTAGCTGTCTTTGGTGTCGTGGCCTATGCCAAGGTGGTATTTGTAGTATTTTTTATGATTCCGCCTCCTACGGTTTCTTTTCAACTTGGTGGGCCATTTTATGTACTACTTCCCTACTTGCATTAGGATATGGGTTTGGGAAGCGTTCAGTGGAGTGTTTGTCAAATGACAGTGTTGGCGGCTTCTTGTCACCGTTCTTACCATTTAGGGCCGTTATTTGGCTTATCTCTATCTTTTCTTATCTTCTCACTAAGGCCAACTTCTTGATTTTGCATACACTTGTTTTCCTTGACTTCCTCTACCATAATGTACTTCTGCACCTTTTTAAGGAACTCGACCTTGTTCCGAGGTGTTGTCTTGGAAATGGACCAATTGAGACCTGAGAGGTCCCGAGCACAGGCTGTTGATGGTGGCAACCATGGATACCGAAGGGTCAAGGTCTTTAACCTCAAGTTCCTCCTATTTGAATCACTTCATGTGTTCATGGGCCAAGAAAAGGTCTACGAACTGGTCCCAAGAATTGATGGATCGAGGGGGGAGCGCAAAAAACCATCCACATGTGGCTCGTTTGAATGTGGCTTGAAAGGCCCTGCACATCAAGGCATCAGAATACCCATGAAGGAGCATTATAGCTCAAAATCTCTTTTGGTTGTCCTCCAGGTCCATACTTCCATCGTATGTCTTGAGAGTGGGCACCTTGAAGTTCACCGGGAGCGGCTCTGAGGTAATGGAGTTAGTAAAAGCCTTTATTCGACTAGATGAGTTGGGTTGACTAGTGTAGGCATTACCCTTGCCCTCCTTAACCTACCTGATTATGTCTTGGATGGCATTGGTGTGTGCTTGAGGGTCTCCAAGACATCAGTTAATTTTGAGGCATTGAGATCTTGGCCTATTCACGGGCCTCCTTCACTTGGGAGAAGTCTAAGCGATTCCTAGAGTATTTCTAGTCGGTTAGGTCCTCAGATTTATGAGCACGACGATCGTTCAAGTGATCGCAAAGGTCCAAGACTTATGGGGGAGAGGCATGGCATCGGCCAACTCCCGACCAATAAGGGGGGCTGTTGTTGCTTGTACACCTATTGTCGCCCTTATTGTGGTTGGAGGCGTTACAGATTGCGTGGTGATCTTGGCGATCATTCGGAACATCATGGCCATGGGAACCTGGATGGTTTGCACCTTATCTAAGAGGAATTCTGGAGGTGTTAGAACGGTGTCTACTTACCCAATGGCTACTACCCTCCAACTCCGAGGGGTCCCCTCCATCGCGTTCGCCTTGTTGTTGGCTTACTGAGGCAGGGGCAAATCTTTTGTCGTGTTGTTCATAGCCCCTAGTGGGGCAGCTATTTTGTGGAAGGCCTATTTTCGGGCACCATAATTCACCCAACTGCTAGGCCAAATGGTCTAGTCATTGAAGTACAACATTGAACTGCTCGTGTGTGACCAAGTTTTAAGCAGCTAGGATATTGTCTTGGTTGTCAACCATTGTTGGAAATGTGAAAGGGGATTTTAGAGTTCTTTAAGGGGAAGATATTAAGTCGATCCCATAGGTAGCGCTAATTGTTGCTTCCAAATCTGGAGTCGAGGGTAGATTAGTACTTTTTGAGGTCCAAAGGTTGTGGGTCCTATCTGTTAAGAGTAAAAAGACGCTAGAGGCCCTGGGAGTGTTCCCAGGGGCGAAGACTCCAATGATTAAGTTAGTTGAGGGCTCAAAGGAAAGCCAAGGTCACAATAAGAGAGTAGGTGCTAGCTCAAGTATGCATAAGTGTACCTTTAGTTGTGATGCCCCTTTTATCATTGGAGTTGCTTGGGAGAGGAGTGATGAGTAGCAAGTAACCATCCCGTGAATTGCGATCACGTGGAGGGGAGCGAATGAGGTGTTGGTCGACCACTACCCCTTCATAAGTGAGTCGGGAGTAAATGCACCAAGAACATGGTGCCTGTAATAAATGCCCCATAGTGGCATGTTGCGGGAGTTACCCTATTGCCCTTAGAGGAGTGTAGAATGGCAAGGGTACCCTTGGGCGACACCACATGTTAGTGTCTAGCGTACTAACCGCATATGCCTACATTACGTTGATAGACACAAAGCTCCTCTGTCTTCTGCATCCACCTTCAAACGTTCAAGGTGCCACCAAGTTTGATCGATCAAATACCAAACTAATCTCCTTAAAATCTATCATAACAAACCATTTTACAAGAACTCTCTCTAGTTTGGATTTGCTTTGTGCATTGTTTCTGTATTGATTCTGTAGCTTGTGAGAATCATAAAAAAGAGAATGAGGAGAGGAGAGATTCAAAATTTCTTATTTTTCTGCTACATTTTGTTGAATTTTGTCATTTTTTTTTGTATTTTGGGGAAAACACAAGGTTTGTTTAATGTCGGAAACTAGAAGTTGTGGTCGAAGAATATGAAGAGCAATTATTTGCTATCATGGCTCAGAAGCTGGAAGAATGCATGGTCTAGTAGATCATCAGTACTAGAAGGCCCAATGGAGTAAGCCCTCCAACGATGATGCCTTTGCCTCCCTCATCACCAAGATTCCTCTACAATTGGAACAAGAATACAATCTTTAGTAATCACAACCTGAAATTGCACACGTTTGTAGAGCAACTTGTCTACATTATTCTTTTTGCTATTCTCTTGAAATATGCTATTTTGTTATTTGCTTCGGTGTTTTACATCTTTTGAATGTTGCTATATAAGGGTCTTGAGGCCATTACATTAGCTGTCATTGTCAAATTGTCTCTACAAAGTTTTACCTACCATAGTTCTTAAGTTTTTGATAAGCTTCAGCCTTTTATGATAGTAGCTCCAATGTGGTAAGCTTGCGAAGATTTTCTCATTGAAAATGTTGGGTTTTTTGCACTTTGATTGTTTACTGTTTTCCATATGTAATTTTTAATATGTGTTGTATGGGAAGCCAAGCTTCTACATCTGCAATTTCATAGAGTTTGGATAGTCAAGAATAAGGGCCCATTTGGTTCATAGGAATAGGGGTCTGGAATCGGAATCCGAATGGGCCATTCTGATTTCAACTATTTGGTTGGTCGAAATTGGAATCCTATTCCCATTCCTGGTGGAATGGCATTCCCCCATTTGAGGGAATGGCCATTCTCTCCCCTCCTATTTGTAATGAAATCTTAGTCCACTTGATTCCGATACCCATTTCCCATTCCTATTTAAACCAAACAGACTATGGGAATAGACCATTCCGATTTTGACTTCGAAGGATTTGATTCCGGTTCTATCTATAAACCAAATGGACCCTGAATTATAATAATTTTTTTCTTTATCACCAAGCATTTTTCTCTCAATTATTTCCCCGTAAAACAACTAAACATGGGAATAGGAAATTCCTACTATTTTCCCTTGCATAACCAAATGATGGAAAGCAAAAATTTCACACTTTCTCATCCCATCCCATCTCACCCAAATCTTCTTGCCAACCAAATGGAGCCTAATGCTTTGGTGGATTATATGATGGATTGGAATATTAATAGGAACTTGTCAACAATGTAAGTGGATAATTGTTCTACTAATGGTTCCTTTATTGATATTACCAAAGATTCTTAAATCAAGCAAGATACTGTAAGCCCTAAAAACTTTCTTGTGAGTCCTAATGCGACAAGGACTCTTCCCATATTCAACTTAGAGGCTTATGAGAGTCAAATACTAAAGTCCTACAACAACAAGGATTCCTCCCTAAGAATCCCAGTCTAGCTAGAATTCTCCTATACTCATTCCAATGTTACTCAAGGACTTGTGTAGAATTCTAGTGTCATTTAGATTCCTTTTCTAGAGCCCCATGGACTCTTAGCCTCATCAGTCCCAATTTGGATCAACTACTTGGCATTAACACTCTTCTCTTGTCTATGAATTCATAGACACCCAACATATGGAGTATTATAGTCGTTGGTTATTAGCAATCGACCTCATTCTATATCAAAGTGGTTGATCATAATCCTATAATCCTAGAACTCCTCGTGTTTAAGCACTAAAGAGAGTTTTCATAAGAGAGATTCATCCAACTAATAGTGATAGATAAGTCCTTTCATGAATCAATTTCTAAACTGAACCATATCAATGTGATCCTAGATCACACGTACATGGTAATTTGAAGCCTTACTTCAATTGATGAGATTTCACCACTCTACCTAATTGAAACTATCTATATGCCAACCTTTAAAGTGAGTGGTTCAAATTTACTTGTAGTTAGAATGCTTTGGGCCTATAAGGAACTAGGGCTATCTAGATCACCTTTGATATAACTCAGCTATTAATTGGATGCCCTACAATATTGCCTATGGATATAACAGTTATAGAGAATCATAACTACATAAATCAATGCCTCATGAAAAAGTATAATTTTTATTATTAAAGAGAATGTAAAATCAAGTATATTTGACTTTGAACAAACAAATGGAAATCCTACTTTCAACACTTAACAAGGCAATCATCAAGAACAAATACCCTATTCCTTTAATTACAAACTTGTTTGATAAATTGGGGTACAAAAGACAATTTAGATAACTAGGTGTGGGACAAAGACCATCACTATTATAGGCACTTCATAAAGGGGTACTTTGGGTGGGCGCCAAGAATCTTTTGAAGACTTAAAGAAGGCTATCATGCAGGAGCCCATACTACACCTTCCAAACCATCAAAAGCCTTATGAAGTCTACACTAATGCCTCAGACTTAGCCATAAGTAGTGTGCTTATATACAAGAAGGTAACCTTATTGCCTATAAAAGTAGAAAGTTGAATGATACAGAATAGTGATACACAATACAAGAGAAAGAGATGATCACCTGTTAGAGGGATATTCAAAATTTCAAGAATCTCTCCTCCCTCCTTTGTACTCTTTGAGTTTTGTCCATTCATCTTCCCTCCTTTGAATGCATGGGAAAACTCCTTGTCCCACATTGCTTGGGAAGCGATTTGAGTTTGAGTATATCTATAGACTTGCTCTTTCTATGGGTAGGGACCCATAGGAGGAAAGCACTATAGATGTTCACATGCATGTGAGGGGGGGTTGGGGGTTCTTTTCACATGCATGCGTCGAGTCGAATCGGGCTTGGTCAGGATGGGGTATAGGTACAGGTACATGTACATGCATACGCACGCTACACCGAATCATTTTGGTTTTGACTAGTTTGACTTTTGAATTTCAAAATTTATTTATAAACATTTTCGTTTTCTGTTTTGTGTCTTTTCTTATTTGTGTCTCTTCGAACAGGTACACTATTCTGAAGAGACATCTCTCTGAAAGGACACTTATGTGTCCATTCGAGTGATTGATAACACTCTATAAAAGGTGTGTTGGTTGACGCAGAAACACACACCAAGTGCACTAAACACAATCTTTTCTTCTCAGTTGATTGTTCTTCTCTGAGCATCATTCTTTATGGTTCGTGGAGGTCTGGTAAGTAAGTGCACGCCTACTAGTGGCATGTGGGCTATTTTATCTTGGCGACCGATTTGCAATCACCCAGCTATATTGTAGGGGGAAAATGTGGTTTTAAGGAGAGTGACCAAGTGAAACTAATCAACCCTCATTATCTCTACAATTTCTCAGATTCATAGTTCTACAACAATATAGTCCTGCAAGTTCTCGGTTTGGAAAGTGATTATTGATAAGTTCCATTTTGCCTTCTTTGTTATTTTCCAACAATCTTAAAACTGAATTTATGGAACCTATCTCTGCTAACCCCTTCATGGGGAACCAAATACTATCAATAGTTCTCGATTTCTCTAAGATAGAACCTTTCAATGGAACCAACTACAAGCGTTGGAGACAACGCTATCTGTTTGCCTTAGAGCAGTTAGGGGTAGCTTCTGCTTTGACTGAACTGAACCCACTGAACATGAAGGAACCAACCCATTCTGTTGTTGCAAAACACTGGATTACTGTTGAACACCTCTGCAAAAACCATATCCTCAATTGCTTGTCCAATAAATTGTACAATTTCTACTCTTCCTATACCTTTGTCTATGAAATTTGGAATGCATTAGACATCAAGTATGCTCTGGAAAATGCTAGAATAAAAAATATGTGATTGCCAATTTCTTGCATTTTACCATGAAAGAAGATATGGACGTGTCTGCCCAAATAGATGAGTTTCAGGTACTTGTAGGGGAACAAGGAAAGGAAGGCATTATACTATCAGATGAATTTATTGTCGGTTCTCTCATAGAGAAATTGCCACATACATAGAATGATTTCAAAACAAGTATGAAGCATAAGAGAAGGACACTACTTTGTACCAAGTAATGGTCAGGAGCAAAATAGAAGAAAAGAACAAAAAGAAAGATGAGGATGAGAAAAAGAAAGTTGAGGATACGACTACAAAATTCAAGAGGAATCTAATGTGAAAAATGACAAGAAATTCAAGAAGCAACAAATGAAAGGAAAATGATATGTATGTGGCAAACCCGGGCATTACAAGAAAGACTACCGGTACCGAAAGGAGAAAGGCTCTGGGAAACCAAAGGTCAATTTGATTGAGGATATAATTGCAGCCATGGTAACTGAGGCACACTTGGTTGATAAACCGAAGGAGTGGGTATTGGACACAGGTGCCACTAAGCACATATGTGGGGACCGTAGCTCCTTTGACTACACAACTCAGTCTGAGGGAGAACAAGTTTTCATGTGAAACTCATAAACTTCGAAGGTCATTGGTAAAGGAAATGCGCTCCTAAAATTGATTTTAGGGAAAAATCTTAATGCTAAATGATGTGCTGCTCGTGCTAAAGATCATATGAAATTTGGTGTCGGGAATACTTCTCAACAAAGTAGGACTGAAACTCACATTTGAAGCAGATGAGGCCTTGTTAACTAAAAATAATGTATTTATTGGAAATGGATACAATGCTGGTGGACTATTTATACTAAACATTTATGATATTATCATGAATAAGAATGCTTATTCTTCTGCTTATATTGTTGAGTCATTTGATATTTGGCATGTTATATTAGGACAACGTAGTGCTCCTTATTTAAAACGATTATGTAAATTAGGAGTTTTGAATGTTTCTATTGATTTTACAAATGAAAAATGCCAAGTATGTATAGAAGTAAAATGCACTAAGAAACCTCATAAAATATACAAAGAGAAACTGAATTATTGCAACTTATACACACTGATTTAGGAGACCTTAAATATCATGAAGCTAGAGGAAGAAAAAGATATTATATAACTTTCACAGATGACTTTTCTACATATGCAAAAGTAGTCTTAGTTAGATCAAAAGATGAGGTTGAACAAGCTTTTATAACTTACAAGACTGAAGTAGAAAATCAGTTAGGAAAGAAAATAAAGACTTAGAATAGATAAAGGGACTGAATATGATGACGAGACCATTAGGAAATTCTTTGAAGAAAATGGAATCATATATGAAACCACAACCCCTTATCAACCTGAATTTAATGGAGTTGCAGAAAGACTTAAAAGAACATTAAAAGAAACGACGAATGCTATGCTTATAAATTCAAGTGCACCTTTAAACTTGTGGGGGAAGCAATCCTAATAGTTTGTCATTTATATAATAGAATACCACCCAAGAACAAATGACAAATACCATTTGAATTACAACATAACAAGAAACCTAGTTTAAACTACCTAAAAGTTTGGGGTTACTTAGCAAAGGTTGGAAACCTGAACCTAAAACAATGTGGCTTATCGGTTCTTTGTAATTAAAATAATTGATAATGTTGTAGAGAACAACACAATAATTAAGTCTTGAGATGCAGAATTATTTGAACACATTTTTCCATGGAGAAAAGAAACAATAAATAGGGAACTTTCTAAATCCATAACAAAAACCAAGAATAATTGAATGCTCAAGGAACCAGTATTTCACTTAGTCAAGAAAACACTAAGTCTTGGAATTAAGAACCAGACTTAAGGAGAAATTAAAGACAAATGAAAGAAACAAACTTGGGTGATGGAATGTTTACATTTTTGGTGGACAATGACCTAGTAACCTATCAGGAAGCCGTAACCTCGCATGATGTAGTATTTTAGAAAGAAGCTATAAAAAGTGAAATAGACTCTTTAGTCACTAATCACATTTGGGAACTTGTAGATCTCCCTCTTGGAACTAAGGCATTAGATTGTAAATGGATTTTTAAGAAAAAATTGAAACCAGATGGTACAATAGATAAATTGAAGGCCAAATTAATTTCTAAAGGGTTTATACAAAAGAAAGATATAGAATTCTTTGACACTTATTCCCTGGTTGCAAGGTTAAATACAATTAGAGTCTTGTTTACGATAACATCCATTTACAAACGGGTAGTTCATCAAATGAATGTTAAAACAACTTTCTTAAATGGGGAATTAGAGGTAGAAATATATATTAAGCAACTTGAAGGCTTCATAATACCAAGACAAGAAAATAAAGTATGCAAGGTAATTAATGGGAACAAGTCTAGAGGTAGTAAAAGAAACAAAACAATTTCTAATGTTCAAATTTGATATAAAAGACTTGGGTGAGGCTAATGTAATCTTGGGGATTAAAATCCATAAACAACAAGAAAATTTTATTCTCTCCCAATCACACTATGTAGAGAATATTCTTAGAAAATTTGGACACTATGACTGTTAAAACACCTATTGACTATAGTATTCACTTAAGAAAATATTTGGAGAACCTGTTTCACAAAAGGAGTATAAAAGTATAATTGGATATTTGTTTATTTAATGAATTGCACAAGACCAGATATAGCTATAGCTATTGGAAAATTAAGTCAGCATACATAATATAAAAAATGAACATTGGGAAGCTCTAATAAGGTTATTAAAATATTTAAAAGGTAATATAAATTTTGGTTTACACTACTCAAGTTTTCCTCTTGTTTTAGAAGGCTTTACTGATGCGAATTGGATTTCAGATTCAAAGGATAGTACTTCTACCCATGGATATGTTTCTATCCTACGTGGAGGAGCAATATCGTGGAATTTGGTAAAGCAGTCATGTAATACTAGCTCAACAATGGAGGTCAAATTCATTGCGTTAGAATTGGTAGGGTCTAAGGCAGAGTGGCTAAGGAACTAATAGGCAGATATACCACTTTAGCCATGACTGATTCCGTCTATATCTCTCCATTGTGATAGCTAAGTAGCAATAGCCATAGCCAAGAATAAAACTTACAACAGTAAAAGGCGACATATCCGCTTAAGGCATAACCTGGTAAGACAATACCTCAACGAAGGTACAATCACTTTGGATTTTGTGAGCTCTAAGAAGAACCTTTTATATTCGTTAACCAAAACACAAACTTCTAAAGTGGTGTATGAGACATCGGTAGGAATGGGGCCGAAGCCTATTACATAAGTCATTAATGATGAACACCCAACCTATGTGGAAGGAGATCCCTGAAAATATGTTGAATGGGTAAAAATGAGTCGCTAGATGACTTGAGAAAGCACTATCATTTTGTGTCCCATTTCAAATGCCGAAGTAAGATAGTGCTCATTGCAATTTGAGGAGGTTGAGCCTAAGGCTCTTAATCAATTAAGAATAGTGTGTGCAGTGCATGCTAAATAATTGACCTAAGTGAGTGTGGAGTGTGGCCGCTTCTAAGAGAGATCTAAAACATTCATGATTCCAAGAGGGGAATAAGGCCGGAATGTTCCAAAAGCAAAAGAACCACTAAAGAACTGGTGAGTTGAGTTGGTTGGCAGGTTTGCTAGTTACGACAAAGAGGAAATGTTGAAGGAGTTTGACTCCACTCATACTCTGTAACAAGCCTGTCATACCTAAGTGTTGATTGAAGTCCTAAAGACATCACCATGAATACTTTTTCTTACTGTGATGCTCAGATTTCTCAATCTTCTTGTAATTTTGAATCTTGTAGGGGATTATTGGAGGGTGATTCAACATTTTAAGAATCTCTCCTCCCTCCCTTGTACTCTATGAGTTTTGTCTTTTCCTCTTTCCTCATTTAAATGCATGGGAATACTCTTTATCCCACATTGCTTGGAAAGGGAGTTGAGTTTAAGTATATCTATAGACTTGCTCTATCTATGAGTAGGAACCCATAGGAGGAAAGCGCTATATATGTTCACATGCATGTGAGGAGGGGTTGGAGGTGCTTTTCACACACATGCGCCGATCCGATCCGAGCCGTATATGTGTACATGTATACACACACTATACCGTTCTATTCACAAAAGAAACTTATTCTAGAGCAAGAAAGGTGGCAATATTTTCTCGTAGAATTTGACATGGCCTTGGAGTATAAACCGAGTTGGGATAATAAATTTGTTGATGCTTTGAGAAAGAAAGTAGAGCTTGTAGCCCTAAGTAAGGCTTATTTGCCATCATTACTCAACTCCAAGGAACCATGCTATCCAAGATCAAGGAACACTTGATCTTGTACATATGTATGCATATAGCCAATTTATATATTTTTTATTACATACATATTCTTTTTAATATGAACCTAATGTTTTTTTTTTAATTTTTTCTATTTTATTTTATGTTTATAACTCTATTTATCTAAATTAGTTAATATATACATGCATACTAAAATTATTTATAATATTTTATGCATTAAGGGTACAGTTTATTTATTTTATAACATTTTTTATATTTATATTTATTTTTTGTCTCAAAATCAATCATATGCTTTATGGCAATAATTTACCTAAATAAAATTACCCATTTATTTCATATAATTTAATTTACAACCAATGAAGAATTAAAACTAGTTAAAGGGGGTCCATCGGAAGGGAATTTTTATTATTGTAATTAGATTTAGGAAAAAGAAACCTTATTTTGACGTGTACGTTTAGTAATAAAGAGAAAACAAATGACATTTAAAAGAAACATTATGTAAAATTTTTTAGTACATATTTGTTTATTTTATTTATAAACAACTAAATAATCAATTTTCTTAAATTTTAAGAAATATTAGAACTAATTTAAATTTTTCTTTTTTCTTCAGTTTTAATGGTTCTTATACGAGGCTTATGCCTCACCAATTTGAGGCACAAGGTGGTGAGGCGTAAGCCTCTCAAAAATAGAGGCAGTAGTCTCTTAGAAGAAATGGCATACTTTTGGTTTAAAAGAAGTATTATGTGAAATTTTTAGTACAAATTGGTTTATTTTATTTACAAACACTAAATAATTAATTTTCTTAAATTTTAAGAAATATTATAACTAATTTATATTATTTTATTTTATTTTTCAGTTTTATTGCTTTTTAGACAAAGGTTACGCCTCACCAAGTGAGGCGCAAGGTGGTTAGGCATAAGCCTTTCAAAAACAGAGGTAGCAGCCTCTTAGTAAAGGGGCACGGTGCATAAGGGCAGGCATTTTGGCACGTCTTTCTGTGTGCTCTGTCGGCTATTTACAAGCCCAACAGATTGCAATTTGGTCTTATTTGTTTGGTTCGTGGTAAATCTAGCCATGAAAAGCCAACACACCGAAAAAGGCATGAGAAGCTCAAAACCGGTGATTTTTCGAGAAACTCCAAATGGAGCTTTTATGCTTTTTTTTTTAATTTTTTTTTCTATTCATCTTCACATGGAAATATGTACTCACTTTAATTAAACGGGCTTTAGGCTATTCAGATCTTAATGCAAAAGCTCAATACGTATTTTGACTGTCAGAACTACTATAAAATCTTCTCAAAAAGACTTGTCAAACGGCTCCTTAATATCTGCCCTACCTAAATCAAAAGGTATGGCTCCATCATGGTGATAGTATATTTGTTCTCCAGGTTCAATTGCATAGCTGAGGAGATAATCTGACTATTTCAAAAGCACATTGTGAAGTATTGGGGCTTGCTCTAGGCTATCATTAGTGATCATGACCCATGCTTCACAAAACACTTCTGGATGGATCCCTTAAGTTAATGGGGTCAGATATCAATCCTTCAACTAGCTTCCATCCACAAGCAGATGGACAGATAGTGTGGGTCAATGCCTTTCTATAATTCTGTTTTGGGCACTTTGTGAGTGCCAACCAACAGGATTGGTCTAAGCTGATGTGGCTCAGTTTTCTTACAACTAGCAGAGGGGATCCACCCACCCCACCGTAATCCATTTGAACCGTCTATAGGACAATTAGGAGTGGCAACGAGCCACGTTTTTCATGAGCTGTTTGAGCTTGGCTCGTGAAAAGCTCGGCTCAATTCAGTTTCAATCGAGTTCAAACTCGAGCCTATTAGAGTTCGGCTTGTGAGGCTCGCGAGTCGGCTCGAAAATATATATATATATATATATATATAATAACATTATAGAAAATAATATATATAATAAAAATATTATAATTATTAATTATTATAATTCTTATTTTTTTAAATATCAAATAAAAAATATTTTTATATATAATTTTTTCTCAGAATCGAGCTTGAGCTTATGAATTTTTTACTAGAGCAAAGCTCAAGCTTAAGGTTCTGGCTCGAACTGAGCTCGAACTCGAACTCAAACCTTGTAGAACAGTCTTGAGCCGAGCTCGAACCTCATACTATTCGGCTCAACTTGGCTTGAATCCACCCCTAAAGACAATAACCCCTTTCACCATACAATATTCTGGCTATTGGATAGTAACCCTCTTTGTGAAGGCATGGCATGAGATGATGAGAAGGCTGAAGGCATATTAATTTGTCCAAGTAGACGAAGAAATGTTCAGATAAGAAGAGGTGACTAATTGAGGTAATGGTTAAATTATTGCCACAACAATTCAAGACCTTAAAAAAGGTGCATAAGACCTTGCTGACTGCTGAGACGGTATGAAGGCCCTTTCTCTCTCATGGTTTTCAAAATCGGATTGGATCGGATGATTCATTGATTTGGTCAGTAACCCACTGATTCAGGCAGTTGAACTGTCAACCTAAACAACAGTTTTTAGCCATTTTTTATTTTATTTAATCAGAATGGACCGTCTATTCAAACCGAATGGTTGGGCCGTTTGACCCAGGAACGGGTCCCCAGAGAACGGTACCCTGCCCGGTCTGATTTTAAAAACCTAGATGCCTTTACAAGGGCACCAATAACTGTCAGTACATCCTTTGATAAGGAAGCTGAAGCACATCTTGGCAGTTGGCAGACCGGATATGCATCGGCGCGAGGAGTTCCTCCCTACGTCTGAGTACTTAGTGGAGTAGAAGAGTACAGATGTAATGTCGGTAGGCTCTAGGCTGATATGGTTTATGAAATAAAACCCCCCTTTGAGAAAATACCTTTTCCGTCAGACTCTATTTATTTTTGGGTTTTACCAAAAACACCATCTATTATTGGGTTGGGTATAATGCCCTTGGTGCCTCACTCAATTTGCTTTAGTCTTGCTTATGAAAATTGTTATTCTTGCACTGTTTTCCCCAGCCACAATTTTATTACTATTCAATCATAAACCAAGTAAAGGAAGCAAAAAAGTTATATATAAATGAAATAAAAAAAGAAAATATTTTTATAAGTAATTAACAAAAATAAAAGTTTAAGTAATAGATGAATATAATTAATTTTAAAATTAGTTAGCAAAATTCTAAGGCATTGAAATGAATATAATTTAAATAAAATTTAAAATTATTAAGTAGAAAGTTATGAAATTTGAAATAATGAAATAAGAAAAGTTAAATAAAAATTTTATAACTAATTCATAAATTTGAAAGTAGATTAATTAAGAAATGATTATAGTTATTTTAAGATTAATTGATGGAGTAAACTTTGGATTTATGAAGGTTTCTCACCCGAGTATTTATCTTGGTCCTCCTCCTAAGCTGCAAATAAAGGTCAAATAGTCCTTTTGGATACCTGATTGAGAAGAGATCACATCTCCTTCCCAGAAGGGGCCACCCTACAATGTCTCACATCACATCTCCGCCGTGTAATGGGAGCATTTCCCGATGATAGTATCAGATCCGATGATGTTATCATCGGAAGATGTTCGCAGTACATGGCAGGGATGTGCTGTGGGACGATGTGGGGTGGCCCCTTGTGGAGAGGAGATGTGAACTAGATTGAGAAAGGGTTGCAAGGAGGGTCCAATGGTAGAGGCAACAAACCCTAACCCAAGAAAGTAAGGAGGTGCTATTTAAATTTGTGTCTTCTACTTTGCTAGTGCATGTTTTAATTCCATGTCCTGTTTTCTTTGACTGAATCTGTTTGTTTAATTTTGCATCTCTAAACTAGAAAGAATGTTTTGGTGGGGTCACTCTAGTCAAAGTAGAATGATTCAATGGATTCAATGGAGTACAATTTGCAAAAACACAGTTAGCTTTAATAAAGCTTTGTTAGCTAAACAAGCTTTGGAGAATCATGAAGAATTCAAGCATCTTGTTGACTTCATCTTAACTAAGTATTTCAAAATTGGAACTTTCCTTAATGCTAAGGTTCCTTCTTGTTGACTTCATCTTAACTAAGTATTTCAAAATTTGACTTCATCTTAACTAAGCATCTTGTTGACTTCATCTTAACGGTTGCTTTTGGGATGGTGTAGTATGAGTGTGGGTAGAGAAGTACATAGCAGGGGTTGGTTTTGCCTTTTTAGAGGGTTGGAAATGGTGAAAGTATATATTGATGCTTAGAGGATCAGTGGATTTCAATTGTGTAAAGAATCTCAGTGGAGTGGCCCCATTGATGTCAACTTTGAATGGTTGTCGACCTAATGGATACTACCCATAACTGCTAGAATGAGGGGCTGCTCAGAGGCTTGTACCCGCAGTCAGTTGTAAGGGAAATATTAAGGGATTTTTGGACTGCAATCCCCCTCAGAAATTGAATTTGCAGCCCCCTTCTAGTCTATTAGTAGCCCCCCCCCCCCTCCTATAAATCACATCTGCCTGTGAATTTGGCATCAATCCACCGGCAGGATTCAGTCCACCCTAGTCTAGTAGTGGCTCCACCTTGGTGTGGATTGAACGGTAAAAACCCCAAATATTAAAGATTTGTGTGTGGACATTATAAACGAATTGTAATATATTAAAAAAAATTAATTAGGTGGCGTTTGATAAATATGAAAAGTTAAAAAGATATTAATGGCGTCTGAAATCTGAAAAGAGATATACATGCTTTTTGACTTTTTAGAGGCTTTGAACAGAAAAGGTTGTTTGTGTTGAATCAAACCTTCAGCATCTGAAATTCCTTAATTTTACTATTTTACCCCTAGAACATACTATTTGGTAATTTGAGTTCAATTTGTATTACTCATAAAATATAATTTATTAAATTCAAAATAATATTGAAAAATATGAACAAATTATGATAAATTATAAAAAAAATAAAAAATTATTAAAACAAGAATAAAAATGAAAAAAATATATAAATTTATAAATTAAAAATAAATTATTAAAAGTTAAAATAATAACAAAAATAGTAATAAAGTCCATGAAACAATGAAAATATTTAATAATTATCAAATTATTAAATTAAACCTATTAAACTATTTAATAATTAATAATTAATACAAATAAAAATTATAAAAAAATAACTTATTATAATAAGAATAAAATTTGAAATACTTATAAATTAACAAATTAAAAATAAATTATTAAGAATTAAAATAATAAAAAATTATTAAGAATAAAATTCGAATGTCGTTGTTGATAGTTGCAGTGGTGGTGGGAAGATAGGGGGAGAGAGAGAGAGAGAGAGGAAGAAGGAGAGGGAGAGGGAAACACCACTATTGAGAGTTGTAGTGGCGGGAAGACAAGGGGTGGGAGAGAGAGAGAGGCAAAGGGAGAGGGTGAGGGAAATCGAACGCTGCTACAACTCTTTGCAGCAACGGTGGCAAGAAGACAGGGAGAGAAAGAGAGAGAGAGAGAGAGAGAGAGAGGGTGAGGGAAATCAAAGATGGGCATTTTTGTCTTTTAACATAGTTTGAAAAACATCCTTAAGTCATTGGCTTGCCTCTTACAAATTCAGATCTAAAAATACATTTCAGATCTGAATTTTCAGAATCAACCCAAACATAGGTGACGTTTGAAAAACAACATTTTCAGACTTCAGAGGTCTTAAAAATGTTATCAAATGCCACCTTAGTTAGGGTATCTGGGGTTACCTTGTAATTTTATATCTTGGAGGGACTTTTTAACAAAAAAAAAAAAAACACAAAGACCAAACCTAGATGTTTAGTCTTGAATGTAGGAGTCTTCTTTCAAATGTAAAAACTCATTTTCTCTTTTCTATCAAATGAAGGATGAAGTCAGGTCTTGGAGACTCAAAGAGGGACTGAATTAGATTGAGTTCTCTGCTACAATCAATCGAGGTAAGTTTTTTTTTTTTTTTTTCTTTAAATCATTGAGTTTTGCTTTCTCTTTCATTTTAAGGTTAGATATAAACCAAGAAGAAGTTTTTTTCGTCGGACATCCAGTTTTCAACCACTTCCTAAGAAAGAAAAATGATTTTGATAGGAACCCCATGCCATTAGGATCCCAACAAATCCAAGTTTAGGCCACCAGAAACTAGCCCTCTGACAATGTTTTTGGCCAAGTTTTTATTCTAACTATAATACCTTTTTGTGAGCTCTTTGAAACAGTAGGCAAAATTCCTCATTTGGACTTCTGGATTGAAAGTTATGATTATTGGAAGTCGGCATCTTAGACATGTTGAACTTGAGAAATTAGAAAAAGATATATGGCGATTAGCCAATTTTAGGCCACCAAAAATGGGTTATTTGGTGACAGAAATGGTCAAATTTTGTATCTAATTGATAAATGTCATGAAATATTCATAATGCCAAGTTACACTTGCAAAACAATTAATCAAACCAGAAGTTATAAATATAGGAAGTTGGGCGCTTGATCGTGGCGTATCTGAGAATTCTAAAAAAGTTGGTTGACACCTAACTTTGGGTGCGGCTAGAAAATGGTTGTTTTGTGACATTTTTGGGTCAAACTCGATTCCATATTATAATTTGTGCTGAGAATCCATATTGGAAGGATAAATCCATAAGCCTTATTATTGGGGAGTGAGTTATAAATGTTGGAAGTAGTCGTCAGACCAAAAATTGGAAAAACTTAAAAGCCTAAGGTGATAAACCATTTTAGATTTTAGATTTAGTAGAATTTGTACAATAAGCTAGAGGTATATGCATTATGCACATAACATCAATCATTATGAATTTGTGGTATCTAATTAATTAATTATAGGCTTACAAGACACACTTTGACTTAGTATATACAGGGTACTTCCATCTCTCTAGTTTGTTTTGTAAATTATAATTGGAAGGGCTGATGCTTCAACAGTTTTATCACTAATGAGATTTACTAATTATCATATTTATTTTGGTGCTTCAAAATATAGACTTTAGAAGAAGCAATAGTTTTTCCTGGAGGCACATGGGAAATTATGACCTAATGCTTAATTCATGTATGGACAAATGTCGAATAGTGATCTCCATGTCCTTTGCATTCTTGAGACATCCATAAACTTCAAATATAAGGATACTTAGGTTATAGATTTATACATAATTATTGAAAATATATTTATCATAAGAATACAATAAATATTAGTATATGTAAATAAATAATAGATATAGATAAAGATTTTAAAACTATTATTAATAAATATTAATTTTTCTAAAAAAGTATTTTATTTTTTTTTTGAAAATTATTACACATTTTTGTTATTTGGAAGCTTCAATACCTATAAATTATTTAATCTATTTTCATTATTTCAATAATATTTTAACTTATTTATATTTTATATTCTTATTATCAAATATTCTTAAATATATTATAATTGCCTTTGTGTTTTTAATAATTTTTTTTAAATTATTACATAATTCCGTTGTTTGATCTATTTTTTATTTACATAATATTTAAAATATGATTTAGATATTAAATTTTTTGATATTTAAAATTTAGTTTATATTGTTACTACATAATTTTATTATTAATATTGCGAAATATAAAATTACTATAAATTTGAATATTATAAAATCTACTATAATAACATTTTTTTTATAAATTTTTTATTTTAAATATTTAAAACTTAGATACGTGAAAACTTTGTTATTTAAAATATTTAGATAACATTTAAAATGTTTAAAAGTTTTGTTTTATAAATTTTTTTAAGTTAAAAGTATTACATAATATTAAATATTGTGTTATATAATTGATTAGCTATTTCTAATATATTGCTATTTAAAATACTTAGTTTTTGAAGTATTTAAATAATATTTTAATTGTTTTATTTTTTAAATTGTATTATCTAAATAAAATTTAAACATGTTTATTATTTAAAGTATTAAAATATTGTTTAGCTTTTAAATTTAATAGTCCATAAAATTATAATTTATATTATTATTACATAATTTCATCATAAATTTTGTAAAAATATTAAATTATTAATAATCTAAATAATGTCAAATCTATTATATTTATCTTTACGTTTTAATAAATATTTTAAAGTTATTATATACTTTCATTATAATAGTTAAATAATTTTTAAATATTTTAATTCAAGCTTTCTTTAAATAGATGTAGATGAGATAATAGGGGAGAGGATAAATAGAAATTAGAGGGAATTTGAGAGAATAATAGTTGTGTTCTTTTGGAGATAGAGTTTTTTAAAATAATGCCTTTTTTATGGGAAAGTGGAGGAGAGAGAATAGAGGGGAATTAGTGTGGGGCTCTAGTAAAGGGGATTGTGGTGTCACATGGCATGGCTATACATTGGAAAAACACCTCTCTCTTTCTTTATCTATTTGTTGTTTATAAAAATGACAAGGAATAAAATTTCCTTATTTTAGTGTATGTGTGTGTATATAGATAGATAGATGGATACATAGTATGATCCTTATTTGATTATCAACAGACAACAAAAGTGTTTTATCTTCTCTAATTCTCATTGACATAGTATGATGCTTAGATTTTGGTGATTTAGGTTATGGGGTTTGATTAAATTGATGGAGGCTTAAATGTGAGATACAAAATTTCTTTATTTTATCATTCAGATCATCATAGCCGGTTGGAATTTACTGGTTGTGTTTCCTATTGAAAATTGAAAGAAAACCATCAAAATGAACTGTTAATCTTTCTATACAAAATACTATATTACTGGTTGTTTACTTCTTTTTTTTTTTTAGGTTTTTGCTCATTTACTATCTTCCTTTTGAAGATGGTGGTATCGGGTTGAGTTTTTGGTGGATTTATAGTATAACCTTGGTTTTAAAAGTTTGAGTAAATAGAGAAAAGTGTGATGCAAATTGCGGTAATGCCATTTAGACGAGTAGAAGTGTAATAATGTTTTAGCTACTTGATCATTGAAGTTAAATTTTCCCTAACAAAGGAAAAAATGTTTTAAATTGGGGGTAATCATGGGCTGGGTTGGGCCCAAGCTGCGCTTGAAACCAATTATGAGGGCCTCAACCTAGGCCTGGGTCCAGGCTAGCCTGCACCTTGGGTCTAATTTATAAGCCCAGGCCTGGCCAGGCTTATGGGCTTTCTGGGCCTAATGCCTCCTTGTTTCTTCAGTTTTCGGCAATGGCCTAATTTGGTATTCCTTCCCTTTTTTTTTTCTTTATAGAACACTAGATTTACTTGTATAACTAGCGGGGACCCGGACAATGCATGGATTTGTTAAACGAAAGTTTAAACAATAAAAACACATAAGAGTATACTTTTTTATATTTTTAACTTTTTAAATAATTAATAATTATTTATATTTTTTATACTATTTTTAATAATTTTTTTATAATACAAAAATAACAATAGTAAATTTCAGCTAAGGTTGTTCATCAAACTGATGAAATTAACCAATCCGCCAACACGACCCTAGTTGGTTGCTTTTCTAGTATTTTTGATTGGCTTTGGTTCAATAATTTCCCAACTTGACCAGGTTGAATCAGTTTCGCTTTGGCCATTTGTAAACCAACCAAAATCGAACGACCTGATATATTAATCTTTTATGTTGTTAATATAATTTTTTTAATACAAGAAAGTGGAAAACTTCTCATATTTCTTAGTCTAAAATATTTTATATCATAAATTTAATTTTTAAGTTTGAATCTTTTGAACCAATTGACCAAATTGAAAATTTGCCTAAACCTATACAACCTGAGTAGGCTTGTTTTCACTAATGGTAAGTTGGTTTCGGGTGACAAACTCCCCAACTTGACAAGTCATTTGGCTGGCCACACATCTTACAACCAAACCGAACCAATCGAACACTTCTAATTTAAGCTAAATTAATATCTAATAAATAACAATAGTTTAATCACCAATAATTATTGAAAATTTATAGCAAAAGTACACAATTATTGAAAATATATTGACAACAAAAATGTATTAAATAACTAATAAAAATATAATAATTACAAAAATATAAAAATATATTATATTGTTTAATAAATAGTGTAATCTTGAATAATAGTTTAATCTCTAATAAATATTAATCAATAAAATAAAACAAAAATACAATAAATACAATATGTACAATAAATTAAATTTAAAAAGTTAAGTAACACTAGTTTAATCTCCAACATTTATTGATTTTTTTATTGAATAACAAAACAAAAATATAATTTATACATAATTATTTAAAATATATTTATCACAAAAAACAATAAATTATTACTAAATATATAATAAATATTAATTTTAGTATATATAAATATATAATGAATATAGATTAGGATTTTTAAATTATTGTTAATAAATATTATTTTTTTGACATTTATTTTCTATAATTATTAATTATATAGTGAAATTAGTTATTTAAAAAATTATTTAGTTATTTAAATAATATTATTTAAATTTTAAAATACTAATTACTTATTGAATTTAATAATCCATAAAATTATAATTTATACTATTATTACATAATTCCGTTATTAACTTTGTAAAATATTAAATTGAATATTATGTTATAATTATTATTCTACTTTTTAGAATTTTTTAAATTTATTACATAATTTCGTTATTTTAACTATTTAGAAGCTAGTTATGTTAAATATTCCGTTATTTGCAATATTTAGGTATTGAAATATTTAAACAATATATAAAATATTTAAATTTTTTTGTTATTTGAGTTTTATTTATTTTAAAGTTATTACAAAATACTAAATATTTTGTTTTAATTATTTAGCTATTTTAATGTTTTTTATTCAAGATATTTAGTTATTGAAATATTTAAATGATATTTTGTTTTTTAATTTAAAATTTTTATTATTTGACTATTATTAAATATATTGTAGTTATTTTTTGTGTTTTTAATAAATATTTTCATGTTGTTATACAATTTTATTATAATACTTAAATATTTTTAAAATTTTTTAATTCAAACTTTCTTTAGATAGATATAGATAAAAAGTAAAATATAAAAGTGTTAATAATATGATTATTAGTAAATCTGTTATAGTTATTTTTTGTGTTTTTAATAAATATTTTAATGTTATTATATAATTTCATTAGAACATTTAAATAGTTTTTAAATTTTTTAATTTAAACTTTCTTTAGATGGATATAGATAAAAAGTGGTGGAGAGGATAAATAGGAATTAGAGATAATTTAGGAGAAAGTTAGAATAATGGGAGAGGTAGTTTAGGAGAAATTTTAGGAGAGGATATTAGTTAGGTTATTGGGAACGTGAATAGGGGAGAGAGAGAGAGAGAGAGAGAGAGATTTTAGGTAATTTTTTATGGGAAGGAAGAGCATCTCATTGGTTGTTTTAAAATTGACATGGAATAAAAAAAATAAAAAAATTCAAAAAGAGGAGAAAATGTCTAGACGGCTATATATATATACATGTGTGTGTGTATGTACACTGCTGTGTTTTTTCCGATAGATGTACTTATCAATGTTCTTTTTTGTTTAATTTACCCTAGTAAATGTATCATGTGGGGACAGTTTTGACCATTTTTAATCTACTTAGGAACTCAACTTACCATGTTAAGTGATACCTCGAAAAATCAAAATTTTTATGGGTCCCATATGTTTCTAAAATAAGAACATGGGTAACTTGGTCAATAGAAACCACAATCCCATCGAGGCATTGACCAACTTCCTCCCCCCCAGTCCCTCTTCAAAACACAAAAAATGAAGGGGGTCATATTATTATTTTGCAGCTTCACTTGGACCTATTTATCAACTTGTTAATGACTCAAACCTATGACCCAGATATAAATATAGCTGATCCAACTAGTTAGATCTGCTTTCTGTATTCGTCCTGTAATCTCTTGTTCTGTTCAGCCTCTGCAAAAGGAATTACATTTCTGAGGTTCCTGTGATAACAAACATTCAATCCTAGGAAAGAGTTCGGCTTTGAAAATATCTCCGTACTTATATACTTTATTTCATAGGAAAATATTCTCAATACAAAGTTGCAAGAAGATTTCTCTGTATTCAGTAACCAGTAGTATCCTGAGGGCACGGAGCTTTACATATGTTTGTCTGCGGCTGCAAAGCTAAATTTTTGTTGATGAGAGAAAATCACATATCCATATCCCGCCAGGATATCTCATCCATTTCCTGTTAAGATTGCCCACAAAAAGTAGAAACGTAGACCATGCAAAATCACAGGACCAAGTAAGATATCCTCACTGAATGTCTCCAACAAATAAAGATGCTGATTTGAAAGCGCCTAATTAAAACCATTGAATCGGTCAGTATTGGAGAGATTAATGTCCTCTCACACAATCCTTACGCTACCTGACAAACAGAATAGTGAAGGGGAATCTTTTCATGCATCAGCTATGATAGAAAGACTTGTGAAAAAGAAAGAAAAGAATCATTTGTTTGGTTTTGGTTTTTATTTTTTACTTTTTATTTTTTAATGAAGGATTGCGGCATTCTTTCAACTTTATAGAAAAGGCTTGTAGAAGTAATATTCAATGCACAACTAATTGACTCATCGATCTGCGAGTTATGGGTTTGCTTGGTTCCTCATAAAATTGGGTTGGAAAAGAATGGGATGAGAAAGGATTTGATGGGAAAGAAAAATTTTATTTTCTGACATTTTCTAAATATGTGGAAAAATATATTTTCCAATGTTTGTTTATTAGAAAATTTAATATGCGTTTGATATTCATTGGGTATGTTTTTGTATTCAAAATGGGGGCAGAAAGCATCCCCATTATTGGCTATTATATGGGCTGAAGACAGCCCCTGTAATTGGGCCATAAAAGGGCAACATTTTGAGACATATGGGACTGAAAGTTAGGGTTCAAATCAGAATTCAAGTCCCTGAAATTGGGCCATGTTCAGTGTCATTTTGGGGACAAGATTGAGACTGAAATCAGTCTTTGTGATTGGGCCATATAAGAGGCCATCATCTCACATATATAAATACATAAAAAAAACTATATAATAATCACAAACAATCATCAAACATGTAATGCTCAAAAAAGCATAACCATTAATAATAATAATAATAATAATAATAATAAAAACGATAAATAAGAAAATAAAGTGAAATGCTATAAAAATACATAAAAATAAAATAATATGTGACCCAATTAAGAATGTCATATTGACTCTTTATGCCTTGCTTTATTTAATTGATCTTCAATTCAATTGGAAATATAATGCGGCTTATTTTACTTCAGTTCTTAACAAAGCTTGTGTGCATGGGTTCTAACTATTGATCAATAAAGAAAAACACCCAAGAGTAGGAAAATCTAGAAAGTAGTATGAATAAGTCAAAACAATCATTTTTCAGGAAGAAAAATATGTGTATCATAAAATAAAGGAAGGAAAAATCATTATATATGGTTGGAGAACACCTAGGTCACCATAACCCATGGATGGAAACCATACGAATGCCTGTTCGAAAGTACCATACTATTGAGATGCAAGGAAAGGATGTTGGAAAATATAAAGGTCTCGTTTGCTTTTCAGTAAGTTATTTGCTTGAGGAAATGAACTTATCCAGGTAAGTGGTTCCTAGGAAACACTTATCCAAGTAAGTGCATTTACCCATGTTCTTTTATTTCCTAGGTAAATAAGACTAACGGTTTTAATCATAAAAATTCATTATTAAAAGGGGCAATTTTGTCCCATCCAAGTGTTGGCAACTTTTCCCTGAGGTGGGAAAGTTACTTATCCACGTAGGAGATGGGTATCACTTATCCAGGTAAGTGATATATAGGAAAATAACTTTTCCATGATCCCCACATAAATCTAAAAATAGAATATGGGTTTTTTGGTCAATGGAAACCAAAATTTCATTGACTAATTCCATGGTTACCTGATTCCATAGAAGAAAATGAATAAGAGTTTGCTTTGGGAAGTTCATTTTGGGGAAATCTCAGTTGCATGGCATAAAAATGTAAAAATAACACTACACATGGTATAAAGTTGGATAATAGCCAACGTTGCTAGAATCCATGGCAATCAAGGTGACTATACATATCAGTCACCGATCGGAAAATAAAGGCCACCACCATTCGTCAAATCACAAGAACATGGAAGTTACAAATATCACCTTGTTTGCCTAGAAACGTGGAAATTGGCTCTAGAGATCCAATTGTTGGAGGAGGTTGTTGATAGTCTAACATGGAAAGAGGGAGGGCTCCCATAGGACTTAATAAATTAATTCACATGAGTTTTTCGATTTTCTTTGCCCACCAGAGTTGCACCATTTTGGTGCAATGATCAAAATATCGGTATCGGGTATTGTATCAAACAACTCAGATATGGATACAAATGCAGATCCACTTTGGAAGTGCATGGACACAGATGAAAGATATAAATGCATACAATTCATATAAATAATAACACTAAATCTAAAACTGAATTATCTATGAATAAGGTATATTGGTTGTAACCAATGGTAATAAGATTTGTTTTAGTAAGAAAATAGCAAGAAAGAAAAATAAAAAGAGAAAGAAATCAGAGAAGAAGAAGAAGTAGAAGACAAAAGAATGAGAGAAGGGGACCACAATATAAAAGAAATAATAATGATAGAACCAACCTAGCTGGTCATTGCTGGAACCAACCTACCTCCACCATCATTTGTGAAACACCCTTAACTCTTTGCACTTTTGATAATTCCCCTCATTACACTTCTCTTCAATGATTGCAATAGGCAATGAAACTTCCTAGGAAAAAATGCCCTATTCATCACTCTCCCATTGAAATGAACTTGGGATATAAGGGGCATCCTTAAAATAGTAGCATCCATAGACACAAAACTATTTCTAGAGATAATATCATAATAGCAATACCCCTTTTGATTTTATGCATACTCAAGAAAAATACATTTTGTTGACTTATGATCAAATTTAATGGTTAGGTCCAAGGATTTGGACAAAGAAAGTGTATCCAAAAGTCTTGAGAGTTATAGTGAACTAGTCCTTATTAGGATACAATAGGATAAAGGGAGATTTTATGTTTAAAACCTCTGAAGAAACCCTATTAATGAGATAGATACCTATGTGAGTGGCATCCCCCTAGAAATGTATAAGAACATTAGAATTCATCACGATGCTCCTAGTAACTTCCAAGATGTGTCTATTCTTTCTCTCATCTACTCCATTCTGTTGAGGTGTATGAGGATAGGTACTCTAATGGATATCCTATACTTAAAAAGATATGAGGCCAAGGGCTTTGCAAAGTACTCCTTAGTATTATCAGATCTGAGATTTTTTATTTTGATTTCAAAATGAAACAAGACCATTTAGTGAAGGGCATGAGTCAGAGAGTACTCTATCTCAAGAACTTATAAGATAAGCCCTTGAAAAATGAGAATAATCATCAATGAATAACAATATATATATATGTACCCTCTTATAGCAGTGATATGGTATGGTTCCTAAATATCTTAAACTAATTCAAATAAAGTATGAAAAAGACTCTTTAAAGACTCAAAAGATAAATGACCCAACCAATTATGCTAAAGCATAATCTAATTCATAGACTAAGACACAAAAGACTTCCCAACTTGTTTATATATTCTTCCTATGTGGATGCTCAAGCAAGTAGATTTCATTTGTCTCATGTCAATCCTAATTACTTTTCTTGTTGCTAGATCTTAGAAGACACAATGATCATAGAAAAAGTCATTGAACAATTCTGATTTTTAGTGATACTACTAATTGAAAGTATATTAGTATTGAGTTTATGGGCATATACTTTAATGTCTCCCTTGCTATAAATAGGAACAAGAGAGCCATTAGCAATAAATACTTTGTCTCTATAGAGGACAAACAATAAGAGGAAAATAAAGTTAACAAACTAGTCATATGATTAAATGCACCCGAATCTATAATCCAAAAAACATTAGCATTACATAGGGCTGAGGCATGATAGGTAGTAGCCTTTGTACCTGAGTGTGCAAAAGATGAAGTAGGAGTAGGAGGTATAGTAAATGACCAAGATTGGCCAGTAATATCAACATCACTCTCCATCTAGCTTGAGGTATCTCTGGCTACAACTAAGGCATCGAAAGAATTGGACCTTGTGTTGGATGTAGATGGAGCTTCTATAGTAACAATTGCATTGGCATTCCCATTCTTATTCTTGAGCCTTGCGAAGATAAAGTAAGGGTGGAGACGCTAAAAAGTGTTCCAAGTTTGTTTTGGTTTCTTATAATAGTCACAAAACACTTTCCTCTTTTCTTCCTTCTTCACCTCCTTCTCCTTATCACCTTCAAGTTTTGGATTTACAACTTCTAAAGTTGATTACATAGATTGAATCTATAACATTACCTTCCTCCTACTTTTCTCATAGTAAGCGTGGGATAAGGTAACACTAACTCTAGTAATTAAGGAGTTGTGTTGTCTCACAATGTCATAATTTGAATTTAATCTGGAAAGAAATTCAAATACTTTATTTGTCTCAACTAATTTTCTGTATGTTATTGCATCTTTCTAGTTCTCCCATTCAATTATCTCTAAGTGATTAATCTCATGCAATAATGTTTTCAAGGTTCATAGGGTTTAACGACATTAAGGGTTTGAGGATAAGTTTCTTTCATATTAACTCCAAATCTTTTTAGTTGTTTTTGTCCAAAGATAATTTCTGCTAATATGGGGCTTCATGGAATTGCACAACTAAGTCATAACTAGATAGTTTTCTTAAACCCACTTAGCATGTGGTGGATCTTCCTTTGCTAGTCTTTGTGTCTCATGTAACATATGTTAGATTTCCTCTTCATCCAACTCCAATAGCCATCATGACCAATTGAACCCACTCCAAATAATTTGTTTCATCAAATTTTACTGTCATAATCTGAAAAGAATTGCTATCTACAACACTTCCAGCCCCCACAAGTACTACTTATGATTTGGATTCATTCCCTCCATGTCGTACACACCCTAAGTGACTCACAGACTAGGAGAAAATTGTACAATTCCACTCCTTTCCACACAAACCAATCCCTTCAAGAGCTGTTCAACAACCTCCAAAACTGAAAACAACCTAGAAACTCTTTTAGGAACCCAAGAAAAAGAAAACAAATTGATAAAAAAAAACTTGTTAGAAACTAGTGGTTGATTACTCCCTAGAGGAAACCCTAGGATTAGCCCAAGACAAAGCCTAAAATTGATAACCTCTCCCCCCAAAGGATTCAAAATGCTTCTAATAGGTGTGATCTTAATAGTAGTGTGAAAACTACCCAAAATCTAAGCACTACCTTCAATCATAGATTTAAACCCTAAATCACGAACTTGACCTATTTTCTCTCACACTTCCTAGTCATTGGATAATCTCCAAGTTCTCACACCTGGGGCGCCACTAGCACTCTCCAATGACCTCCAATAAGTAGGAATTAAAGTTTTAACCTCCTCCCAAAGAAAATTCTCATGTAGCTAGTTGGATTAAGTCCACATGAGAACACTTCTTCATCCAAAACTGGCTCTAATACAAAGTTAGCTATAACCAATGGTAATCAAATCTGTCTTAGTAAAAACAAAACAAGGAAATAAGAGAAAAAGAGAGAAATCAGAGGGGGAGATGAAGAAGAAATAATAAATAAGTGGGACCACAAACTAACTAGCTATTTCTCTACATAAACAATAGCAGAATTCTAGAACATGTAAACATCATACAATAATTTTCACCCTATTTCAATTTTTATATAATAATTACTATATTTTTCAAATAGTAAATATGTTTTTATTTGTAACATATGTTGTTTTATTTTACATGTAATTGTAAAATAAAAATATAAATCATTTAAGGTAGATAAAATAAACCATTTTTTTAATAAATTTCATGGAAAATTAATCTTAAATCATTTATTTTAGTTTTTATAATTATAACTTTATTTCAGATTTTATAATTTTTAGTTTTTTTTTTATTTTGTTGGAAAATGATTTTATAATTCTTAGTCTTTTACTAACATTTTTGGGAAAATTAAATCTTAAACAAGTTATTTTATTTTTTATAAATATAATCTTTAGTTTTTATTAAAGTTGAAAAACAATTCAAAAGTGGTTAATATACAATTTCGTCAAACTAGGCATGATATGGCCCAACACAGACTGTTATTCACTAATATTGGTGCATATTGGACCATATCCATTGATATAGCATGATATGGCCTGATACAAAAACGTATCATGTCAATATGCAAAATTCATGGGATACATACCTAGTCATGTTGTATCCTATATCCATGGCCATGGATACAGATAAGGCACGCCCCTATCATGTGTATCATATCTATACTTGAAACCTTGTTTTGGTGCAATTACATGTCCTTGGTTTTGCGATTTGAAATCCCCCTCTTTCTGACCTATCACTACAAAACAAAAAAAAAGAGGGGAAATATTAGAGAATATTCCCATTCTTAAGAACCAAATGAACCCTAAGAATAAATTAAACCAAAAAAAAAAAACAAAGTGATTCTTATATTGTTAAAGTATTGAAGTTGACCCCTAGCCCTTAGCCATAGCGAAATCAACCCACAAGCTATGATCATGTTGTGACCAATAGAATCTTAACAACCAAATTACATGACTGATCTTGCCAAGCCGCTAGTTTTGATTTTGAGCTTTTAAGCAGGGCTGCTCACAAACAAATTCAAACTAACCAAACCGACCAACCTGGCTTGACCCAACTTGAGTCAGTTAGTTTTTCTTCACCACTGGTCGGTTTTGGGTTGTAATGATGGATAAATCGATAATTTGGTTCAGTTTTGGTTTTCATGTGTGATGAAGACCGAAACTGAACCAAGCCAAACCAAGTCATCTAACTAGGTTGTCTCTATCCTACTTCTTTCTAGTTACCTACTAACTTAGTCACTTATTTTTAACATTAATTTTTTAGTTACTTATTTCCGAAACATATATGTCCAAAAATTAGAAAATATATATTCCGATGTATTTGTATATATATTTTGGTTTTAAATATATTTTTCAGTTTTAAATATATTTCCAGAAAATATGCACTTTGAGTTCATGTGCAAGCTTGGGGTCGGTTGAAACCCAAACTGACCCAAACCAATCCAAACCGACTCAAACCAACCAGGTCAATTTTACTTAATAGAGGATCAATTTCAGTTAAATCTTTAGGTAACCTGACCAGGTCGGGTCGGTTGAAAAAGCACTAGTAAACCGACCCAACTCGACCCGTGAACAACCCTACTTTTAAGTGTCTAATCATTGTAAGGTTAAGGTTGAATTGAATAATTCAAGTTTATTTATCCTTTTCTTCCCTCTTGTTGCACTTGCTATAGAGCTACAGAGACCAAATCCTTACATCCCATATGTGTGTAGAGACTAAGGTCACTTCCCTCAATGAGTAGCAAAACCATAAGGTTTGGTGTTGCCCAACCACTTTAGTCATGATTGTCACAATGTAAGTTGTCACCAATTGTTTTAGGAGAGACTGAATCCATTTAGAAACTACTAGCTGCACCATTTGATATTGAAGTTTATGGCATCTAGGCGTGAAGGAAATGGTACTGAAGATAACTCTATTTGAGGCTTGTAGAGGAATAGCCCTCAAATACGGGACCTTGAGCACTGCACCACTAACAATGACAGTAGATTAGACCAAATTTCAACTCAGGTCTAAGACCTCGCCAACTTGGTCCTTGAGCTTTATGACAAGAGTAATTTTAGTAGTGCTCTCCTACTCCCACTCCCTTTCTTGTCTCATTCACCCCATTGACCTCGTGTAGATAAGTATGATGAAGCCTTAATTGATAGGATCTGCCAAGGAGTTACCTGAACAAGAATGTTGTCACCCCAGATGTCATGTAGCCATTGAGAGACCTATGCCTTGACATTGGGATGGTGGAATCAAGTGCTATTAACCCTATGTGTTTTGATGATAACAAAGTTATGAAGAGTACTAATGGTGTAATTAAGTATACAACTATCTTAAGTAATCTTTATGAGCCTCAATTACATTAAAGCAAGTTTAAGAGTACTAATGGTGTAATTAAGTATACAACTATCTTAAGTAATCTTTATGAGCCTCAATTACATTAAAGCAAGTTTACTACCAAACATGAAGAGGTGGAAGTTTTAACTAATTCAATTGATTGAGCCCTATGCTCTCATCACCAACAACACATCTCTCCAATGAGGATGCTCCAAGAAAATTTAAGCATAATAAGGAAACTATAAAACTCAAAAGGTCTGGAGCTACTTAAAAGGTTAACTGTTACAACAATTCATCAAAGACAAAGACTACATCAAGTTGTTCTTAAAAGTGTCATTTTCTAGGATTTTGATGTAATTAGTTGCACAAGATGCACTCTCTATGATGCTCAACAAGGCCAAACTTGATTTAGGCTAACTTAGAGACCAATGGTTAGAATAGGTTTTGTTCCTATGTTTTTCTAGACTTAAATTAGTTATTCTAATCTTAAAATGTCTATTTTGAAAGCCAAAGGAAGAATCTCCAAACCTTTAGATGAATATTTCCAAAGTTTCTAAGTATTAGGATATCTATAAGGTAAGATTGCCCAAGCTTAATAATATAGTCGACTACTTCGAAATGTATAGTCAATTAACTATGAGAATCGAGGCATTATATGCATGCCTAATAGACATAGTTGACTATTCAGAAATGTATAACTCACTGGTTATGATAGTCGAGGCATGATTTTCCAAATTGTGAGACATTGTTAAAAATCCTAAAACACATAGTTGACCACCTATGACACCAAAGGCATAAAAATACCATGTGTAATAGTTGACTACCCAAAAATGCATAATTAACTAACCTAGATGGACTGAGTTCAAGTTGATATCAATCGACTAATAGGAGCAACCAATCAACTAGAAGAGATAAAAAGGCTTATCCCTAATCTAGTAGACGACTACAAAAATTTGGTAGCCGATTGCTTTGAAGAAATTTGACCATTTAAAGGTTTAAACTGTTATTTCTATCATTGGTAAGCCATCTATCATGTTGGAGAATATTTGAATCATTACTAAGAATGAAAAGAACCCTCTAACGGCTAGAAAATGGTCACTTAATCTCTAGACCTCAACAAATAAAGTCCTTATCTTTATACACCAATAAGAAAAAAAAAAGAAGAGAAATGCCTTGTGCTTTTAGTGAAAATAGTCTTTAGTTATTTTAGTAGAGAGCAAGTTAGCAAGAGTCTTTTATTCTTTAAAGAAATTTCTATGGTTCAATAGTTTTAGAGGTAAGAGAAGCTGATAAACCTTTGTGGTCATACAGTCTCACCTATGTATTGAGAGTCTCTTATTGGACTTGAGAATCCTAAGAATAAGTCTTGTAATTGAATATATTTTGAGTTATATATTCTTTATACCCAACTATTCTAGAGGCTTATTGTATTATACTACTTTTTTCTTACTTATAACAATATTTGAGTTCAAGAAGGTGTTCTAGTTTGAACACCACCAAGGTACTGTTGGCACGTGCAGGTGAAAGTCCAACTGTAAAGTATTGTATGCACTCACAAGTTCTTTTGGTGTAAGGTATTGCAGGGACCCACAAGCCCTACTGGTTTAAGGTTTTGCAAGCACCCCAAGAGTCTTGCTAGTTGTATGGCTTTTGTTAGTGCCCATAAGTCCAACTAGTTAGTGGAAATCCTTAGAGATGGTCTGAGGTAGAAGACATAGGCAATGGTTTCTATTGAATCTCTATAAATATTATGTGCCTTGTATCCATGCTTTATTTGTCTTATCTTTCTTTATTTTCTTTCAAGTTTATGCAGTTACTTGGCTACTAACATTACTAACTTCTTCAGTTACTTTTGTAGGCATTGCACATTATTTAGTTCATCATACTTTTGATGTGCAAGATACAGATTTCTTGGCACAATTCTTGTGATACAAACCTCACTAACTTTACTAACTACACTAACTTATTGGTTCAATCGTTTGGGTATTTTTTCACCAATGCTAGCCATTTATATTTAACTATTTTACATTTGTAGTTGCTTATTGTTATTGTTCTATTTATTGTTCAACTATATCAATTACTTTGAACAGTTAAATCTGTCCTTAAGGTTCCATTAGTAGTCTTGCAACTACTTGAATCACAAGTTGATTATCTTTGAGTAGCTAATGTCACAGCTACCTATTTGTCGGTCCATACTTGCTAGCTGTTAAATTCAACACACACTTTTAGTGCAATTGCCATTTACATTTTTGTCTATTTATTTTCAACTATCATTTACATTTTGTAGTTACTTACATTTATTGTGTATTCTTCATTTAATTGTATTACCACTAACCTCACAACAACTCATCTAATTCATTGTTATATTTACTTTTAGCTAAGGTTGTTGATGGGTTGTATTTAACCCGATGGACCTAAAATTGTTGGGTCGATTCTGGTTCTAGGCTCTATACCAATGGGTTGGTTTTGGTCTATAATCTACTTTCTTGATTATTACCGGTTTGGGACCAGTTCTACCCTGTATTATATTTTTAGTAGGTTTATTATAATTGAGTTTATTAGGCTAGACCTAGTTGTTTCAATGGTTTGATTTGATTCTGGGTCTAAAATTATAGAGCCTATAGGGTATAGTTTGGTTTTGAGACCTTGATATTTCTTGTTAAGTCAGTTCTAGTTCTACCCTTTCTTGACCTAGACCTAATCCATTGGAAACCCTACTTTCTATTGTTATCTACTTTCAAGTAGTTATTTGAGCTTATTATTTTATATTTATTTAATTGCTAGCCTCTGTAGCATTTGCTATTATGCTATTGATTTGTTTTGAAGTTATAGTTATTCATTCAATAGTAAAGTTAATCATTGAGAGCATTTTCATGATTAGCTACTAAATACACTAATTAAGCCTTTATTCCGTTGCATCTTGTTTTAAAATACCAAGAAGGCTTAGATTCAATTTTTTGGGGAAGGGTTTTTGAGCACAACACATCCATAGTTTTAAGCTATAGCCAATTCACCCCCTCTTGGGTAAGGCCATTGGTACCAAGAAGTACAGGATTATTGAGTTTATTGGTATGATACACTATGAAGACCTTGTTAACTAGCCAAGGAGTGTTGAAAAGTTCTTTGATTACAATATGGTCCTATAAGACAAGAAGCCTTCCCTTGTGGCTCTTAATCTACGAGGTCGAACCCTCACCTGGTGCGACAACCTAGGAAGCCATGCAAGCTAAAGTGAAGAGAAAGTTTATTTCCCTTGACTACTACCAGAGTTTGTCTATTTAGCTATAGTTTCTACTACATCTTCAACACTCAACAATTCATGAAAAGAGTGGAGAAGCTATGGGCCCAATGGCCTCTTAAGCACTCTACACCTTTGACCTCATAGAAGAGTGTTCACTATTTCAAATGTAACAAGATAGAACATACAACCAACAATTACAAATTAAATTGGGTCAATTATGATGATGTAGAACCCTGACACAATGACCCTTTATGATGTAGAGGAGAATGTTGAGTTCATGGATTATGATTTGGAAGGAGAGGCTTTGGTCATTTGTTAGAGCCTATTGCACCTCGAAAGGAGGAAAATTGGTTGCACCAACATCTTCATATCTACTTGTCCCATTAGAGGCAAGGTGTGCAATGTCATGATCAATAGAGGCAGCTGTACACATCCCAAGTCATACTCTCTCCATTGGCTGAAAGGACCTAAAGTAAAAGTCACGAGGTAGTATTAGATAGGTATCACTATGGGTAAGTCATATATTGACGGGTTTGGTTTGACATAATATACATAGATGTATGTCATCTCCTGTTAGGGAGATTGTGGTAGTATGACAAGAGTGTTATACACGATGGGCTATTGAAAACCTATAGTTACATTAAGGAAGGTGTGAAATAGATGATCAAGCCTTGTGACCTTAGCAAGATCAATAGAGAACCTCTAGGGTCACATTCACTCCAATGTCTTGCAAGGTGTTTGAGAGTGGGGCCAAGGAGGGATTGATGTAGGCCCTGCTAGCAACCCCCCCCCCCCCCTACCCAATGAGGCCACCCTAGCAATCCCCATGCTCATCCAACCTCTCATTAGTGATTACACAAACCTCTTCCTCAAAGAGTTACCTGACGGACTTTCCCTTTATAAGAAGATATTTAACATCAGACTAATTTTGTTCCTATAGCAACCCTACGCAACTAACCCCACTACAGACCTAGCCCTCGAGAACATGCAAAGCTACAATGACAAATCATTGACCTATACAAGAAGGGACGTGTTCAGCCCAACCATAGCCCATGCCACATCCCCACCTTGCTCATTCCCAAGAAAGATGGGATTATAGTGTGCCAATTGCCATGCCACAAACAAGATAACAATTAAGTATCGATTCCCCATATCTCAATTGGAGGAGATGCTAGATCAACTTAGCCAAGCCACAATGTTCACTAAGATTTATGTGAACAACGGTTACCCTCATATCGGTATTAGACCAAGTGCTGAATGAAGATAGCCTTCAAGACCAAAAAAGGACTGTATGAATGGCTAGTTATGTCATTCGGGTTGTCCAATTCACCATCAACTTTTATGAGGGAAATGACTCAACTTTTGAAGCATTTTCTAGTGAAATTTGTTATTTTTTACTTTTAATGCTATCCTTATATATAGTAGGAGTATCACTGAACACAACGCAGCATTTGTGTGAAGATTTTTATGTTCTAAGTAGAGAGAATTTCTTTGTAAATTTGAAGAAGTTCTCATTTATTAAACCAAATATAATATTCCTTAATTTTGAACTCTCATCTGAGGGAATCAAAGTGGACAAGTCTAAAGTTGCACCAATCTGTAATTACTTGCCCCAAATAGCTCATATGAGGTTCAGAATTTCCTTGGTCTCACATCCTTCTATAGGCAATTTATGTGAGACTTTAGCACCATCATGGCCCCAATCATAGTTTGCATGAAGATCAAGGAGAAGTTCTAGTAGACCAAGGTAGCAGCATAAGTAGAATTTTGCAAGATCAAGGAGAAGCTCACTAGCGCCCTTGCCCTTGCACTATCCAACTTCAATGTCCTATTTAAGCTCGACTGCTATGTGTCCAATGTTGATATTGGAGTAGTTTTGATGTAGATTAAGAACCCTATTGCTTACTTCAGTAGTAAGTTGATAGTACCTAGCTTAACTACAATACCTATGATGTAGAGTTCTTTCTTCACTTTATCCTAGCACTCAAAGCCTTCAAGCATCTAAACTTGTAAAGCCATTTCAATGTATGGCCTTGTAAGTGCACAAATTACATATATGAGTTCACCTTCTCTTTGAAGCATAAATTCAAAGAGTAGAACAAGGTTGCTATCACTCTCAGTAGGAGGGTGTTTCTAATTGTGACATCCCAGATAAAAGTGCTTGGTTTTGATTATTTTAACGGGATGTATGTAGATAACTCTATTTTTCTTCAAAATTTCAATCCATTTGTAATGGAGAACATAATGGCTTTCGTTTTCATAATGACTATTTATTCAAGAATAACTAGTTGTGTGTCCCTAATTGTACCTGGCAGTTGTTAATCTTATAGGAGATTCATAATGAGTGGCACTTTGGGTAAGATAAGACCTACACCCTGATTGCCAAGCAAAACTATTAGCTGAAGCTGAAGCAAGAAATAGATAGATTTGCCAAGCATTACATGATTTTCCAAACAACTATTAATGAACCCTCTAATGTTAGGTAGTACTATCCACTAACTACACCTTCTCACCCCTAGTCTAGCATCAGTATGGGCTTCATCTTCAATCTCCCAAAACTTGGCACAATGTCAATAGCATTTTAGTTATGGTTGATAGGGTCTCCAAGATGGCTCACTTCATTCCTTTCCAAAAGGCCGACAATGCTTTTTACATGAACCAATTGGTGATCTAGGAAGTGGTGAGACTACATAGGGTTCTCGCATCCATTATCTTAGACCAAGATAGGAAATTTGTTGGGCATTTGTAGTGATAACCAAGGATTAAAGTATCGGTGTCGCATATCGTATAGAATAAATCGGATACGGATATGGATATGGATACAGATACGGATATGGATACTCATGGATATGCACGACTTAAGCAGAAACGCTTGGATACATTTTAAAAATGCATAAAAAACATATAAATACATTAATAACATCAAATTTAAAGATGAATTATATATAAATAAGGTATAAACATATGGAAAATGCATAGTTTAATAAGTTAAAAGAAGAAAAACCTTATAACCAACAATAAACATTAACTCTAAATCATGTACATGTCATAATAAGATTGCAAATTTTACCAAACAATGTTCATAGTTTTAATTTATTAAAAATTTATTATTAAACACTTCAATTACAAAGAAACAAAGATTATATAAAATAATATTATACCTTTGAAGTTCAATATCTGCAACCCAAGTGAATTCAATATAACAATTTGAAACTTTTCTTGACCTAAAAATATATAAATAAAAATGAGAAAATATTGCATATAAATAAAATTATTAAGAAGATAATAAAAAGGCTTAATCATTTAACAACATAGCTAGCATTAATACCACATGGAGCTACGTGGAGGCTGATAATCAGGGTCAAGGTGGCTAATCTCAATGTTATGCCTGTTTCTAATGTAATTGCAATATTGGTCCCAACTCATAAAATTGCGATCATAATCTCTGAATTCATTCAAAATTTGTTGATATCTCTCTTGAGGGATGTATTATGTTTTGAATCCACGTGAAGATACACTACCACTATCACCATATCCCTCAGAAGGACCAGAATCAAAGAGCCAATAACTAACTATAGACTGGTAAGAACTATCATGTCCATATGAATTATAACCATAACCATAACCATATGAATCATATCCCAAAGTTGATGAAAACAAACTCATACTACTAAAGTCTTGCATCATTTTATCATAATAATGAGATCGCCTTTCATGATTATGATTTGGTTATCTACTTCTACTGTTAG
The DNA here is from genome assembly GCF_055504915.1 of Nelumbo nucifera. Lineage (NCBI taxonomy): Eukaryota > Viridiplantae > Streptophyta > Magnoliopsida > Proteales > Nelumbonaceae > Nelumbo > Nelumbo nucifera. The sequence continues at coordinate 75,233,514 of NC_142653.1, forward strand.
AATGATCTTGGTCTTGTGTGGCATGATCAAAATATTGTTCTCCAGTAAATACAATTCTATTATCATTATCAACATTGCCTCTTTGTGGTGTATATTGAATTTCACTATAACCACCACCACCACCACCACCTTCCTCATCATTGCCACCTCCATCATCACCACCATCACTATTATGACTATCATTTCTATCATTATCATCAGCAGATTGTGTTTCATCAATATCCATTTGGGTGCATTGTTCTTCAACCCAACTATCAATATTTACATGTAATTTTTCAGCAATGAATGTACTGGCTCTAGGTGGATCACCAGGTTCATCTAGCAACATTGTATATTTTTCAACACTTTGAACTTGTAGTCATTCTATTAGTGGATCATCGTCATCATATATGTCGTCAAAATTTATATGATCAAAATATCCCTCTGAACGTTTCCTATCATTTATAAGATTTTTAATCTTTAACCTCATGTTGTAGTGGATGTAAATTAACCTTTCCAAGTTCTTATATGATAGACGATTTCGCTGCTTTGAGTGTATAAGGCCAAAAGTGCTCCAATTATGTTCACACCCACCAGATGATGCAATTTGTGACAATATTTTAATTGCAATGGATAGTAGATTTGGAGCACTTTCTCCAAATAAAAACCACCATTCAGCTAAAAAAAAGAAAATTATATTATAATTTATTATCAAATATTTAATATTATAAATGTTACAAAAATTAAATTACCTGGATTAGAATTGTCTCTTAATTTTTTGCTTGAAGAATTTCCAAACGAACCTTGTGCCTCACAAAATGTTTTTATCTATTCTACAACAATGATTGTTAATACAAGAGCTTCAATATATTATTATAAAATTATTCAAATTTTACTTTTTATTACCTCTTGTGATGCCTTAGCTGCTTTATCTTCATCTCTTTCCAGATTCATGATAACAAGCCTTAAGGATCTTAATAAATCTTGATTAACACCGAGATCTAAAGAGTATTGATATTTTTGGTGTAAATAATATGCTAAAATTCAAAAATAACAAAATATTATTAATATCAATTTAAATATTCAAATTATGTAAATATAATTAAAAATGACTAACCAAACATACCTGCTGCATGCAAATCATGAAGAAGTTGCTTATTCCATCTTTTTTTCTATAATAGTTAATATATGCTTGCATAATCTTGGACCGGCTTTTTCAATAACAACACATGTTCTACGCATGGCTTCACAGACAACACCATTGTTGCTTGTTTTCACCATCTATAATCCTTAGCGGTTTCATAATTGGTTCAATCATCTGACAATATAGTTCATACTGCCTCCAAAAGTTAAGTCACTGATTATGGTTTCCACATCTCTTCAAATTGATGTTGATGTTGCTTTTAATAGTCTCCATTCATTAGAATCTATCATAGCCATCAAGCCTACTTTCTGACTAAAGATGTTTTGGAGTGCAATAAAATTTGTTGCAAATCTAGTAGGCCCTGAATGTATTATCTCACGATTTGTATGTTGTCTCATTAAATGAAAGATTGAATGGTGATTATAAATAAAATTTGTAACTTTCCGACCTTCCTCAATGAGTGTAACAACATGTGGAAGTTTTGAAATATACTCCAACATTAGATCAATACAGTGAGCTGCACATGGAGTTCAATATAAGTGCTTTCTCTTATATTGCAATAACTTTCTAGCCTTTTTGTATGCACTCCCATTGTCAGTGATTATTTGAATGACTTTTTCTGCTCCAACTTCATTAACAACTGTATCAATCAATTTATACAAATAATTTGTGTCATGTATCTTTCCTGATGCATCAATTGACTTATGAAAAACTGTTTGTCCATCACAGTAAACCATGAAATTGATGATGGACAATCTTGTAGGTCCTGTCCAACCATCACATGATGGTAAGTCCATATGTATTAGCTTTTTGAAAATAAGAGTTAAAATACTGTTTAAACTCTTCAACTTTTTCATCAAGAAAAGTTCCAATAATCTCATATGGTGTAGGGCCTTTAACTCGTTTTCCTGTTGCTGCTATCTCATCAATCATTACTTGATAATATGGGGAGGTGGCAATATGATGAACTAGTATGTGATTATAAAATAAAAATTTTGCAATTGACCTCTTGGCATTAAATCCATAGCCTTTACCTGAAGAAGCCCCTTCATAGCACTTTTTTATTTTCTTTTGCCTCACATCTTGACGTCTGTACATAAATGAATCAACTTCTTCAACACTTGGAGATTGTCCTTTTGATCTTATTTGCTTTTTGGAGAAGCTAAATTTACCTAACAACTCTTTTGCAGATGATCGTCGTGCTATACTTTGGCTTCTATTTAATGATGGTTGGGATGAGCCTCCTTTTTGATGTTGTGATTCCTAAAATTCATGTATTTTTCTTTCTAATCTGTGTTTTTGCTCTTGATCCCATTTCTTAGCTCGGGACATATGCCTTACTGTATGAAAATTTCTTTTTTCTTCATCCTCTTCATCAAAATCATCATCCTCATCAATAATATGACAACTCCCACCTCTTAATGATTCTTGTAAATTTTGTTTCTCTATTTCTTTTTGACTCCTGAGTGCTTTTTGCTCTTTAAGGTGTTGCTTCATTCACATAGAAATTTCCCATAGACTTGCATTGCAATCATTAGAATTTGAAAATCCACTAGCTAAATGTTGTTTAAGTCTTGTAATGCCACCACCTTTTGATATAAATTCGCAAAAATTGCATTTAATATGAAATCTATTCCCTTCAAGATTAGTTCGAAACTTCCGTCCAATATCTTCTTCTTGTTGCTTCTTTGGTGCCATTTCAATACAAAAATCTTCTCACTATATTTGGTTATACTTTGATAGTGATAATACAAACAATATTTATTTTATTATGCATGAACAATATGCAAATTTTGTATATGTATAGACAAATAACACATATAAACAATTTCTATAAATGATAAATATGCTTTGATTTTAGTTTTTTATATACTTATATTTAAATTTTGTTATAATTATAAATATAGTTTTTTATTTTACTTATTTTGTATATTTATATAAATGATGAGTATGTTTTCATTGAATTATTTTATTAAATATATACTTTTTATTGTTATAATTGTTGGTTTGTATCACTCTATTTTAGTTTTTTCATAAGTTTAATTTTTTATGATTTTTTTAAAAACTTATTTATTTATTTCAATAATAAATATACTTTTTAAATAATAAATATGTTTTTAAATAATTACCACTCTATTTTAGTTTTTATGATTTTAATTTGAATTTTTATTATAATTATAATTATAATTATAAGTTTTTGATAAATTTAATTTTCCATTGCTATAATTATGGGTATATAATTTTATATCACTTTATTTTTTTCATAAATTTAATTATGGTTTTTTATTATTTTTAAAAAAAAATTATTTATTTATTTAAATAATAACTATAATTTTAAATAATAAATATTTTTAAATAATTTCCACTCTATTTTAGTTTTTATAATTATAATTTTTTTTTATTTTACTTACTTGGTATATTTAAATAAATGGTAAGTATGCTTTAATTGTTAAATATATAATTTTCCATTGTTATAATTATGGGTTGATAATTTTATATCACTTTGTTTTAGTTTTTTCATAATTTTAATTTTACTTTTTTATTATTTTCTACAAATTTATTTATTTAAATAATAACTATGATTTTTAAATAATTGCCACTATATTTTGGTTTTTATGATTTTAATTTTAATTATAATTATAATTTTTCGATTTTATTTGCTTATTATATTTATATAAATGATAAGTATGCTTTCATTATTAAATATATAATTTTTCATTGTTATAATCATGGGTTTATAATATCATATCACTCTATTTTAGTTTTTTCATAATTTTAGTTTAGTTTTTATCATTTTAAATTATTTAATAAGTATTAATGTGACTCTACTCACCTAATAACATTTTCTCCTAAAAGCTTAGGAGGACCAAGTATTAGCCCAACCTAGTTATGGGTATAAGAAATGGATTACCCTAGTTAAAGGTATAGGGATGGCAAAAGTTTGTTGGAGCCAAGGACCCCCACCCAATAACTTAGCTTCGCCCCTACAAGTAACACCTCAGCAGCAAGATAGGAATCCCAAAGTCTAACCAGCCAATGCTATTGCATTGGAAATTGAACCGAGTAGACACATTGCTTGAGATAAAAAAAAAGTACAAGGACCAATACCCTAACCATTCGACCACTCAGTCCAACAATAATGGCAGTCAAGAAAACGGTCACCCTAGAATAACCATAATCCTCGAGCCTTGAGTAATTGAGTTCATCATTCAAAAGTCTAACACAATTAGAAACAAACTCCACAAATGCAAAAAATCATGATTTGATGACCTCAGTCAGACCCTAAAGGCTCTAAGTTACAACTATTACACTCCTCTAAATGTCTCTCGAACATAGATCATGCTAGAAGTTTGAGACAAACCCTCCTTAGGTGGCCTCACAAGCTCAAATACAATTGGGGAGTTTAGAACAGGTAGTGCAGATTCCATTGAGGTCATGAAGAGGACACCAAGGAATGTAGAGAACTCAAAAACAAAATTGAGTACCTCATTTAAGGAGGATACCTTGGTCATCATGTCTCCCGTAAATGAAACACAAAAGACAAAACTAGGGACAAGCACCTTATCTTGATACAAGCTAATGGAAAGCGTTAGAGCTGGTATCTCGGAAGCTTGAAGAAGTCTCAACTTAAATAATGCCAAACTTACCCCATAACATTGACTGGTAGTAGAGTATTGTTTGTACCTTCTAATTTAGGCCTCATCTCAGATAATGTCAAACTGACCACCGAGCATGGCTTACTAAAAGACCTAACCAATTTAGGCATGGTAGGGAACAATGACCGAGTAGTTAAGCCACTAAGTCAGGCTTTGTTGATGCATTGGTCACATTGATAAGCCAAGACCCGAACACTAGTATATATAAACCAAGCTTGCCCATAAGGGATTGAAGATTCAGTCAAGGAGTTGAATGGCTCAAACAAAAAGGACTTCACACAAGTTAGCCCAGCAGACCAACATAGCTACATTGAAGAGCCAAACCATCTTAGCCATAAACCTGACTTGACTAAAAAGGGCCTCAAACAAGCCTCTTCGACAAGTCTTCTTGGTTAGGCTAACTCAATCTTTGACCATATGTAGTTTTAACAACATCGGACAGGCCACCTTGGGTTTCATATAATCATAACAACAAGAAAAAAACTAAGAAAACAACCAGGCATTCATGATTTGTAGTCTTAAGAACTTATATGAAAACAAAAACTTCCATTACTTTTCAAAAAATGGCCTTAAACTTCTAAGGTCTTCAAATTATAAAAAAGAAGAAAAAAGACAACAACAAAGTTTCACAAGCGTTAGGGGTGTCCATAGTTCGGTTAATTGAACCATGGACAATTTTTGCAAACTGAACCGGTCCTACTGGTTTTTCAATTTCTCCAAACCAAAATTGAACCGGTACCATTGGTTGACCGGTTCGATTCTTCAGGTTTTAGTTTTTTATATTTATAATATATTATATAAATATATGTATTAATGTTATATTATAAATAATAAATGATATATAATATATTATAAATATTATAAAAATATATAGTATATATAATATATTTATAAATAGATTATTATAAATATAATATATGTATATATTTATATATAATATATAGAAAATATATGGCATATATTTAAAATATATATAACAATACATATAAATATATATACCAGTCAGTTTGGTTAATCGTCAGTTTTTTTCTAGGGTAACAAAAAATTGAACTGGTCCTTCGGTTTTTCAAAAATACCAAACCAAAACCGAACCGGCCAGTTCCGTTAACCGCATTTTTCAATTCAGTTTTCTCGGTTTGCTTTGGTTTTTCATGGATACCCCTAACAAGCGTGCAGGCCCACTACAAGCATAAGAAAAAAGAAGAATCGTGTTGAACTAGGGGGCACATTGTTAGTCCTTATGTGGCTACCTCCTTAGCAGTTTATGAAGGTGACTACCCCATACTCATTATGGGCATCATGGTGGTCCTTCGACGCCTTATATGTAGCTATGACACAAGTCCCTTCCTCAACCAATTAGGCTTCAATCCTGACAACCTTTTGCTTGGCCTCCTTAGTTTTCTCCTTCGTTGCATGAGCCCTCTCAATGGACACTTTCACCATGGCTTTCAACATTTTGGTCTTAACCTTACAGGCCTCCTCCTCCTTTAGCATCTCGCTAAACTGTGTTGACATTTGGTGGGGCGATTACAAACAATGTTCATAGTGAAGACACCCTACAAAAGAAGATTAGTTAAAATAACATAGGAAAAATGAACCAAGAAATGTGAATAGAATGAAAGCATACCGACTTTAATTGCCTTCACATAGGCATGGCATTGAAGAATCTTGATAGAGTAAGACTTGGCCTCCTCTCGATCCTTGGGAAGGTAGATCTCTTAGGCAAACACCTCGACCACTCATAGAGTTGACCTCAGTGATAGGGACATGTCCCAACTTGGAGGTCCCTGTCCTAACTTGGTTGTTGTTTAGGATCTTAATATGTTCTTGAGTGGCCGTTTGGGTGACCACCACCTATCTCAACTCCATCTTGACACGTCTCCATTTTTTCATGTGATCATGCAAACCACAATGATCAACCATATCTTTATCAAGTAAGAATAAACATCAATACGAACACAAGCTTGGTCAGCTTGGGGTACATTCCTTCCTAAGTTTGCTCGAGTCAACTCAACCTCAACTAGCCTAGCCTCAGACAAGAACTCCTTGATGTTGATCAACATTGACCAAACTCTTGAAAATCCTATGCTTTCACCTAACCAATTCAAGGTGTTTTTAGCTATTCATAGTGGCTAGCCATCTCGTCGGCAACCTCCAAGCCTCCAACCCAATCACATAGAAAAACCATACTTTCCAAGAATGGTTAGAAGAAGGAGCCCTTGAAAGGCAAGTGCCCTTACTCTGGGCCATGAAGTTTCTCTTAAGGGATCCTTAATCTCTAGACCAAGCTTGCCCCTAGCACAAGAGAAACTAACCTCGATATTACCATCCTCAGGCCCCACATGAACCTTCGGATCATCGTCCCCAATGGTCTCTGAAGCTTGGCCTTAAATTCAAAAGTAGACTCATACCCGACTCGATTACTATAGGCCTCAATCTCCCTAACCTCGGTCATAATGGTTTGTTCACTAATCAACTTTGTTGTCGAGCCAAAATGCTCAAACCCACTATCAGAATAACTATAACTAGAACTAGACAATAACATAATAGAAAGAGAAAAAGGAACTTGTTAAACCAACCTCCTAGACCAAGGATGTCAACAAGTACTGAGTGGAACTCCCAAATGACCTCTCTTTACTTTACTCCCCCAAGCTTTAAAATCAAATGACAAAGTCTTACTCACTCGGGATTCCTCATTATAAAGGGTTCCTAATGGCTTAGATCAACTTGCCACCAACTGTCCAAATTTTACTCTGATTTAACAAATGCAATGTGTTCCTCATTTTAGGGGTCACTCTAACAAATGCCTCTAAAATTAAAGTGATGCATTAATGACCAACACTCATGCCAACCATATGTGCGGGAGCAATGCAACCCTTGTGATTGCACATATGGCCGACAACCCTTGAGATCTGATCCTTATTATCCACCAACATTGTCAGCACCTAATTTTTGTTCGATCCCCTCTCCAACCCACTTCTTGCACTTCGAATACTTGATCAAACCCCACAATTCTTTCTAGAATGTGTCAAAACACCAAGACACCAAATTTTGGCTCATATAACCTCACTTCCATTGTCAAATCCACAAGATTCCTTTCCAAATGGTTCCAATTTCACCCCATCATCTCGATCCTATTTAACCAATCAGACCTCAACACTATGATCAGAGACCCAAAAAAACCAGTACACCAATTTTCACAACTTCATTCACTCGTTTAACTATTAAATTAGAAAGATTATGTTTCAATGCATCGAATTAAATCACCCCATTATGTGTCTAACCTAAGGCCACCCCTTCACTTAATCCCCCCTTGGTCCATTGGACCAATTAGGGCAAGCCAAATAAACCAAAAGAACTCAAAAGCCCCAAAAGAACCCTTCTTGACCCTAGAAATTAATTATATAAGGGCCATTAAGGCCACTTCAAATTTATGTTTTCTGCCACTGAAATGTCAGATTCAAACATGACATGAATTTAATTATGAGAACCTTGGATTGACTGACTAAACCCTTGAAAATCTTCTAAAAAAGTCTATTAGATTGAGTTTTTGAGGTTTCTTTGCATGCTTAGGCATGTCTGAAGACTTAAACATGTGGTCAATTGTCTTAGATTTGGTCCAGCCTTGTTATAAATAAGATGGATTTTTAACTTTGAGGGCAAATTTTTAGAGAGGAAAAACCAGAGCAGAGAACCCCTACTCGAATCCTCAACCATTTCAGCTAGGAACTTGTGAAAAAATCTTAATTCCATATTGGAACCCACCAAAAACACCCCCATTTTCACCCTGATTTTACGTCTCAGCCTTCCAAAGAGACAAAGTCATTCTCAAATCTTCAATCCCATGCCTTATGAAGCGGTTGCAAGATCTTCCTTCGTATAGAAATCTCAAAGGACACCGTTCTTGAGCTCTGAAATTATTGCTATAAAGTTTAGTCAAGGCTACATCAAATAAGTAAGTTTCTTAACCTGCATTGTTGGGTTCTCATTCTTGTTAGTTGTTTTGCATTAGTATCCTTCTAGAAATCTTTAGTTTAATTTTGGATTGATTAAGACGAGAGATCTAAACTTGTGAAATCTTTCCTTTTAGCTTCATGTAATCTTAAAATTAGAGAGAGAGAGAGAGAGAGAGAGAGAGAGACGAGGGATTTATGGAAAATTAGTACCTAAATACCGATAACATCCCCTTATAATTGAGATTGAAAGATGTTATAAGGGATTCTGTTCGCAAATAATAGAATTCTGTCTTTATTAATTTAAAGTTTTGCAAAGTCGAGAGCCTATACAACTCCCATATTGGGTTGTCATTTACCTTCCCTCCCCCAATCCTCGCAGATTTAGAGTTTCTTGGTAGATGCCTTTTAGGTGGAGGCTGGAGTTACTATTTTCAAAACAAAATCAACTTTTTGGAATTTACAAAGGATCCATTTCCTCTTAAGTTGGGTGGCATCTCCTTTCATTTGAGCTAGCCATGAGATTTTTGGAACTCACAAGCATTACTTATTTTGATTGAGTTGACCTTCCACTACTCAAGTAGCACGATGATTGCCTCAATCTCGAAAGTGGAAAGGCAAATGATGATGCCTATACATGCAACCCAGACCCAAGCTGTCATGTGTCCTAGAATGTACTAAAGATATCTCAAAGACCTGAGCCACTTAGCCATTTATTTGACCAAACAATCTCATACGAATGTACAAGGTACACTCAAATAAGGTTAAGCCACCAAGATCCACGAGCCTGGTAGTCATCTCTTCCTACAAGACTAGGAATCTTCAATGAGTATGACATCCCTCCTATGTATAGGTATGGTGTCCCTAGAAAAAAGTTAGCAATACACAATACTCTTTAGCTCATTACTTCCTTACTTCCTTGCTCTCCCGACCAACCTCCTCATTTGCTGGCTTAAGCATCAAAGAGCTCACATTGGGGAGATACCTCGGGATTCTTTCCATTTGTAGGTTTTTGAATATACCTCAGTTTGACTACTCACCTCAATTTATTATCTTTTCTCCTCTTTATTTGTTGGCTAGATTTTGACTACAATAGAGTGCATTATTAACTATCAATATGTGTTTAAAGAGGTTAACCAAGTTGCTAATTGGCTAGCCCACGAGGCTAATGGTGCATTTGGTTCCTGCGATGGGAATGGGAAAATGGGAATATTCCCATTAGATTCCCTTTTCCAATGTTTGTTCAAGTAGATGGGATAGGAAACCATGGGACACGGGTTCCCAAAGAGAATGAAGTGGGGTTGCACTGAAATGGTGCAACCCAAGTGAGAAAAGAAAAGCGTGAGAAAATTTTATCAAGTTCTTCCTCTCAGCCCTACATAGATGACAATCACCGCCTACTTGTGTTCAAAATGGTCGAGCCACCGTCATCATTTCTGTTGATCTCCAACTAAGGTACAACCATAACCATGACCACCGATGACCAGTGACTATTTTCATACCACTTTTGGGGTTGTTGTTCTCCTCGTGCCATCATTCTCCTTATAGATCTCACTTGTATCTTGTGGATTTAATGTTATTTTGCGATCTTTTACATGTAGGGTTGAAACATTCTTGCAAAACCGCGCCAAGGTAAGAGATCTCATCTTTTTTCTATGGAAAACGATTGAATGCTTGTTTTAATCTACAAATCTACTTAAAAATGTTAGATTTTTGTGTGGTTTTGATCGTTAGATCAGTTTATTTGCATCATTTTTGATATTTATTATAGGTTATTATTGTGTTAAATACCATGTTCTTTTTGGCCATTTTTTCTAATGAGTAACTGGTGAATATGAGAAAAATTACTAGGCCCTATATGAGATAATAGAGTTAAGATTGCTCTCTTCTATTGAGGTACTATTCAAGGCTTGTGCTTTGAATGCCTCTAAAAGCATTGATTGTAGGTCCAATAGAAAGTTCTAAATTACCCCATGAGGAAAAACTTGATTGTAAATATTCATCCTTAATTTGGTGCCAATTCATCAAGCTGTTTTGGTGGCAAAAGGTCATTCCTAGTAACCTTCACAGTTGAATCAACTCTTTCCCACCTAGAGGCATTAGCAAGAAAGGGAGAACCCTCTAAAATCTTGTACCTTTTGCAGTTTGTTGGCACATTTTAAAGGAGAGAAACTACAAGATCTTTAAGGGGGAAGTAGCAAGAGACTCAAAGGATGATTGGCATGGTTGAAAGAACAATCTTTTTCTTGTGCATCCACATTGAAGGATTTTGATGGTCTTTCCTTTTTTCCACTGATGTAATGATTTGGACAATATTACTTATAATCCTTAGTCAGGGGTGGTTGTATTTGGTGTAATTGTGCAAAGGCCTATAACCTGTTGCATGATCCTCTTGTATGTAGGCACTGGTTTATAGTGTCCTCTTCTCTCTATTCTTTTTAATAAATTCCTCAATCAAAAAAGGGCATCTATAATCATTTTACAGAAGCTCTTAAAACCCACTAAAAGCTAAAGAGATAAAAGCAAAGAAGTGAAATGAGAAGGATAAGAGAAGAAAGAATATGTGAGGTATTCCCCCACCCACCAATGTTTCAATTGATCCTTCCTTCCCAAGAAGATAGTGTTCTTTACCTTCCTCCAAGTCGTATTACATGACTCCTAAATAGATGAAACACCTATGCTGGACATGTGTGGGATTCTAATAGTCCATGGATTCTTAAGGGTAGAATTTTTGTGGGTAAAATTTCACAAAATATAGAACTAAACCTAACCTCAAGTTTTCATGTATCATTTCTAATAAAATAAAAAAAAAGTGTTCAAACACAACGGATTTTCTTATAATATTTATATCTTAACATGTTAATTGATACAATTCAAAAGACATTGATTGTTGATTTGATATGAAGAGTGAAGAAAGATCTAAACAACATAACATTTGAATGGTGACCCATAACAATTTATCATTGAAAATTATATATTACAAAAAGGGAGTTGTAGTTGGAAATACCAGGTAAGGAGATGGATGCTAGTTTAGGGGGTGCGATAAGAGACAAATGGGAATATGAACAATCGTTTTGTCAAATTTGGTTGTCACGTGGCAATGAATGGAATACAAACTATTTTACTTATGCCATGTGGCAAAAACACACGTACATGTCAGTGAACATATCATATTATTGCTTTTGTTGGTGTGAACAATGCCAAACAATTGATAATATCACATTGCACAACTAATAAATTTTCTCAAGAAACAAACGCAAGAAAATGAATCCTAAGCATATTCTTTCTTGAGAAACAAACACAGGATGTAAAACTGAGAAAAAAATTATTCTTTTCCCATCCCATCCCTTTTCATCCCATCATTTCTCATCTCATCCTTTCTTAGCAACCAAACGGATCATAATGTTCTTAGTCCTTTTATTGTTCCATGGAATTTGATACTTGGCCATACAACGAGGGGGTAGCTCATCCCCCATTATGTTAAAAACCCCCAACAGCTAAATAAAGCTAAACCACACACAAAGACTTAGCAAGGAAACAAGACAGATCAACACTTCATGTTAGTTATAGGTTCATTACATTGGTTTAGGCAAGGGTTGGCCTCAACAAAACCTAATTCGACCAAAGATTGCATCCAAGTGAGGCCTCATTTGTTTTTCAATTCGCAAATAATGCATTTAACTAGGCAAAATGATTCCCGAGCAAGTTGCAATGCCAGTGTTTTTGCACCAATGCTTACTCGGGTTAAGACTTTAGAGGAGATTTTGATGCTTTTTTGGCAGGTGGGTATGCAACTTACCCACTCACCTAGGAGAGTATTGATTATGTGGGGAGTTGATACTCTTTTAGAAATAATCTTTTCATACGACCCATTATACTAGCACTCGTACCCAGAATAATGAGGCTAACCCCTTGATATTGGTAGACGAATGAGGCCTTAGAGGCAAGAAGACTAAGTATATCCCAAGACGTGGAGCTGCAATTTGGGCTACATTAATCCCAACTCAACCGGTTAAGTCATCCCAACAGACCGCAACTAAACCGACCTTATTATATAGGGTCTAAGTAACAGAGGGATTCCTTGCAAATGGCAACTCTACACACACTATGAAAGCATGAAAATCCAATCGCATGTTAGGAATATCTCTCCATGAATTTAACACATGGACGAAAGTTCCCAATTTGTGCTGGATACTATACGAGCATTGCATTACATGTTCCGATGAAATTGGGGTGGGATCGGTTTTGGTTGTTCCGAACCAATTATGACCCGGACCGAATATAATGTACAAATATGTTAACTTGTTATGAGATGGGCTGGGGTTCAGGTTTTGCCTAAATTTAAATGGGCCCAGCTCGAGTGCTTATTAAGTATAGCTGTCGATTGGAAGCCACGTGTCCTTATGAGTATCGGGTCGGTTTCGGATCTATTCAGATCCGCTCCAGCCCTGACCCATTGACAGCACAGCGCCAGTGAAAAATATGACTCCGTTCTTGTGCCGTATGAAGGAATCATGTGCTTGATTCCGATTGTCCATTCCGCAAGGAACCATCTCGATCGGCCGTGCATCTGCAATTGATTGATTCTCCATCCAGCCTTAAAAAGTCCAATCCATTAATCTGACGCCACGTGTTCTCATGAATCTTAACGAACGCGCTCTCTCTTTGGAGCAGTAACTCGTGGGAACTGACGCAACCTGTGGGCCCCTTGATAATTGACACGTGGAACAGAACGAATGGGTTAGGCTGTTTCACAGCAGACCGTCACCCTTAATTTAATAGCGCGGGGCCAACTTGCAGCCTGTCACCACTACGGAGCAACGTGGAAGATTCCTGGTCGTCGAGATCAGGCTTCCTGGACGATCGTACAGCTTAGCCACTAGCCAGGCCCCCACCTCCCTCTTTACCCCGGGAGGCGGGATTATTTGGTTCATGTGAAGTGAACGTACGAGATAAAAAAGGAAAAGGTGGGCCTCGTGGTTCGTGATAAAAGCCCACTAGCCTTCCCGCTCTCCCATCCTCTCTGTCTCACTGACTCCTCTGGAGCCTGAACTCGAGACAGATGTACCTGCTGCTTCTCAGGAACCTTATCTTGTGGGCCCTACCCAAACTAATAATTATTGCTTTCCATTATTTATAAAGGTTAGCTTAGCTTAATCACCTAATTATTTAATTAACCCACTAATTACAGAGAAAGATTCCGCTTAAATGAAACCCCTCCACTCCTTTGCCGGAATATCACTGGCCGCCCCTCTCTGCCTGCTCCTACCCAGACACTAATTAAAAATCATTTATTTATCCAGCCCATACGTCACCGTCACCGTCAATCCTTAACGGCGTTACAAACCCGTTTCAACCCGGGATTACCAACCATTAATTACTCCTTTCATTTATGTCACATGGTCTACATTGGGGGGGGGGGGGGCATTGTCAATTTGCCATATTTTTGCCGACCTTTTAAAGTGGGTTCTCGCAAAAGTGGAGAAACATAGTTCCTTGGACCGAGTTGCCCCTGGTCATTGCATAAAATTGCCCGTTGAGACAGCCTGCCAATTTGTTGTTTTACCAAAAGCAGGTGGGGTGTTTTTTGTAATTCGCCTATCTTATATTTTTAAGAAGAACGTCTCGAGACGGAAATGCCCCTGGGAATCTTGGATGGGAGTCCCATTTGGAATGTTTTCCTCTTTCCCCCTAAAGCTAGGGCAGGGAACTGGTGCATTGCCCGAGTGCCGACAGCCATGCACGGCACACGTGGGCAGCGGGCAGAGTATCCGGACCCAATGTTGAATTGGGTCCCACCCTCAGAGGACCTGCATGGTCAAGATTCATTTGACGTAGATGACTGCAGAGCCCTTCGATTTTGTAGCCACATTAATTGACCCAGTACGCGGCTATACAGTTATATTTAGTCGTAGCGATGTGATCTCAGCCATATGATCTTCGGAGCCGGACCATATGGGTCCCACTCGAGGAGACATGCTGAATCAGAAAAAATCAAACAGTTCCAGTCCATTTGGATTCTTCTATGGCAAAGAAGGGTTTAGCTGTACGAGATCAAATTTCACTAGAAATCTCATGGATGTTACTCATCAATGCCTGGTGGGTCCGGGTTGCTGCAGCGTGCCGCCCGTGTGACTCGACCGCTGGTAAAGGGTGGTGGCAGCACCGTAATTTTGGCACAAAATGGGGGGGGGGGGGTAATAAAATAGCGTATCCAAGTGAGAAAGTGAAGTAATTTTCTTGGTTTATTTTATATTATTTTTGTTATTTCTTTAATATATATTGTTTTTACTTCTTTTTGCGCGTGGAGAGGAAGCTTGTAGGGGTTTCAGGGCACGCTTTGGATCGGTGTTTTCTACTGAGAAGATTGTGCGCATTGCGCACTCATCGGTTGGCCTTGACACCTCGAGAGAGAAAGCCTTGATAAGCAAATGAGAATTTAAATAAAAAATTAATGAAGAAAAAGCAAGAAGTATTTAGAGAGAGAAAGTAGGAGAGAGAGAGAAGCATTGGGTGTCTCTCCGAAGGAAAAGCTGAAGTGAAAAAGAGGTAGCGGCAGCAACAGCAGCTGCAGAAGTTGCAGTGGGACAGCGATTTTGCAGAGGAGGTGTAGGCTCCGCATCGTTAAACGTCGATCAACTTTGGACGCTCTTCGATCCGTCTCTCTTTATTTCATCTCGTTTTCTTAAATCTCTGGGAACATCGTTCGGCTGTTTCAGGAATCGAAATTGGAGCGAGATTTTTCTCGGCGATCGAGCTGGGGATTTGTGGTATTCCGTTTTTTTAACCCGGTAAATCTTGAGATCTTCTTGGAGAATTTGGAGGAACCGAGGCTGTTCTCGTCATGAGAAGGGGGAGTATTTTAGGGTTTTCGGTCGGGGAGAGGCCGGACTATCTGAGACTCTTGAGCATATTCTAGCGGATTGCGGTTGGAGGAAGCTTGACTTTTATAGAGGTAACGTCTGGACTCTGGGTAGTTCCGGAGATTCTAAGTTTCTGAAAGCAAAAAAGGGGAAAATTTCTTTGAATCTGTTGATTTCATTTCGTTTTCCCCCGTTCGCGACCAAGAGGAGACTTTTCTGTGGAAGATTCCACCTGTTCGTACTTTACGGCGGTTGATTTCTCCACGGGAAGCTCTAAAGCTATAGCATCTCACCGCGTCCTTCCGGTCAAAATCAGTTCAAATTTGCCCGTCTTGAGTAGAATCTCCTTGCACTTAGTCGTTCTTATAAGCATTTTCTCTCCTGTGTCTGAAAATTTTCACTTTTTCTTAGAAATGTTTGGTGCAAAAAGAATGTATATAGAGGGGGAAATATGAACGATCGGGCATCTTCGTGCATCTGATCGGGATTTCTTTTGTTAGTTCAGCATTTTCTGCAATTTTTTCTTGAAAAGCTCCGTTTTATCCTTGCAGACTTTGCCACTTCTAAACGTAAAAGAAGAATAGCAGAATCCAGCTCTTGAAGATCAATCAGAGTTAAAGATCGAACATCTTTGCGCATTTAAGGAGGAGTTAAGAGGGTTTTATTCGAAGTGGAGTCGGAACAATCTGACACATTTATAATCGATTAACAAGCCGTTGCACAATCACCTGCGTTATATTATGTGTCCAGTTCGTCTTTAGGCATTTCCAGAAGATGTTTGTGTAAATTGCATCGAGATCAAGGGGAACAGTTTTTACTGCGTCGGTTATTAAAGAGGTTTTGGGAGAGAGTAAATAATAGGGGAACAGTGTTGGAAACTTGAAATTTCGAGTACTGAAAACTAGTCTTGGTTGGTAAGAATATTAAAAGCTTCCTGTCCTCTGGAAATAATAACCTTGGCATAGAAGGAGGCTTTCTCTTCTCTGTATGAAAAATCCTCTCCCACAAAAGGGATGGGGTAGTTGAAGGCTTGAGGCGAGTGATTGGGCGACAGGTTCTGAGACTTTGTCGAATTTGACTTGAATTTACGGCTTTTGGTTGGGGAATTGTCGTAGATCGTGGACTTTTGTGGACTTCATTATCGCTCTTCCATGGAAATGGCTGCTTTAAATCAATCATCCGGAGGACCTAACTCAGGTTTGGACTTACTCTCTCCCTCTCCCTCTCTCTCTCTTGCGCAAAAAAGAAAGCTGTATATGTAGGAATTATGTTACATGCATAAATAAATCATCTAGGATCCCTATTTTAATACTTGTTGTTTGACTATCCGCGAGGAATGCATAATTTTCTTTGAGACCTTTTTATACGAAAGAGAGATATTGATTTTCTGTCATATGTTCTCAAAAGTTGTAGGGACTGTTCCTTCAAAAGATCCATGTCCAGACTTTGTGATTTTAAGGGGCTGTTTAACAATGTATCCTAAATAGTTCTGTTGTCTGGTTACAAGGCTTCCATCTTGTTCTGTTCTTTCAAACAACTCCCTTAAAGTTGTCCCTAATCTTCTATTCCTGCTTAACGATGTCTTTAAGATAATTCTCTTTCCCTGGTTCTTTACTTTTAATTTCTCCTAATTCTTTGCTTTAATCCTCCCCTTTAATAATTCCTCAAAAAAAAAAAAATCCTCCCCTTAATAATTCCCCCCCCCCCCCAAAAAAAAATCTTCCACCTAATTACCTCCGATTTCTTTGGGTTTTGCATTCCATTATGTTGATTTGGACATCGGTTCTATTTTCTTCAACTTGCATATTCTTTAACGCAAGCTGCAAATATCTTACTTGAATTTGTAAATGGTGTTCAAACTTTTCAAACTTAACCTAGTTTTGGCTGTTCCTTTTCTGTGCTTAATATCTTCCTTTCTTTCTCTTGTTTTCTGCAATATATTTAAACTTCCCCCTTTGGCTATTCTTCATAGGGTCCTCCAGCGATCTTTTGTACAAGGAACTGTGGCATGCCTGTGCCGGACCATTGGTCACTGTACCTCGCGAAGGAGAACGAGTATACTACTTCCCTCAAGGTCATATGGAACAGGTAAAATTTAATTTTCTGTCCACCTTATTGCAATGAAATGAAACTAGAGCATCTCTTATATGACATTTTTGTGACCAAAGAAAGGCAATGACCATGGAGCTTCAGGCAGGACTTTAATACATGGAAAGAGGCTCCCCTACCCACTCCCAAACTCCCTACACTAAAAAATAAAAGAAAAAAAATAGGAGCTTGTGTGGATGGTTTGACAGGGAGTTACCCTGAGGACAGACTCTCCTACATGCCATGCAAACTATCCCTGAAATTTTATTAAGTGGAAAAAAGAATTACAGGTTGGTGGCTGGGGTTGGGGGACATGAAACCTGACCCCTAGACAGAAACATGGTAATATAATATTGAGTACAATGGTCGTGATTTTTTATGTCTTTCCAATTGTTATATAATTGAGCCTGAGGAGGTAGGGTATTCCAGATTGACCATCCTATATTGCTAAATGATTATTTGCTGTTGCATTGAGGCTGGAAATCATATCAGCTAGCTTATTTCCCTCCCTGAGTGTGTGGTTGGCATCCATCTGGAGATTGTTTGCCTGATATTGTACCCAAGTTTCCCAATACTATAAGCTCCATGGAGTGGTGTTTTTTGCAACGTGATATCAACAAGAATTTGAGTCTAATCTTGCACTGTTATTATGGTTTAGGCCCAGCTCTTCACTGTACTGTATTCTATCTTAGAATGAATGTGCTTTGATGTTATATATGTTACCCTTCCATTATAATGTGAGGAGGCCAGGACCAGTTTCCCTTTACTATTTCATGTTAGACTGCCATCTCCTTCATCACTTGGATTTCCTCTTGCTGCACCATCCACATACAGTAACCCAATATGGGGGCATTGCAGAAAACAAGTCTTCACCTATTGGTTTTTTTTACCTCCCAACCACATTGACATTCAAAGAGGCAGTTCATGTCTCTCTAGGTTTTTGCAGCTTACAGAAAAAGCTTCGGGATATGGTGGTTTCTTTGTCCATTTTTCACCTTTCATATTTTGCTGCTGTCTTTTCCTTCCATTCTTTTCTTCCACCACTCTCTCCATGAGTAAATTCTTACATAAAAGATCTTACACCAGAGGGGGGAATGCACCTGTGATTGTTCATCAGAAGCAATAGCTTGCTTTCTTCTTTTTCTGCAATTTGTGCAACTGCCAACTTGGTGTGCAGAAAACTAGTATTAGTGCATTGTACATGTATGCTTTGACCATGATTACCTGCCCAATATTATAAACTGGCTCTGAGAGCAACATAGATTCCCATTGATCCTTGTTTATTTGCTAACTTGACCTTCCCAATCCAAGCAGAACTTAAAGGTGTTTCCATCCTTTCTTGCATTAAGGGAGTAACTAACCTTGGTTTTGGTTTTGTACTGACTTTGTTTGTCTTTTATGTCATTTTAAAGCTTGAAGCATCAACACATCAAGGGCTGGATCAGCAGATGCCATCATTCAATTTGCCATCTAAAATACTTTGCCGAGTGGTTCATGTGCAGCTTCGGGTAATTATACCGGGATTGCTTTCCATTCTTTTATTTATTTTTTCATTTTTTTGCAAAACCAGAATACTCCTTGTTCTTCCTTTGTTTCTGCATCACTTGGCATTTTTTTTCTTTTTGGAAATGTAGGCTGAACCAGAAACAGATGAAGTCTATGCCCAGATTACCCTGCTCCCTGAATCAGATGTAAGTTCTTCTGTTCTTCTTTGATCATTTTGATCCCTAAGTTCTAATTCTAACCATCACTTGTTCCATTTTCCTCCCTTATCTATTTCCTTTTTGTGTGTTTTTGTCTGCTAATATAATTTTTGTGCTTCACTGAGGATCAGCAAAGTGAGGTCACCAGCCCAGATCCTCCATTACCTGAACCTCCAAGATGCACAGTCCATTCTTTTTGCAAGACTCTAACTGCTTCTGACACAAGCACGCATGGAGGTTTCTCTGTTCTTAGGAGGCATGCAGATGATTGCCTGCCACCATTGGTGAGCTTCTAAGATAAATGTTCTATTCATTTTTTGATCTTTAATACTGCAGTTAGTTTTGTCTTCTTTTATCCAACTTTGGGTCTTTCCATCTTTTTAGGATATGTCCCAGCATCCACCTTGGCAGGAATTGGTTGCAACAGATCTGCATGGAAATGAATGGCATTTTCGTCATATTTTTCGAGGTAGTTCTCTTTGTAGCCAACTTGTTGATTAGACTGAGTGTTTGAATTCGTTAGGTTAATCTTGGAATACATCTGAGTTAGGGATTCAGCCTCAAAAGATCTTGAAATACAATGTTGTGTCAAGTTGCTTCAGAGACGGCACTACTAGTAAGTTGCCCTAGGGCCTTGGTGTCTAGGTGCAACAAGAAAATTGATAAAAAACATGGTTGAAGGAAGGTATGTTCACTTGTTTCATCATGCTGTGCAAAATGGCAACATGATGACTTTTCATCCAAAATTTGTTTGGTAGGATAGTTGGCTTTTTTATATAGCTTGCATGTCATGCATTGATATGGATCTTTACCTACAGCAGTTTCATGCTGATTTGAATTAGATCATTTTAGTAACTTGTTATCTTAGCTTGTTCTGGTACCAACTTGTTAGCATTGGTTATTACCTAAAATGCTAAATCTAGAATGCTAAACATTACTTGCAGGGCAACCCAGGCGCCACCTACTAACTACAGGGTGGAGTGTCTTTGTTAGTTCCAAGAGATTAGTAGCTGGTGATGCATTTATATTCCTAAGGCAAGTTTTAGAACACAAAATGCAATTAGTATGTTCCAATTTTATTTCCATTCAGTTCATGAATTTGTTGCATCTAACTTATTATTATTTTTTATTATCAGAGGTGAAAATGGAGAGTTGCGTGTTGGAGTGAGGAGGCTTATGAGACAGTTAAACAATATGCCATCATCTGTCATATCAAGCCACAGCATGCATCTTGGGGTCCTAGCTACTGCATCTCATGCCATTGCAACTGGAACTCTTTTTTCTGTATTCTACAAGCCAAGGTTTGGTAGTTCTTTTCTCTTCTGTGCAGCTCAGTTTTTCACAGGGTTGTTAAGGGATCACACTGTTTTCCTTTTTCCTTTTTATTTTGGGACAGGTGAAACATCTATGTCTTTTGAATATTTAATGTGCTTATCCACGTGATTTTTCACAAGTTTTGAGTGTTAAAAGCACCTGATGAAAAAAAAAAATCTTATGTTTGGTAGTTTTTTATCTATCAAAAAAAATCTAAGCTGTTCTCTGGATTGAAATTGCGTGAATCATATTTGGATAACCAAGTCACTTGGCAGTTTTTGGATTGTCAAGTTTCTGAAAATTTCCCTTATCTTGTTATTCATTATTGCTGTTTGTTAGATTGGAATAATACAATGTTTTGCTGAACCACATGAAAATTTTCTGTTATTGATAAAAAAATTGCTGAACTTGCTTTGCCAGGACGAGTAGGTCTGAGTTTATCATAAGTGTCAACAAGTACCTTGAAGCTCGAAACCACAAGCTATCTGTTGGGATGAGGTTTAAGATGAGATTTGAGGGTGAGGAAGCTCCTGAAAGAAGGTATATAGGGTATTGAAATGCTCAATTTGATTTATGTTAAGCTAAGTAACATTTATGGATCAGCTTGCTTCTTTTTTACTTCTACAGATTCAGTGGTACCATAATTGGTGTTGGGGAAAATGCATCACCATGGTGGGCAGATACTGAGTGGAGATCCTTAAAGGTAAATGTGTTTCTATTTTTAAGCTTTTATTTAGCTTGAAGTCTCTCTACAAGATATTTTGTTACATGCATTTCATGGCAGCATTTGGCTCCGGGGTTAATGCTAATTAGGCAGGTGCTTTAACATCCTGTTTGACCATCAGATATCAAAGATTTCTTTCACCTTTCACATGTGCTTTGTTCTCATCGTTGCAACTAGAAGTCCCATACAAGATGGATTTCCTTTGGCCCACCTGGGGTTTTATTTCACATGTCTTGGGCATGAATTCTATGCACCAAGGCCTCCCTAAGAGCCTCGAAAAGATGTTATGATGGCTTTAACCTGCTTACTTCTGGAAAATTTGTTGAGTCTTATCTTTTCAGTTTGAGTGTCAAATTTTGATAGTCTTGCCTGTGGTTTTCTGTTTTCTGTAATTGTGGTGGGATTGTAGGGCCACAAGTTGGGTATTTGATAGTCTTGCATGTGATTTCCCATAATTGTGGTATGATTGTAATAAGTTGGGTACTCAATTTGAAAAATTTACACTATATCTGATCCCTTAAAATTTTTATAAATGTTCAATCTAAGCCCACCCAAATTGCACCCATAGATTAGCATTCAAATAACTGTGGCATGACATCTCTCTACCTTGAAATTTGATTGATTATCCCCATGTTAGGTTCAATGGGATGAACCATCATCAATTCCACGACCAGATAGAGTTTCACCATGGGAATTGGAGCCACTTGTGGCAACTGCTCCTTCAACCTCTCAGCCAGTGCAGAGGAATAAAAGGGCACGTCCACCAGTTTTACCTCCTCCGACATCAGATGTTTCAGTTTTTGGTAAGAGTACTTGCTTTTAGTCTCTCTTTCTCTCTCTCTCCACAGTGATTGTAAGGGGAAAGATTTTGTTCTATATGTGTTCAGGAATGTGGAAATCTCCAGTTGAGTCTTCTACTTTTTCATATTCTGGTCTACACCGTGGCCGAGATCTGTATCCATCACCCAATTCAACATCCCTCTTCTCCTCAGTCACTAAGGCCAATTCCCTGGGATTCAATGGAAATAGTTCTCCAGCTGCTGTGACCAGTAATCCAGTGAATTGGTCTAACAGAGCAGAAGCTCCAGCTGAGTCTGTTACCCAAGCCATTAATAGAGAATCTGGTGAAAAGCGACAGGAGACTTCTAGTGGCTACCGGCTATTTGGAATTCAGCTTGTCGACAACTCCACTTTGGAGGAAACCTCGCCAGTGGTTACTCTCTCCGGAATTGGTGAAGATCAACCTGCTCCTTCTATGGATGCTGATTCTGACAGGCAATCTCAGCCATCAAATATCAATCGATCGGATAATCATGCAGTAAGCAGTGAACCTGAGAAGTCATGCCTGAGGTCTCCACCACAAGAGATGCAAAGCAGACAAACTCGAAGTTGCACTAAGGTAATTTAGGCACTGCATCCACTTTCATGTAATGCATTCTTCAACCTGGAATATAATAATCCTTTATCCAGAGTACTTGAGCAAAAAGGCTGCTATCAACTAGTCATTCAGCTGTCACTTCAGCCATTATCAAATGGCCTCCAAGATCAATTCCTAGGACAGATCCATGTCGATTGTTGTTTGTCACTGACATGATTAATTGAGTTACCATTTTATATCAGACCTGCGAGATAGAATCTTTCAATGGTAGCCTCTTATACTTTTCCTAATGTAAAATAACTAAATTGGGCTACTGTGGTATACAAGAGGGTATAAGATATCCTTTGAAGATTATCATATTCCCTGATAGTTTTAACCCTTCTGTGAAGGGGGAAGGGATTTTTGGTCATGGGTTTTTGATAGATGATTCATTTAGAGAAGGAAAGGAATCTAGATACACTGGAATCTTACATGCAGTAGTTTAGTAGGTAAAGGATTAAAAGATGTGTTCCTATCTTCATTCTTCTATTCGTGGGGCAAGTTAGAACAACAACATTCTCATGTACAAAGCCTTAAGTTGAACATGTCAATCAGTCTGAGCAATTCTAGTATCACAGTTCATGTCGATCTTGGAGCCCTTTGGATATTGCATTTTGTCCTTTTGTCATGGAAATGCTATTTTTGGGCGCTCTTGTGAAGCTAGTGTTGGCTTTACTAGTCATCTGATAAAAGAGAAAATGTTCAGAACTCCCTCAAATGTTGATGTCTTGGGAGACAAATCTTTGTAACTGGTGGAATGGGATGGACTGGGTAGGTGAGCAAATGGGAAAATAGACTGCCTGTGGGCACCAGACATGGCATTTCTCTCAAAATGAAATGCCATTTTTCTTGGATGGTAGATTTTTCTCTTTCTCTTATATCCATGCCTGTGGGCACCAGACATGGTATAAAAGGCATGTTTCCATGAGTGAGTGCATTCATCCATCTTTGTTGGAATGGTAGAGAGGTTGACATGCAATAAGTGGCTTTTGACTATTAGATACTAAATGTAGACTGTTAATGCAATAATTGTATAGGTTCACATGCAAGGGATGGCTGTTGGAAGGGCTGTTGACTTGCAACGGTTTGACTGCTATGAGGACCTTCTCCGAAAGCTTGAAGAGATGTTTAACATTGAAGGCGAGCTCTGTGGGCTGAAAAAGAAATGGCAAGTTGTTTACACTGATGATGAAGATGACATGATGATGGTTGGGGATGACCCCTGGCAGTTAAGTGTGAATGGGCCTCTATTTATATTTTATGCACTAATTACACAATCCCTGGCATTTCTTAGTTATGAGAATTTAGACTCAACTATGACTTTTCTATAGGGTGTTGAAACAAACACAAGGTGAATTACAACACTGCCCACAACATAGTTTTATATGTTCGCAAAACTTTGAAAATGAAGATTTGGTTTTGGAGTCACAACTTAGGAGTTTGCAAAATATCATTTGGGAATATTGAGGATGAAATTTTGGTGATTTATTTCATCTAAAGTTTTTGATATAATATTAAGATGATAATAAACCAATTATATAAATACGAAAAATACTATTATAAAATATTTAAAATTTTCATTTTTACAAAATTTAGATTTAGAAATTTGAAAAATTCCATCAGACCAAGGGTCTGAAATTATTTGAGCCTAAAATCTTGGTAGCATGCATATTTTACAATCATACAACTTTAGGAGTTTGCTTCTGTTGAGAATACCCAATGGACTAAAGGTTTGAAGTTGGTTGAATTTAGTAATTCATTCAGGTGTCCTTGAAATGGAGGGATGCGCTAGATCTGCCCTTTCCCAGGTTGATTGGGGGGAGGGGGTCATTCTAGTCTGTTGCAGATCTACTATAGAATGAAGAAAGCCAATCAGTAAGTTGTAATTTGGCAGGATGTCAATTGTTGGGGCCAGACTGCTTTGGCTAGCATTTTTCTCATTTTAAGTTGCAGTTGAATGTGATCATTATTAGTAGTTCGTCTAGTCTTTATTTGCTCAAGTTTCAAGTTTCATAGTCAACTCACAAAGTCTAGTAGGTAGGAAATAAACGTTTTCTTGGGGTCTAATGACATTTTCATAATTAAAATGAAAAGGTGTTTTGCTTTGCACTTTTTTTCTCTATACATTGTTCTTTTGTTTTACTGATTAGTAAGCTTGAATGTTGGTTTTGCATATATGTGCTGTTGTTCCTCAGTGAATTCATCAACATGGCAAGGAAGATCTTCATCTACACAGCTGAGGAAGTGAAGAGGTTGTCTGCCAAGACGAAGCTTCCGGGGAGTGCCGAAGTCAAACCAGTCATACTGGATACAGAAGCAGTAGTCGGTAACGAGGACCAGTCTTCTGTGATAGGGTCTGATGGTTAATGAGGCTGCACCCATTACTATTTTCTTAGTTCGGGAGACGGAACAAAATACAAATAGAAAAAGAAAAAAAAAAAAAAGAGAAGCTCCTCCATCATCGCTTCTCAAATTTTTTCATTCTGGACCAGATTGGAAGGGCTTGGCACAGGGGGCGGTTAACCCATGTTGTTGGGTCCAGTTTGGTTTGGGATGTAGTGGGAGAGGTGAGGTGGTTAGACTATATTGACCACATATTGGTTGGGAAGTGGTTTGCCTGTATCTTTTGTTCGTCTTTTTTTTTTTTGTTATAATTCTTGGCTTAATGTAGTCTTTTTTGCTTGTATTTTTGGGGGGAAACTTGGTAACTGAGAAGTCCGAGATATCATAGTGTAGGGATGTCGATTGTGTGGTGAAGTTGGTAGGATACATTTGTCGATTATGCTGCAAAGGTAAAACGTAAACAGGTGGTTTATTCTGTGACGTGGATGCGCTTTTGCTGGTGTTCGTGTCGGTCTTCTCCCTCTGTTGATTCTTTTCTTGAAAATTTGTAGGACTAGAAAATAGAGGTTTGTTCACTCCATCTCCGCCCTGGCCCCATTTGACTTTTTAACTGACCCCCACAGCCCCACTATTGGTCCTTGGCTTTGTGTTGGGAGTTAATGTCGCCCTTATGGATATACATTTAATCACCATGGTTTACGCCACACCATAGTAGCAAGTTTTTCTATGTTTGTTTCTCAAAGGTAGGCTTCACACAAAGGGTTTCCTAAGAAATAGGGGTCTTAGTATTGATGGGGGTGTTGTTTTTGTGGCGAGTAAGAGGTTCTTTGGAGTTGTGATTTTGTCAAACAAGTGTGTTTGGTAGTGGATAACAACATTCTTGGCCTCGTGGAATTTATTAACAACCAATTAGAAAGATGGGCTAAAAATCATAGAAACAATACAAATACGAAAAAGAGATGTGCTTTTTATTTTATAGCAGATTTGGAAGTATAGAAATAATAAAATCTTTGTAGTTTCTTTGGTGCCTCCAAATGATTATTGATAAAGCGGCTTTGGCTTTTAAAGAATTCAGAGAGTTGAGAAACGACTCTATTTCAATAATTGAAAAAAAGAAATGGAAGAACATTAAGTGGATCCCCCTGAAGTTGGGTCGATTAAAATTAACTTTGATGCTTCTCGTCGTACCAATGGTATGTGTACTATTGGTGTGATGGAGGTAATTATTATTGAAGGAGACTCAAAGTTAGTTATCTCTTGTCTCAAGAACTAGACCCATTCTCCTTGGAACGCAAGGAATATCATCCAAGATTGGCTTAAGTTGAAAGATCACCTGGAGAATTGAGTAAGTTACAGACGTGTTCAGAGGCAAATCAAGCGACTGATTGGATTGCTAATGAAGCTCATTCTAGGTTTTGTTGCTTGCATCTTGATCTTTGTAATCTTCTGAATAGTTTAGTAGCTATTTATAAGGGAGACTTTTGGGGACGTGCTACCCCAGGCTTGTGTAGCACATCCAGGTTTCTATCAAAAAAGAATGGTAATTAGTGATCTAAAAATAAACAGGCTAGTGCTGATCCAATGTTCAAGGACTAGAACTCATGAAAGTTTCAAAGATAAACTAGTATCAAGGTAAGAAATGAAGAAAGTCAAGATAAACTATCTAGAAATCAGAACTAGAACTATCAGTCGTAGAGAAGGGTAGCATCTAGCATGTTATATATTTTGGTCCTTAGTTTATTACTGGCCTGGTGGCTCAATTACAATGGGATTAGGATTTAGGAATATGCATGTTGGGGGGGGGGGGCAAGGATTTGTTAGGGAGAATGACTGATCAGTCCAGGTCAGAATTTTGTAGCCCCACCGTACAGAGGGGATGAATCCTGGCCATGAATTGATGCCAAATTCACAAACAGGATGCGGTTTATGGGGGGAGGGGGCTACTGGTAGAGTATGGGGGCTGTCATTCAGAATTCTGCATAGGTTGCAGAGTATTTAATCTTAACCCTTTATTATATTATTTTTTAAAAGAGATTTTTTATTATCAATTAAGGATTTCTTGGATGAAAAAGAGTTGCACATTTTTCTTTATACATGACTTTAGCAGACTATTAAAATATATCTTGGTTATCCTAACAAACATGATCCACAATGTACGGCTAAATGCCCTCCGGATATTCTTGTAGGTTGGTGGGAGTGTTGTACCTTTGTTTTTTATTTTACGCAGTGAATTTAGTTCGAGAGTATATTCATAATTCATGTAGCACAGAGCAATTGGAATAAAAACAATAAAAAATCAATCCAAATGCAACTATGCAAGGAGAAATCAATATGTGGTTGATCCCCAACAAACTCTTGATGTTAATTGAGAATTTGTTTGTTTTGGGAACACAATGGGTATCTGGAAGGCAATTTTGAGTGCGTCAAGATAGGTTATGAAAGTAATTTTAAAAAGAATACGTGAATTAAGGTTTAAAGTATTGACATGTATCGGCCCGTATCAGCTGATACTTGTTGTTCCGGGTCCCCTCCGATACGCCCCTACAGTGGGTGTATTGGGGGTCTGACCGGTTCAGGGGGTGGAGGAGCCCTAAACCGGTTGCGAAAAAATAAAAAAAAAGGCACAAAATGCAGTATCGATTCGCCCGATATGTCCCTACCGGTGTATCAGGCGTATTGATATTTTGAACCTTGACGTGAATAACACTTAGATGACCATAAGCAAGTCATATACACAAAGAACACATACTTTGCAGTGTGAATTACCAGAACACATTGAAAGATTATAGAACAAAAAATGGGAATGTGACTATGCAAGCAACTGAGAAATTCAGTGATGTTTGAAAACTAATAGGATAAAAATAAAAACCTTCCCTAGGTTTTTTTGATAATTATAAACTTCCCCTATGTTTTGGCCTGGAGAAAACCTCCCCTGTAGTTTTGAAAAAAAAAGATGCAAATATCTCATTTTAGTTTTTGGGTAATGGAAGTGTTGAAGTTCCCAAGATATCCTTATTACCATTGAGGCATATTGAATTAGGGGTGCAATTCAGGTCGGTTGGACCGAATTTAAGCTCAACCCAGGTCCAACCTTAAGAATTGGGTTGAATAATCAATCTACAGTAAAATTTAATATAAATGTGTATATATGCATGCATGTATGTGTTTGTATATGCATATATGTATCTATATAGATAGTTGGCATTGCCTGACTTTGGGCCACCTAGGGATAGGCCTAGCCCACCCAAAAAATATAAAAGCTCATACTTTTAGGCCTAGGCCCAGCTTGAGACCCTAAAATCCAAGCATTATCCATATAATTACGGGTAGGTCAATGTAGGTTTGGGTTGGACTCACCAAAATTGCACCGCCTACGGTGGTCGGTCTCGTGGAACGACCACGAGATATTGCGTTTCAGTCTACACAATGGTTATTTAGGACGTTCGGTCCACGGGGTCTTCTTGTGGATCAAACCACGCTACCCTTATGAAAGGAAAAGTGATCCCATACTTCACATATGATATTTACCCTAAACTAAATCCGTTGTTTTTAACTTTTTACCGTTGCCTCTCACAGAGCAACGCCACTACCACTGCTTCTCCACTCACCACTATTTGCTTCTCTTCTCGCCGCTGCAGCTCTGACCACCGCTGCACCGAACTGCCAACTGTAAGTGCTCTTTTGTTTACTTTTATGAAACCCCTGTTTCATAATTCGATTCTTATGCCCTATGACTGGTAATGTTTAGATATCTACATGTTTACGTTTTGTGAGAAACGAATTTTCTCTTCATCTGTATAACTATAAGACCCGTTAACAGAGCATTTCTCTTTCATCTGTAAAAAGGAAAACGAAAATCAGTATCCCCATCTGGTGTTTTCGATCCTTCTTGATCTAACTTGATGTTGGGCCTTTGAGGTTTACTTCGGCTCCCCAACAACCAAAACCCACAAAAGTATTCTCACACAGTGATTACGGAAAGAAACAACCTTACTTTGTCAT
Source organism: Nelumbo nucifera (assembly GCF_055504915.1). Classification (NCBI taxonomy): domain Eukaryota; kingdom Viridiplantae; phylum Streptophyta; class Magnoliopsida; order Proteales; family Nelumbonaceae; genus Nelumbo; species Nelumbo nucifera. Next base: position 75,262,700 of record NC_142653.1, read on the forward strand.
GTATTTTACCTGGAAATTTTTAGGAGAAAGGGGCAACTTTCCATGACAAATGGGATCCATTTATTTTTCTTTACATGATTTGTTTTTAATTTTTTTGATGGGTAGTTGCAATATGAATTAGATGTTTGAATTTTACAGAGCCTTGGCCACAGCCTGCATGTAAATATCCGACTTTCGTTTGGGAAGGATTTCAATAATACAATCTTGATAAATCAATGAATTAACTGCTGAAATGCAGTTTATATAGAATATTTTGATATGACCAATCCTTTTGGAACATTATGACTGTAGTTCATCTTTCTTAGGAAGGTGTTTAGTGGTATAGGAGTCTCACATGAATTGACATTCAGATAGCTTAGCTAACTTGTGATGGTCAGATTGCACCTCCTTGGCCAAGATTCATCTATGTCAAATGATCCCAATGGTCCAATGATTAGATATACCTAATATATGATGAAGACTATTTCAATTGATTGAATGTCTAAGTCATCTAAGTGGGATGGTGTTTGGTCTAGATATGAAGGATTGCAAATTATAAGAATGTAAATCACTTAGAGTTGATTTTCTTCTTGTTCTCTTTTAATTAGCCTGTAATTATTAATTGAGCTGCTAGCATGTAATTACTACACTTGCAGGCATAGGGCTATGTAAAACAATTGGCTTCATTTCATGATTGATACATGTGTACTACGTTGAGTTCTGATCATTTTAAGATCCTACAGTCACAATTAGTGGTCTGGTAAGGAAAATGAAGAACAAACAAATAAAAAAAGTATAGAATCCCTAGTGTTGCAATCTCCTTTCCCATTCCTCCCTTCAAGAATTCCCCCAGTTAGTTCCCACTCTCCCAATATGAGCCCTTGCTCTTTTGTCTTTATCTTTCATAAGTAGTTCAGTCGAATCTTCATGGTCATTGCTCCTTATGCTATTTTTTCCCTTTGAAAGACTGAAACAAGAGTGTGGAAAAGTGGAGAAAGCGGCTGAAGAGGATGAACATCAAGGCATTGTCATGGCTATGTATACAAATTATTTAACTCGGATTTATATTTCCAGGTAAAATGCATGCCAAAGATATTTGACTTGGTCTTCCTCATTAATTCCCTTTGATACAATGCAAGAGGAAATAGTAAATGAATCTGCAATGTGGTGTGAGGCTGAATGAAGAACATTCATAGAGTTGATGGTTGAACAAGTAAATATACAATAAGACAATGTCAACTTTTAATACAAAAGATTGGAAAAATATTGTGGAGAAATTCAACAAAAGGCATGACAAATCATATAGTCATGATCAATTTAAGAATAAATTTCATCATCTAAAGAAAAAGTTTAATGATTATTAGAAAATTTGCAATCACATAGGGGTTACTATAGATCCAATTACAAAGAAACTAAGTGGTAATGAGAATGTATAAGACTACCTCATTTTGGTAAGACTCTTATGGACATATATAGACTATTTTTTTTATAGAGTTTAAATGATTAAGATGCTAACACCAAATATACTTCATGTAGAAGTACAAGTGTGATAAACAAATAGGAGAAAGGGTTGCCTATACTATAAGGAGTTAGAGATCATTGCGAGCTCCGGGATGATCATGATTGGCTCAAAGAGTTGGAGTCACCACCCTCTTTTTTAGAGGAAATGGGCATTCTTTTGAGATTTGAAAAACTTGAATTAAGTCTTTGATAGTGACTCCGTCCTCTATGGGAAAGGCACACAACCGAGAGATTTCGGGTCCCAAGGATTGGGAGAGGGAAGGTGTTAGGCACCCCTCTCTTTAAGCTGCTATTACAGCACAGTACTGGAGTTGTTCAGGCTAAGTTTCTTTTGGGGAAAAACAAAAATTGTTGTAAGAATTTCTTAAATCCGGAGGGACAAACTTTCATCTTCTCCTAAGACCGATTTTGAGGTGATGTTATCGGGTCTTAGGTACTGATTTCCCTAAGACCCTCGCCTCTCTGCCTCTATTCTCAGTAAAGAATAAATTGCAAGCAATAGTTCTCTAATATTTTAGAACCTCAAGCAACCCAGAAAAACTAAAAAAAAGGACTTACCTTTTGTATGTACCTTGTCAAAAGATTTCCAACAGCTAAAAGGACTATAAACGAAACTTGAGCAAGGCAGGGGCTGGGCTGAGTGTTTCTGATGTTAAGTTTGGAAGACAAGGGATAAGGCTTGAGCTTGGCTTCAGGGATTTCGGGATTACAAGTAGAATGGGTATATCACAGAAGTTGGGAAACTGCCCCCCTCTCTCTTTCTTTCTCTAGTGACCTCCCTCAGGTTTCCTCCCTTCAATTCCCCCTTGAGCTTGAATTAGATCAATACTTGTAGAGAATGAGAGGGGGTCAAGTCTGCATTTGCTCAACTATAGTGCCTGAGATTTCATAGAGATTTTTTCCACAAATAGGCAAAGATTCTCCAAAGAAATAGGTGCCTAGTCAAGCTTTCCAGTTTGGTGAAACATTTTCTTCAATTTGGGGGTGGTTTTCACGGGTTTTGTGCATCCAATGGGATCTTAGGGCGTGCCTATCATGGTAGTCTCGTATTTGGGGCTGTTAATGGCAAAAAATGTAAATTTAATGAACTTTTAATGTTATTTTGTCTTTTATTGGTTTTAAGTAGGGGTCTGTTTGGTATTTTGATCTTTTTCAGCCTATTAGGCTTTATTTCATTGGTCCAAGCATTCTAATGGGTTAAGAATGAGTCTGACATTAGCCATCACCCTTTTGAGACTTCAGGTTGGGACAAATGATGTGGCAATTTAATATGGTGCTTTGAAATGGTATCTTTCTAGTTTAACGATCAAACGGATTAATTTGGCCATAAAATTTGATGTGCTGGGTTTTTTATAGGTCTCTGAACACAGTGGTGATGTCTGATTGGTCAAATAGGGTCGGGATGATTGAGATCCATGGATGACAAGTTCGGATCAACGAAATTTGTTGAAATAAAATCTTTGCTTGATGAAGGGTTAAACGGGGGAATTTTTGGGATGAAATTTGATGGGTTGGCACTTTTGAATGTCTTGAATATGATTGAAGTTATAGATATTTGATAAGAGTTTTGGATCAGCAGATTTGGTGCAAATCATGGTCTTAGCTTATGGTTTTTCAATTAACGAGAAGGCCTAACATGGAATATTACTTTTTCAACAGTCAAAATGAGGTGTTTTGTTGTAAAATTTGACGTGCTAGGTTTTTTTGGGTTTTTGAACACAGTGATAAGGTCTGATTGGTCATATAAAGTTGGGATGACAAATGGTAAGATCTAATTAATGAGATTTGTTGATATAGGATCTAGGCTTGATGGAGGGTTAAATGGGGGAATTTTGAGCTATAATTTGGTAGGTAGGCATGGAGTCAAGTGGATGGTTCTGATCTAAGAAATATATGATCGAACTTGGTAATCATTCAGGGTCGTCAGAATAGGATCTTAATGTTTTTGCGGTTGATTGTCGTAAATTTGTGTTGGGGTTCACTAGTTGATTGTTCCTAATGATCTTGAGGTGATGGATATGTTGGATTTGATTTTGGGGAGTTGAAGTTTGAATATCGCATGGATTGGGGCCGTTAGAAAGGAAGTTGGCGTGCTAAATGATGGATCTTTGTAGTTTAGTCATAGAAACTAATGTGTAACTAAGCTATAATTTTCCAAGTCTAGGGATGATGTCTGATCGGACGTTGATATCGATCTCAAGGTTCTTATTTGTCCTATGGATTGTGTCAAATGAGGGCATTTTAGGTTTTAGAAAGTCTCAAGTTGATCTGGTTGTGTTTCTAAGTTTTTGGGATATAAGAGGAAGGTACAAAGAGGTAGGGTGAATGGACCAAGCAAAAATTGGGTGCTAACAATCATCTATTCTGGGACTTAGGCAACCGGCTACACCTCTATGGGTAATGTGGAGATCCCTTCAGATGAAGAAAATGATCAAGTCCTGTTGACATAGGATCCAATTGGTAAAACTCCCCCAATGACGTATAGACTCCTTATGCCATTACTCCAGACACTCCAAGAGTTGACGCTGACATAGAGATTCAGCAACCTATAAACAGGTTAACAAGACAGGGTTCCCTACCATCATCTCTTAAGAAAGGGAAGAGGGCTAGGCAAGGAGGTAATTTTATGCTCGCAATGGAAATATGGTCTGAAATGCCCAAACGTAGGATGGGCATGATTGAGTTTCAGATGGAGAGGCTGATTAAAAAGGATAAAGAAATGGAAGAATAGAGTAAGGAGAACTCAATCTTTGAATGTATGGAAGTTGTGAATGAATTCTTGATGATGAGAGTCAATAATGTTGGGCATGTCTTGAAGGCAATTCAAGCCTTCAAAGATGAATATTGAAGACGTGCCTTCTTGACATTTACTACAGAATGTCAGATTGAGTGGTTGAAGAACCTATTAGACTTTTTGAAAATTTGAACATGTTAGGGATGGATTACATGTTTATACTTTTTGAACTTTTTTTCTTGTACACACTATCTTTTTTTGTTATTATTAGTGAAAGTATTATGATGAATGTTAATATGATTTTCTCTTTGATGATGAACTTTTAAGAATATGGATTATAATTTTGTGATGAATCTAGTTAAGGATTATAGTGAATTTCGGTGTGTAATTTAACATGTTGTATTCATATATACTTAATGGTGCTTAAATGTTATATGTCTTATCAATAGGAATTCAATGGATAAGTCAAGTATAGTAGATACACTTCTGTTTGATGAATGAGATGAATGCGATGATGAATTTATTAAACTCACCATTTTGAACAAAATGTTGAAATATTACAACACATATTTCATTAAGCAACCTTTTTTGCACATCAAAGATGAGTGGGCATGTTTTTGTCTTTGAATGTTTAGATGATGTAGAACATCCTTAAAGAATATACGATACTTTTAAGATGGAGAGAGATGTTTTTAAGAATTTTGCAAATTTGTAAAGAGAACGATGCCTTTTGGAGAACTCTTAGAATATCACAGTTAAAGATTTTTTGGCAATTTTTCTCGTAACTGTTGGCCATAATAAATGATATCATATTATGACCAACAAGTTCCAACATTCTAAAATCACCATTAATGTTCACTTTAAGAGAACTTGTAAGGTAATATGTAGACTTGGAAGATAATTGATTTGTCCACTCTCATTTGAAGAGTTGCATCCTCACACACATCAGGCATTTAGAAAAATACTATCCATGGTTCCGGGTAATTCAACGACATCCCATAACAAGTCTATATATTTGTTGTGTTTTTCATGTTTTGATCATATTTGTCTTCAAATAGGATTGTATTGGTGCAACTAATGGTACCCATATAAATGAATGGGTTCCTCAGGAGGAACAAATTCCATACAGAGGAAGAAAGTTGCGTTGCACTACAAACATGTTGGTGGTGTGCTTATTTGATATGCATTTTACATTTGTTCATGTGGGTTGGGAATGACTGACGCAAGATTGTAAAGTGTTTGCAGAAGCTATGTCTCGTCCCCACTTAGAATTCCCCCACCCTCCCCCAGTTAATATAATATAATATGTTGGATTGAAAACAAATTTGGGCTTAACTAAGGTATATGTTTGTCTATGGTTTTATGTAGGGAAGTACTATATTGTAGATTTTTGATTTCCTAGTGGTAATGGTTATATAACACCTTTTTTCAGAGAGCAATATCATTTGAATGATTTTAGGGGTGCAGTTAGGCTAAGGGGATGGTCTCCTTGAAGGACAAAGGAAGATCGGGGGCAGAGAATCAACCGAAAGGCTAGGGTAAGGGGAGTGATGAGATGGGTGAGTGGGGAATCCAATGATTGAGTTGATTAAGAGTTGAATGAATGAATTTTGTTATGAGGAGGATCCTTATTTATAGGCAAGGATCCCAAGATCCCGAAAGGAAGAGTAAAAAATGCTTGTTTTCTACTAGGAAAGAGAATATTAGATTTGCTGTCGGCCATTAAGGAGCATTGCTAGGGTTTCCCCACGTGTTCTTATGTGATCTCTCAAATGTTGATTTTCCTTTCACCCAAGGATCCTCATAACCCACGTGTACTACCCCGCCTTTCGTATCTCGTTTAACCGACGTGGCGTTAGTGACATCATTACTTAGCGGGTAACCTTTTATTAAACCTACGTGGGGCCCGGTCATTCGTTTAACATAAAATTACATGGGCAGCCAATATTCGGGTTTGGTTATGGCGAACCGTAGTTCCATAATGCTCCAGGGTTTATTGCAGAATCGCATATATCTGAGGTTTATCGGAGGGTCGCGCACGACTAAGGTTCATCGCATTACCATGCACGTATAACATTCATTGCAAGTTTAACTAAAACTTGTTTTAGGTTCGTTCCAAGCACAAACCCGTTGTGAATGTGTGATGAATCGTGTGTTCATCGCGAGCGTGTGATACATTATAAGTTCATCACATGTGACCGATGAACTGTAGACTAATCGCAAGCATCTATATGGTATCCACTTAGTGTTTTCTGTGCTCCAAAGGACCGAGCGAGCACTATGTGCCTACATTAGCCCCCCTGCTTATCGGTAAGTGGAATCTTATCGATAAGCATTTTGCCTTCACATTTGCTTTTGAAGTTCTGTGACGGGTCAATAAATACCCGTGCATTGGGTATGGCAATCTACTTTGTTTTGCGATTTTGTGTAATTAGAGGAGAGTTGGCTTGGACCTTGTCAGCCCCCTTGCCTGTTAACAGGCTGGGAGCCAGTTACTCAAGTGATCGAGTGTCTGTGCATTAGTGGCTTTGGGCTAGAATAAATTATTGCTTCGTTTAGGTTTTGACTCTTCTGTGGTCTAGCCCTCCCTGCCTTTTGATAATTTCCTTCTTGTCAATGGGCAATTCTACGTTGGGTTTATGAGTTTCAACCCCCCTAACCATTGGTAGGGAGGGAATTAGCAAAAGACACTAACGCTGTTGTGCCAGTGCGGGCGCAAAGCCCCCTATGTGTCAGGGTAAAGCCTGTGTTGGGTGGATGGTGTTAGTTGATGGTACGAGGTTCAATGGCGTATCATATTCAGTGGCTGATGAAAGTCGAAGAGGACATTAAGTGACGATGACGTGGTGAAAATCATTAGCATTTTCTTAACTTTCTCACCATAAAAATTGCAGTCTAATTCGTGTGTGTGGCATGGTTGCGATATCCAAAATTTAAAGTGGCGGTTGATGATGTGGCGCTTCTTTTAAATAAATGTGCCGTATTATCCCACTCTTTTAAGGGCATATTAGTAAAATTATTTTGATTGCTTAATCGTCAAGCGTCGGCTGGGGTTTTGTACTCACGCCTATTCATCTTCCCCAGTGCCGTTTGTCATTCATGACACATGAGAACTAGTTATAAAAGTGCAGGGGAACCGCATCGGATCTCCACTTTGTCTTCTTGCTATCATCTTTGTTTTATCTCTATGTTCTTTCGGTTGCTCTACAACATCCATTATGTTTCCTTTCTTGGTTTGTGTTCTCTGTCCTACCCATTGTCTGGTTCTCATGGCTCCTCGCCAAGAGAAATTGGAATGTCCTTTTGTCGACTTTGTTAGGGAAGTCGATACGGCTAAGCTATTATCGAAGAGGGAAATGGCCATGGTGGCCAATGGAGGATAGGGTTTTTGGCCCTCGATGCCAGTGTCCAGGGTAAGGGTGGGTTGTTCGACATCATCACCAACACAAAGTTGATGTGCATTTGCGGTTGGCTAGATCGGTCGGTGTCCAAGATTTCAGGCTTCTTAGGTTCGTGGACTGCTATACGAACCTTTCGGGTAGGAAAGGGGTCAAATATGTCAAGTATCTTCTGGAGCATTGATGTTGTCATACCCACACTTTCTTGGCCACGTTCAGGGAATTCACGGTCACTGTCGAGGATGTGGCTGCATTATTAAAATTACCAATTGGGGGCTCCGTGTCTGCTCAGCATCTGCAACACGTTGAGTCTGTCCTAGCAGATTTGAGGGAGCTCTGCGATGAGCTCCTTGGGGAGATTGCTACTTACAAGGCCCAAGTAGACCAGTCCACCGCTCGGGGAAAGATGCCATTGGAGCAATGGCTGGAGTTTTGGTTCGAGTTCCATGGTAGGAGGGACATAATGGTGTGTTGTGCAAAATCTCAAGTGTCACCTTGTGGCCTACATTCTATATGTCACTTCCCGTTTCCTGTTCATGGGGCTCCCTAACTACGACCTTCACACTGTCCTAGTCCCCCTCGTCATTCTTGCTGCTAGCGGCTACCAGCTGCCTCTGGCTTCAATGTTCACCCCAGCTGCAAGAGGAGCATCAGTTACATATGTGCGACTTTCCTATGGATGTTCCTGTGTGAATGATTCGACCTCAGTGTCACACCCCACTCCCTGTCACCAATGCGCATCGACGTTGCCACCATGGAGGGGGACAAAGTTGAAGAGCAGGTGTGCTGGCTTTAGGCATAAGTAGTTCAAGATGAGTGAGATCGACATGAGGTTGGCTTCCCTTGACGGGTTCGTTTGGAGACCGTACACCCAAATTGTTCCTCATACCATGTCATTCTGTGTCGGGATGCCTGTTCCAGAGGACGACGATTAGCAGTGTGCCATTGTGGTGAGAGTCCCGCCGTGGGTGTAGCGTGGCTAATAACTTGGCCTGGCGTCATCGCATACCTTGATCGCATAGGTGAGGCTCAATTAAGTGTTTATCGACCAAACTGGGTGCCTCACCAATTTGGCTATGATGACATGGTTTCTCAGTTCCTAAGGTTTGCTGGAGAAGACATCTTCTGGGTCCGGCGTCACGACCTTGCCTTCCCCGGGTGCACATGGTTCCTTGTCGCGGGTTTTGCGAGGGTGTAGGATTGTAAGTCCTTGTATTTTCCATACCTTTGTGCATTATTCGGGAGTTTCCAGGAACTATTGAGGACGAACCCCCATCCCCATCCTGTCTCGGCTTCCCCTGAAGGTCACACTGCCAATCAGGGTAACGGTCTTGCTGCTCCTCCATCGCATTCGCTGAAGAAAGGCAAGATGAAGCATGATGGAAAGCGCCCAATGGAGGAGGTGTTAGACAGTTTTGTATGCCCTTAGCTTCAATCAAGAATGATGTACTTTATGAATTTATTGTAAATAAATAAAAGTACATATTTGATTCATGTTCCCTTGGTATGTTTCTGTGTAATACCCTTAAACTGGACATTTAAGGAGACTCGTGTTAGTTTAAAATGTTCACAGCCAGTGGATCGGTCTGGGGAGACCTATCTTGACAAGGCTGACACTGTAGAGCCACCAAGTCGGTTGGGGTGGCCTGTCTCAGCTACAAGGGTGAGACCCTAGGCACATACAGTGTAGATTAATAGAACCTTTGAACCGGACCAGATTTCCAGTATTGCCCTGGACCTTGGAGATAGATGGGCAAAACTGGAAAGTTACACCTAACCCCTAGACTCGATTATGATACTACACTAGATGTCGGATTGGGCTGTCTTTGGTGTACCAATCAGTGAGATCCTTAGCAAGGGTCAAAACCTGGGTATGTTGGGACAATCCGAGAATTCATCTGAGTGGGTGATCATAGTGAAATGATCAACCCCTTTGTTGGACAAAAGTAATGATCGAGGATGCACTCTCTCTAATGGAAACCAAGACTGCCAGCAGCCGATTTCAATCGTTGAAATTCGTTTTTGCAAAGTATATTTTATATGAAATATAAATGTATATATTATGGTTTCTAAAATGTTTGCAAAAGGTTTTAATTCCCGGGATCCATACAAGTAGAGAGTGCAACATTGTTCCTTGCAGCCAAGGGAGAGGTCCTCTCTTGTCGGGCAGTGTATGATCATTTTAGGCTGAGAGGTTAAGTGTAAGACCATTAAGGATAATACCTGATGGGCTAATCTTGCATCTGCCCATAGTCCCTGGGTGTTACAAGGTGGCTTGGCCCAGGGACCACTTAGGGTAAGTGTTGGGTCCATAGAGCCCATAAGATGGGATTCAGGGGGTGCACTGTCCATAACAGTGTATTCGGCCAGGCCTTGTAACAAATGCTGGGCTGAACCCATGTGGCTGATGTGTAGATCAATGTTTGGGTCCCACGCCATACAAGGAAGCCCAACTGGGCAGTAGTTTGGAAGGCTAATTAAGTACATAACCTTAAATGGGCCTTAAGCCCATTTCGAACTGGGCTGATTTGATTAGTCAATTATATGGGGCGAATTCTGAGATTGATTAGCAGATAGGATAGGGTCTTAACCCTATCCACTAAGAGAGTCCAGATCTGAATGTGATTCAGATTTAGAAACCTCCTAATGAGATTAGGAGAAAGCTAATCTAATATGCAGATAAGATAATAGTTTATCCCTATCACCTAAAGAGAGATCTTATCTAAATATGATTTGGATAAGCAGCTCCTAATTGGATTAGGAGCTGATATTTTAGGTTAACAAAAGAAAGGGGCGGAAGCCTAAGAAAGACACACATCTAATTCTCTTCAGAGTTGAGAAAAATCATAAAAAGAGAGATTTCTGCACCCTGCGAATTCTCTCCTACCGCCTCCTTCCTGCCACCGCCATTGCCATTCCCTTTAGTTCGATCTCCAGTTCTTGGGAGAAATCAAGATCTGATCTTGATTCCAATCTTTTGGGAAAAGATTGGTTGGAGCTGTACTCACAAGCTATCCAGTTGATTCTTGCGAAGGGTCAAGTTCTTTTGGAAGAACATTGCTGATTCTGCTTCATTCTGCACTACGCCATTTTCAGTGGGAGCAGATTTTGGATCCTTCCTTGGGCGCGAACACCTCCATTGGGAGATATTGATTCTCTGTATCAGGTATATCCTCCCTCCTACTTCTTTTGATTCAGATCTGATTTGGTTCTTGATTCAAGATTGATCCTTGAAAATATGTTTTCTGAAATAGGGAATTCGATTCCCTGCAAAGATGGAAGAAATTTTTGAAATTCGCCCTATCCATTCCGCAAGATTTGGGCGTCCATGAGATGGATATCCCATCCCTTCAGTGGTATCAGAGCCATGGTTCAAATCTTGAATCAATTTAATTCAGATCTGAACCTACGCAAATGGGCAGAAGGTGTTCTACCCGATTTGCGTAGATATGGGTTTTGGGAAATTTATTCCCAAAATTATTGGGCGAATAATCTGAAATTAATTTTATATAAATCTGATTATTGTTTAGAATAGTTCTTTATGATTTTCTTGATTTATGGGTTGTTCGTACAAGAGGAGATCGAATTCTTGGTTTACGCAGGGAACCTGCATGATTTGCAGTTTCTTGATTTATTCATTACATTTGGTCTGTAAATAATTTTTTTTTTTATTTTTAGACTCAATGTATTAGGTATTTGATCTGATGTAATTATAATAGAAATTAGGTTTTCTATTTAATTTAATTTTGGATCGAAGATGGCAGCGCAAGGAAGGAGATTTCGCAGATGGGACATTCGCTACCTGCGATTTGCAATTTATGAAACTGCATTCTGTGGTCTAACCTCTGTTTTGCAGGATGGATTGTACGGACAACCCTGGATTAACTGATTCTTGTTTTCTTTTATCAGTTCTTTAATTTCAGGTTATTTTCTTGAATTAAAGATTTAATTAAAGATCCCTAGACCCATTCGAACCAAGATTGGTTCAAATTGTTTGGACTGAATCTAGGGTTTATTCAAAGCTGAAAGTCAGCCCTAATTTTCCCACAAATGGGCCTAAGGATTGATGTTTAATTAAATGGTTAATTCGGCCCAACCTGTAAGGCCTAGTTTTAAACTATTAAAACTGCCAAAAGCCCACTTTAAAGGAACAAGCTATATGGGCCGAACTAGGTAACCCTGATTCAGCCCATATACCTAGATGATGTTAACTGTTAATATTATGAATTAAAATGGGTTTCAAATGGGCTATTACAGATAATTAATTGATTGGATCGATTCCTCCCTGCATGTGATGTATGGATGTGTGTGATGTGCTACGTTCATGGACCATAAGTGCTTGGCCCATGCAGATTCGATAGTGGCTCTTGCGCACACCATGGCTGAATGCACATCATTGCCATGGTGTCCCTACTGGTCATTTGATGACCTCCCTCAATGGTGGGCCCCACACCTCCTGAAGATGTTACGTGCGGAACCCTAGCCGATTTAGGCCCACCGAAATCTGGCTTTATGAAAGTCAGTGGGAGCCACTCTGGTTTGACCTAAAATAAACTAGAGTGTAATTCTTATTCCCTCCAGTAAATATGAGTGCATGTGATAGGGAGATTCATATGATGAACTCTTTAAAGGCCTTCCATCATTAGCATGAGGATGGGTCATTCAGTAATGAGGAAATGCACTAGAAAATAGGCTATCCATTTGCTGTTGGGCTTGTCTAAGTGTTTCATAAGATGATATGAGCGTCATAGACCGATGTGGGAGGGGCTTCACTAGAAAATGGGAGCTCTCTCACGGTACATTGGCGTTCACGAATATGATGGGTAAGCACTCACTGGATAGAAATGTTTACCTGAAAACGGCTCTGAACCTTGTCTGGCAGAGGCCAAAGGGAAAACTCATATGATGAGTGGATGTGATCCTTCACAGAAAGGTGGTGGGGTTTTGCAGCTGAAACAGTTGGCTCCATGCACCCTATGTGGTTTCCCACATTTCCAAAGACAAGTCGCTGTCTCCGTCCCTGAGCAGGAGGGAAAACTTAGAGATGAAAAAAATGGGAATGGAACATAGATTAAAATCCATATCTATGACTTGAACATGAATCAAATAAGGTTGTTGACTGATATTTGCTATTTTATCAGAAAATGGCAAACGGACAATTTGCAAAGCTTCTTGACGACAACAAGCTTAAGGGCCCAAACTATGTCGACTGGTACTGTAACCTAATGCTGGTTTTAACATTTGAAAAACTGGACAAGGTAGTTAAGTCTCCTACCCCGGAACGTCCGGGTGATAGGGCTTCTGAAGCCCGTAGGAGAGAATTCCAAGAATGGGAGGATAAAAACTCCCTAGCCCGCTACTATGTCGTTGCTTCTTTGGACAACTCAATACAGAGGCAGTTCGATCAGATAGAACTCGCTAAGGACATATTGGACAATCTGAAAACAATGTATGAAGAGCAGAACCGTTCTACTCGGCAGAAGGTCTTGAAAATGTTCATGACCGCTCAGATGTCCAAAGGGCAGAAAGTTCATGACCATTGTCTTCGGATGATGGGTTACATTAACGAACTAGAAGCCCTTGGATTCGGGTTAGATCTTGGAACTCAAGTAGATGCCATTCTGAACTCCTTGCCCTCTTCCTTCAATGGGTTCATATTAAACTACAATATGAACAAGCTGAATGTTAGCGTCCAAGAGCTAAGCAATATGTTGCAAAGGGCCGAGGACTTACTTAAGAAGGATGAGCCTTTGGTGATGCTTGTTGAAGCTAACAAAACGGGCAAGAAAAAGAGGAAGGCAAAGAAGCCTCAGAAGAAGACTACCAAGCCCAAGAAGCAGAAGAAGGACAGGACAACAGATGCATGTCACTTCTACAAACAAACCGGCCACTGGAAGAGGAACTGTCCTCAGTACCTGGAATCCAAGAAAGGTAATTTCGAATCTTGTGTCATAGAAACCAACTGATTGGTGACTTCTGCGTCCTGGTGTATTGACTCTGGGGCTTCAACTCATGCGTGTAACTCACTGCAGGGGTTTAAGGTAAGCAGAAGGCTGAATGATGGAGAAGTGATGCTCTACTTGGGGACTTCTACAAGCGTTGCAACTACGGCAATAGGCACCGTAGAATTAAAATTTAGAGAATGAAATATTGTACTTATAGATTGTCTTTTTGTGCAAAATTTAAGAAGAAATTTGATTTCTGTCTCAAAACTATGTGCAGATGGATATTCTGTCTTTTTTAGTAATACGATTACTATTAAAAGAAACAATAAGTTCATCGCATATGGGGAACTGGAGAACGGTCTCTATGTTCTACATCCTTCTTTAGAAACAAACATAGCCGAAACTACGTCGGCTGAAATCCCCAAGAAAAGAGCACGTGATACAGTTAATCCCATGTGCCTGTGGCATTACCGACTTGGCCATATTGGTATTGACCGAATCACAAGACTGGTAAATGATGGTCCTTTGGATTTTCTAACTGTAAAATATCTTCCCACTTGTGAGCCTTGCCTTTAGGGTAAGATGACAAAGAGGCCATTTAACGGTAAGCCTGAAAGATGTACATGCACGCTTGACCTTATACATACTGATGTATGTGGTCTCCTGAGTGTTAGGACTCGTAACCAACACGTGTATTTCATTACATTCACCGATGATTTTTCACGATATGGTTATGTATACTTAATGAGACACAAGTCTGAATCTTTTGAAAAGTTCAAAGAGTTCAGGCAAGAGGTTAAGAAACAGTTAGGAAGAGAAATTAAGGCCCTTCGATCAGATCGAGGTGGCGAGTACCTCTCTGACGAATTCAGTGACTACTTAAAGGACAGTGGGATAGTATCAAAGTTGACTCCTCCTGCTACACCACAACTTAACGGTGTTTCAGAGAGGAGGAATATGACCTTATTGGATATGGTCCGGTCACTTCTCACCCATTCAGAGTTACCCACATTGGTTCCTAAGACTCCTTATGAGCTTTGGACCGGAAAGAAACCAACTGTACGACACTTGAAGATTTGGGGTTGTCTGGCTCACGTTAAAAGAACGAATCCGGACAAATTGGAATCCAAGACCAGCCGTTGCCTATTCGTGGGCTACCCAAAGGGCTCAGTGGGCTACCTATTCTATGATCCAAGTGAGCAGAAGGTGTTCTGCAGTCGGAATGCACTATTATTGGAAAATGACTACATCTTGGACAATCTGCGTCAGGAAATTGTTCTTGATGAGGAAAGCTCAGATGCAGTGGGAGGTGTCCCACAAGTTCTAGGTAGTGACCAACCTAGAAGATCTACCCGGGTGTCCAGGCCACCGGTCCGTTTTGGTTACGATCAGGATAGTTACCTGGTCGAAACCTTGACTAGTGAAGAGGATCCCGTAACATATACGGAAGCTATGTTGGACATAGACTCCCTTAAATGGGTAGATGCCATGAGAGCTGAGATGGACTCAATGGAGACCAATGGAGTCTGGACTCTAGTGGATCCGCCCTCAGGGGTAAAAGCAATTGGTTGCAAATGGATCTACAAGAGGAAGAAGGGCCCCGATGGCAGGGTTGAGACCTACAAAGCTCGTCTGGTGGCAAAAGGATACACTCAGAAAGAAGGCATCGATTATGAGGAAACCTTTTCGCCCGTGGCTATGCTTAAATCCATTAGGATCCTGCTGGCTGTAGCAGCTTACTATGACTGTGAGATTTGGCAGATGGATGTCAAAACTGCGTTTCTGAATGGAGATCTTACTGAAGATATCTATATGCAGCAACCGCAAGGTTTTATAGCCGCGAGTCAGGAACACATGGTCTGTAAGTTGAATAGATCTATATATGGATTGAAGCAAGCTTCTAGAAGTTGGAACATCCGATTTGACTCTACGGTCAAAAAGTTTGATTTTGAGCAAAACTCGGATGAACCCTGTGTTTACAGAAAGACCTGTGGTGACAAGGTTACGTTTCTGGTTCTGTATGTAGATGACATTCTACTCATTGGGAATGATGTAGGAATGTTAACTACGATAAAAGTATGGTTATCACAGCAATTCTCCATGAAAGACCTTGGAGAAGCCTCCTATATACTAGGTCTTCGACTCTATAGAGATAGATCGAAGCAGATAATAGGATTATCCCAATCTGCTTATATTGACAAAATAGTCAAGACGTATAGCATGGAAAACTCCAAGAAAGGAAATGTTCCTTTCAGGCATGGAGTCAATCTCTCCAAGAAGATGTCTCCAAAGACCTCTGAGGAGATCGAGAGCATGAAAGACGTTCCCTATGCCTCAGCCGTTGGGAGCATCATGTATGCCATGCTATGCACTCGTCCTGACATCGCCTAGGCAGTGAGTGTAGTAAGCAGATTCCAAGCCAACCCAGGGTAGGAGCATTGGACTGTTGTGAAATGCATACTAAAGTACCTTCGAAAGACAAAAGAGTTTTGTCTGGTATTCGATGGTAGTTCACTACAGATCCAAGGGTTTACAGATGCGGATTTCCAGTCGGATCCAGATGATAGAAAGTCTACATCTAGATATGTTTTCACGATAGGATCGTGTGTTGTTTGCTGGAAAAGCAACAAACAGGGGTCCACAGCAGACTCCATAACCGAGGCCGAATACATTGCCGCAAGTGAGGCTGCCAAAGAAGCCGTGTGGATGAAGAAGTTCGTTCATGAGTTGGGAGTAGTTCTGTCCAGCACATCACCCATTCCATTGTTGTGTGACAACAATGGAGCCATTGCTCAGGCTAAGGAGCCACGAGCCCACTTGAAGTCGAAGCACATCGAGAGGAAGTACCATGTACTGCGGGAGATTGTTGGTAGAGGGGACATCCTGATTCAGAAGGTAGCGTCAGCGGAAAATGTAGCAGGCCCATTGACGAAGCCACTATCACAGAAAGTGTTTGAGAAACATGTGGAAAGCATGGGACTCCGGCTAGTACCTGATTGGACCTAAGTGCAAGTGGGAGCTGTTAGACAGTTTTGTATGCCCTTAGCTTCAATCAAGAATGATGTACTTTATGAATTTATTGTAAATGAATAAAAGTACATATTTGATTCATGTTCCATTGGTATGTTTCTGTGTAATACCCTTAAACTGGACACTTAATGAGACTCGTGTTAGTTTAGAATGTTCACAGCCAGTGGATCGGTCTGGGGAGACCTATCCTGACAAGGCTGACACTGTAGTGCCACCGAGTCGGTTGGGGTGGCCTGTCTCAGCTACTAGGGTGAGACCCTAGGCACATACAGTGTAGGATTAATAGAACCTTTGAACCGAACCAGATTTTCAGTATTGCCTTGGACCTTGGAGATAGATGGGCAAAACTAGAAAGTTACACCTAACCCCTAGACTCGATTATGATACTACACTAGATGTCGGATTGGGCTGTCTTTGGTGTACCAATCAGTGAGATCCTTAGCAAGGGTCAAAACCTGGGTATGTTGGGACAATCCGAGAATTTATCTGAGTGGGTGATCATAATGAAAGGATCAGCCCCTTTGTCGGACAAAGGTAATGATCGGGGATTCACTCTCTCTAATGGAAACCAAGACTGCCGGTAGCCAATTTCAACCGTTGAGATTCGTTTTTGCAAAGTATATTTTATATGAGATATAAATGTTTGCAAAAGGTTTTAATTCCCGGGATCCATATAAGTAGAGAGTGCAACACTGTTCCTTGCAGCCGAGGGAGAGGTCCTCTCTTGTCGGGCAGTGTATGATCATTATGGGCTGAGAGGTTAAGTGTAAGACCATTGAGGATAATACCTGATGGGCTAATCTTGCATCTGCCCATAGTCCCTGGGTGTTACAAGGTGGCTTGGCCCAGGGACCACTTACAAGGGGGTGCACTATCCATAACAGTGTATTCGGCAGGCCTTGTAACAAAGGCTGGGCTGAACCCATGTGGCTGATGTGTAGATCAATGTTTGGGTCCCACGCCATACAAGGAAGCCCAACTGGACAACAGTTTGGAAGGCTAATTGCGTACATAACCTTAAATGGGCCTTAAGCCCATTTCGAACTGGGCTGATTTGATCAGTCAATTATATGGGGCGAATTCTGAGATAGATTAGTAGATAGGATATGGTCTTAACCCTATCCACTCAGAGGGTCAAGATCTGAATGTGATTCAGATTTAGAAACCTCCTAATGAGATTAGGAGAAAGCTAATCTAATCTGCAGATAAAATAAGGGTTTATCCTTATCACCTAAAGAGAGATCTTATCCAAATCATATTTGGATAAGCAGCTCCTAATTGGATTAGGAGCTGATCTTTTAGGTTAACAAAAGAAGGGGGCGGTAGCCTAAGAAAGACACACATCTGATTCTCTTCAGAGCTGAGAAAAATCATAAAAAGAGAGATTTCTGCACCCTGCGAATTCTCTCTTGCCGCCTCCTTTCTGCCGCCGCCATTGCCATTCCCTTTAGTTCGATCTCCAGTTCTTGGGAGAAATCAAGATCTGATCTTAATTCCAATCTTTTGGGAAAAGATTGGTTGGAGCTGTACTCACAAGCTATCCAGTTGATTCTTGCGAAGGGTCAAGTTCTTTTGGAAGAACATTGCTGATTCTGCTCCATTCTACACTGCGCCATCTTCAGTGGGAGCAGATTTTGGATCCTTCCTTGGGTGCGAACACCTCCTTTGGGAGATTTTGATTCTCTGTATCAAGTATATCCTCCCTCCTACTTCTTTTGGTTCAGATCTGATTTGGTTCTTGATTCAAGATTGATTCTTGAAAATATGTTTTCTGAAATAGGGAATTTGATTCCCTGCAAAGATGGGTGAAATTTTTGAAATTCGCCCTATCCATTCCGCAAGATTTGGGCGTCCATGAGATGGATATCCCATCCCTTCAGGAGGAAGAGAGTAGCTTCCCTGTAACGAAGAAGCCGAGGTCAGCGAGGGTGCCTCGCCCGGTTCAGCTACCAGTTGTACCACAACCCGCTGGCTCAGGTATTGCCTCATCGCAAGCCCAGGAGTGCTGGACCAAGGCCAGGCAAGAATCCCTTGTCTAGACACCTCCGGGGAAAGATCACTCCGACGTGGAGTCAGCACAGTCAACGATTGTTGTCCCTCCACGAAAAGTTACTTGTGTCCGTTTCTCAAGTGGGTGTATAAAGAAAATGGCTCCCCGACCTCGGGAGAGGGAGAAGAGGATTCGGTAAGGGATCTTATCTTTCTGTTCTTATTATTTCATTATTACTGTGATTAACTTTTCTATGGAAACCAACAAAGTTCCATCGGGTGCTGATGTTCCAGAAGCCCCTTATCGCACCCATGGAAGTAGACCCATCTGAACCAGCTCCGCCAGTCGTTGGGCAACTGCTAGAAGTGGTGCAACTATTGCAGCCCCCGACTCAGGTTCATGAGGTTGTTGAAACTGCTTGTGTTGGTGATGTTGCTCCAGATGCTGTGGTGCGAGAAAAGAAAGGCCCTATGGGGGAAGAGCTAGAGCCAGTAGTTTATCGCGGAGAGGCCTCTGCTCCTGCTGTCACTGTTGAGCCCGAGGCCCCAGTTGTTGGAGAAAATGGGGTCACTGTAACTTTGGAGGAGAAGCTCTGAGGCGTGTCTGAAGACACTGTCTTTAGAACGTTATTTGCCCTCACTCAGTTTTACTGAGTTTGCTGTTGGGTTACAGGAAAATTCGTTCCCAGGATACAACAGAGCCTTGGGCGAGAATCTGCAACCAGCAAAGTTGAAGAGTCTCCAAAGAAACCTTCTGTGAGACTGTAGCAGATTGGACTGAGAGAGAGAGAGTGAATTTCGAAATTATGTGTTTTGGAGTCTGATTCATGCTCCTTAAATAATTTGTGAAGATGTATGAAGAAAAGGTAGGTGCTGGTTTAGAGAAGACACCTTGAACAGTCACAATTTCAAACATTGTGACTGTTTAGGACAATAACTTGAATCCATTTCATCATTTATAGCTTCCTTCCAAAAGGCTACATTTTTAGAGGTCATGGCCTCACTATAGGTTTTTGGATCATTTTCAATGTTTAGGACAATAGGCATTTTATTTAAAATCTTCTCTCTATCAGCCTTAACCAAAAATACAATTGACTGAGTAGAGATAAAATCTGAACCTAAGTATTTCTCTGTTCTTTGTCTTTGACTTCTTCTAAGTCTTATTGTAGGTGTTACAGTTGTGTCATTTCTTCTTTCAGTCTCATTATTATTAACAGGTATTGAGATCTGAGTTTCTCTGTTATTTTCTGTGGATTCATTTTGTATAGGTTCAGAACACAGTTTATTTTCAAAGAATTCAACATCTCTAATTTCAATTATTTTGTTAGACTTTAAGTTTAGAAGCCTATAGGCCTTGCTTTGTTCTACATATCCAACAAACATAATTTTCTTAGCTGTGAGTCCTAATTCGGTTCTTTTAGGATCTGAAACTCTATAATATGCTAAGCACCCCCACACTTTTAGATATGATAAATTAGGCTTTATTCCTGTCCATAATTCATATGGGCATTTGTTATTAATTCTATAAACAATTCTGTTATATAAATGGCAGGCTGTTAGGAGTGCTTACCCCCACAGGTTTAAGGGTGTATTATCTTTTAATAACATGCAGTTTATCATTTCTGTAAGTGTTCTATTTTTCCTTTCAGCCAGACCATTATGTTGAGTTGTATAGGGAGCGAACACTGATGTATTATTCCAAATTCTTCACAGAAAGAATTAAACTCATTTTTAAAGTATTCAGCACCCATATCACTTCTAAGGATCTTAATTTTCTTTTCTAGTTGATTTTCAACTTCAGTCTTATATAGTTTAAACATGTCAAATGCTTTATCCTTAGTTCTCATAAGGTAGACATAGGTGTACTTAGAAAAGTCATTTATAAATGTTGTGAAGTATCTCTTACCTCCTCTAGTTAATACACTATTGAGTTCACAGATGTCAGAATGGATTAGTTCTAGAAGTTGAGAATTTCTCTCAACACTAAGGAAATGTTTCTTAGCCATTTTAGATTTTACACATTTTTCAGTTGATTCATTACTATAAGCAATTATACCAAGTTTGCTCATGTTCTTTATGGATTTAAAATTCAAGTGTGCTAATCTATCATGCTATAAAGAGAAAGAATCAACAATATAAGCAGAAACTTTTCCTTCATTAATACTTAATTTGAACATACCATCACAATTATATCCCTTTCCAACAAACATCCCATTCTTGGATAGGATTAGTTTGTCAGATTCGAAGACAACTTTGAATCCCCTCTTACAAACAAGATTTACTGAGACCAAGTTCTTTCTAATGTTAGGAACATGGAGAACATTCAGGAGAGCTAGTGTCTTTCCGGAGGTGAAGTTCAACTCTACGCTGCCTCTTCCAACAATTTTGGCACATTTTTGGTTTCCCATATGTACTTCCTGGCCATCAGTCACTTCTTCATATGTCTTAAACAAGGACTTGTCCTTGCAAACATGGACTGTGGCGTCTGAATCAAACCACCATCCAGAAGATGATTCTGCCATGTTGACTTCAGTAATCATAGCCACGAGATTGTCTTCTACCATGTTTGTAGACTTGGTTCCGCCTTTCTGATGTCGGCAGACTTGGGCATAATGCCCCTTCTTTCCACAAACATAGCAGAATCCATTTTCCATAAATCTAACCTTAGAGTTCAGCATACCGGCCAGGGTCTTATCCCTACTATCTCTGAACCGAGACTCTTCTTCCTATAATCCTTCCAAGAGGGTGGAAGTTTGGCAATAATTGCTCCCACTTGAAATGATTCAGGAAGGATGATGTTAAGGGATCAAATTTTGTTGACTATCACCTGTAGTTCATGAACTTGCTCCAGTATGGGTTTATGGTCATTCATGGTGAAGTCAAAGTATTCTGCAATAAGATACTTATTCGTACCTGGCTCTTGCACCTTGTATTTGAATTCCAGGGCCTTCCAGGTTTCTTTTGGAGATGTAAGTTCCTTGTAGAAGTTGTAGAGCCGGTCTGATAAAGCATTCGGTATGTGTCCTCGGCACAGAAGTGAGTCCTCTTCTCGTTTTGCTCTTTCCTTCTTTAGTTTCTCTGAGTCTTTGTCAGTGGGTTCAGCAAGTGATTGCAGATTCGGGTCCAGCAGATAGTATAGCTTCAGTGTGGTCAGAAAGAAGATCATCTTGTCTTGCCATCGGCTGAAATTTGCTCCATCGAACTGGTCTAGTCGAACAAGATCTTGGTTCATCATCTTGATCGAAACCATGCTTGCTTCCGCCTCCATTGCAAAATAACGTTCTAAAATTGTTGGAGAAAATGGGGTCACTGTAACTTTGGAAGAGAAGCTCTGAGGCGCGTCTGAAGACACTGTCTTTAGAACGTTATTTGCCCCTACTTGGTTTTACTGAGTTTGTTGTTGGTTACAAGCAAATTTGTTCCCAGGATACAACAGAGCCTTGGGCGAGAATCTGCAACCAGCAAAGTTGAAGAGTCTCCAAAGAAACCTTCTGTGAGACTGTAGCAGACCGAACTGAGAGAGAGAGAGAGTGAATTTCGAAATTGTGTTTTGGAGTCTGATTCATGCTCCTCAAATAATTTGTGAAGAGGTATGAAGAAAAGGTAGGTGCTGGTTTAGAGAAGGCACCTTGAACAGTCACAATTTCAAACATTGTGACTGTTTAAAAAGTAGTTAACAGTTAGTGACTGTTAACTTTGGATTGTGCCTCTTGATCACACCCGATTGAATCATGACCGTTGATCTCATCAACGGTCAGCAATGCACCAAAACCGAAGCCGCCCATCACGAGCCACGCAGGTGCGTGCGAAGTGCGAGCAAAGTGCGCCTCTAAAGCGTCTCATTGTGCCGCGCACACGCATGCGCGCGCATTGCGCGATATCGAATCCCCATACTCTCCTCTACTAATTCTAAGGAGTGTAAATCAGCTCCTATTGAAATACTGAAAACAAAACTTATAATTTTCCAATGTGGGAGAAGTTCAAAACTGGGTTTTGTAAGAGAAAAACTGATTTTTCAATCAAGTGTGCAGGTGCAATTTCTCATGTAATTGACCAATCAAACCCATTGGATTTAATCTCTTATGAGATTAAAATCCAACACCGGTCGACCCTAAGATCCAGGCCGAGGAAGAAGCCAGAGCTCCTATTGAACCAAAGATCCCCATTGAAGGAGTCGGGGTTCCTGTAGACCCAGAGGTCCAGCCTGAAGGCGGAGGCGTAGGATCAAGGGTAGTATTGCCAGTGGAGGAGTTGTCGTATGAGGAGGAGGTTGCGCTGATCTGACGAGAGCTCGGGGAGTACTACGATAAGAATAGCATCAACCCCTTAGGCTATGAAGTTGTAGACCTTGTTCAAATCTAGGGTCGTCGCAGGAACGATAAGTACTTCGTCTCTCTCTCTCGATGGTGGAGTTTGCTTCAATCGTCGTGCGGGCTGGATGGTTACCTTCCGCAAACCTTCATCCGGTGGTCGTGGGGCTGGCTTTAAATACAATTGTGAGCATGATGGATCACATAATGAACCGACCTATCAAAGAGATCTATTGGTCGGACTTTGCTCGATGAATGGAAGCCTGTAGGTCCTTTTCCACCATTGGCTTCCGGATGGGTCAGATCGAGAAACGAATTGTTATGTTGGCCCATGCATTTTGGAAGGTTGGCCTTAAGGCGTCGCAGTCGGTTTTATTTTGCTCATTGAAAGACGTGCGCCTTTGCCGAAAGGTAGTCCAAGGCTAGTATTGCAAAGGCCACGGAGAAGCTGGAGGCTCTGATGGATGAATGCAGTCGACAAAAGAAAGTCCTAGCTAAGTATGAAGTAGAATTGAAAGATCTGGACAGCTTCAAAGAGTGCGGACAAGCTTTGGAAAATGTTATCTCCATGAGGAAAAATTGGGCAGCGGCATGAATCTTTGTGATTATTGACCTTTGTAAATTATTTGAGAACTGAATGAAGAAAGTGTTGCTCGCTTGTACAAAAACTTTACTATAATCGTTTATCATAACCTTATCGTATGCTAGTCAGTTTCGAGGCCGGAATGGGGCTCCTTACTGGAAGACACTTCTTGATAAAGTCATGCCACTTGCAATTCTCAATTGCTTTTTGTAAAGAAATTTCAATCACCGAGGACTATCTTGACTTTTGTTGGTTGATACGTCGAGGCGATATCCAGTACTTCATAAACTATATCGCGAGTAAGTGTTAGTATCGCAGATTGTAAAGGTGAACAAAGTGTTGTTTCCGATGTTCGCGGTGTCGGTAAGTGAAGAAGGTGCCCCGAACAACATTATGTCAGCGATTAGATAATTAATATCAACACAAATGTTGAACATTGTTGAGGAGGAAGGAAATTGCAAGTGTCCACCGACGGCGAGAGAGGACTGCATAGGTGTTTGGGTAGCACCGGAAATGATAAAGTGCAAGTATGCCAGCGTTGGGCACCCGTTTGGACTTTATCGCAATCAAGTATTATTAGACCAGTTCATGGGCTAGGTGGCCCGGCCCCCGGACAGGCTTGAACATGCAAATGAGCTTGCGGGCTTAACCTTGGGCCAAAAAGCCTAGCCCACAATAAATTTGAGCCAGGCTCGGGATTTGCCAAAATAGTCCGGCCCAAGCCCGGCCCGGCCCGACTTATAGACTTAACTTAAAAAACCCTAAGCCGAACCTCTCTTATCTTTCACCTCTTTCCCCTTAGTCGAACCTCTCTTCTCTTCACATCCTCCTCAGTCCTCACACTCTCAGGCAGCCACACAACCGGCGAGGCGGCGAACATTCACCGGCGCAACCTCCGGGGTGAGTCTTCTCCTCTCTCTCTCTTTCTCTCTCTTTCTTTCTCTCTCTCGTTCCTCTTCTCACTTCTCTTTCACATCTCAGACACTGGCGAGGCGGCGAATATAGGCACCGGCGGCGGCGGTGAGTTCTCTCTCTCCCTCTCTCTCTCTGACGCGAGTTGACACACTTTTCACTATTAAAATCGCAGCTCACCGCGAACTCAGCTCCGCGCGAACACAATCACCAACGGTGTGTAAAAGCCTGGGCTTGGGCTTGGGCTTGGGCTCGGGTTCGGGCTCGGGCTTCGGGCTTTTTATCAGGGCTGGGCTTGGGCCCAAGTTGTAGGCCCGTTGGTCGGGCCGGTCTCGGGCTCGGGCCCGGGCCTAACAAATTTCTATTCATGAAGAGTAAAAGCCTGACCCAAGCCCGGCCTGGCCCGGCCCATGAACAGGTCTAAGTATTATCACAAGCATAATAAACTTTATCGTAGATTATTAGAGAAATATGAACAGTTTAGTCCAATATCTAAGGTACCATCAGATTGTAAAGGGGTTATCCCATATAACATTATGTAAATAAGTAGATAATTAACGTGTTCATAGAAAGTCAAGTTGAATTACTTCACAGGTGAATGAGGTTTTGTTACCCATGCAAGGGTCAAGGGTTGTTGCGCCTCGAGAAGGCGAGGCCTCTTGTGGGCGATGTAATTGGGGTTCAGGTGAATTGTAAACGATTAGCATAAGTTGGAACATCATTGCAACTATATACCAAGGTAGGCGATTAACTACAAGGGTCGGTTTTGGACTTTATCCCCTTGTTTCTTTTGCGATATGTAGTGGGGGTGTCGTTATTGGCCAAGTACGGGATCGAGGCCCTCCTCGGGCGATACAACTGAGGTTTAGTCATAGCATAAATAGCTGCATGAGTTAGAGTTTCATTGCAACCATGTTGGGCAGGGCAGCCCGCCCTAATGGTTCAATTTTGAACTTCATACCCTTGCTCTCTTTGTGATGAATTATGGTTACCACATGAGGGGACTACCTGAAATCCCTTATGGGAGTAGTCTATTTGTGGTTGGAGTGAGTGCTGAGTTCATTCTGTTTATGGTTGTCACATTTATAACTTCAACAAGGCATCCGTGTCTGCAAGTTAAACAAGAGTCATACCTGATGTCGCCGGAGGCTTGGGGGTGTGACTATGCCTGGAGTCGCCAGGGAACATGAGTGTGCCTGGGGTTGCTAGGGCCATCCTGGGCTATCGGGGAGTTTGGGTAGAAGCCTGGGGTTGCCAGGTGATATGAGCACCTGGGGTTGCCAGGGAATTTGAGTGCAAGCTTGGGGTTGCCAGGTGATATGAGTGCGCCTGGGGTTTCCAGGTGATATGAGTGCACCCGGGGTTGCCAGGGAATATGAGCGCACCTAGGGTTGCTAGGGCCTTCCTCGGGTTGCAGGGAATATGAGAGCACACATAGGGTTGTCAGGGCCTTCCTGGGGTTGCTAGGGAATATGAAAGTGTGCTTGGGGTTGCTAGGGCCTTCTTAGGATTGTTAGGGAATATGAGTGTGCCTAGGGTTCTAGGGCCTTCCTAGGGTTGCTAAGGAATATGAGTGTGCCTGGGGTTGACAGGGAATTTGAGCACGCCTTGGGTTTCTAGGGCCTTCCTTGGGTTTCCAAGGAATATGAGTGCAATCTTGGGGTTGCTAGGGAATAAGAGTGCATATATGTATATGTATATGAGAGATACATCCAAGGGTTAGTACGCAGATTGTATTGAATGAGGCATACATTGACAAAGAGTTATAACTTTATTGTATTTTCAAAATACATGGATACATCAAGACTTTATCGCAAAAACTCAGAGCTTTATTGTAACAGATACTTCATCGCAAAATACAAACTATTAGCACATGTATGAGAAATCCATTGCCCTTTATTTTTTATAAGAGTATGATAGATACATAAAAAATTGCAAAACTTTCGGATAGAAGTAGGAAATACATTCAATACATTCATCTTTAAAGGAAATACATAGAACAATGATAACATGTTTTGTATAATCTCTTTTCACTCAAAGTAGGGTTTCAACCAGTTTTTATTCACCATTTCATCCTCTTCCCTGGTGTCTGCAGTTTTTAGCACGTAGTAGCCAAATGGATGGGCTTCTTTGATTACATACGGTCCATCCCAAGTAGGAGCAAACTTTCCAACAAATTTGCCTTATCTAACATGGAGCAATGTTTTGAGGACTTTGTCTCCTTGTCTAAATTTTTTGGGCTTTACTAGTCTAGTAAAGTTCCAAGTTTTGGCTTGTTTATACTTGATTTGCTTTTGTAATGCCTTTTCCCTTTCTTTGTCAGCACAATCTAGTTTTTCGTTGAGTAGCTGGTCCATGTCCTCTGGTTTGAATTTCTTCCCCATCACAAAGGCTCCGCGAGCAAAGACTATCTGTATCTCTGCCGATAGCACTAGTTCTTGACCATATACTAGAGAATAGGGTGTTGCTTGTGTACTTTTCCTGGTTGTGGTGTGATAAGCCCAGAGGGTTTCCGATAGCTTTTCTGATCAATACTTCTGATTGTCAGCCACTGTCTTGCTCAACATCCTTAGTAAGGTTTTGTTTGTGGCTTCTGCTTGCCCGTTCCCTTGTGGGTAGTATGTCGTGGATGTACCTAGTCTTGCCCCGTGCTACCTTAAAAGGTCTCAGACTTTATGATTTTTTTTGGATAGGCCGTTGTCTATCAAGATCTTCATCGGGACTCCGAATTGGTGAACTATGTGTTGTTTGAGGAAGTTTGCTATGTTTTCTGTGCAGATCCTTCGTAAAGGTACAACCTCTGCCCACTTGGTGAAATAGTCCATGGCTACTATGATGAAACAGTATCCTTGGGAAGGTGGATGAATTTTTCCTATTAGATCTACCCTTAGGTGTGGAAAGGCCAAGGTGTAATAATAGGATGAAGGTCGTTAGCAGGTCGTTGTATTTTCTAAGCATGGATCTGACACTTGTGACATCTGCACACATGTTTTTGAGTGTCCCCTGCCATAATGGGCTAGTAAAAACCCAAATGTAGGATGTGATTGTATAAGGCTACCTATCCTTGGTGTGGGGCAGGTTCAGAGCTATGGGCAGCTTCTAGTGCTTCATCTACTTCTTTGCCAGCTAGGCA
This sequence comes from Nelumbo nucifera, assembly GCF_055504915.1. NCBI lineage: Eukaryota > Viridiplantae > Streptophyta > Magnoliopsida > Proteales > Nelumbonaceae > Nelumbo > Nelumbo nucifera. Next base: position 75,290,234 of record NC_142653.1, read on the forward strand.
CTGTAGAGACTTCCTATATAATACTCCTTCCTGGAGGTAGAATCTCTTAACTTTTGATAAAAGCTCTGGGTTAAGTGGCAATGTGTTGTCCTTCTGGTAGTTAATGTACATGCTCCTCCAGTCTACCTCTCCTACCATGAGACACTCTCTCTCATCTACTTCTGGGGCATACTTCTCACAATCATTCTATACCCTGGCCGCGTTTGTCTTCACCGTAGCTCAGTAGTACCCCAACCTCTATAGTTTCCTGTATAAGTTGTTGGTCACATCCCCACAGTGTGCTGATAACTTTGTATTTTAATGCCTTAAGGGCATCATTTTAGGGGTATTTTAGACCTTAGACTAATTAATATGTATCATTTTTTCGGTTAAATTCAATGTTGTGACCTCTGAGGGTTCTTGTGCAAATTCTTGGTAAAAACTGAGAAATTTAGAGTTTTTTGCAGATTTTGGGAAGCTGGTGAGAATTCCAACTAAGAGAGGGGTGTTTTTGTGAAAAATTAAGCATAGGAGGGCGCCTCCAATCTGCTAAACCCAGAAAGGCGCCCCTCCTATTGTATTAGCATACTTCCCTCTCCTTAGCAAACCCTAGGGCGCACCAAATTTTTGGTGTCGTTGCCGGGGAAGCAACGGATTGAAAATTTTTATTTCTTTGTTTCGGATCTGTTTACATTATTTTTTTTATTTCGTTAGTTTTATGATCTTTGGAAATAAATCTCTCATAATTTTTCTTTATTTTCGTAGTACATAGCAGCCAAAGGCGGGGTGTCGAAACACTACCGAACTGCGCATAAAAAAAAGAAAAATATTGGGTAGCGATTCAGGTGTGGTCGTCCCAACTTATTTCTAGTTTTTCTTTTTATTTTCGAATTTATCTTGGTAGATTAGTGTTTTCAAATATTTGGTTATTTATTTTTATTTTTATTTCTTAATAGATTCGGCTATATTTTTTTTAGGATTATTTTTTTTCTTTTTGTTTCGTCTTTAGATCTAGTTTTTATTTTTGTTTCAATTCTTGAGCGAATTCGATTTCTGTTTAGGATTGTTAGGTTTTGTTTTTTCTTTATTTTCATATTAGAAACTCACTTCATTTCTTTGATTGTTTTTGCCACATATTCTTATTTTTTTTATTTTTTGTTTAATCCTTAGAGTAGCGATCTTCCTTGTTAGTATTTATTTCTGTAGTTGTTAATTTTTTTTAGCATAATTAATCCTTTTATTTTCTGTTTGTTGTAATTATTTATTGCTTTACTTAATTGCCCATTTAATTAATTAGTTATTTAATTGAGTAATTAATTGTTAATTAGGAAATTATTCAAAATTTTGAATTTGAGTTTAAATTTCAAAATTTGAATTTAAATTTCAAATTTTGAATTTAAAAAAAATTAATATTTTAAATTTTTTTGCATTTGCATTCCAACATTTAGGGTTTGATATGTTCTAGAGCATGCATCATATAGGATTATTTAATTGCTGAAATCATCTTGTTAGTTGTTAATGTGTTAGGGTTTTTTATTTTTTTTAATTGCTCTCTTTTCTGAATTAATTTGTTTTATTGTTTTATTGTTGAATTGCATATCAGAGATAACTATTCGTGCATTGTAATCAGTTGCATTTATTTTGTTTATTGTGTTTTTCCGTTAATCCATTTAAGGGCAATCCAATTTAAATAGGATAATGTGGGGATTTCATCACCCTTTCTTGGCCCAAAAACCACCACCCTTTCATGTGTGGTTCACCCTAAACCTTAATTTAAAATTTGGATAGCAAAATCCTTTAGGAGGCCCCACACATTTGATTCAAAAGTGTGTTGAATTTTAGGGAAGCTTATAATTACTTTCCATAACCGGTGGTTGGTGTCTAAGGAAAGAGGTTAACCGGCTAAGCCTAAGTGAGTTTTGTGGTTACTTAATTAGGTCCTTGAGAGAGTAAGGGGAGTCTCCCACATCCCCACCTCTTACCTGGCTAACCAAAGGAAGTGGTGTAATCCCAAGTGAATCTAAGAGGATTCACATTGGTTGAACCACTAGTTTAGGAAACCTTAGTTTAGCCCCTAGGTCGTGTGTTTTACTTGTTTATGCTTAATAAAAAAAATTAAAACAAAATAAAATGAATTCAATGGCCGGAATTTGTTGAATGAGAAATTACTTCCAACCTAAGCCACGGATAGATTGGAACCATGTGTCTCAACAGCTGGATAAGATTAATGGGACGGCCCAAAGACTTGATCAAGTCCTTGCATTTCGTCAACAAATTGGCCCATACCCAACCTTGTCATCCTATCCAACATGTTCCATTTGTGCCAGCCCGACCCACCAAGTTGATGATTGTCCAACAGTGGCCCAACTTTCGTCGTTTATTCAAGAACAGGGTCAGGCAGCCCAGAATTTCTCGAGGCCTAATAACGAACCATTTTCAAATACTTACAACCCTGGGTGGAGAAATCACCCTAATTTTTCTTGGAGGACACATTAACCTAACACAGTCCCAACAGTACCATTCATCTAACTCCATGGCCCAGCAATTTCAGAGGCCACAATTGCAGAGCCAATTCCAACAGACTTACCCTAGGAACCAGCTGGTTTAACCTTATTAGATTTACTCACAACCTCCTCAAACTAGTACAGTTGATGGCAAATTCATGCAACGTCAGCAGCTGATTCTAACTCAGTAGTAGTCTATCGCTAGATTAGATAGCCAAATAGGACAGCTAGCCGAAGTCAATGTGAGGAGAGAAGTAGGACAACTACCGAGTCAACCGGTTACGAATCCTAGAAATTAGCCACCGGGTTTTCCTCCACAGCAAGTTCAACCACCTCCTAAGAACCCTCAGTTTAAAAATTCCAAGGCTATTACGACCTTAAGGAGTGGGAGGATTTTAGAGAATCCGTATGAGAAAAAGAATTTTGAAAACATCGGTAAAGAAGAAAAAGAGCAAGAAGACCATAAGTTGGGGGGGGGAAATGGAAAGGAAAATTTAGAAGAAGAACCTATAGTGAACCGACCTCTCTTTCCAACCGCACTCACAGCTGGGCCATTACGAAAGACGAAGGAGACTCGCAATGAGGAGATCATAGAGTTATCCAAGCAAGTCCATATTAGCATCCCTCTCCTTGACACGATCCAACATGTCCCGGCCTATGCCAAGTTCTTGAAAGAGTTGTGTACTCAAAAGAGGGAGCCACGATCGGCCCTACAAAAAGTGATGCTCTCGACACATGTTAGTGCGGTTCTTCTAAACCAACTCCCCCGGAAAATGAAAGACCCTGGTGCTTCTCTAATTAGTTGTGTTATATCTAGGATCATTTTCGATTGGGCCCTATTGGATCTTGGGGCCAATGTAAATTTGCTCCCTTCTATTATTTATGAAAGGTTTAGGATTGGTGAGTTAAAACCTACCCCGGTAATTTTGCAACTCGTTGATCGGTCAGTCAAGACTCCTCAAGGTGTTATCGAGGACATCATTGTCAGAATAGAGGATCGTTACTTCCTAGTGGATTTTATCATCCTAGACATGACCCCAACCAAGGAACTGAACCATAACTCGATAATCTTAGGACGTTCGTTTCTACCAACTGCCAATGCAAACATCAACTGTAAATCGAGAGAAATCAACATTTCATTTGGGGAGCAGAAAGTTCGATTAAATGTATTTAGTGCCACTAAGTATCCAAACCTAGAAGAAGATGAATTCAAGGTAGATGTAGTGGACAACCTTGTAGATGCCTTGTCTACCCTTTGGTTAGCCCAATTTGAGCCCTGTCTGTGTAGAGAAGAAAGCAAGTCTAGAAGTGTAGATGTGAGAAGTGAGTGAATGCATCTGGCTGAAGACATTAAACTTATCGCTGGTTGGGAAGCAACCCAACAAAGTGTTATTTTAGTTGTCATGTTAGAGTTTGTCTTTTCTTTTGAATAAGTTTTAGAATTCAGTTGGAAAATCCTAAACCCCTATTGAATCCTTACCTCTTGATTGTTCCCTTTGGCCCAAGTCCCTTTTGCATCATTCTAGTCATGCCATTGGGAACAATGGCATTTAAGTTGGGGGTGAGGAAAGGGAAAAAAATTTGAAAAATTGAGAGAAAAAATTTTAAAAAAATTGAGAAGCTAAGCCTTTAAATATGTAGAATTAAAATTTTACTGAAAATTTTAAAATTTTTTCAATTAAAAGAGATTCCCGAACAGAAAAAGTTGAGGAAACTAATAAAAGAACATTGAATTTTGTAGAGATTGGTAGCAAGTGACAGGAGCTAAATTAGTCTTATTTGAATGTTATCGAAACCGTTTAGAAATTTAAAATACTCCCAAGTTTGCCCCTGTAAAGATAAGAAGAAAAAGATTAAGAAATCAAACGAAAAATTCTTCAAATTAATAGAGATAGTAGACTACCCTGAACAGTGCTGAATTTTACACACAACAAAACAAAAAAAACAAAAAAAAAAAACAAAAAAGAGAGAATAAGAGGTCAATGGACACCCTAGACTTAGTAATCGGGTCTCTTCACCTAAGTTAAGTGTCGAGATTCACGTTAAACGGGAAAGGGAATGAATGCCAAAGACACTTACCTAACACTTAGAAACTGAGACAACTTGCAAATGGAAGGGTATATAAGATTTTTAAGCCAAGTTTTTGTAATGTTCAAAGCATGACAGTTTTACCCTTTAAACCCAACACTAATCTATACAAAGTTTAAGAATTCTGGAATCAGGATACTTGGCTAATTTTGTCAGGGATGATCTTGTAATGGGAATGATCTCTTTACTTAGTGTAATTTTAAGGCCGCATTGCTAAGGGACTAGCAATGATTAAGTTGGGGGGTGTGATAACTCTGTATTTTGATAACCTAGTTGCATCATTTTAGGGGTATTTTAGACCTTAGGCTGACTAATATGTACCATTTTTCCGATTAAATTCAATGTTGTGACTTTTGAGGGTCCCTGTACAAATTCTGGGTAAAATTTGGGAAATTTATAGAGTTTTCTATAGATTTTGGGAAGTTGGTGAGAATTCTAGCTGAAAGATGGGGTATTTCTGTGAAAAACTGAGCATAGGAGGGCGCCTCCTATCTGCTAAATCCAGAAAGGTGCCCCTCTTATTGTATTAGTATACTTCCCTCTCCTTAATAAATCTTAGGGCGCACCATGCGCCGCATGGGTCTTGCTCAAGACCTTCTCTGCCTCCTTCAACCCCAAACACCTTGTTCTGGCCCCGTCCACCAACCGATGGTACAATACCCCATTCACCAGTTGGAACTTTAGAACCACCTTGTTGTCTTGTGTTGCCACCCTCGGGTTATTCAGGTTCTGTATGATATTAGATCTCTAGTCGTCTGCCGCAATCTCGTCCTCTTTTTCTACCCAGTGCCCTAGTCTGTCAGTTGATGGCTCACAAAGGGTTTGAATGGTGATGTCATCGGGTTTTGGCTGGGTTGAATTTTTTATCCCAGGGTGGCTAGCGCATCGACGAATCTGTTTTTGGCTCTATTCTAGTGTTCAAAGGTCACGGTTTAGTCTTTGTATCAAGGTTCTATATGGTAGGATCGTCAGTTCTTTGATAGTGGTGCTCCCGTCTAGTTGACCTATCACCAATTTAGAATCCCTTGCTACAGTCAGCCCTAAGACTAGGGCTTCATACTTAGCTATGTTATGTGAATAGGGGAACTGTAGTTTAAACGAGTAGGCAGAGGTGTTACCGACGGGTGATGTTAGTGTGATTCCGACACCGGCCGAGGTGCTAGTGTTGCTTCCGTCAAAGGTTAGGACCCATTCACCCTCTTCAACTGCTGCGATCATGGGGAGTTCTCCCAGGACCGCTTCTGATATAGGTAAGTCATCGCTGGTGGGGAAAGCGGCTAGGATGTTTGCTGCCGCCTAACACTTGATAGCCCGGGATTGGGTGTACTCAATTGTGTACTGACTGAGCTGCATCATCCATTTAACCAGTCTCCCAGAAATATGGGGTCTATCCATGAAGAACCTTATGGGTCGCTGTGTGCGATTAATCTGACCTTCTGACCCAAGATATAGTATCTGAACTTCTACACGGAAAACACCAGTGCCAGGCACTGTTGTTCCATATGGGAGTAATTATTTTCGGCTGATTTTAGAGTCCTACTAGCATAATATATCGGGCACTCAACTCCTTCATCATCTTCTTGTGCCAGTAGGAATCCTATTGATTCCGGGTTTGATGCGATGTATACCTTGAACTCATGGCCATTCCTGGGTGGTGACATGGTTGGGACCATATCTAAGGTACTTTTCAGCTAGTCGAAAGCTCTCTAATGTTCTTCTGTCCATTTAAACTCCACAAACCTTTCCACCAATTTCATCAGTGGTGTGGCCGCATGTGCAAGGCCAGGGATAAACCATCTAAGGTAAGAGACTTTCCTAGAAAGGTCTTTAGTTGGGACTCATTGGCTGGCAGTGAAAGGTCTAGGATTGCTTTTACTTTGCTCTTGTATAGGTGAATCCTGGTTTGGTCCACTCTATATCCTAGAAACTTCCCGGACTGTACTTCAAATGCACACTTCAAGGGGTTGAGTGTCAGGTTGAAAGCCCTGCACCGGCTAAACACTTTTCTTAATGTGTCGGGGTGATCCTCCTGCTTCTATGCCTTAACCACTATGTCATCCATGTAACACTCAATCTCCTTGTGCATCATATCATGGAAGACACTCGTATCGCCCTCTAGTATGTGGCCCTGCCATTCTTCAGGTCGAAGGGCATCATCTTGTAATTTCCCAATACGCATCCTAAAGGTTGTATGAGGTGCATCTGTGGGGTCCATGAAGATCTGGTTGAAATCGTTGTAGGCATCTAGGATGGAAAAGAGTTGGTTCCCCGCTGTCGAATCTATCAGAACCTCCATGTTCGGCAGGGGAAATTCATCCTTGGGGCAGGCTTTATTCAGGTCTCTAAAATCAACACAACACCTACGATAAGGTTGGGAGGGGTTAGTTTTCAGTGATGCGCTAAGGTCAGGCAACTAGGCTTGATGTACTAACCTGAGTTGTCCGCTCTTCTTCTTCACTGGCACTATATTGGCTAGCCACTAGGGGGTGCGCTATGGGTTTGATGAACCCTACTTTCAGAAGCCGCTCAACTTCTTTGATCTACAAGGCTACCTCCGACTTAAAAACCCTTTGGGGTTGCTTTACAGGCTTAACCTTGGGTCTATACATAAGGTGTATCTAACAAGGGCCAAGCCCACTCCTAGCATCTGGTCGTATGACCAAGCGAAAACATCTTGGAATTCTGTGAGAGTGCGAACAAATTAGTCTCTTTTAAAGGGGTTTTAGTGTTTTGCGATACTCTTAGTAGTGCAATCAACTTTTCTCTATCCTCGGCTCCTAGTTTGGTCAATATGTATAGTGGCCTTTTCTCCTCTCCCTCTGCGGCCATGTTGATTTCTTCTAAGGGTTCCTTTACTACACCGATTGAATCTCTCATGTTGATTTCTTCTTGTCTCCTCTTTTTGTTCCCGTTATCGTAAGTGAATTTCAATATCTTTTAATTTTGTCGATAACTACTATTGACACCTCTTTTTTAATGTTGTACCTTTTGTGTTGGCGATGTTTGTTCAGCTTGTAAAATGTTCTCTTGCGATGAAATCATCGCGATGTCCTTTCATGGAGATGGCCCAGTGAAATAGTTTTGGTTGAAACATTGTTCGTAGGAACATTTTTATTAAAGAGAAATGCCACATTCATCCCATTTAGGGTGCATGATTTTAGAAAAGTATGAACATAGCACACACGACTTGAGCATGATTTCGGAGACAACAAAGCCTTTAGATGATAGCAAACACTAATTTTATTTGATTTAGAATAACAAATAACATTTATCAGAAGATATATTATATCCTGCAATTAAATATAAAGTTATACCTCTGGGATGGCCTTCTTAGCTGTCAGCGAGTCACCGTCGTCATAGTCTGTGATGATGGTGTAGTAGCTTTTCCCATCGTCGCTGGTCACCCGTATGCATCTCGTTCTTTTCTTCTTCTCTAGCATAGTTGGGGGATCGCTCACAAGGCTCGGAAAGGTACTCCCTTCACCTTGTCTATCCTTGTTTCACCCTTGTCGGCCATCTTGGTGTAGTAAATCGCATCCTACAAGTGAGCTTTTGACTTGTCGAAGGGAACTCTAGTCGCCGGAATCCTAATGACGCATCCCTTGTGCTTGGCCTTGATACACTGGTGGTATGTCAATAGGACAAGGGCCAACCCATGTATATACGGCCGCCCCAGCAAAGTATGATATGCGGTTCTTCCCGAGATGACCTGGACTCTTGCGTGATGGAGAACGGTCTGATTTCTACTTGTAACTTGATGGGTCCCTCCATGACAGACACGTTCCCATTAAAGTCGGTCACCTCCATAGGTAAGCCTCTTACTGTCTTCTGTTGTATATTCATCAACTTCAGCGTGTGGATGGAGATCAGGTTGACAGAACTTCTGGGGTCGACCATGGACCTCTCATCTCGAAACCTCCCACCCTTGGTGTAATGTACAAGGGCCGATTATGATGGAGGTCCGTGGCCAGCATGTCCTCCGGCGTGAATTCTATGCTAGTATGATCGGGCCGATAGGGTTCCAAGGACCTCCTGAAGACTTCCGCTAATGCCTGAATGGCTAGTTTCCTTGTTGATGTGCTTGCCCCTTGCTTGCTGAAGAAGTGCTAGAGCTCTGGGCTTTGTTCTAGTTTTTCTACCAGCATGTCTTGCTAGTATTGGCTCAGTGTCCCTACTACGTTAATACTCCCTCCTTGGGCATGAGCTGGGAAGGGGTTGGCCTGGGGTCACGCTTCACAAACTCATCCAGCTTCACTTTCTGTATGAATAACCTTCTTAGGGAGAAGTAGTCCATCAGGTCATGGTGTGGGGACTGGTGATAATTGCACCACCTCCCCCTGCATCTGTCTTTTCCGGGTCTATTCCCACTGGTGGCGGCGGTAGGCTGATCACTCTATCTTCGACTAGCTTGTTCATTATTATTATTACTTCCTCCTTGGTGCAGGGAAAAGGAGGAGGGATTGGCAAATCGTTCCTTCTGCTTTGATTATTGTTTTGGTAATAAGGTCCTGGTCTAGGCCTTGAGTTGTTGCAGGGCCTACGATCAACTGTGTAGGCCTCATTCCTACCGAACTGCCCCAGTATTGGTGTTGATTGGGCTACGGTGCTCTTGGCTATGCACACTATTCTCTCTGTGCATAGTCAAGAGCATCGCGGCCCACAGTTGGCTGAATGTCTCCACTTCCACATTTTCAATGCCTATCTTGTAGGCAACCTGCATTCCTTGGATGCACTACTCGATGAACCCCCTTTCCGTGGCGTGTTCGTCGATGACTGAATGGGTCAACTTTTGGAACCTCATGACATATGCCAAGAGGCCCTCTCCCAAATGTTGCTCTATGTTCCTCAGGTCGTTCAATGTCAGCTTCCTTTCCAATGTGAACCATTTAGACAGAAATCTTTTGGCCAGCTCGGCCCACGAATCTATGCTCCCAGCAGTAAGGTTGACAAACCACGTTTACGTCGGCCCTGTCAAGGACTTCAAGAACTCACGAACTTTCAGGTTGCCATCAAGGGCAAAGGACCCCAGGGCATCCTCAAACTTACTGATGTGCTCCTACAAGCTTCCCCTCTATCCATCGTATTATGGCCACTACTGCGAAGGAGTGTAGCCGGCAGGGTAGGGTTTGTATAGAATCTTGTTAGAGTAAGGTTTCTGCAGGACAACCGAATCCTGGGCTCGGTTGTGGCTTTCCATTACGAGCCCTTGAATATATTCTCTCAGCTTATCCCAACTGAGTGGAGCCTCCATTATTGGGTCTACTTGGGGGAAAGTTCTGGGCTGACTAATGGGGTGTTGCCCTGTTTGCACAAGCACAGGGATGACCATGCTGGGTTTTTCTGGCACGGTGGTAGCTGGGTTGGAGGCGTGGTGGCTGATAGGGATGTCGGCGGGAGCAACAACCAGAGTGAAGGGGGACTATTCGGCCTGAGCCGACCACTAGAGGAGGATTTGCAAGGCAGTCCTGGTTTGTCTTGCATCTGCTCAATTTTTTTAAACCGAGCCTCAAAGCGGGCTTCGAACTTGTACACCTTATTCGTAAGGATTTTGACATCAGCCTGGTTAGCCGTCTCTATCTCATGTCAGTCCCCTATTACTGGGTGAGCGTCTTCCAGAACGGTGTTGTGTTCCTCGGGGATTGGCGTATTGATTCTACGGCGGCCATCCTTTGTGGTCAGTGACGGAACCAAAGATTCTAATGTAAGTAGGAGGTGGTTAGGCTAAGGGAATGGTCTCCTTGAAGGACAAAGGAAGACCGGGAGCAGAGAATCAACCGAAAGGCTAGGGTAAGGGGAGTGATGAGATGGCTGAGTAGGGAATCCAATGATTGGGTTGATTAAGGGTTGAATGAATGAATTTCGTTATAAGGAAGATCCTTATTATAGGCAGGGATCCCAAGGTCCTGAAAGGAAGGAGTCAAAAGTGTTCATTTTGTATTAGGAAAGAGAATATTAGATTCGTTGTTGGCCATTAAGGAGCATTGCTAAGGTTTCCCCATGTGTTCTTATGGGATCTCTCGAAGGTTAACTTTCCTTTCACCCAAGGATTCTCATAACTCATGTGTACTACCGCCTTTCGCATCTTACTTAACCGATGTGGCATTAGTGACATCATTACTTAACCTACGTGGCACCCGGTCACACATGTAACTTAAAATTACATGTTAGCTAGTATTCGAGCTCGGTTCTGGTGAATCATGGTTTCGTAACAGTCCAGGGTTTATCGTAGAATCACATATATTTGAGGTTTATCACAAAGTCGTGCGCGACTAAGGTTCATCGCATAACCACGCGCATATAACATTCATTGCATGTTTAATTAAAACCTATTTTAGGTTCATTCCAAGCACAAACCCATTGTGAACGTGCAATGAATCGTGTGTTCATCGTGAGCGTGCGATAAATTATAAGTTCATCTCATGCGACCGATGAACTGCAGACGAATCTCAAGCATCTATATGGTATCCACTTAGTGTTTTCTATGCTCCAATGGACTGAGCGAGTACTATGTACCTACAAGGGGACATTGAAGGTTTCAATCGAAGAAGGAATTAATCAATTACAAACATTATTCACTAAGGAAAATTATAGAGAGAAGTTTTGGTATATTGAAAGGGAAGTTTCTTATCCAACAAAACATATCGTTTTTTGACTTATGGATGCAGTGTCACATTGCCATTGCTTGCTTCATCATATACAATTTCATTAAGAAAGAAGCTATTCACGATAAAGATATTGGTACGTGGTCAAGGGAGGACATGACTATTGGGGATGAAGACGAAGATGATGATGATGATTTAGATGATGATAATGAGTAAATGGACTATGAAACAACTAATGTTAGAGATAGCATAGTTGATAGGATGTGAGAGCAATCTCAATCATACCAGTTTGGTGTTTGACTTTTTCTTCTATTTCCATAGTTTACTATAAGGTTAACATGTTAAACTCTTAAATTTTATTTATGGTAAAACTATGGACTTGGATGAAATTATGATTTTTTTGAGGGGCTGCATATATCATGCTAGATGAGCTAGCATGAAAAATATTATTAACATTTTAATCAAATAAATGTATGCTTTATTAATAATTATTTTACATAAAATAATGTTAGTAATTCAATAACCTTATAAAATAATATTAATAATATTACTAATATTCTTAATTATTAAGTTTTGAATATTATTTTTATTAATATAAATAATTATTTTTTAATAAATATTATCAATATCAACAATTAATATTATTAGTTATTCTAAAACACTATAAATAGTATTGTTAATATTATCAATTATCATTAATATTCTTACTCATTTTTAATTATTATTAATATTATTTTTAGTAATTGTTAGTATCCGTAGCAATTTACTATTATTTTTCTATTAAGTATATTACTAAAGAAATAAAATATTGCTTTTAATGATTAACGACATAGATCATCTCAAATGTTGTAACTTGTAACTAAGATGCATGGAATCAAAACACAGGGTGTGGATTGTGATAGTGCGCGATCTGGATGTTCCTAGCTGGAAGATGACCTGGACCCTAGTCGCGTGGCGAGCTAAACCAAGGTACAAGATAAAGGATCAAAGAACCCGGGGTGGCTAATCCAGCGAGGTCGCTTCGATGCTTAAGTCAATACTATATTATGGATGCGAGTTGAATGCTTGAGTGCTAGAGTGCTAGTGAGCAAATAATCGTGTGTACCTTCTGCTATGGGGTGAGTGCTCTTATATAGTTAAGTTGTCATAGACCTCACGAAGCCTTTCCGGGATCTTCATGCTAGATAAGTGGGAGTTCGTTCCTTACCGATAGGAGGATAACGTGCTAGCTGATAGCGCTTATTGTGTTCATCTGATTCGGGCGGGATGTGGATAAGGCCTATAGCTCCACATCGTGATCCTGGAAAGCTCAGAAACAGTTAGCAATTTTCTAGAACCTGTTGCGTATTGCTTGTAACAGTCTCAACCATCCGAGGTGGTTGGGACTCCGAAGTAACTTGCCTTGCCGAGGTGGGCATACCGCTGAGTCATCGTCCAATTGGTAGTCTACACCCACATGTCCCCTATTCATCAGGTCAGGCCAAATCACCCCTCATCAATTGCCCCTCACTCCTCGCGCATGGGTCATGACTCGGTGCGAGGAGTTTACGTCAGGCTAAGGTGGATTTGTCTTCAGCCGGTCTGGCGGTTTGTCCTTAGCGTTCCCTCTGGTTCGACCAGGAAACCAAATTGCGTACCATGGACACCCGGATGTCATGCGGGTTTATTAACCCTGCGGACTCCAAAACATGCGCTCAACTGATTTTTGCCTCGATAGGAGAGCGACCGGTTTTCATGGGAGCTGTCGGATTACATCGATCTTGTCCGTAAAAAACCGACTAAAATGGCTATAAATAGGGGCCATGGGGTCCCCATTTTCTTCACCGTGATCTATGCGTTCGTGTTCTGAGTTCGCTTGTCTACTTCCAGGTCAGTGTCATTTGTTCTCGTTCTTCGAAGTCATCTCCACCTTTCTTCGGTTTAGGTAAGCCTCCTTTGTTTCAACTTGTTTCCCTTTTATTGTGATGTCAAGTGTTAGCACTGGTAGCCTGTTGGATGCTAGTGGCAAGTTGAGTAGGACCGAGGTGGACTCCTCGGGCCAAGCAGTAGAATCTGGTCTTGCCGAAGTGGGCACCTCGACACGAGGTTTTGAGCCCAGCCCACTCGTGGTGGATTCCCAAGCAAAGGAACTGGGAGACTGCAAGAAAGAAGCCTTGAGTTCCCGTAGTTCTCAGAGGTCGGGGCCGGACTACTTCGGTCCTTCCATGATGACCACGAAGAGGCTGCAAACACTGGCCGAATACTACAAGTTCCCTAATGACCACGGCTGGTGTATCCCTTTGGAGGGATACCCTTGGGGTCACGATCCTAATGAGGTCATGGTGTTTGAGGAGCAACTGACAACCGGGCTGCGCTTCCCGCTCCACCCATTTATCGTGGAAATTCTTCAGTTCTTAACCATAGGTCAATTTCACCTGAACTCAGTTCGCTCCATAGTAGGTATCATTTCCTTATTCCATCACTACGGTAAACCCTTCGAATGAATAAAATCTTTTGGCCATTTATTTCGCGTGCACAAAACTTCATTTGCTCGAAATTTTCTAAGTGTGGATTACTCCGAAGTACCAAACTGATGAAGGAGGCACGAATAGGAATAAGCCAATCTCGATGTATGCCAAAGTGGGGAGGCACTGTAGGGTATATGCCCGACCTGTCTGTCCATGAGCTACTTTTCCATTTGACCATGCCGAAGCGGTTGGGTCTTTGGTTGCCTATGCCAAAGCGACTAGGTCTTAGGTTGCCCATGCTGAAGAGGCAATTGGGTCTTAAGTTGCCCATGCCGAAAAGGCGTCTAAGACTTATCTACCCATGCCAAAGAGGCAAGTAGGACTTATATCATGTCGAGGTCTTTGTCAGCTCGGCACCATAGCCCTTAGGCTCTGGGAGTGACTCATAGTCCTCTCTCTAGCTCGATGTCCTTTTGACCAACTCGGTGGCCTTGTGGACTTGATAAATATTTGGTCATGTTGGAGTCGCGAGCTCATAGATAATACCTCCTTAGGTTGTTGACGTTCCAGGCTCGAGGTACTTGTTTCCCTTCCATATTCTCGAGCTCATATGTGCCTTTTCCGAACACTCGTCTTACTCGGTACGGGCCCTCCAACTCGGTACGGGCTCATATGTGCCTTTTCCGAACACTATCAGTAACTCTGGTGATAGGGGAAAGATCGGCTCAATAGTGCCGGAGTTGGTAGGGTAGCCACCGAGCTCACCTCCTCCCTTCCCTTGCTCTGATCCTGCGGCTGGTTGTGTTTAGCCAAGGAACGGTGAGTCTTACGACATCGTCGCTGCTGCTTCTTCGTTGGCTTTGCATTTGTGCTGCCAGCTTCGGTGTTGTCGAGTATTTCTATTTTGCTCCGAATGTTGGGGCGAGGTGGACCAGGGGTCCTTCTTTCCGCTTCTTCTTCAACGCGAGGCCGATGTTGGCTATCGCAGGGCACCGAGGGTCTCATCTTGAGCCCGCACCTCGGGCCCCAAGTTGGGGATCATTGTTCTCCTGCCGCGGAAGTTGCTGACTGTTCCCCTCAGGCTGGCTGATCTTGGGCCTGTCTTTCGAGTTCCCCCTTTGAGAAACTAGGGGAGTGTGTTGTTCATCTACTCTGCCTTGAGGTGGGGTTCGACCCCTGGGAGGGACCGGTACTTGCGAGGTTCTCTCACCCTGAGGGGGAGATTAACGGACCTTTTGATGAGCCCGGTGCTGATTCTGGTTTTGGGTCTGCCCTTGATACTGACTTGTTGGCTAGTTCGGTTGTAATGGTGGAAACTACTACTAGTATTGCTGGTAGAAGTAATACTGCTACATTTGTTGAAACTTATGCATCTATTGCATCTAGAGTTGCATTGCTCTGACACTCTGAACGAGGTCATCGAACTGAGAATGTCCGACCCCAGGAGGGATCACCGAAGGCTCCATAAAGGTGGTGCTCGCCTGGGGCAACGAGACATTGATCTGCTGAGTCGTCTAAGGCATTGATAGAATGGGGATCCCTGAAGCAGTTAGGGGAATAGTAAACTACCCAATAGTCACTGAGAGGCCTTGAGGGAGCAATGTCGAGTGATCTTGCCCCCAGTGACATTCATCTCAATGCTCTGAACGGTGTTGTTGGAAGATGCCATTGAAAAGTGTGGAATGGATGAAGGTAGAGAAACTAGTCTTTTCGTCGATATCCCACAGACAACGCCAATTGATAGTGCACGATCTGGATGCTCCTAGCTGGAAGATGACATGGACCCTAGTCGCGTGGCGAGCTGGACCAAGCTGCAAGATAAAGGATCAAAGAACCTGGGGTGGCTAACCCAGCGAGGTTGCTTCGATGCTTAAGTCAGTACTATATTATGGATGCGAGCTAAATACTTGAGTGCTAGAGTGCTAGTGAGCAAATAATCGCACATACCTTCTGCTATGGGGTAAGTGCTCTTATATAGTTAAGTTGTCGTAGGCCTCACGAAGCCTTTCTGAGATCTTTGGGTTGGATAAGTGGGAGTATGTTCTACTCCGATAGGGGGAAACGTGCTAACTGATAGCGCTTATCGTGTCCATCTGATTCGAGCAGGATGCGGATAAGGCCTATAGCTCAATGTCGTGATCTCGGAAAGCTCGGAGATAGTTAGCAATTTTCTAGAACCTACTGCGTATTGCTTGTAACAATCTCAACCATCCGAGGTCCCTGGAGTTCGGTGCTTTCCGAGGTGGATGGGACTCCGAAGTAACTTGCCTTGCCGAGGTGGGCATACCGCTAATCATCGTCCAGTTGGTAGTCCACACCCATGTGTCCCCTATTCATCAGGTCGGGGCAAATCACCCCTCATCAGATTGAAATGCACCACACCTTGTAGAACGCTTATATAGGTGTGGTGTGGTTCAATCCACACATCTTTGTCCACAAAACAACTACCCTATTAAGGTGTGGTGTGGATGAAAACACACCACCCAATTTTTCATTTATGCTACAGAACACCCCCTATATTGAACGCAAAAGTTCCCAAGATACCCTTATTCCAATTAAAGCATTGAATGCAATTTAAATTCCAACTTTACCCTTGTCTACTTTACTCTTCTCTCTATTATTATTCAGTGGACTAACTTTAGCGAATAGTCAAGGACCATACACAATATATCATTTAATAGATGCTCAATGAGTCGTTGTTACATGTCATCTCTAAAATTAGTGCTTATTTGTGCCAAACACCATATTATTAAGCAGTTATTGGTGTTTGGAAAATAAGCCTGAAATAAGTGCTTATTTTAAAAAATAAGAACTTATTTTTTAAGCTCATATTTCCGGTTTTTTTAAGTGCTTAAACAATAAGCACTTATTCAATCTTTTCCATTAAAACTGTCCCCATTTAGTTTTTACATTACCAGGAAGGAAACCACCGAATAAATGAAGCTCTTCAAACTAGTATTGTGCTTGCTCCAAGCTCAACCCTAGAGGGAAAATGGCTCCCTGGAACCCATGACTAGGGGTGTCAATCGGACTGGATTTGGTCCAGTCCAATCCGATCCAATGTTGGTCCATTTACAAATGGACTGGACCAAATCCAATCCAAATCTATACAAACTGGATTGGATCCTGTCCATTTGAAATGCAAATGGATTGGATTGGGTCCAACCCGGTCCAAACTAAATGAAAATTCAAAAAATACTCGGAAGACCCAAAAAATGTGAAAAAATTATAGAAATATATTAAATTTTGTCACAAAAATATAAAAAACAAAAAATTATTGTATCAACCATATATTCCAAATAGAAATTAATTATTTCCCTAATTCCTCAAAAAATAAACAAAATGATTTCCATTTCCATCTCCATCTCCATCTCCAATCAAACACCAAAAAAATATCATTTCCTCAAAAAATAAACAAAATGGCCATATCCGAACAAGGATGCTAAATAATTCACAGGAGCTGGACTATGAATTCAATGAGGGAAAATCTAAGTGGGTCTAGCGAATTTGTTTTCTGCCACGTCCCACTGAAAGACACAGAAAAAGCCAAATCGTGTGTACGGTCATGGGCGACAAGCCACTCTCTCTCTGAGCTTTCTGAGAACTAGAAGAAACTTGAACCCAATAAGCAGGCGTTCCGTTGCGAAATGTCAGGTTTCATTCTCAAACCGAAAATTTCTCCTCTCCTTTTCGGATTTCAAATTTCCCTCACCATCCACCTTTCCTTTCCACTCTAATGCCCTGATTGAATTAAGGAAGAAAAGCTGAAGCTACAGATCCAAAATCCTATTCATAAAGAGAGCGGGGAGAAACGTGGCGATTCGTAGAGGAGAGATGATGATGATGACCATGCTCCGTTCTGCCGGTGTAAACACCCTTGAAGCGTCACCGTATTCCAGCGTTATGGTCCGCCGGATTATGACGCTTGCGATTCTCTGTGTTGTTGTTGCATTACCATGTTTTCTTATCTATAATGCTGCCTTCACTTTCCGACTTCTCTCTCGCCCTTTTGATGGCTATTCTATGTTCAACCACGTTTTCTCCTTTGATGCCATTGAGTCTGATTTATCTTCGGTGAGTTTCTCCTTTATTGTTTATTCCTTTTTAACATTGTTTGTTTAACTGCATTTTCTTTATAACTCGTTTTAGCCATCCGAGTAATTTAGAAATTCTTTTTTCCTTGGACTGGGGCTTCGAACGTAGTAGTGGGCCTTAGAATCAGCTAAGTAGATTCAGTGGAAGTTCGTTGGGAACGTCGATTTTTTTTAGTAATGTTAAACTATCAGAGTTCAGACGAGAGACGACCGCCGAAGGTTTCTTGAGTGTCTGGTTTCGATTTTAGTTGCCTCAGAGTTCAGACGAGAGACGATCGCCGAAGGTTTCTTGAGTGTCTGCCTGTCTGATTTCGATTTTAGTTGCTTCAGAGTTCAGACGAGAGACGACTGCCGAAGGTTTCTTGAGTGTCAGCCTGTCTGGTTTTGATTTTAGTTGCTTCAGAGTTCAGACAAGAGACGACCACCGAAGGTTTCTTGAGTGTCTGCCTGTCTGATTTCGATTTTAGTTGCTTCAGAGTTCAGACGAGAGACGACTGCCGAAGGTTTCTTGAGTGTCAGCCTGTCTGGTTTTGATTTTAGTTGCTTCAGAGTTCAGACAAGAGACGACCACCGAAGGTTTCTTGAGTGTCTGGTTTTGATTCCAATCGGTAGAGTTTTTTGTACGGGCGATTTTATTTTGGGTTGGCCCAACCCAATAACTATAATGGATTGTCCAAAACGGACTTGATAAGATTTAGGATCGGTTTGGATCCAACCCAAAACCGTCCAATTGACAGCCCTGCCCATGAGTCATGACCAGACCCGTTGCTTGAGGTAAGTTGCATAAATCAATAAATAACACCACGACGAGTCACATGATGAAACGAGATTTTACCTCGTAATTCATAAATTTAACAAAGATGAAAGCTACAAGGCAAACCAGATAAGTGCAACCAAACAAATAATAGATTAACATGGCAGGAACCTGCAAAACGCTGTTCCCTTACAATAACAAGTGTTGCCAAAATTCTCAAATCCGAAGTACGTCTCGCCTTTAGGGAACTGATCACCAAGATCTTTCTCGAGTTTGGAGCCCAGAGAATCCATTGGACCGTCAACCAGAAACCAGTCGTCCTCTCTCTCCTTCATCCATGAAATTCGCTCCCCATGAACAATCAGATTCAAAGCTTCTCTCGCTTTCAGGGAACTGATCACCAAGAGCTTTCTTGAGTTAACCCGCAACACTCGTTAGACCATCGACCAGAAACACGCCGTCCTCTCTCCTTCAGCCCTGAAATTTGCTCTCCATGAACGACCAGAAACCCGCAGCACCCATTAGACCCTCGCTCCTTCGTCAAAATCGCTAAATGTAAGCTTCGTCTTGTTGCTCTTTTTTTCCTGTCATGAAACCTTAAAACCATGAACTGACCATTATTTCTTTTCTGCAATTATTATCTCCTGTCAAAGCCCGTGTAAGGAATTGAGAGGATCTATTCCAAGAAATTTGGGGTTACACATCCCTTGCCTGATAATCCAGAGAAATTTGGGGCTTTGAGGGATTCTTATTTAAACTCAAAAAAAGAGGGAAACAATAGGGATATAGAACTTTTAAGAGAGAGAGAGAGAGAGCACATCAAATAAAGGGTATATTTAGAAAATTAAAAAAAAAAATGAAGGATAAAATAGTCATAAGTATTTATTAGAATTGATATAAAATAATCACTTAAAAAAATTGATGTCAAAAACAAATAAATGCATATTCGAATAATCATTTGTTTTTAAGCACTTATTTTTAAACATGAATGGCAGAGAGAGAAAGAGGTACGGTTGAAAGTAAATTGGTACAAATGGCGCTGATCAGTCAAAGTTGAGGGTGAAGTTACAGTGTAGATCGTTGTTTTCAGACGATTATATAACAGCCCGAGGACAACGGAGTAATGTACTATCCCAACGACGGCTAGAGGAAAATGGATAGAGGCGCTTGTGATGTCATTAGCCTACTATTGTTGATGTGTTTGAAACATTGCCCTTAAGCAAACTTTCATCACAATTGGATCAGGAAATCAATGTTTTTCTCTATGATTCAATAGCCTTGAACATGCATTCGAAATATTGAGTTGATACAAACTATAGCAATCTTTAGATACCCAATGATCTTGGCACCTTGGTACCTTTAAAGGGCTAAGAAAAAAAAAAAAAAAGAAAGATGATAAAAGATGACGAAGAGATAGACATGAAGGGGAGGGGTGGAGGAAAAAATGGGAAAGCCATGTCATGATTAGCAAGGTCAGTCCATGTTCTGACTTGTTTGAATTAGTAAGTGGTGTAGTTGATGAGTTTGGATTTTCTCCTCACGAAGTTTGTCTGCACACCCACCTTATAGATTTTGTAGCCGCACATCAGGAACATTTCTGTACTTGTATACTTTTATTCATGGAGAGGTGTTTCCAATGCATGACTACAAGAGTTGTAAGATGGGAGTGATGACCAATTTTGTGAGGAGCAAATCCAAATTCATAGTTGATCAGTCCATGATTTTGAGTTGTTAGTAGGAGAATTGAGTCAGTGGAGTGGTCAGTCTTGTTTGAGTAAATTAAAGAACGTGGTATCAATTTTCAGTACATGTCATTAGAAATGGAGTTCATTAGCTTAACATGTTAGAGTTCACCTCATTCCGTCCTTACTTAACTGTTCACCATGTTACAAGCCAAACACTGGTCCAATTATGTACCTCCCCTGTTCATCAAAAGAGAGACATAAGAAAATGGAGAAGAAAAGACAAGAAGAACCAAGAGAGATAAGAAAGAAGAAAAGGGGAAAAACCCCTAGGAGAAGAGACCCAATACTTGTTTGTCACCTTAGTGGTGTATTCTTTGTAAAGCGGATGGGGAGATTGGTTTTCACCTACTGGTGTCTTGCCATTTTGCGAGGTCAATTTGGGAATGGGATTTGTCCCTATTTGGTTGTTGTTGGAACCCCCCATCAGACTTGCAAGGCTTTTTTTCCCCTTCTTTTTTCAGGTGACGGATAAAAAGGGGAAGGACAATGTGGAGAGGACTAAGGGCTGCAGTATGTTGGACACTTTGGGAAGAAAGAAATTCCAGGATATTCTCAGAAGCTCAGAGAGGAGCAGCGGATCTGAGGGCTATCTTTCATATTAGGGCGGTACAGTGGTTGAAATCTTTGGAGCTTTTCACAGATTACACTGTGGATGACATGTTGAGGAAGTGGGGTGAAATTGCAAGTTGCACACAAACTAAGTCAGTAATGAGTGTGGCTTGGACCCCTCCACCTAGTGGATTCGTGAAATTAAACTTTGATGGGTGTAGCAGGGGAAATCTGGGACAATCGGGGATTGGGGGTATTTTTAAGGATGAAAATGGGGTCATTTCTGTCATGCTCCCAGGCCCAATTGGAGTTGGTGACTCCCTTAGAGCTGAGATCTTTGCAGTTATGGAAGGAGTCCAAAAAGCTAAGGAGTTGAACATCTGGAAACTCTTAATTGAAGGGGATTCAGAGGTGGTGATAGGGTGGCTGCTTAAAGATCACAATGGTTTATGGAAATACAATAATGAGAGGAGGAAATTCAAGTGGCTGGTGCGGGAGATGGAGGTTAAGATATGTGGGTTAAAAGATCGGCTAATTCCCTAGTTGACGGTTTAGCTAAACAAGGGGCAGAAAGGGATTCTCTTTTTTGGGCCAAGCTGTAACTTTAGTGTGTTTTCTTTCTTTTCTCTTTCTTTTTTTCCTTTTCTTGAGATTCTTTGTTGCTCTTGGAAGATAAGCGTGCTTGTCTTCCTTTTGTAAATCTTTTATTGATGAATTAATGAAAGTGTTATTGATAAAAAAAAAAGTAATAAGTAAATAATAAGTAAACGGCTGGGTGTTGGGGGAAACATAAAAAATGGTGTTTACCCATAGTTAGCTCTTACACAAAATGAGAGAAAGTTTATTTAATAAACAGTCTTACCAAACAGCGTTTTGGAATAAATGCTTACATGGTGATGAACTATCATCATTTTTCAAATAAACAGCCACAGAACCAAACACCATTCTAGTCATCACATGATATGATATTTTCAAATATCAAAATTTCCATATTAAACATCTTAGTTCTTCAATAATCTCCATCTAATGAATTTTCCTTATATCATTTGCCTTGCATTTGATCCTTGACTTCTTCGATTACATTAATCCACTATGTTCTTTTATAGATTTATGTTTTGTACACAATGATTTTCTTAGCACTATTGAATGCAATGCCATTAATTCATCCATGGTAGCATGAAAAGACTTATCTAGTGGTTCTCTTGTTTTTTATTGAATGATTACCCTTCTTCTACATATTGTATATTGATTCATCATTTAGCTTTGTGGTGGTTTGTTACGGGTCTATTGGGTGGAGATAATATAGAATATAGTCCTAGAAAGGAGCTACAAGAATTTGTATCCCATACAACTAATTGAGGGAGAAACTGGATGAAGGTTTGTGGCATTATTGATCTATGATTCAAAAGTGTTGATGGAGATGGAGTGTGTTGTGGGACTTGACAGTGTGGGCCTTAACCCATTTTTGTTATGTTTTCCTATTTCTCATTGGGCTACACTTCTGTTATTAAGTGTAAATGGGCTTGGGCTTCCTTATTTTAAGTTACCCCATTCCTTACTAACGAGGGGCGGGGGGTAGATGAAGGTTTTGGGGGGGTTTGTCTTGGAAAAACTCCAAGGAGACCCAAAATAGTTGCTAGTATGCCTAGGTAGGGCAAGAAACTATGCAGCCATACGGACTACTAGAAAGACCCATTTAACAAGTCTAGCCACTAGGAGTCTAGTTCACAATCTAGCCAAGCTTGTTTGGGAAGCTTGAAAAAGGGGAGTGTCGTTTTCTTTTCTCTTGTTGTTCTGAGTTCTGTTGAAGTAGTAGTCAACTATTAAGAAATATCTTCATGCAGTAGTCAATTACTAAGAAATCTCTTCGTCTAATAGTTGACTACTAAAAGTAGCAGTCGACTACTTGCTATGGGATATTACTTTGAGTGACTCCATATTGTGTCTTCCAACACTAGTGAGGTATCCTCTAGAGGTTCTAGGACTGTTGACAATGTTATTCACCTTGGAAATCCTATGGTACAAATTATTAATGTGAATCTAGATGAATACAACTATAGGGAATGAGCCATTTTGGCAAGATGGTCTATTGTGAGTCATGGACTACAAGGCTACATTGATGGAAAGATTAAGGAGCCCAAGGAAGATGAACCAAGTTTTAAGACTTGGTGTAGGGAAAATGCAACTGTGATGTCATGGTTGATGACTTCTATGACTCCCAAAATTGCGAGGACTGTTCAGCATTACACAATAGCCCACAAGATTTGGGAGAAACTGTACAACACTTATGGTCAAAAGAAAAATATAGCAAGGATTTATAGGTTGAATCAAGACATCTTTAGTTTGACTCAAAGGGACATGACTGTAGCAACTTATTTTGCTACATTAGAAGGCTTATGGGAAGAGCATGATCCCATTTAATCCTTGAGTGGGATAGCACCAATGATAAAGAAAGGCATGACAAACAAATTGAAGAAGGAAGAATATTCAAGTTTCTAGGTAGTTTGGACCACTCACATAAAAGCATTAAAGCTCAAATTTGGGGAGAGATGAACTTCTAGGTTTGCATAATGTATTCTACTTGATTAGGAATGAGGAGACGAGGAGGAAAGAAATGGGAATCGATGTTCCACTTCAATCTAGTGAGCAATCTGCACTTGTTTCCAATAATTCTGAGGGTGAAAAAGGGATTGATAAGAAGAACTTGAAGTGTTCACATAGTGGGTGAGAAAGGCATATGAAGGATACTTATTAGATTCTCCATCCACACCTAAAAATTGTAGCAAAGGAAGTATAAGAAGCCAAACAAGGGTCTTAACTACAGTTCAAGCTATGTTGCCAACCCAAATGTTATAGATGGAGGTTCTAAGAGCAAGAGTACTAGCTCTTCCAACGTGGGACAGACCACTACTTCACCAAATAGCTTCCTATAGTTCATAGTCGAAGAGGTAGATATCCTCAACCGGTCTATGGCTTGGTTGAAACAACCACCATTTCTTCTTCCCAATTTGCAAAGACAGGTATAACATTTGTCCTTAGTGCTATTCAGTCATCTTCATCAAATTGTTGGGTTATTGACTTAGGAGCCTCTAAGCACATGACAAATTCATCTTCTTTATTCACTTCTTACTATCTCTCATCTAGGCATGATAAGGTAAAGATTGTTGATGGACCTCTTAACATTATTTCTAGAAAATGAGACATTTAGCTAGGAAAAGGAATTTTTCTCAAATTTGCCCTATTTCTTCTTGATTTCACCATAATTTACTTTCAATCTCAAAAATAACCAAAACCCTAAATTATGTTGTAACCTTTTTTTACCACTCATTGTGTCTTGTAGGACCAGATAATGAGGCAATCAATTGGGAGTGGTTGTGAAGTCGGTGGCCTCTACTACCTTGATGTTGATACCAGCTTAGCTCTGAATACCTCTACTAGTAGTAGTAGTAACAAGGAGTCAAGCACAGTCCTTTTCACTTGGCATGCTAGATTAGGTCATATGTCATTCTCGTTGTTGAAAGTTTTGTTACTAGAACTATTTGAAAATGTGTTTTTTGAAAGTCTATTTTGTAATGTGTGCTAGTTGGCAAAGCACTATAAGGAAAACTATTCGAGTTCTATTAGTAATGCTACTACCTTTTTTATTTAGTACACTCTGATATGTGGGGTCCTTTACCCATTGTTTCTATAGATGGCTATCGCTATTTTATTAGTTTCATTGATCACTTATTGTGGTGTACCTGGGTTTATCTTATGAAAGAATGCAAAGAAGTTCATAAAATCACTATGATGTTTTGTAAGTTGGTTGAAACCTAGTTTGGAAAGAAAGTTAAACAATTCGGGTCGGACAATGCAACTAAATACTTCAAAAACACTTTGAGCACAAGGATGAAGAGACTTTTCACCAATTTTCATGTATTTACACCTAGAGCTGTAAATCAAGTTGTGCTGATGATTCTGGGCTGGCCCAACACAACAAAACACGAGCCATGCCAAGCACGGAAATGTCATGCCGCCCATGGTCCATGTGTCGGCACGGCCCCAGAATGGCCTGGCCCACAGACTCACAACGGGCCAAGCGTGGATTGCTCAAGAAACTCCCCTAATGGATAGTTTTAGCTTTTTTGGGGTTTTTTACATAAATGCCCCCAATAGCTATAAATAGCTATATAGGGGGTATTTATGTAGTTTGGCTTTGGGAGGAGAGAAAATGATAACAATGCCCCTCTAATAGCTATATAACAACTACTTTGGGAGGCATTTGGATGAAAGTGATAAATGACTTTATAATGACCAAAATACCCTGCCTAACAACTAAAAATGATTATTTTTAAGGTATTTTAGGCAATTGAATTATTTTCAATTCCTATAAATAGCCCTATCCTCCACCATCCTCATCACACCAATTCAACAATTCACATTATCTCATACTCTCTCAATCTCTCATTCTCATATACTCTTTCACTACTTAACTCTCATACTCTCTCTATTATCCAATTCTTAATTTTATATTTTTATTCAAGTTTCAACAAAAAGATGACTTGCTCAAGTATCTCAAGTTAGCAATTTGGGAGGATT
Source organism: Nelumbo nucifera (assembly GCF_055504915.1). Classification (NCBI taxonomy): domain Eukaryota; kingdom Viridiplantae; phylum Streptophyta; class Magnoliopsida; order Proteales; family Nelumbonaceae; genus Nelumbo; species Nelumbo nucifera. The sequence goes on from NC_142653.1 coordinate 75,315,574, forward strand.
GGAGGTTTCAACAGTTGATATTCAGAACCAACAATCCACGTAAGTGTAATTAAATTAATTTTTATTTTTTAGAATTTAAAAAAATGGTTGGCTCCTCCTCCCGAAACCAATTCCTTAGCATGTTCTACATTAACGATGTTAATGTTCATTTGCAACATGATAGTATTAGTATCGATATGGATGCTACTGATATTGTTGGAGATTCCACCCCTAGTACTATTACTAGGGGAAAGAAAAAGAAGGGCAATGAGATGATTAGTCTAGTTTGGAAAATATTTAGAGTATAGGAGGTTAAGGAGAAGGGAAAAAGAGTCATTTGCCAAAATGTAAGAATGACTTTAGCTACTGTAGCAAGGGTGGTACTAGCCACTTGTGCAGACATTTACTTTCTTATGCAAAAGAAGAAGAAGAAGAAGAAGAAGAAGAAGAAGAAGAAAGGAAAGAAACATCACAAGCACAAATTAGGCGTGGGGGTTTTGGTACTTTTAAATATTCACAAGATAAAATGAGGCAAGACTTAGCAATATATATTGTACATGCTGAACAACCATTTTTATTAGCTAAAGATACTAAATTTGAAAAAATTTTACATAATTTTGTAAACCCATGATTTAAAAAAGTTTCTAGAAATACAATTAGGTTAGATGCTTTAAAATTTTTTTATACATATAAACAAAATTTAATTTCTATTTTATCAAATCTTAATTTTAGAGTTGCAATTACTTCTAATATTTGGACCTATAAATTTAATGTAAATTATATTTGTATTATCGGTCATTTTATTGATAAAAGTGTCTTTTACAAAAAAAAAATTTAGTTTTAATAGCCTTGAAATGCCACATACTGGCCTAACTATTGCTACAAGTATTTTAAATACTTTACATGCTTATGGAATTGAAAATAAACTTTTTTCTATTAGTTTTGATAATGCTAGTAATAATGATTCAACAATAAATATTTTAAAATATTAATTAAAACCATGTTTAAATGGTAAACTATTTCATATTAGATGTTCATGTCACATTTTAAATTTATATATATTAATAGTCCTAGAGCAATAAAACAAGAATTTAAATATTTATGTCAAAATTTTGGTTTAAATATATAAACATTTTCTATTAGATGTTCAACATAGATGGAATTCTACCTATTTATTTTAGAAAGTTGTGTTCCTTAAAACTAATTCTTACTGATTTTTATAATGCAAAAGTGCCACATAATATTATACTTGAGGAAGACTGGGAAATGGCAATTTGTATAAAAGATTTTTTGCAAAATTTTCATGATGCAACTAACGAATTTTCAAGTGTTTATTACCTAACTAGTTGTATTTTAGTTAATCAATTATTATGATTAGTGAATTTTTTACAAAACATAGAAAAAAAATCACAATTTAAAAGTATTGTTGAAATAATGGAAAATAAATTGAAAAAATATTGGCCTAGGAGACCATTTTTCCTCTTTGTTGCTTAGCTACAATATTAGATCCTAGGATTAGGAAAGATGGTTTAGATATTTTATTTGAATCATATTATGAAAATATGAATACTGAAATTGAAAATCAAAAAGAAAAAATTAATAGTTTATCATTTGAAATGTATAGCTTATATGAATCTCAAATGATAGGGCATAAGAAATCTACAACTTGTATAGGTGCAACTTCCACTTTTGAAACAACTAATTCCGATAATGGAAAAGAAAGAGTTAATTTGGTCTCTAATAAGTAAGAGGCAGATATTTGTTGCCACTTCATCAACAAGTTCATTTACTGAACTTAATTTTTATTTACAAGAAAAAATTTCTAGTTTAAGTGATTCCTTCGACTCGAGGAAATGGATAGTTTTGATATTTTAGCCTGGTGGAGTGGACATGAAAAAAAATCATCTAGTCCTTGCCACCATGGCATGTGATCTACTAACCCCTTTGATGTCTACAGTTCCGCCGTAGATGTGCATTTGTTTTAAAGATTGGCTGGATGCAAAGGATAGATTGCAAGACAAAGGAGGACCTTACATTACACCTGATGTTTCACCTAAAGCAAATGATCAAAGTCAAGGAGATGGAGATGCAGATGGAACTTGAAGAAAAATGATGAAATAATATTTTTTTAATACTCAATAACTATGTAGAATTTTTTAAAAGTTATTGTAAATTTTATTTTTCAATTTTATTTAAATTATTTGTTATTTTTCAACAATGTAATTTTTTATTTCCAATTTCTAATTGTATTATATTTTATTCATTTTCCATATTTCATAATTCCATTCATCCATTAACCATTATATTGTTCAAATTTAAATGAAATAAAAAATCCCATTTTTTCCAAATTGTTGTCCATTTTGTATTTTGGTAAGTATTATGTCATTTCTTTGTTAGATTTTTAATTTTCCAATTTGTTCCCAAAGGAAAGTTAATTGTTTTAGTCCAAGCCCAAGGCCCTATCCTTAGCCTAGCTTGTGGTACAATACAAGCTATAGCCCAGGCCCATAGCACAACCTATAGCCCATCCGGAACAAGCTTGTGGTACAATACAACATTGCACGGGCTCGCACGGGCTTAGTCCATGGGCCATGCTTGGTCGACCCCCCAAATTATCACTAGGGAGGGAAGCACGACCCGACTGAGCCCACGGGCTGACATGGCCCAAGTTACACCTCTAGTTACACCCCACAACAGAATGGGGTAGTAGAGAGGAAAAATAGACATCTCGTGGAGACAACCCAAAGAACATCCAGGGATAATTTTGTAATTTAAAGAAATTCTAGGGGGAGGCTTGTAGTTTTGTGTATGTGGGTTAAGAAGAGGTTCAGTGGGTCAAACCAGAGGTTTAGGTTCGATCATAGAGGGTATGGGCCATCTGTCAAAGGGTTAAAAGTGGGTCTGGTTGCCAAGAGGGGTCTTGCAAATGTGGGCCAACGAGAATTGACCGAAACATAATCTTTTGGGAGAATGAGTAAATTAAGGGTATTTTGGCTGAAATTTGGTAGGGTGGGGGTTTTGAACGTTCTGAGTAGACCTATTCATGAGCCGAGTAGCCCGATGGGCTAGCTCAACCTGATGGGCTAGCTTAGCCCGACCCGTTATTAAGTCATACTTGGTCATAATTTTAGCCCCATGGGCTCGGGCTCAGGCGTAAAGCACCAAGCCCGACTTTTTTTCGAGTCGGGCTCAAGCTTTCTCAAAAAAGTCCAGCCCAAGCCCAAGCCTGACTTAATACTATATATTAAATAATAAAATATATATACAATATTTTTCTTTGTTCTTCTCTTGCTTTTCAATGTAATAGTGAGTTGTTTATTATTTTTGAGTTTTGAATGTTTTAAATATAAATAAAACACTTATTATTGAATAAAAAATGAAAAAAAAATTATGTTTTCAAATTTCTGGTTAGGCTCGGGCTTGGGCCCAGGCTTTGGGATTTATATGAGGGCCAGGCTTGGGTTCAAGACTTAGGCCTGATGGTCGGGCCAGGCTTCGAGCTTTATATGAAGGTCGGGTTCGGGCTCAAGACTTAGGCCCAATGGTCAGGCCAGGCTCGGACTTGAGCCTGAGTATATTCTATTGATACATATACAAAGCCCGGCATGAACCCGGCCTAGCCCAACCCATGAACAGGTCTAGTTCTGAGTTGATTGGTGGGGTCAGATTGGTCCAATTGGGCCCTGATCAGGCAGATTTGGAATCTGATCAATTTGTATCCTTAAAACAGAATCTAGGTATGATTGGGGGTAAATGGAGGTGTTTTGGGATAAAATTTCATATGTAGGGTTTTTTGGCATTCTAGGGTGATTGGTAAGGTTTGATTGGGTCTGGTGTGTCCAGATCAAATGGATATGGGTTGTGGATGCGAAAGGAGTCAAAATGAAATCTTTGTTTGATGAGAGGGTGAATAGGGGAATTTTGGGTTGAAGATTTATGGGTAGGAGTTTTGGTGTGACCGGAGTTTAATGATGGTGTCTGATTGGTTTAGGGGGGTTAATATCATTGGCATTTGGATCTATGGGATGTTTCAAAATAGAATCTTGGCTTGATGGAAGGGTAAATGGAAATTCGGGGTTAAAATTTTATGAGCAAGTGTTTTGATGTATCTGAAGTTTGATGGTGTCATTTGATCGATTTGGATGTGCTAAGATTAAGGGAATCTGGATTTCGAGTGTTTAGGTTAGCGAGAGGGGTCAAAATGGAACTTTGTTTGATGAAAGAGTGAATAAGGGAATTTTGGTTTGAAGATTTATGGATAGGCATTTTGGGAGGTCTTGGATCTGATGATGATGTCAGATTTAATGGTCAAGGTATTGATAGGGATTGCTCAAGGCCATCGGATCGGTATCAAAGAGATTTAATGGTGGATTTGAGGGATTTTGAGGTAAAATTTGGGTTTCTTTGGTTTTTAGGTGTTTCAGAGAGGTTAGACGGGTCTGCTCGAGTGTTTGGGAGAAATTGGCTATTTATGCGATAGATCGAGCAAAAATCAGGTGCTGACAGTTTGGAAACAAATCACACTTGGAGAAATTTCAAAGAAATGAAATAAAGCTAAAAATAAGAAGAACAGTTCTTCAATTATAAGATACACACACATACACTTCTTTCACCCTTTATGCCTCTTACAAGAAAGTTTCTTGATCTAATTGGGCTTATTATTAGAAACCCACTAAATCTCTTCAAAAATGAAAGTCCTAATTGAAGACAATTTCAAAAATCCCACTATGATGCTAAATTGGTAAATGTGAATCAAGATAAGCAGATTTAGAAATCTTGTAATGATATTATCTTGGTAAAACACAAACTAAGATGGGTCACTAGGGCCAACATATAGTATTTACTTAGTTAGGTCAGTGACATCATCCTAGCTCCTTATGCATTTCAGAGTGGTCTTAACATGTATAGAACTATTAGCCTCCTGCATTGCACCATCCTCCCTAAGTTGCAAAGAATCTAACCCTAGATTCAAGTCATCATTTGAGTGATCACCAATATATAGTACCAAGTGTCTAAGCTCCTTATGCATTTCAGAGTGGTCTTAACATGTATAGAACTATTAGCCTCCTCCTGCATTGCACCATCCTCCCTATTGCAAAGAATCTAACCCTAGATTCAAGTCATCATTTGAGTGATCACCAATATATAGTACCAAGTGTCTAACATTGAAAACATCATTGATGTGTATAAGGTTGGGTAATTCAGTCTATAGTGCTTTCATTGATGATTTCAACTATCTCACATGATCCAATCTTCCTTGGTTCTAGCTTTTTGCATTGTCCAACTAATAAATGGTCCTCTATTAAAATGACCTAAATAGTCTCCTACATCAAATATTACCCTACTTATCCTTCCATCAACATGCTGTTCTTACTTGGCATTAAGTGCTCCTAACTTGTCATGGAATCTTTCTATAGGTTCTTAAGCTTCTACACCAAATCAACTTTGTCATGAACTTTTCCCAACCATGTATTTGTAGCAAGGTCGAGGACATTACAGAGATTAGACCCATATACGACCTCAAATGGACTATATGTAGTGCTCTTATTTTTCGACCTATTGTGGGTGAACTCAGCTTGTATTAAAAAGAGATCGTAGAGTCATTCATGGCTAGCTACAAAAGTTCTTAAGAGGTTTCCTCAACTCTTTTTGACAACTTCTGTTTGACCTTATATTTGAGGATGGTATGAGCTATTGAATTGTAATTAGGTACCCATCACCCACCAAAGGCATCTCCAAAAGTGAGATATGAACTTGGAGTCTCTAACTGAAGTAATTGAAGATAGCTATGAAGTTTTGACAATCTCCTTGAGGAATAAACTAGCAACAAGTTAGGCATCCATGGTCTTCCTACAAGCCATGAAATGAGTCATGTTTGAAAACTTATCTACTACCACCATTATGAAACCTACTTGTTGCTAAAAACTAAAAGTGGCATTGATAGTACTGCATTGGTCATTGTCCCCTTAGATTTTTGGCATATGTAATAATGTTCAACAAACCTTGTGCTTGGCCAAAGGTAACTTGTTGATACAAGATAAATCATTTTGCCTCACCCAAAGTGTCTTTCATTATATAGCTCTTGGATAATTCTCATTTATCATGAGCAATTAAGTACACAAAGTATCTCTGAAATATGTATTGGTACCAACTTGTACTAGGGATGACAATTGGGCAGATTTGGGTAGGTTCAAGTTCATCCCAAACCATCTAACTCACTAACCCATTAACATTGAATTAAATGGATTGGGTTCAACCCAAACCCACCTTGATCTAACACAACCCACCCAACTTGTAAATCTATTACTTATTAAATGTGACATATATAACTTGTAGAAAAATACATAAATTTTGAAATATAGAAAGTTCAAAAAATAATATAAATTATAGGAAAATATAAAAATTACAAAAATTAATAGAACTACACAAAATTATAAAAAATAGAAAACTAACAAAAATTACAAAAAAAAAAATTGCTAAACAATATAACAAAAATAACATAAAAATGAACAAAAATAACAGAAAAATAAGAAAAATGTAAAACACAAGAAAGGATAGAAGTGCCTTTGTTTAGCGATGCTCTTAAAACAAAACTTAAAATATTATTGGGCCTAATAACTAAAGCCCAATAGCAACACTAAACACTAATAAGAGTCATGTGACAGTTCCATAGGATCATGCTAATAAAGATCATGTGACATATTGATGAAGTCATGTGATAGTCCCATAGGACCACAAGTGTAGATCAACCATTATAACACCCCCCTCAAACTGAGCATAGATATCGATCATGCCCAACTTACCAAGTAGATCATGAAACTTCACAGATGCAAGTCCTTTGGTGAGAACATCTACTAATTGCAACTTTGAAGGTGTGAAGGGAATGCACAATTCTCCTAACACAATTCTCTCCCACACAAATAGGAATGGCAATGAGGCAGATTTGGGGTGAGCATCATATTCCTCGTCCCTGACCCTAATTTTGAGATAAATCCCCATCTCCAACCTTGATCCCCGCTAGGGATAAAAATTGTCCTCCATCCCCAATCCCTAGTGGAGGCGGGTTCCCCACGGGGACCCAAATCCCCAATTTTTTTAATTAATATAATTTTTTAAAAATAAATTTACTTAAAATAAAATAAAATTTTAAAATAGAAGTAATATTTTAAACATATTTTATATGTATATATAATATAAATAATATCATATATATATATAATCAGGGGTCGAGGCAGTGGGGTCAGAGAGGTCGGGCACCTGGTGGGGATGGGGAAAGTTGCCATCCCTAAACACAAAGTGTTTGTCAACCTGTATATGTTTAGTTTTGTCATGTTGCACTAGGTTGTTGGCAAATGTTGATGCCAGTCTTGTTATCACAATATAGTTTGAGAGGATCATTAATCTTTATCCCCATCTCAGTAATAAGAATCTTGAGCCACAACAATTCAGAGACACCATGAGTCATAGCTCTATACTTAGTCTCTGCACTTGATCTTGCAACTACACCCAATTTCTTACTCCTCAATGTGACAAGGTACCTTCAAGTATCTAAGAATCTATTCAGTTACCTTCATAAATTGGTTAACAACATGGATGGCATAAGCAATGTCTAGCCAAGTAAGAGATGGGTATATTAACTTACCCACTAACATCTGATATCTTTCCTTCTCAGGGTAAGTCTCACATATAACTTCTTGTAGGCCATGGTTCTATGCTATGGGAATATCAACTAGTCTACTCCCCATCAATTTAGTCTCCTCTAACAAGTCCATGGCATACTTTCTCTAACAAATGTAAATGCCTTCATTTGATCTAGCCACTTCAATCCCAAGAAAGTATTTAGTGGTTCCAAAACCTTGATTTCAAACTCTGATGCTAGATACTTCTTTAACCTCCTTATTTCTACTTCATCATTCCCAATCATTACCATATCATCCACATATACAACAAGAATCATGAGATTATCACCCTGTCTCTAAATGAATAGTGTATGATCAATATTGCTTTAAGAATATCCCACACCTTTCATGGCCTTACATAGTCATTCAAACCAAGCATGAAGAGATTGTTTTTATCCATACAAAGCCTCCTTCAACTTGTCTCGAAAGTTGTAACCAGGTGGAGGATTCATGAATACTTCTTCCTATAAATCACCATTTAAGAATGCATTCTTTACATCTAATTGATGTAATCCCCAAGAATAATTTGCTACTAAGGACAAGAGCACACAAATAGCATTCAATTTAGTTACTAGAGCAAAAGTTTTGTTATACTCAATCCCTTCCTTTTATGCAAATCATTTTTCCACCAATCTTGCATTGTACCTCTCAACTGAACCATCAACATTATGTTTCATAGTAAACACCCATTTTCACCCCACAATACTCTTTCCCTTAGGTAGATCTACTAACTCCTTTAGTTATAGCTTCAAAATATCTAGTAGGAACATGCACAGAGGAAAGAGCAGAAATAAAGGAATAATAACTAGGAGATAGATGAATAAGAGACATTTAGTAATAGGATAATGGGATGTATAAGAATGACGGGTTTATGAAGAGCAATAGGCAAATCCAAATCAGAAGTAGGAGGGGAAACAAGGTCAGGGCTACCTAGATTAGGTTGCTCATAGTCCAGTTAGTTGTTGTCATCAATTTGAGTCCTTTTCCTCTTTGTTTGAAAGATAATCAGCTCTCTTTGCCTCTTAAGGATGGCAAGGCCATCATCGCTAACAATAGGGTCATCAATGATAGACACAAGAGCCTCACTAGAAGTATATGGGAAAGTGCTAAAGCTAGGTTGATCAGGAGGAGAAAGTGGAATATCGGGAGGATACAAGGGAACAAATGGAGAAGGAGAAGAGTTCTCTTCCACCTAACAAGTCTCCCCTTGAAGAGGATTCTTGGGTAATACAAAAAAGGATTGACACTCAAGGAAAACCACATATTTGGTAACAAATTTTCTTTTGGACACAAAATTATAACACTGGTAGCCATTTTGAGTAGGAGAATACCCAAGAAAGACACCACAAAGAGCTTTTAAATCCAATTTGATTCATTTTAGATCCTTCACATGAATAAAGCACACAACCAAAGACTCTAGGGGATCAAGGAAACTCTTCTTCATTTGGACATAGTATGGAGAAAGGAGTTATTGTACCCAACACCCTAGATCGCATCCTACTTATCAAATAGGAAGTTGTAAGAACTGCTTAAGACCAATTACTTTTTGGTATGTTATGTTGAAACAAAAGAGCATAAGTTGTCTCAACTAAGTGTTTGTTCTTTCTCTCTACAACCCCATTTTGTTGAGGGGTGTGTGCATAAGAGGACTGATATAAAGCACCATCGTCTTCAAGAAAATATATTCAAGGATTTCTCAAAGTATTCTACTATATTATCAGATCGGAATTGTTTAATTTTCTTGTCAATTTATGCTTTTACAATTTTATAAAAAAACATTGTAATCTGTGGCACCTCATATCAATTTTGCAACAAGTAAATCCATGTACATCTTGAAAAGTGATCAATAAAAGTAATAAAATAGCGATAACCGTCCATGAAAACTAGGGGTGAAGGCCCTAAACATCATAATGAACCAAATCAAAATGTGCAAAAACTTCTTTATTAGAAATTGGATAAATGTTTCTACATTGTTTTGACATTTGGCAAACCTCACAAATAAGATTCTAACTAAAAATAGACTGAAATAACTTTGCAAACAACTCCTCCATTAACTAAAAAGGCAAATGACCTAACCCAGCATGCCACAAATACACCATGGATAATGTCCTTGTTATCATTCACACTAAGACTAGACAAGTGCATGGTAAAACTGATATCTTCATTGAAGTAGTAAAGGCCCCCATCTTCATGACTGCTCCAAATCGTTCTCCTCATCAACCTATCTTACAAAGCACAATGGGTAGGGAAGAAGGTTATACTACAATCTATGTTTTTTGTAAGTTTAGAAATAAATAACAAGTTAGAATCAAATTGGGAATATGGAGAACATATTTGAGGGAGATATCCTTGCTAAGGTTCACCTCCCCCTTTCTAGAAATGGTAGTGAGGGAACCATTTATTACTCTCACCTTGTCTTGTCTAGATAAAAGTTCATAAGTAGTGAACAATGAGAACTAATATGTCATGTGATCAATAACACCTAAATCAATGAACCAAGAGTGAGTTTGAAGAGAACTACAAACACTATGAATGAAAGTTGTACCTAACTTGGCAAAGAGGAAGAAAGAGGAGCTTTCCTCAATTGAATCATTGCTAGACTAAGGATTTCTATTTCACCAATAGTAAAATCTAGGAAGTTCCTTGTACTAACAGAATTAGTGGTGTCCCATTGGAAAAGTAGTAGCCATAGGTGTGGGATTCTGAACTCTCTTGGCAATATTAGAAGTTGCAACATTTCCTCCTGACAGTTGTCCCTTCTGAGGCTTACCCTTTCTCAATGCAGTTGGTTTTAGATGAGGATAAAGCATCCAACAAGTATCCTTAGTGTGTTTCTTTATCCCATAATGAGAGCACTTCTTGTCACCATTCTTTCCTCTTCTAGGTGTTGAGGAAACCAAGGTTGAATGCTCAAGGGGCTAAGATTGACTCTCAAGCTGCATCTCCCTTCTCATCTCTTCATTTTTGACAAGGTAGTAAACCTATTGTAAATCTAGTTGCTCATCTCGTCCCAATATCTTTAATCAAATGTTCTCATACATAAGGTCTAAACCTGCCAAGAACTTGAAGGTTCTTCCCTTCTCAACCTGCTTATCATACTTTTCTTTGTCACTAATTCTGTCCCAATCTATAGTAAGGTGATGATGAAATTCCCCCCATAACCCTTCTAGAGTAGAAAAATAAGTAGCAACAGTCATCTCCCCTTGATTCAATGTTGTAATATCTTGAATCAATCTATAGATCCTAGCATTATTTTTGCATTGTCCATAGGTTCTTGAATTTTTTTCCCAAATCTTAAATGCAATGGGGAAATGTTGGTCTGTCCTAGTCACTCTTATAGTCATAGAGGCAAGTAACGACGACATAACTGTTGCATTTTCTATACACCATGTAATTCAGCATCTTCTTCCTAGGGTTGCTTCACTTTCCATTAATGTACCCCATTAATCCCCTGGAATAAAAAAATAAGTTCGTTGAAATCAACTATTCCCTAAAGTTGTATTCATCTAACATCACCTCGCTAATTTGTAGACTATGTAGGTTGCAATTCTCACGGTTAGAACCTTTCCTAATTGGTCTAGTGTCCTTGGAAGACACTTCTCCTAAAACTGAAAACATCTTTCAATTTCTACCAACAAACAGCTGCTACTACTTTGAAAAATACTAAAATGTTAAGGATGGAAGCACAACATCAAATCTGAACCTGAACCTCTTCTAAACTATTCTACAATTGTCACCATTGTCCACGCTATCAAAAAATCTACTAGCAAACCCCTAATACAACATTCAGCTACTGGGAAGACTATCAACACAAACAACCAAGCTACAGTTGTGGTTCTCCTTCATTCAGGGCTATAACAAGGGTTCCTCTAATCTGTCCATCTTATAGTTCTGAGATTGGCTACTAGTGTTCCTCTTGCCCTAATAGGGCATCCATTGAGGCTAGGGAACTTCTCTTGGTCTCAGGAAGCCCTAGAGTAGAGTTCTAGAAGGTACAAACAGTCCTAGGTTTTGTTTTAGGACTTGGGAGAAAAAAAAAAAAAAAGTAGAATGAGAGAAGAATGTAGGTTGGACCAGGAAAAAAGCAAACTTTAGAGGTCCGATACCTTGTTTTTTCAGACCTCTGCAAGGGTTTGAGAGTGGTTTCGAGAAGAAAGACAAGAGAATGAGAAGAATGGGCAGCCAGCAAAAGACGTCTTACCGGGCCCTAAATCTTTTATTAGATTACAACTTAAGAAAAAACAAGAAAGGACAGAAGTACCCTTGTCTAGTGATGTTCTTAACAAAAATTTGGGGAAAATTCCACTTTAATACCCTGAATTTTGAGGGTAGTGTCAAGTTAGTATCTAAATTTTCAAATGTCAGTGCAGTATCCAAACTTTCAAAAAACTGCCAATTCAATCCCTATCATTAATAGTCCACCAGTTATCTTATCACGTGATGCCATGTGCAATTTAAACTTTTTCAAAATGTCAAAACTACCCTTAAAAACAAAACATTGTTTATTGTCTTGTACCTTTAAGACTGAACCATGATAACAATGAGCCACAGTTGAATTGACTTGATGGGAAAACAAAAGATGTGAATTGATGAATTCAAACATATAAACACTTGACCCAAGAACACGTCTTTATTGAAGTGAACCTATAAACACGAGTGCACCTACCATTGATTGTTTTTGGGGATAAGTGGATTGCAATCCACTTCAAGAAATCTGAATTGCAGCCCTCTCCTAATCTACTGGTAGCCCCCATAAACCGCATACTGCCTGAATTTAGAACCAATCCATGGGCAAGATTCAGTCAACCCCTAAAAATCTTGGCTCCACCTTTGGGCTGGACTGAATTATAAAAACCCCTTGTTTTCTCTCTTTCTTGCATGGCGATGGCGATTTGGACAAGGAGAACCGTCCATCCTCGGCACTGCCCGTGAGAATCTCACACTTCAACGCTTCTCTTGTAGAGGAACTAAGCGTGATCCGGAAGAGGCTGGAACAAAGAGAGTGAATAAGGAGAAGACCAGAGAAAAAGTTGAGGGAGAGGGATATGATGCTGGATTTGCGGATGCAGAAGCTGGAGAAGAGATGGGAAACACAGAAGAAACTTGAGAACATGATGGAGAAACTGTAGTTGTTCAAGGAATTCCCATCTCGTTGCATGGTGAGCAAAATCCAATATCGATCAGCAATTGTGTTATGATTTTGTTATTTCCAAGTCTGAGCTAATAAAAGCTTTTTCATCTTTACCAGTAGAGAGTCCTTCATGTTCAATCGCTCAGGGAAAAGGAAAGAGAAAAGAATACAGAAGAAGCCCAGTTGCAGGCAAAGGGGCAGAAAAGAAGAAGCCCAGAAGAAGCGAGGAGAAGAAAACCGTGGGCAGAAACACAGAGTCTCAAAATGACGAAGTGACAGAAAAGAAGCTGATTGGATGAGAAAGAAAACGAAAGGGGCAAAATCTATATTTGCAAAAACAACAAACATAAAGGCTGCATTTTTATTTCCAAATTTGTTCTTCAGCTTTGCAGCAGTTAACCGATGGGTTCTAGGATTCACAGTTAAATTCATATTTCATGAATTAATATTTGCTAGTATTCAATTCAATCGCATTGATACTATTTAATGTCAATTCGTCAGTTCGAGTTATACATTTACAAATTACAAGTTTAATATCGCTCGCCCCCCATTGCTGCTGATTTTGTCAAGATTGCATGAGGCAACAGCCAACAGGGGCTCGGCTTACAAAAATCGAGAACATCTGCTGACACTCTGTTGTGCCCCCAATAAAATACGGACACATCAGCAATGAGCAATTGTTTCACCATGCAAGAAGAGAGAAAAAAACAATTAATTAAACCAAACTCAGATATAGATTTCTTTATGCCGGTAAAAAAATGATAAAAACATAACATGCAACAATACGAGGCCGGATCTCTTGCCTACAAAAACTCTGCCCACATTTATTGCAATCATACATGGAGGACATCTCATCCTCTGCATAGTATTATGTAGGGGGAGATGTTCCCAATTCACGAGGGTAGTATATTGTGGGTAGGCGTGGACAGAGTTCTCGAGGGTAGGAGATCCTGCTCCAAAGATATGGCTGCTTTAGCTCGCTTCAACAAAGACGTGTTCATGTCTCAAATGTTGGTGGGTCTGACCATATGTGCACCGGTGTTCATGGGTTTGAATTCATCAATTCACGTCTTTTGTTCTATCATCAATTCAATCCAACTGTATCTCATTGTTATTATGGAGTCTTAAGGTAGAAGGCAATGAACAATGTTCTGTTTTTAAGGGTAGTTTTAACATTTTGAAAAATTTTAAGTTTCACATATCATCACGTGATAACATAACTAATGGACTGTTAACCGTAGGGACTAAATTGACAGTTTTTTAAGGTTTGGAACTGTAGTGACACATTTGAAAGTTCAGGTACTAACTTGACAGTTGATGCTACCCCCCAAAGTTCAGGGTACTAAAGTGGATTTTTACCAAAAACTTAAAAACACTATTGGGCCTAAAGCCCAACAACATCACTAATGACTAAACACTAATAACAGTTATGGACAGATAGATCCATAGGACCACACTAATAAAGATCATGCAACATATTAATGATGTCACAGTTCCATAGGACCACACATGTAGATCAACCATTATAACAGTGGAGAAACTAAAATTTGAAGTCCTTTGGATTCAGCTTGGAAAGAGTACAAATACAAATATGTACAGGATTGCAGAAGTCCTTTGATCTTCCCCTCGGTATGAAATCCATAAGTAATCTTAATTTGTGGTTGCAGAAGTGACTTATAGCCCGTTGGAATTTCAAGGAACCCTTGGCACTCTTAGCAAATAACACCACAAATACCCAAGCCTCGAAATCCACTCATATGACTCGTATGTTTGCAATTTGTTCCCAAGATGATTTGGAATTAATGTCCAAGCTAACTTCCAGGATTTTAAGCCACCACGAAACTATGTTTGCAATTTGTTTCTTCCAAAAGCTGATAGAGAGATTGGTCAAGGAGATTCCAATTTTGAGAAGCATATTGGCATTTCAAGAAAAGTCCATGCTTTTCTCGATCAGTTTTTTCATAGAGGGAAGCTTATCCCAATTAGAAGCCATACAAAGACTTTTATTTTCTCAGGGCATTGGATGCTTCAAGCCCATTTGGCTTTAGCCAAGAAAATTTGGGTCTGTAGAGATCATCTCTTGGTGATTATAAGCTGATTTGATCCCCTAAAAACTATATCATTCCGATAAAGAAAACAATGAAATAAGCAAGTATAAAGAAAATCCAACCAACTGGACGACCAAAATAAATTTCAATTAAAATATTAGCAAATGTTGTGGTTGGGTGAACCAAATGAGCATTCCCACTTTGAAACCTAGGTTCTGTTTGTATATGATATTTACTGTCAACTTTTCCATAATAAAAAGAAAATGATTTTTGTTTTCTTAGTCCATTAAGTCTAGATGTGTATTGGTTCAGCTTTGGGTGCAGACAAGAAAATGAGCAGGAAAATCTCCCGTGTAAGATGTGCACTTGCTATCCTTTTCACTATAGCATATTACATTGAAGAACGACAGCCAGTGTCTCTAACTTTCTTTCAAGAGCTGCTGCTACCACTTGGAGTGTATTGTTCCATGAGTCCAGTTAATGCAGCTTCAAATTCCCTCTCTACCTCAACCTCTTCTTCAAGATGCTTCCTCTTCATCTCAGCCTTCTTATCTTCATGCGCTTTTATTAGTTTCTCTCTTTCTGCTTCAAATTTCTCAATTCCTGCTTCCTGGGATTGGATAAATCTTGCTATCTCCGCATTCCTGCAATACAAACCCCAAACATCAAGGGCAAAATGATTATGTTTGAGATAAACACGCATATCACTATTATTATATGAAACATCCAACCCATTCTTTAGTGCACAACCTGAATCTGCATCAGGATCCAACCTGGACGGTTAATACTTGATGGAGACGAGATGAAACCATTTCGCAAAAAGTTTTACATGACCTTACAAAATGATTATGTTTGAGATAAACACGCATATCACTATTATTATATGAAACATCCAACCCATTCTTTAGTGCACAACCTGAATCTGCATCAGGATCCAACCTGGACGGTTATTACTTGATGGAGACGAGATGAAACCATTTCGCAAAAAGTTATACATGACCTTACAAAAGATTGTCAAAATATCATCACCGGATTGCTACAAATGACGAGTTAGGTTAGCCGTTAGCCCTCTATTAGGCTGATGGTACATGGATCTCTTGGATATGAACCACAATGATTGATCCACATTCAGCAAGTGCAACCTCAAAGAGTGTTGGTAAACAATAAACAATTCCAGACAGAGATATTTTAGAAACCCGGACATCATATATGCAATTGCATTAGGAGTTGACAATGGTTAGAGGTGCACTGTGCCAAAGTTCCTAGATGTCACAACTCACAACTAATTCAGTCAGTCGTAAATACCGACTCTATGACACTAAAAAAAGTAGGGAAAAAATCATGCATGGTAGGTAAACAATCAACAAATAGATGATTTGGCATATCCATCACCATCAGATTAGCTTTATGAAAAACACGAAGCAGAGCTCAAGATCTAGGAACACCTTATTGGTATTGGCGGTCTGAAGTTCGACTGATAACATAATGCAAATTATAACTCAGTCCCAAAGCCAGTGTTCTAGCCCGCCCCTACAAGCAGGCCCTGCAACCTACCTGATACAAAACCTCAAGTATCCCCATTCCTATCAAATAGTGTCCCCATGCTCCCAAATTATATTATATCATTTAAGGAATAAGCTCCTCTCCACATACAAGAATTTCAAATAAAAATTACGGGATATTTTATTACCTGCGCACATTCTACCTGATATGATACCTCAACCATAGGAATTCAGTTTCCAAATTTCGACTAGGATGGGAAAGTAACATTTACCTCAGCTTCTGCTCCTCTTTGTTCCTGAAATTCTGATTTGATTGCTTGAATTTTTCCCTTTCTGCCTGTAGCAGTTGCTCAAAATTTTTTTCTTTTTCCTCTAGAGCTTGATGAATAATGCTGATCTGATCCTCAAAGAATTGCCTTTGGAAGTTCATCTAGAAAACAATGTTTACATAATCAACAAAGAATCAAAATCTCTCTTTCTAGTGGAAACAGAAAGAGTTGTCATCAGACTGGGAAGATATGAGGCAGAGGCAGCATGAAGGAACCAATATAAAATCCAGAAACTCTGGACATCATAAATGCTAAAATTCACAATTAACAACAATGAAATGAAAATAATCACAAATCCAGAGGAATAAAATACTGGAGAATGCAAAGAGAAAAGCACAAGCATGTTTAACCATAAACACAACCAAAAACAAAAGGGAATGTATTAAGTTAGAAATTATTTGAATGCTCATAATTTCACAAGGGATATACCATTGAACAGAATAAATGGCAAAACAAGATTAATATAGCCAACTCCACATGATGATGATGAGTGCCAAGAAAACCTACATAAAAGCACAAAATAATTCCTCAGTGCCAAGACATGACTTCCCAGTCAATAATCATTTGATGAGATCCCCACATGATCTCTTCTTTTCTGTTCCCCTCAAGATACACTGCCCTTGGGTCCTCCAGACGCCAATTTCTTCTTTTTTTTTTTCAGAAGAGGTATTTTCTCAATCTTCTATTGAGATTGAGATAATAAGGTGATACTATTTTCCACTTCTTCACTAGCATTGGCATCTAAGTTGATTCCACACCCCTAGATGATAGTAACTAGTGTTGTTGTGGATCGGGTCTGGTTCATGACAGAGTAGACATTGAACTGACCCAATGCATAAATGTGCTTAACCAGTATCAAACAAGACCCCATTGGGTTGATAATCCAGACTACCAGATCTGACAAAATAAGACCCAATTATAATTGACAGCTATAGTTTTAACCAAGGTAAACATTGTGAAATATGCAAAAATATAGAATGCTATTTTATAATACTACCTTTTATCATCTTTTATGTGATGATACTACCTTTTATAATACTACCTTTTATACTGAATGCTCTTTTATCATCTTTTATGTGATGATAAAAGATGCATAGGTAGACCGTTTTCAAGCTGTTCAAAATGGTAATCATATTCATTAGTTGGCAATAACAATGGTACTCCATATATTTAAAATACTGTAGCCAATTTATGTTATAATACTACCTCTTGTACCCCACATAGCATCATTGCATCAGTAGCTTTCATTGGGGA
This sequence comes from Nelumbo nucifera, assembly GCF_055504915.1. NCBI lineage: Eukaryota > Viridiplantae > Streptophyta > Magnoliopsida > Proteales > Nelumbonaceae > Nelumbo > Nelumbo nucifera. The sequence goes on from NC_142653.1 coordinate 75,333,496, forward strand.
AAATGTCGATTCCAGTAATATTTCGTGTTGATAACCATATGGAAATATATCATGCAAATATTAGGAACTTGTGGACATTTTAAACCATCCTATTAAACCTATAATTTGACAATAAACCAACTTATTTGTTAAATTGACCCATTTAGATATCACAATGAATAATATTATTCAGTCACTTTATTTCTTAATCAGTTTAGAACAGACAAAATCAACCCCCAACACATCTTCCTCTAATGGGTAGAAGTATAACGTGGTGTTGCATCACCCTCCCAAAGAGGATAAAACACTTAATTCCTTACTTAGAACAACTTGTTTTTTTCTGATACAACAAAAGAGTTAAACAACAGAAAAGGAACCACCTAGAGCATCTATAAGGAGGATGCAATCCAAATCCCACAGGCAAGAGTTATTTGTGTTAATGGACTGATAATGACCTTCATTGGAAAGGGCAGTCAGCAGCTTGGTTTCCCTCTCTACCATGATAATCACTTATCCTGATGTTTGCTTCCTCTCCAATCTTTGCACATTCATTCTTGATGATGTGACATATCCATACAGCTTTGCTCGAACCTTTTAGTGCTTTGACCATGATGGAAGAATCTCCTTCAATCGTAACTGGGGATTGCTTTGTTTTGCCATTTTATGAGCTTGGAAGCTTGCCAGCATTTCCACCACCATTATCGAAGATTTACCAATCAAACCAGCAATAGTTTTGATAATTTCACCTTTATAATTTCTCAGAATGCACCCAAATGCAAAATCTTCATTTTCTTTCCTTGACACATCAAAATTTGTCTTAATTGTATATGGGTCTGGTGGGTTCACCCAAATGATTTTTTTCTTTGTTTGTTATGGTATTTCCTTGAGCTTCAATAGTCTCTAGAACTCTCCAATGCCTTTTTTATTATCTCTGGGGGCCTATATAATTTGTTATTGAATATCTTTTCATTTCCGTTCTTCCATAAATACCATAGATAGAATGTAACTGATTTTTTCCCATAAGCCTAGACTCTATCACTTCTGAATTTAATTAACTCTTATCCACCAGTCTAGGAGCAATTTGTTTAGTTCAAACTTTGGCCTTGGGAGTTGGCCCTCTAATAGAAACCAAGCTTGAGTTGCCAATTGACAGGGAAGAAAATATGATTAAGTTTCAAGATTGCCACGTATTTGACAATCTGGATCACAATTAAAACCCCCTGTATTAAGTTTTCTTTTGTTGGAAGCTTATTCCTTGATTTTTTGGGGGCTATTTCTTTGCTAAACATATTGTTTTATTTTGGTGAGACCCCAGTTTTTTTAATCTGGGTCGATGATATCCTCCACTTTTCTACCTTAAGTTCTATATCATTTTGACATGGAACCACATCTTTTAGGAGTACATTCATAACCCAATTATCATGCCAAAGGTCATGAGATTTACCATTCCCGATTCTCCAGGCTATACATTCTTTTTCAAATTCTCTCTTTGGTTACAGATACCTTTCCAAGTCCAAGAGATTTTTTTTTTTTGACTGGAAAAAACTCATTCCCTTCAAATATTTTGCTTTCACCATTTTAATCCATAGATTGTTATTTTCATCTTTTAGGATTTTCCATCCTTATTTTAAAATGTTTGCAGAATTTATATGGTCCATTTTCCTTGTACCCAAATCCACCATTGGATTTTAGCATGCAAACCTTATCCCATCTTTTTTTTATCAATGAACCTTATCCCATCTCTCAAGGCAGAAAAGCTTTTTATCTTTTTTATTACCCCAGAAGAACATTTTCTGAAGTTTTTCTAACTCTTTACTTGAAGACTTGGGAAATGGAACATCAACATTTGGTATTGGGTCATATTAGCAATAACATTTCAGCATTTTGACTCTACCACCCATTGAAAGAGCTTTGCTTCTCCATCCCTCTAACTTTTTTTTACTTTGGCAATACACTTACCAAAGGTTTGTTTTCCTACACTTTCATTTATTAGAGGGGCTCCGAAATATTTTCCTTCAAATTGTACTTTGGGATTTTTTTAAATTTTTCTAGCATTTTCTGTAACCTCCCAGGGAAGTTTTTTGAGACAAAGAGGGAAGATTTATGATAATATGGTAATTACCCAGAAGCTTTGGCATAATTGTCCAGGATTCCTTTGAGAAAATTAAGCAATGATCTATAAACTGAAGAATCGGAACAGTTGGAGCATTTCTCATTACCCTAATTCCAATATCTTTTTTTATGTCATCCATGAATTTCCACATGTTTTTTAATAGAGCTTCACAACAAAGAACGAAGATATAGGGGAATAGGGGGTCTCCTCGCCTAATCCCTCTTGTGAAGTTAAACTTTAGTCCTGGGGATCCATCGACTAAGATAGTGATAGATGACTGAAGTTATACTCTCTATTACCCAATCAGCCCATTCTGGTGCAGGCCCATTCTTTTAAGATATTTTCTATGTAATTCCATTCTAGCCTACCATAGGCTTTTTCCATGTCAATATTGTATGTCATATACCCTGTTTTTCCATTCTTATGCTTCATTGTATTAACTATTTCATTAGCAATTAAAACCTCAAAGCTCCCTTCTCTACGTGCACCCAAGGTTGAAAAGGTACACTCCTTTTTTTAATTTTTATTTCAAAATTTTACAGGAGGTCAAGTCTTAGTCATGCCTACCACTTGAAAAGTGACTCAACCTCCTCTTCCTCCTAAATACCTACGTCATTGTACTTCCTTGTTCAAACAAAGCAATCAGTCTGTTTTGGTTACTAGCATAGGGACAGCCCTCGATTCAAAACAAATCCAAAAAACAGGAAAGAAAACAAAAAGAAAGGCCTATCATGACTAAAAACCTTGGCTTGCGAAAAATAGGCTGTAATATTGCTAACTTGAGAAGAGAAGGAAATTACCAACCATGTGGCTAAAGGAGGTTCCTTCAAAAATCTTTCACTGATCTGTGTTATTGGCTAATGGCACCAAAACCATTTCCTGCTTACTCTCTTGAGGCTTCTTATCATCAATCACCCTTCCCTTACCTAATCCATATGTTTGTTTGCTAACATTAATTAAGGGTGACCATGGGTCTGGCTGGGGTTAGCACCTATAAAAAGGGCTATAGAGTAGAGGCCCAGGCCCTACTTGATCCACAACCTAGATTGGGCTTCAAGGCCTATATCTTCAAATATAATATTTCATATTATATGATATAATATATGTTATACTTCATATGTATAATACGCACATAGTGTGGACTGGGATGGGCTGAACTAGAAATGATTGCCCCTACTTAGCTCCTCACTTCCTCTATAATGGAGTACTATTTGTGAGGTTCTTTTATAAAGACTAAGAATATACCCATAGGGCTTGATAGCCTCAGCTAACACCAAAAAACAAAAAGACAAAAGCCCACAAAACAGCAATAAAGTTACATTACTTGAGCCCAATACAATCTATCTATCCATTGTGGCCCCTTATTATGGCCAACCCATCAGCCAGCCCATTAGTAGATCTTTGAATCCAAGATGCAACTGCTTCCACTTCACACATGATGATTCTTAACTCTCTTACATCATATCTATATTTCCAAGGAACCTTCTAGTTATCCCATATCCACCCAACTACTACTTTGGAGTCCCCTTCAATTTTCAAATTTCTAATATCCATGCCGTTGGCCTGTCTTATCCCATATAAGATTGACTACAGGTCTGCCTTAGTTGAGTCCCCAGACCCTATGGAACCGAAGAACAAATCCACAATGTTTCCTTATTCATTTCCAAACACCCCCTCCAATACCTGCCACTTCCAGTCCTGGGTTTCCCAAGCTACCCATCAATGTTCAACTAAATATTGCCTTGTGGCACGCCTTGTTGATTGAGTTTATCACTTCCCGTATCTCCTCAAAGCTTCCCTCCAGCCACTCGACCTAGAGGAATCTCCTCCAGGCATCAAAATGCAATTAATGAAATCCAACTAATCCCAAAGTGCAACAGACCACCCATCCATGAAAATCTTCTCAGATACCAGTACTTTATAAAGCCTAACCATGCCTTATCTATACTATATAAAGCAGACACTTTCCTTGGTTTTGGTTATATAATGTTAAATTTGATTATATATCATTAACTTATTTCTTTACCCTTTACTTGCACACATGCACATCACATGCCATTACACTAGTAACCATAAAGCCCATAAAGGAGCATAGATTACAAGGATGCTGACATAGATGAGGTGGAAAACTAGGCAAGATAAAATTAGATATGTATTTTAGAGCAGCACTAAATTGCTCAGACAATACTCAAAAGGAATAATAAGATCAAGATACTTTAGTCATATGAAACAAAGTCTGAATATATAAGATCAGAGTTCACAAAACAATTGCAAAGGTCCTATCAGGTAGGCTGAGGAAAGTTTTACCAACAATAATCTCACCATTCCAAGGGACCTTTATAGAGGGCAGGCAAATAGTGGACTATAGATCCTAGTGGCAAATGAATGTTTAACAGAGAAGAAGACTCAAAAGGAATATTTTAGAGAAGCACCGATTTGCAATCAGACAAGGCTCAAAAGGAATAAGATCAAGATGCTTTGGTCATATGAAACAAAGTCTATAAATATATCAGCATCAAAATTTACAAAATTTCAAGGATCCTATCAGGCAGGTTGAACAAAGTTTTAACAACAATAATGACACCATTCCAAGGGGCCTTTGTAGAGGGCAGGCAAATAGTGGACCAAATCATAGTGGCAAATGAATGTTTAGCAAGGAAGAAGATAAGAGGTAAGAAAAGAATTATCTGTAAGCTGGACCACAAAAAGGCTTTATGATTTGGTGGATTGGTCCTTGCTCCTAGAGGTAATGGAGAAATTTGGCTTGGGAGAGAGGTGGAGATCATGGATTAAGGGGTACTTAAGCTTGGTGCAATATTCAATCGTGATTAATGGACCCGCAAGGGATTTCTTCCCTGCTAGGAGAGGTTTGAGATAGGGTGACCCTCTTTCCCCATTCCAGTTCACCCTGGTCGCTGAGGTGCTCAACAGAATGATGACTAAGGCAGGCTTGGACAACTCACTAAGAGGGTGGAGAGTTGGTAGGGAGGAAGTCATGGTTACACTTGCAGTTTGCAGATGATAAAATGCTCCAACTAACTTATGGTTACACTTGGACAGCTCGTGATGGCTACAACTCTGGTTCCCTTAGGCTGTGTTTGGTTGCAATGCAAATGCAAATATATACACTGCATATTTACCCTCTTTCGGTTCATGAATGCAAACACGGTTCAGATTTTAAACCGTTTTTGTACTCATCTTGTTTGTTTGAAATCGGTGCTAAGTGTGGGCCCCATCATTAAATGCTCCAATGCCTCAACCTTGGTTAAAAAGTTGGATTATCAATGAATACAAAATTGTATCCAAAAAATAGGTACAGTAATGCTCTCTTTTCAGAGTATAAAAAATGTGAGAAAATACATTTTTGATCCGATAATCATTACTTTTTTACATGTCAAACAAACGCTCGCAAACGTGAACCACAGTACATAAATACCCCAGTTCGGCGTTTGTATTGCAAACAACCGGAGCCTTGGTATTCTAAAAGCATTGATAAGAAGTTTCGAGGATAGCTCTAATCCAAGAGTAAATTGGAGAAAGAAATGTATTGCAGATGTTAATGTGCAAGAGGAGGCGTGGGTTAGCTGAAGTGCTAGCTTGTGAAGTTAAAAACAAGCCCATAGAGTACTTAGGTCTCCCACTGGGCAGGAACCAATGATTGAGGATTTTTGGAAACTAGTACCGGAGAGATTAAACAAAAAAACTAGCCTCCTAGAAAAGGAATTATCTCACTGGGTCACTGGGAGGAAGAATAACTTTGATCAAGGCCACTCTAGCAAATCTCCCAGTTTATTTCCTCTCTACTTTTCGTGTCCTTGTTAAGATTGTTGAGCAATTAGAGAAGACCACGATGGGAACCAGGGGTTGAAAATAAGGATCATTTGGTTAATTAGGAACAGATTAGTAGGCCGAAGGAGAAGGCGGGACTTAAGTAATTTGGTTCAAAGGAATCTTGCTCTCTTAGGGAAGTGGCTGTGGAGATTCCCACTTGAAAAAAGGCTCTAGACAAGGTTATTAAAAGCATACATGGGCAATTGGACTGTGTCTGGGACGTAAAGGTAGCCTCTAATGCAACTTCAACATCTCCTAGCAAAACAATCTATGAGGTTAGACCTGTTCATGGGCCGGGTGGCCCGACAGGCCAGCCCGGCCCGGCCCCCGGACGGGCTTGAACACCTATATAGGCCCGCGGGCTTAACCTCGGGCCAAAAAGCCCGGCCCGCAATAAATTCAAGCTGGGCTCGAGATTTGCCAAAATAGCCCGGCCCGAGCCCGGCCCGACCCATAACTAAACCTAAAAACCCTAGTCGAAGACCCCTCTTTTTTTCACCTCTTTCCCTTCTTTTTCCAACCAAATTCTTCTTCTCCACATCCTCTTTCCCTTCTTTATATTCTTTTTTTAATATAAATAAATTTTGAATGTATATATTTTTTTAATGTAAATAAATTCTTATTTATATTGATTATTGAATAGGGAAAATATTTAATTTTTTTTATTAGGTCGAGCTTCCAGTTCGGGCTCGGGCTTCGGGCTTTTTATTAGGGCCGGGCTCGGACCCAAGTTGTAAGCCTGTTGGTCGGGCCGGGCTCAGGCCTAACATATTTCTGTTAATGAAGAGTAAAAGACCAGCCCGAGCCCGGCCCAGCCCGGCCCATGAACAGGTCTATATGAGGTATATCCCATCTTCCTCGATCTCATTCAGTATGGTGTGTTGGTAATGGACTAGAAGTGCTATTTTGGGAGGATATTTGGTTGGGGGACAACACTCTCAGAATCCAATTTCCTTTGCTCTATGCATTCTCCATTTCCAAACTTGAACCTATCTCAAAATTTGTGGCTTTCACTGAATCAGGTTTAAGTTGGGACTTTGGTTTTATAACAGGGCTTAGGGATTCAGAATGTGATTCTCGTATGTTTTTATTGGCTAGACTTAAGTCAATTTATTTGGATCAAAATTTGGAGGACAATAGGGTGTGGTCAATTTCCCCGATTGGATATTTCACTTGCACCTCTTTTTCAATCGTAACACAACCTACTACATTGGAGGTGAATTTCCTGGTGAAATAAATTTTTGAGCAAGCCTATCCCTCCTAAAATTCAAACCCTTTGTTGGGAGATCTTTCTTGGAAAAATCAACACCTATAATGTGCTGCAGAAAAGGCCAAATAAATGCCTCTCCCCTCACATGTGTTCCCTCTGCTTGAATAGTGAAACAATTTTCCATATTTTTATATCATGTTCCATTGTGCATTGTATTTGGAAGCAGCTTTGTTTTTTATTTGGGTGCAGATGGACTGCTCAAAAAGCAGCGGGCCTTTTTGATTCTCATTTCTTGAGACAGCCAATAAAAAGAGGAATATTACTTTGGAAAGCAATGAGAGCAGCTATGTTTTGGACTATTTGGGAAGAAAGAAATTGGAGAATATTAAATGATAAGAGTAGGACTCAGGCAGAAATCTTTGATTTAGTTAAACTGAAGGCTGCACATTGGGTGAAAACATTGGATGACTTCAAAGTCTTTTCATTGAATGATATTTTGAGAACCTGAAAAGAGGTGGCACTATCGGCTCAAGATAAGGCAAGGAGAGTGGTGGAGTGGAAGCCCCTGGCCCCCATTTTTATAAAACTCAACTTTAACGGAAGCTTTATTGGCAATAGGGGATTGGCTGAGGTAGAGGGTCTCTTCAGAGATAATAGAATGTAGAGTGGTGGCCTTGTATTCAGAACATTATTGGAGCATGGTAATACATTGACAGCAAAACTGGTTACTCTACTGCAAGGGTTAAGGCTTCCAAAACAATTGGGCTTCCACAATCTAGAGATGGAAGGGGATTCCCAAGTATTCATCTCATGGACCAAGAACAGTTCCCAGATTCCTTGGGTATTCCAGTATAAATTCAAGGAGATTGTAAGCCTACCAAGGGAGCTAAATGTTGCCTTTAAGAGGGTAATAAAAACAGCAAATGGAACAACAGATTCTTTGGCCAAACAATGGGCTGCAAGATAGCAAATGTTTTGGGAAAATCTGTAATCTTTTGATGTTTTGGGGTGGAATTTACACCCACACTCTTGTAAGTTGTAACTCCTAAACTTTCATCAATAAAATTCTTTTTCCGCTGAGAAAAAAAAAATATCATCATCAGAACAAGCAGGCTATATATCTTTAGCCTCTAGATTAAACACCTCATTCACATGGGTGATAAAATCAGCCAATTCCATGATGTGCACCCAAGCAGGCCAAGAGATGGAAGGAGTAGCAAAGCCTTACATGTATATTGGGAAGTTGTTATGTCCTTTTTTTCATTATTATTTTTTATAGGTGGGCAGTTCTCATATCGAACCATGCTCTTCCTTTTAGGAGTTATAAGGTGCATTGATTGGCCTCAGCCAAATGTTTTGAAGGACAGACCGACAGAAGTGTGAGACAAGTTGTCAGCCCATCCATTAACAGAATATGTGGCATAAAATGGGATATATTCTGTTAGGAGTTCCAAAGGTTTTGGACCATTGTACCTCTTTCATTCACATGGATTCTTGCTGCCAATCCCATTAAGGTGGGATAAACCAAGTAATAAAGATGATGAATCTTTGTAAGAGAAAAAATGTACAAATGATATATCCAACTATGATGCTGGAAAAATGGTATTGATCAAAAATAAAAAATAAAAAACTATGATGCTGGAAAGACGTGATACCAGAAAAACATATAACCAATCAACCGCCATCATAAAGTGGTAACCAATCAGGTTAGTTTTCATCAAAATTCAAGGGGGTTGTGATTAGTCAAAGGCTTTCTGGTATCATGTCTTTACGGCATCATAGATTTTTCCATATTAAGTACATGACAAGGAGAATGACAAGTTTCTGCAAAAAAATACATATGCAAGTTAAGTTTCTACCATTTGAAATGGCCAAAAAGAGTTGGCAAAAAACAAAAAAAAAAAAAACTCTACTTCCATAATGCACATAGACTTCATCCAGATATTACTGGACCTTAAATAAATTGCAGGACAAACTGTAGAGATATCCTAACAATAAATCAATGGCAATAGAAACTTTAATCAGTTTAAGCACAAACATTAACCAGACCAGATGGGAAGTGTAAATAACAAACAGGGTTATGAAGTCCTTTTCGCATGCAACCATGAAGCAGTTATTGCTTAAGAATTAAAATAATCATATTTTATCTCAAGTTTCAAATTTGCATTTATGGATCAAAAAATCCAATATTACCTCTTCGTTATTTTGTTCGTGTTGCATTTTTGTTCTCTGCCTCACAATGCGATTCTCTTCCATGGTCTTTCGAAGCTTCTCACTCACTATCCCAAAACTCTCCTTAAGAGCCTTATTATTCCTCCGTTCTTTGTCAGCCTTGTTCTTGTACCAGATTAGTTGTTGATTATCTTCACTCATTTGTTTCATTGGTTCCACAACCATTTCATGGTAAGACCTCATTTCAAATTTCAATCTTGTTTTACCTAACCAAGTGCATGAATAAGTTAGAAATTATTGAAAGTGGGCTACTGACAGAAACTTGTGTAACATAAGTAGTTAAACCAAACATTCTGACAAATAAGATAACAGGTAATTACTGTCCAAATATTTAAAATTCTTAACCAGATGACCAAAAGCAAATGCATTGACTGAATAGTAGGATATATATGAAGAACTGTAACAGTTAGTTGCATGGTCAGAAACAAGTGCACACAAGACATGAATGCCCATGCTGACACATAAAGACTAGGTAAAAGTTTCAAGGAATGAATTGGACCTTGACAATGCTGGTTGAAGATGTCCAAATCGTCTTTGCATGCCATGTAACCATACAGCTGGCGTTTCCCACCTGCCAAGAAGGGCACACGATGACGATCCCAAGCCTCTCTATCTGTTCCTTGATCAGAAAAATGTTTGTGCAAGCGTTCAGCTTCTAAATAGCCTACTGCAGAGGTCTCGAATATCAGGACACTCATTCCCCGGTGCCCTTGTGGACCATAAGAATGGCGAGCTTTCACTGCAGCATATGAACTAAAATAATCGAGTAGTTCTTGATTACCCATGCCTATCCACTGTAAAATACCACTCAGCACAACAGGTTGACAATATTAATACCAAACCATGAAAAATTCAGCCAACCCTCTATTAAGCTCACTGGCATACAGAAATCATTAGCAGGGACATGAAATAAATTACCTTTCTGGTTAAGAGAATGGGTAGGGCTCTGCTACCAACAAAATGCTCCCAACACTGTCCCAACAAACCATTGCAGCCATACATTGGGAACATCTCCTTGTCATTCACTTATGGGAAGATGTTCCCAATGTGCGACTGCAGTGGCCGGTTGGGAAATGTTGGGATTGTCTGGTTGGTAGCAGATCTGAACTCAAGGCAATGACCAGAGAATTCAGAATATCCATGCTAGCAAATGCCCTATTGTTTAGGTTAGTTGCAAGAGTAGCATGAAAGTCCCACCATATGGTAGTGGTGAGGTATAAGGTTTTTCCAATTCCCTAAAAAAAGCAACTTTTATTTCCCGTACAAGAACATCCTCTGCAAACAGTTTGCAAGGTACATAGTAGTACATAACAAGGAGTTATGTGACCCAGATAAAGCAAGGATATACCTGGACAACATATCATACACAGACCATATGGTAGTGGTGAGGTATAAGGTTTTTCCAATTCCCTATAAAAAAGCAACTTTTATTTCCCGTACAAGAACATCATCTGCAAACAGTTTGCAAGGTACATAGTAGTACATAACAAGGAGTCATGTGACCCAGATAAAGCAAGGATATACCTGGACAACGTATCATACACAGAATTTTCACAAAATATCCTACACTACATGACACCATTATACAGGTATCAATGATAAATGTATCAAAGAAAAGAAGTCCATATGATTGAGGAATCTTTGACATGACTTCAAATTTTCTGATTTCTTTGTAGAAAATTAACAAGGCTATTAAAAATGTAAATACTATTACAATAGGCCTCCCATGTTCTTCCAAAATTTCAGCAGAAACAAGGTTAGCTATATAATAGAGATCTATTGAAAATTGAAACAAGGAAACTTGATATTGACTGCCTACGTGGAGTCCCGAAATGGCTTTGTCGTGTTAGCTGTAAGATTCTCACCACATGTGGCAAGTCATCCAAGAGACCAAAATGACTTTATCAACAAAAAACCTCTTTGCCAGACAACATTTGGAGAGAAGAGTTGAAACTATAAATAGTAGCTTATTGGTAGCAACCCAACAAGTACCAATATATACAGCTAATAACCGAGGCACCAAATATGGACTATGGAATCAATCCAGAGACATATCTAGTGATAGATCCAAATTAGCCACTCAGAAAAGAAGAGGGTCCATGTAACAAAGAGATATAACAGCACATCAAAAAACTTCTTCCAAAACTCACTTGTTACCATAGTACCTCTGTCATACTTCCAATACCAATTTCACATGAGAATCTCTAAAGACAAAGATATACATGCCTTGACATAATAATGAGCACGAACTAAGACAAATTAAACAATATAGACTAGATGCAGCAAGCTCTTAAATGAAACAAACAACAAGAGAAATATTGAGCTATGGTATTTCTCCGATGAATAAAAAAATTATGTTTGTACCTTGTCATTCTCATCCTTCTCAAGCCTTGTGTTCATAATAACAACCATTGGTGGCCAAACTATTTCTTTATCAGCAACTGTCTTTTCAAGACCTTTCCACTTCCCATAGGCTTCCCCAGAAGGTATGACTGACGTTCCCCTCCTTGCAAGCTCCTCCTCCAACACTTCAGCAAATTTCCTATGGAGTAATACCCTTTTGGCACCTTTAGTCTTCGCATGTGTCATTAGAGGCTGCAATCCACGATACCAGTCAATACCACCAGGGCCATTTTTGCAGGCTGGGCAGTGCCACTGCCTTTGTGGCTCATTTATCTGTTCAACAGTCAAATTATCCAAGGATTCAAAGAAGATCTTGAACCATTTGTTCTTCTTGCGTGTCTCATGGCTTTCTTGGCTTGCATCGGAATCAAATTCATCACTGAAATTATCATCATCACTATCATCTGCAATATCAGCATCATCGTCGTCATCATCACCAGGGTGTGGATCACCCATGTCATGCCCAAAATCTTCTCCAGCAGAACCACCAGGAACCTTTGACATGGTGTTGCCCTTGCTCTGCACATCTTCTGAAGCATTAGATTGCAAGCTGCTTCTTGCAGGCCATTGCCACCCATTCTGTAAAGGGGGAGGTATAACAGGTGGAGGTGCCATATAAGCAGTTTCCCAATTCTTATTAGATGATTGAGGTTTTGCATTACCTCTTCCAGTTGATCTCTTAGAATCAGAAGTTTGGACATGCCACGTACCCCCAGAAGCCTTACCCATTCCACCACTGCCACCCTTGCTAGCCCATCCTGTTCCACCATTGCTGGCCATGCCAAGCTTATGAATTGTATCTGCACTGCCCCAGGCTTTAGGAGCAGAACCCTGAGAACCCCATGATTTTCCGGCACCAGTTCCAGATCGATTCTTTGATTTCTTTGCAAAGACCTCCCAGTTTCCATCTTCTGTAGATTCCAAGCTTATGTCAGCCACGTCACAGCTAAGCTGGTCAACTTTGGGGCTGTTATTACCGAAACCAACAGCAGAAGAAGTCCCATTTTGAGGACTTTTTCCTTTGTCCAGTGAATTGCCATCAATTTTCTTTGAATTCATTTCCTAGTGGTTCCTGCACCATGACATTGAACACAGGGCCCAATCAGAACGTAATCTTAGAACCAAAGAAACAAATGAACAATCATAGAGGGCATTTAAGATCCTAAGAAGGTAAACCACAATCACATTTACCAACACAATATTGACATTTATGAACAGCCCAGAGTGGTACACAATATTGACATTTATCATCATTAATCATATTGAGTTTATCATTTCAAAATTCCCTTCATAGGAACTATAAAATAGTGAATTTCACTCCTGCACATGTGCTTTATGTCCAGAATCCATTGTATAGTCCGTGTACAAGTTACATAGTAAGAAGAATGACATCTTTAATCTTTAGAAGTATAATATATTCTAGATACATTTAGAAATTTAAAATATGCACACTTAACTAGAAACAAAGAAGCAAATTATTCACTCAAATGTGAAATACAAATGAGATTCATATACTTAACCTTAAATATAATTTATAGAAAAAAAAGGGTCATAACAACAACTCAAAAATCAATTTCCATTTAATCATATTCAAGCTTAATACAGAACCCCATGCAATGCATACAAGAATATTGATTAACTTTAAATGACCACAAACAAAGAAGTTTACATTTTCAACTTTCGCACCAAGTACTGACATGTATAAAAAGCAAACACATATTGCCTCACATTTCCTGCTTTATTTGTTTCCTTTTCTTTATATGTAAAGATATTCCTTATAGAACAAAGAAACTTTTTCAAAAATCATCTCAGGGATGGCTAAAGGTTCTTTACTATCAAGTTATATCAGAAAACCATTATTGAAATACACGCTTCCTGAAGCAGAACCACCCACACAGCAGCTAATTAGGTGGCTGCAATAACCTTAATGCAAGCTGGAAACAGGGCCACAAAACCCTCAGCTTGCTGGTTTAAGCTTAACCTTGACTTGTTTAGAAGTGTAAAACGGGTCATGCCGGTCCAGCCCGCTCGCGGGCCATCCTAGGCCATGCCGCCCTCCCCAAGTATAATTTGGGGGTCGGCCCAGCACAGCCCACGGCCCAAGCCCGTGTGGGCCCGTGCCATGTCATGCCACAAGCCTGGGCCAGGCAGGCTGCAGGACGTGCTGAGCTGGGCCACAGGCCAGGCCTTGGGCGTGGGCCGAACCAGGCCAGACTGGTTTTTTTTACATTCTTTATTTTTGTATTTCTTTGCTAAGTAAAACTAAAATATTTAACTTTCCTTTGGGAACTATTTGAAAAAATAATTTTTCAAATATCAAAATTATTTGTTCCGGAGGGGTTACTAGATCACGTGCCATGACAGCGAGAACTGGATAATTTTTTCCATGTTCACTCCACTAGGCTAAAATATAAAAATTATTTGTCCCCTCCAAGGTGAAGGAAATATCACCTAAAGTAGAAAAACTTGCTTGTAAATAAAAATTAAGTTTAGTAAATAAACTTGTTGTCGAGACAGTGGATTTCTGCCTCTTACCTAATAAATAAATAAGTTTTTCTCTTCCACTATTAGACTCAAGTTCAGAAGTGGAAGATGCAACTATACAAGTTGTAGAAATTTTATTATTCCCTCTTACTTCAAATTCATATAAACTATACATTTCAAATAATAAACTATTAATATCTTCTTTTTTATTTCCAATTTCAATATTCATATTTTCACAATATGTTTCAAGTAAAATATCTAAACCATCTTTCCTAATCCTAAGATCTAATATTATAGCTAAATAATAAAGAGGAGAAATGTTCTCCCAATATTTTTCAATTTATTTTCCATTGTTTCAACTTGTACAGTTGCATTTTTTAAGTTGTGGATTTATAGAATTATGTAACCATTTTTCAAGTTTAGTATATTCAGCTAACAAAAATGGTTGTTCAGCATGTACAATGTATTTTGCTAATTCTTAACTCATTTTTTTCTTGAAAATATTTAGAAGTGTCATCCCCCCCGCCCAATTTGTGTTTGTGTTGTTCTTCTCCCTTCTTCTTTCTCATGGGTGAGCAAATGTTTGCCCAAATGGCCAGTACCACCCTTGCTACAATAGCTAAAGACTTTCCTAAATTTTTGGCAAACTGCTCTTTTTCCCTTCCCCTAAACATCCTCTACTTTAAATATTTTCCAAACTGGGATAATCAACTTAGTGGCCTTCTTTTTCTTTCCCCTAGTATCTGTAAGGGTGGAAACATTACCATGCTACAACTAAATATCGTCGACATTGAACATGTTAGGGAATTGGTTTTGGGAAGAGCCAGCCATTTTGTTTAAATTCTAAAAAAATAAAAATTAATTTAATTGCACTTACCCAAATATTCGGTTCGGAATCCCAACTTGATTTCAATGGTTGAAGACTGTCAACTCCAAGAGTCCAAGCCTCCCAAATTATATTTGAGCTATTGAGAAAGCCTTCTTGTTGAAACTTCAATAAAGTTGAGAATTGGAGAATCAGAGAATGTATGAGAGATTGAGAGATTGAGACTTGAGAGAGTATTGAGAACTAGAGAATTGTTGAATTGGTGTGATGAGAATGGTGGATGATAAGGCTATTTATAGGAATTGAAAATAATTCCACTGCCCAAAATACCCTAAAAACTAGTCATTTTTTAGTTGTTAGGAGGGGTATTTTGGTCATTATAAAGTTATTTATCACTATACCCAAAATGCCCCCCAAACTAGTTGTTGTATAGTTGTTGGAGGCATTTGTGTCATTTTTCCCCCCCCAAAACCAAAATACACAAATACCCCCCCATATAGCTATTTATAGTTGTTAGGGGGTATTTTTGCAAATAAAACCCAAAAAGTTGAAACTAGCTGTTAGGGGTTCCCAACGGCTAGTTCATCGGGCAAGCCGAGCGTGGCCCGCTATGGGCCCGTGACAGGCCATGTCGCCTGTCGTGACGCGGGCTGGGTCATGTTGGATCGGCACGCACAGTCGTGCCGTGCCATGTCAGCCCGTGGACCTGGAACCCCAGGCCCAACACAACCCAGACCATTGTGTCAGGCCTGGCACAGTCCGTGTGCTATCATGCCAAGTCAAGGCCGTATTTACACCTCTAGACGTGTTTAACATAGTAGAATGGACAGAACTAAAAAGATAGAATAATCACTAGACAAGTGAAGCAAAATTGAAAATGGGGTGAAAAGGGCTAAATGGAACTTAAGGTTTGGGGAAAATAAGAGGGAATTGGTGTGGGTGATAGGTCACAATGGAGTAGGCACCAAACCATAAATCTTGTAGGAGCAATTAAAAAATCATTCACTCATCGTCTCAAAACAATCTTTACAATGATACATGTAGATGATCATTCACCTTTTGAGATTTACAATATAATTACCTTCCTAATCAAATGTAAATAAACAAAGAAACACTTGTTAACAATGGAATGCAAGGCATGGTTTGATGTAACAATGGAAGAGTATCAAATTAATCAAAATTTTGATTTAAAATTCTCTCAACCAAAGATTTGATTGATATTATATCAATCGCAATTTTGATAGAGATTGAGAAAATACTTCAGATTTATTTAGATTTCAAATTCTTTCCTTAGTTGCATCAAACCATGACTTCTAAAATAGTTGGCCCTTCCTCTAGGAGGAATGCAAGATAAAGCTCTTGTTGGGGGTAATAATTGATAGAATTGAGAATAAATTGCTAGCAAGGAAAAAGAACTGCATTTCAACTCAAAGGGAATGGACTGGCTCTCGTCAAATCAACATTGTCCCATCTTCCTATTTATTTGGTTTTATTGTGAATCAATGGTGATTTTTTGAGAACCCGTATAAAGCAAATTTTGGGCTTGTAACGAGGACAATAATGCAGCATGCTTGGCATTAGAGGCAGATTCCCCAAGCAAGCAGAGATGCTATTATTAAAGCTCATAACAGTTTTAAAAGTTTAAGGCGCAAAAAAAGTGCAAGGGTCATTTTGTGCCCGTGGTGCAAGGCTCAAGGCAAGGCACACACCTTATTGAAGCAAGGCACAAAATTGCAAAAAAAAAATCTAAAAAAATCAAGAAATGTCAAAAAATTAAATAAAATGCAAATTATTAAACATACTACTAATTAAAAATATAATCTTAAAATTTTAAAATAAATGCTTCAAAAAACCTATAATCTCAAATTAAAATACATAAACATAACATGTGAAACATATTAAAATGAAAGTTTAAAAATAAAATCAAAACTCTTAATCTCCATTTATTTCCCAACTGCATTACTTCAAATAGCTAATGTGATGTTAAACATATGCATTCTTGATTCTACAAGCCGCCTTTGTACAAAGCCCCTCGAGGCAAGGCCAAATAAGTTCATATCGGGGTCTTAAATTCTTAATCCCTATAAAAAATAAAGGTTTTATAACTTTTAAGTGTCTTTTAAAAATATCTTTTATTAGGATAAGTTTTAAGACCTTTCCTTTTTATGGGAATTAAGAATTTAAGACCCCTAATATGGACTTGTTTGGGCTTGCTACAAGGAGCTTGGTTTGGGGTCCAGGGGCAAAGCCCCTAGCCCAACTGCTAAACACAAAAAAAACCAAAAAAATGCACAGATTTTCAAAAGGCGCACACCTGGGCTGAAGCACAAGGTGCACCAAGCATACAACTTTTCAAAATACTTTGCCTAGGACCTTATACCCTAAAATGAATCTAGCCAATGCGCCTAGGTGCGACTTTTAAATCATTGACTCAGAAAGCAACTCAAAAGATGAGCATCGAGAAAATAGTGGTAGAAACTAGAAAGCAATCATCAGATCATTCAGAGTCTTAAGAATCCTGGGGTTGAAGCTTAAAAGAAATTTTCTTTTTATTTACAGGAGATTTTGGCTTTTAATCAGGCGCTAAATTTACCTTTGCACAAATCAAGTGAGAATGAAACTTGAGAACTCATTTGGTTCCCCAAAAAGGGCTCAAAGGAGCAGGTGAATTCCCATAGAAACCCATGCAAGGGTCAGACAATGTTTTGGGCAGAGATTTGAGGATCTTTGTATTGGATACCTAATGCTTATGGTGTTTTTGTTTTGGTTTCTATTGTTCTACCAGTTGTTTGGTGTGTTATCTCTACAGCTTTGTCTGGATGTACAAGCTCTTTGTTATTGTCCTTTGTGGTTAAGTGAAATAAAATTCAGCTTAGCAACAAAAAAAGAATGTATTATGTACACTGGACAATCTTAGACCAGCAATTCTCACTGAAGGTTCATTTGGTTTCCTCATCTACTTGCCATGGTTGTACGCTCTTTTTCTGTGCTTCAACTTCTTCTGAGTTTAGCAGGTGAATAAAAGATGAAACTTACTAGACAAGAAGTTTAGCATAAGGAAAAAGGTTCAGGAAATAAACTACGACCTCGGCATGTCAAAGAGACAGTGAAGGAGCCAAAGGAATGGCAGAGACAGTAAACCATGCCAGGTCTTATGGTCATTTTGCTTAAATCATTCCATCTCCTAACGGCAAATATCTAAGTGGGGGATCTCTAAAGTATGAAAAAGTGAGGGTAAGTTTTAAGATAATTGGAAACCCTCTCTTGAACTAAACACTGCCAATTAGTGTTTAAATCCCCTATAAAGTGTGCTGAAAAAGATTTACAAAATCCTTAGGGGTTTTCTATAGGAGCCATCAAATGACAAAAAACAATCATCTTGAGGATTGGAAAGCGGAAAACAAGAATAAAGAAGAGGGAGTAGTAGGAATAGGAAGATTAAAAGATAAGATAAGAATACCATTACTGATCAAAAAAATAAATAAAAAGATAAGAATACCACCTTTCGTAGTCCTTGGAAAGTTATTTCCTCACCATACTTTTCAAGGCAACAAGGGAGCGCTTAGTCACCTAGTTGCCTAGGGTGCATAGGTGTTGCCTAGTGTCTAAAAAGTAAACTTGTTTTTCCTGATGTTTCTAGGCTTGTGTCTCAGAAGCAAACCTTTTCTTCGTAATATTTCAAGGCTAATGTCTCAGAAATAACCATTTTCTTCCTACTATTTCAAGAATAGTGTCTTAGAAATAACCATCGCCTAGTAAAAGGGGCTGCTCTGTTTTTGTCATAGAAAAATAAGAAAAAAATCAACAAAATGAAAAATAAGGAGAAGGAAGGGAGAGCACCTTTTTTTGTCTCAGAAAAGAGAAAAAAAATGATAAAAAAAAACATGAAGGAGAAGGGGTGAAGCCCCTATTTTTGTTTTAAAAAGTGCAAGAAAAAAACTTGAAAATGATGACCATTTCAAGAAGCAGAAGGAAAAAAAAATCAAATGGAGAACAGAAATACAAGGAGAAGAGCCCCTATTTTTGTTCAAAAAAAAAAGAAACGAAAAGAATCAGAAATTTAAGGAGAGATGGTTATTTCTTATCCCAAAAAAAGAAGGCACTGCCAAAAAAGAAAATAAAAGAAAAAGAAGGCATTGATCTGATCCGCTATTTCTATTCTAGAAGAAGAAATCGAACATACATGTGTTCTAATGGTGTTACTTGTTGCTTTAAGTCTTCAATCTTTTACCTTCAAAATCTTTGAAGTCTTTGAACTTCAGTTCTTTATCGCTTTTTTTGGTAAAGAGCTCTATATCATTCAAACCCTAATATAACAAAAAAAAAACTCACAAATGCATGTTGATTTATGAAGTAATAAAAACAATGTTACAGTGTAGCATTGCCTATGTTAATATTATGAGATCAAAATATAAAAATATTGTAAGATAGTGTAAAGTTTGATATAAACTTGCTTGGCATTTAGTTGAGGTGAGCAATAAAAAGCACCTAATTGCCTAGGCGACGCTTAGGCATTGCCTTGACAACTATGTTCCTCAATATTCCCCATTCCTTCAACAAATTAGGTATAACTTGGTTTCTTCTTACTAGATCTAAGGCAAAATTTTGGGAGAACATTTGATATGAGAATTTCCTCTTTGTCAAATTATCCATAGAATCGGAAGGTGAAAGACCATTTATCGATGGATAATTTCATTGAACTTAGGGTTGAGAAGAGGGTTAAGAAAAGCCAAAACTTAAAAAATATTAAATAAAAATTTTGCTATATAGCTTGAATGAGGCTTTCATGGATTAAGGGGTAGGGATGAGAGTATTTGCACTCCACATCCAAGAGACCTTTTTACTTGTGCATCCTTTTCTAAGACTATCACTCTAGTAAACCACCAACCTCATCACTAGACAAGGCTATTTGGGCCAGTCTTTCCATATGTGTGTTCTTTGTCTTAATAGTGGAGAGAGCACCAACCACCTTTTATATCCTGCTTATATGCCTCAGAGGTATGGAATTTCTTTTCTCTCCTGAGTGCAGTTTAGATAGCACCAACCAGGCAACCAATATAACAGACCTATTCTCTACCACCCTATATATATAGAACTGCCCTAGGGCTGCAATCTTATGGGGCATATATATGAAGTGAATGCAAAGATATTTACACATAAAGTAGGCATCAGCATTACCATTGACTTGCTAATGCTGAGAAGTGTTCATCGGACACTGGCTAGTGGCAGCATTTCAACATAGACTGCAAAGGAAACAAAAGGAGTGGAACGCTCCAAGAGAAGGGAACTTAAAATCAAACTTCAATGGTTGTATTTCGGAGAACCTGGGAGTGACGGACATTGGAAGACAAAGAACATGGTGATAAAATCGTTCTTACTTATTCAGGCCCAATTGGCTTTGGCAACTCCTTGAAGGCTGAAATTTTAGCTTTATTACATGGTTTGAAGCTTCTAATCTCACCAGGGTGGACAGAAATCATAATCGAAGGAGATTGGCAAGTCATATTAAGTTAGTTACATGAGGAGGAAACACTCTGGAGATACAGAACATTGATCAAACAAGTGCAAACATTGGGGCACAACTTGAACAGCTTATTCAGATGGATTCCTTGACTTGCAAATGCATTAGCCAAGTCAGGGGTTAAAAGAAATTCTACATTGGGGAACACTGGACATGGGATTTTCATTGTAATATTCACAGATAAGCTATGACCGTTCTACCATTTTCATTGTACTATTTGATTTCCGTATTGTACAGCATTGAGGATAGTATGGTTGTTAGAATGAAATATTGTTGATTATCAAAAATAATATTACAGAAAGGTGTCTGCCCTATGATTTGTCATCTTGGCAAATGCCATATCGCCTAGACAGGCACCTTTTTTGTCGAAGTCATGGTGTTTAGGTGATATGCCCAACCAAGGGTGACTTGTCACCTAGGCAATTCCTTTTTTTTTTGAAGAATAAAGAAAAAGCTTTCAACACCTAGATAATTCCTTGACAACCATCATCATCATCTTAAGCACTGTCCCAACTAATATGGGTCAGCCACATGAATCCTATTTTCACATTCCATTCTGTCTAGCCACTTGAATCACCATAAATGATAGCTTGTTGAGGACTTGAGGTTCATATTCCATGCCTCCATTACTGCCATAATGCCATAAACAATGTTTTAAAAACCGACCCGGAGACCAAACCATTTTTGCCTCCAAGTCGCGGGTCACCGGTTCGACTGGCCAGGTCAAACAGTTCATACCATGCCTCCATTACTGTCATATGTATATATGTTTTTATACATATATGTGTATATATGCATACATATATATGTGTGTAAATATATATTTTAGCAATAAATAATGTATAAATATGTTTTAGATATGTTATATGTATTATTTTATATTTAATTTATGCTTCTTAATTCAGTTTTTAATTTTTTATTTATAAAAATATTAAAAATTGCAATTTGAGGCCAAAAAATGGGTTTTTTTGTGAAAATAACGTGGCAAGGCGCCGTAGCACCTTGGGACGCATAGATCTCAAAAAGTTACCCAATATAAAAAAAAAAAAAATCATCCCAATTGGACATCGGAGTGCAAAGTTATGGCCTCCGAAAGTTTGCATGTATTGAGTGTGCAACCTGTGACCGGGTCAAACAGGTCAACGGTCAAACCATCCAGGTCAAATGGTTCTTGACCAAGTCAAAGGTTGAACCGGACCTGGAATCTTGGCCGGGTGACAGTTCGAACAGTCAGCCGGCTGAGTCAACGACAGGTTGAAAACATTGGCCATAACCTCAGCCCTCAATGAATCTCCTATACCAATTAGACCCGAGAATACTACAATAACATGATCCTCCTCATTCCTAAAAATACCACCCACTCCTCATTGCCCCAGGTTTCCCATGCTACTACCATCAAAGTTGAGTTTTACAAAACCTCTTTGTGATGGTATCCAGCTTCTACAAATCAAATTCTTTTTTATATGGTGTTGCTTAAACTTCCCTCCATTTCTAATGATTTCATTGAGTGCAAAGGATGAAAAGCTCCCCACGGATTTCACCCAATGAGCTAACCTTATAATGATGCTTTCGATAATTGCCTCCTTACTTCTTGCTTCCTCTTTGAAAATTCTTGCATTTCTTATTTTTCTTTCCTTCCTTAAAGGCAAAGATAACAAGCATTTTTCACATTGGCTACTATTTACTGAAGATCAACTCAAAAAGTAGTACTTGGTGACCATGCAACCTGAGATAAAGAAAAATAATTGTCAAACACAAAGGTAGAAACTAAACATTTGAGGTATTAAACCAAATACAAGGTGAAAGGAGCTCCCTTAGGCATGCAGCAAAATCCATTGGAGCAAATGGAAATGCCAACTAAGTTCACATATTCAGAAACCAGTGCAAACAACGACTAATAATCGAATCATACAAATAACTGCTAACTGCCTCACAATGTAAGTTCCAAACAAATAACAACTCCCAACTAACTAACAACTGCTCATATCCCTTAGACATGCAACAAAATCCAATAAAGCAAATGGCAATGCCAACTAAGTTCACATACTCAGAAACTAATACAAACAATGACTGACAATCAAATCCCACAATAACAACTTCCAACTGCCTTACAATGTATGATCCAAACAAATAATAACTTCCACTCGAGTCACAATCAAACCCTACAACATAAATTGAAGAATAAGATAATAACTTCAAACTGCCTTATTGCAGCGAGAAAAGCTTTCAACTACCTTATATTTGTGCTTTGTACCCACAGATATTTTGATGGCACTTAAAATCTTTATTCTTATTTACAGCATCCAATGATTAGGAGCCATTACTTAGTGTGCTGGTAAAATCTCGGACCAGATAGCATGAGAACACAGGCTGAGTCTGAAGGCAGCAACTCCGTGCAAAAGAATGCCAAGAATTAGGATCGTACCCAGTCTACCCATCCCAAGACCCCAGAGAGCTGGAATCAACATTGGGTAATGACCTTTAGCTTCCACCTTCCAGTAATTAGCTTTAGAGAATAAAAGGGATTGATTATAATATATATTACAGTAAAACCTCTTGCTGACATAACCAGTGGCATTATAAATACTTTTTATTGGAATTGGCATTATAAATATGAGTATGAAACACAACAAGTAAACTTTAAAAGATATGGTAGCAGCTCAGATAAAGGGCCAAGACAAATTTAGCTGATTGCGTAGACGTGCATTTCTCTTTAATCAAGTAATTTTCAGCAAGAAAAGTATATTGGACCTCCAATAATTAATGCCACAAGTAACCCATATTTACAACATTGTAACATCTAAAAAAATAGAAATAATTGATATGCAAAAGCTTACTGGTACAAAATTAAAATTAAATTTAGTTAAATGAAACTACAATAAATTTCACCTAACCTAGTCCAGTCACTTGAAGTGTGAAATGTAATAGTTGTTACTCGCTCTTCAAGAAGAACTATTCCCTGAAAGACATATTTTACAATCAGTCAGTCAGCGGGCGCAGAGAGAGAGAGAGAGAGAGAGAAAGAGGACCGCCATATACAAATGAGGGTAAATAGAGAGGAGAGGGCCGTAATGACGGTAAACACGAAGGATAAGTAAAGGAGAAAACCTTGGAAAAGGAAGGGAAATAGACATGGAAGATTAAAACAGAAAAGATTCAAAACCAGCGTTTAATTGAACCATTCAGAGCTTTAAAGAAAGGAAAAATCAAGAACCCACGAAGGGTTTTCGATGAAAATTAAGAAATTCAAAGAGGAATTTAAACAAATAATAATGAAGCCAACCAAAAACATCCTTGATCATAGAAAAACCCAGAGCACAAACTTACGCACGTATAAATACGAATGAAACAAGAAAAAAGACAATTAAAAAAAGAAAGAGATGATGAATGCAGATGCGAACAGAAAAACCCAAATAAGAGCAAACTAGTGAAAATCTTCATACAAATAAGTACCTCAGATGGAATTCCGTCCGATCATCGGCTCATTGCTGAATATGATAGTCCCGCGGAAAATGGTATCACAGTAAAGAAACGCGGAGAAAAGGGAACAAACAAAAAGAAAAGGCAACTCGGAGAACGAGGGTTGAAGCAAAGGAGAGAGAGAGAGAGAGAGAGAGGGAACGGTGTAGTAACCAGCAAGTTTATAAGCCGGCGCTTCTGAATCCGGATTCCAAAACCCTACTTAACTCAATTTGATAAGATAACTGACATTAGAAGAGTGACCGAGTGAGTATAGACTATTGTTGAAAGTTGAAACGTCTGTAAGTGCGCGTATTTCGAGAAAGAGAGAGCAGTGTGTCTATCGTACTGATTACAGTCCTACGAATCGAAATCTACTCTTTATAGGTTTTTTCAATTTGAATGTAGGCAGGGCCCGATCTAACTTCATATTGATTGTAAGATTGGAATCCTCAATGGATAGATCGATGATCTATACCAAAATTTGTTTGAATAAAATTTATCCGTTTTAATAGAATTACCAGCGGAGGGGGGCGAACTTTGTTCAAACATTGTTGAATCAGTCAATGACTTGTTGAACCGTTGACTTATCAACATGTTTAATGGTTTTTGGCCTATTAATTTTTAATTAATTTTTATTTTTAAATTTTTGTTATTAGAACGGGTCATCTGTTCGAACCAGACGGTTGAACCATCGACCTAGAAACCGATGGCCACAATGGTTCCGTTTTTAGGTGTTTTTTCTGTCAAAAATTAGACAAAATAACTTTGTAATCATAGTCATGGGAAGGTTGGACATTTCAAGGTATTCCAAAACCTTGAAAGATAAATCCAAAGTGACCTTATAAACACAGAAAAAAAAATTAGTGGTAAATCCACCAAACTGGAAAAACCAAGGAAAAAATCAGAAAACTGAGTCTAAAATTCCGCTTTGAGGCGAAGCTAAACATACATGCAATCAAAGAAAGACACAAAGCATATCGTCTTGTAAGAAAATAAAAAAACATTGCACATGAAAATATAAAAAAAAAATAAAAGGGAAAAAATAAAATGGTGGTAAACCCTAGACCATTTTGGAGGGTCTTGAAGAAGAAGACCAAACACAAAAAAAAAAAAGTAAAAAATAAAAAAAGGAATATACCGCACACGCTCCAATAAAGCCCACAGTAGAAGAAACCTTTGAATAGTGAAAATCCAAAAGCATAAAAGTCATGGTTTTCGAACCGTTGTTGACCCGGATGAACGGACATTTTGGCCTGAGAACCGTCCAGGCAGCCGGTTCCGTTTTACCCCAATCCCGGTCCCTGGCCAAAAACTGTTTAATTGGTCAATGACCCATTGACCCGAGCGATCAAACTGTCAACCCATTCATTGGTTTTTGGTCGTTTTTTATTTTTTTTTTAATTTTTGTTGTCAGAACGGGTTGTCCATTTAAACCGGATGGTCGAACTGTCAACCCAAAAATCGGTGATCAGAATGGTTTCGTTTTCGAGTCGTATGAGTCACATGCTTGAATGACATAACACATATGATACTGCTTAATGGGCCTCACACACTCAATTTTTTGCCTGTAATTTTTGTTGCCAGAATGGGTCATCCGTTCGAACTAGTCGGTCGAACCGTTGACCCAAAAACCAGTGGCTATAACAGTTCCATAATTTTTTATTGTCAGAACAGGCCATCCGTTTGAACCAGATGGTCGAACCATTAACCGAAAACCGGTGACCAAAATGGTTTCGTTTCCGAATCATATGAGTCACATGCTCGAATGACGTAATATGTATGATACTGCCTAATGGACCTCACACACTCAACTTTTTGCCTGTAATTTTTGTTGTCAGAACGAGCCATTCATTCGAATCGGATGATCGAATCATCAACCCAAAAACTTATGGCTATTTGAATCATTACGGGTATTATAATTTGAATAATCACAAGTAGGAATCATTTTATGACACCTCGACATCACATGTGGCGCTGCCCTTGCCCAAACAAATCGGCTTATGCCGCGTTGGATAATTCAATTCCTCTTTGACCTAGGCAATCGATGGCATGAAGAATCAACCAACCTAAGGATCTCTAACCTATGTGACATGTCTTTTATCCGCTCGCATCACTTAGCTCCTCTAAAACGTTCAACAACACATCACCTACCTAGTAGCGATAATTCAATTCCTTTCATTTTACAGGGAACCAGGTAAGGGTCAGCGTGACGTAGTGGAGGCATGTTTCATAAACAACGGGTAGATGGACCCTATCATCTCTGAGCATGTCGAACATGTCACATTGTGCCTCAATGCCTATATAAGGGTGACCCCACACCCTCAAAAGGTATGCATACATATTCACACTAGCTTTTTGTTCTAATTCCCTATTAACTAGCTCTCACTCACTTCACCAGCTCGGTACTAACTTGACCATCAGAGTACCTTGCCCGAGTCATCCCCCTGAGCTCTCTGACATGTTCTCCTCTTGCAAAACTGGCCTGCTGACCTCATCTGACTTTGTCCAAGCTGTCATAGCCAACAAAGACTCAATGTAGATCATACATGGGAACCCGAACGAAAAAAGCCATTCCCACACTCTTTCTTTCTCTTGCTTCCATTACGTCTTCTCTAAAGGACAATGAAGCTCAAATTGGTGGATCCTCCTCTAGGGGGCGACTCTAAAATATCAAGCCCTCAATGGTACTAGTGGAAGTAAACAAATAGCAATTCCAAGACCTAGTGTGTCTGGTCAGGAACATGGACCTTCACATGTAGTCTTGGGAATAATGCATGCCACATTGGGACAACCTCAGCCTGAGGTACCGGCATGGGTACAACCTCCTCGGAATCAAACTCAGTAGCCTACTTGTCTAGATAATCAACAACCATCGCCTTGCAACACCCAAAAAGACCTCACCCCAACTCGCACATTGGAGTAGCAAGACCCTTTGTGTGTCCCTGAGGGAGAGGGAAGCAAAGCAACCTCTTCCTAAAGGTCTACCAACTTGCACTCTACAAGGGGCTTTCGGTGGGATAGAGGTAGGGGATGTCCCCAATGTGAACCTATCAAAAGTCAGCTCGGACCCAAAGAAGATCCTCGAATGAGCCCAACCAAGGATCATGAAGCTAGCAAATCTGACACCTCCAGTACTCTAAGTCTTACTCGAGCCTTGCCTTTGTTGGTTGATATCCTCGCGGAACCATGCCCTAAGGACTTCAAGGTGTCAAACCTGAAAACCTATGATGAAACTACCAACCCAGTCGACCATGTCAAAAACTTCCAGGCCCTCATATTGTTGCATAGGGCTTCAAAGGCAAGCATGTTCCTGGCTTTCTCGATGAGATAACAGGTTGTCCAGACGATCCAGTTCACCCGACAGGCGCTCTTGGACTCCCCTGGTAAAGTGCCATAATTATACACCACTGAACACGGGGGGAATCCTGATGTATACAAAGATGGACTACCTGAAGTAGCCACTACGCATAAAAGGCAACCTAACGAATAGGAACCAAGACTAGTACTGCCACTTTCACCAAGCTAGAGGACATGACACCAAGTACTACCGCAACCTCAAGGACAAGATTGAGGAACTGATTCGATGTGGTTATCTGAAGCAGTTTGTCAAAAAGGACAACGACCTGCCAAATCACCGAGGAATCAATACAAGGAACTCGAGGAGGAAGTTCTCATTGGGGTGATCGCATTGATCACTAACAGGTCCATGGTGGTTGGTTACAGCTTGTCAACCGGAAAGGTGTCAGCACGGGAGTAGCAATTTGAGGATGACAACCTACCTCCAAAGAGGTCAAGGACTGAGGACGTGATCTCATTCGGTAAGGACAATCTATGACGTGTCTTTCTTCCTCATGATGATGCCTTGGTAGTGAAGATGGTTATCACCAACTACAAGGTAAAAAGAATTTTAATTGATAGTGGTAGTTCGATTAATATTATCTTTGTTGAAGCCTTTGGTAAAATGAACCTGGGCCAGAAACACCTTGTCCCTATTGATGTCCCTTTAGTCAGTTTCAGTAGAGACATTGTTCACCCTGTTAGGAAGATAAACTTGTCGATAACAATGGGAACCACACTGAATAGGAGGACATTGAAGCATGATTTTCTAGTTGTAGACACACCTTCTCCCTACAATGTGATATTGGGCTGCCTTATTTTACATGTCCTTCAAGCCATTGTATCAACATACTACCTCGCCATAAAGTTCCCAATTGAGGAAGGGATTGGGGTAATTCAAGGTGACCAGTTCGAATCAAGGAAATGCTATGTGGCGGAATTTAAGAACAAAGGAAAGCAATCGCTAGTGATTGACCTCAACCTCGATCCGCTTGAAGAGCCTGATGACAATCAAGGACAGCCCATAGAAGATGCAATATTGGTTCCTCTTTTTGAGACCGAACTTGAAAAAAAGTCCAAATTGAGTAGCTCCTCTAGGAACCTCTCCACATTGAACTAGTAAGATTTTTAAAATTAAATTCTGATGTTTTTGCTTGATCGATTGTCGAATGTTTGGCATAGACCCTTCTATGATAACCCATAGACTAAATGTTAATCCCAATGTTAAACTTATGAAACAAATGAAATGGAACTTTTCCCCAAATTAATGAAGGACCATTGATGAGGAGGTTAAGAGCTCATTAATGCCAACCTTATACAATAAGTAGAGTACCTAGATTAGATAGCCAGCGTGGTACTAGTTAAAAAGGCAAACAAAAGATGGTGCATGTGTATTGATTACACCGATCTGAATAGAGTTTGACCAAAAGATAGTTTCCCACTTCCCAAAATAGACTGACTAGTAGATGCCACATTGGGGTTTGAACTACGTTCATGGATGCCTATTCAAGCTACAACTAGATCCAGATGGATCCCTTAGACCAAGAAAAGACCGCATTTGTAATTGAGACTGGCCATTATTATTACAAGGCTATGCCCTTTGGCCTTAATAATGCTGGGGCAACCTACTAGCGGCTCGTTGATAAAATTTTTCATAATTTAATAGGCAATAAAATATAAGTTTATGTTGATAATGTGGTTGCAAAAAGTAGGTTTTCTAACTCCCATATTGCCGACCTGACCGGGGTCTTTAATGTTTTAAGAAAATACAAATTAAAGGTCAACCCAAATAAATGTGTTCGGTGTCATGATGGATAAGTTCCTTAGTTACATGGTAACCTACCGTGGAATCAAAGCCAACCCCAAGAAGATCCATGCTGTCCTAGATATGCCACTTTCAAGGTCCATTAAGGAAGTGCAAAGACTCACTAGTCAAGTTGTCATCCTCGGTTACTTCATGTCTAGATCGGTAAGGCAGTGCCTACCCTTTTCCAAGCCATAAAAAAGGCCAAGGAATCTAGTGGACCGAGGAGTATTAGCTCGCATTTGATGAGCTCAAACAATAAGCCCAGAGATGAACTCCTTATATACTTATCTACTAGTGACAAAGTCATTAGCTCGGTATTGGTCTGGATTGTTGACAAAGTGTAATGACCTACTTACTATGTAAGTAGGGTCTTACATGTAATCGAGACTAGGTACCCAATCATCAAGAAGCTTGCCTTTGCATTGATAACATTAGCTTGAAATCCGAGACCAGGTACTCACTAATCAGTCTCTTTGCCAACTTTTGAAGAAACCCGTTGTGCCAAGGAGACTAACCAAGTGGGCCATTGAGCTCAACGAATACGAGTACACGACATCCGATTCTAGGTCTTAGCCGATTTCATTTTGGAATGTATGTTCAGCTCATTGGTCTCAGACCCAAACGAACCACTAGCAAGATCGGAGGCGTCCACTAATGTGGAACCTTCATCTAAATCGAAAGAAGAGACTTGGATCCTCCATGTAGATGGTTCTTCCAACTAAAGGGGGGAGTGGAACTGGACTGATCCTACTAGGACTTAATGAGATAAAGCTTGAGTATGTGCTTAGGTTTGAATTTCAAGCATTGAACAACGGAGCCAAGTATGAAGTGCTAATTACCAGTTTATTCCTTGCTAAGGAGATTAACACAAAGAACATTGAGGCCTATAGTGACTCCCAGCTCGATGTTAAACATGCAAACGAATATTACGAAGCTCGAGAATCAATGATGATCAAGTATATAGAAAAAGTGTAAGAATTCATACAATAGTTCAACTCGTTTTCCATCCATTAAATCCTGAGGTTCGAGAATGCCCAAGCCAACGTGCTTTCAAAGTCTTCAACTGTATAGGCAACATATGGAGAACGATGCATATTGATGACCTACCGTGACCTAGTATAGAGAAGGTGGCAAAGGAAAAGGTCGCACCAGGTGGAAGAGCCGAGCTGGATGGACTCACTCATGAAATATCTGTGTCATAGGACCCTACCTATAGATCAAAATGAAGCTCAAAAGATCAAATGAAAATCTACTTGTTACGTCATGAACAATGAGCAGATGTATTGGAAATCATTCACTCTCCCTTATCTTCAATGCTTTTGACATACTGAGGTGGAATACGTGCTCAGGGAGATTCATGAAGGGATATGTGGTGAGCACCTGGGGGCACAGTGCTTGCCCAAAAGGCTCTTTCACAAGGCTACTATTGGCCTTCAACGAAGGACGGCGTAGTTCGGTTGGTCTAGTGGTGTGACCAGTGCCAATGTCATGCCAACATACCCCATTAGCCAGACTCTAACCCGTAGTACCTCGTTAGCCCATGGCCATTTTGCTCAGTAAGGAATCGACATTCTTGGACCCTTCCTATTGGCAATGGGACAATGCAAATCTTGTCATCATAGTGGATTACTTCACCAAATGGGTGAAAGTCGAGCTGCTAGCAACTATTACAACTCACAATGTCTAATGCTTCTTTTGGAAGAACATTGTATGCCAATTCAGACTTCCTCATATATTGATATTGGACAATGACAAGTAGTTTAAAGATACCAGGTTTCAGGACAGGTGCGTTGAGCTGGGGATCAAGCAGAATTTCACCTCAATTGTTTATTCCTAGGCTAATGGGCAAGCCGATGTGATAAATAAAGTCATCTTACAGGGTCTGAAAGCTCAGCTCGTATGAGCCAAGGAACAATGGGTTGAAGAGCTCCCCAGTGTGCTATGGGCATACCAGACCATGAGTAGAATAATGATCGGAGAAACACCCTTCAACCTTGTGTTTGGCATTGAAGTGGTCATCCCTACTAAATCAAGGTGTTGATCTTATGGTCCGAGACCTACAACGAGGATGATAACAATGATGAGCTACGGACCAACCTAAACTTGATAGAGGAAATATGGGACCATGCACAAATCTGAACTACAACTTACTAGCAAAGGGTAGCTCGCAACCACAACACTAGAGTAAAAAAGCACTGCTTCCGAGTTGGCGACCTAGCACTCTGAAAAGGCATTGTCCCCAAGCTAGGCACTAGAAAGATTGATCTGAACTGGGAGGGTCCCTATCGAGTGACTAAGGTATTAGGACTCGACACATACGAGTTCTCAATTCTGGAGGGAAGGTCAGTCCCCGTACGTGGAACACTGAGAACCTAAGGAAGTATTACATCTAAAAGTTTCATGCTTATCGATGATTTGCAATTTATTTCACTCATCAAACTTAGGAGGTTGGGCTTTGTTTATATTACCCCTGCTTATGTGACCTTGGTCTAACCAACCCGCTTTATGCACCTTGATTTATATAATGCTTTTGAGCACTCCGGTCCAATGATGACCTCATTGATCAAGCTAAACCATTTTATTACATAGAAGAAAAAGGGGGCATACAAGAGATTGACACGACATTGAACAATAGTTCTTTTCATTACTCAGAAAAAAAGTACATCATCAAAAAAAAAGAAAAAGAAAAAGGAGCAAAGCTAAGCTCAAAGGCCTACAATACATCAAGTTCATATATACAAAGAACCAAGAAAAGACGCAAGGAGTTCAACTGTTAATGGGAAGCAAGTCATTGCCTCTGGTCTCCATCTCCTCTCTGTCACTGCCATACCCATCCTCTATGTTGTTGTCCTCTTCCTCCTTGGAATCCGACTCCTCGTTGGCCCGCTTCACCATCTCCTTAATGATGGTCAAGCTCTTCACCTTTTCCAAATCACACTTCAGGAAGAAAGAGGTGACGAGCTAGCAGCACAGCTTAAAGGCTTGACAGAAGGCGGTAGAGGCATACTTGTCCTTGTCCTTTTGGCACCAATTTGAAGCGAGATACTTCTTGTTGCCCCTCACCTTGGCGGCCCACATCTCGTTAGCGAATTTGGACCTCTACTCAAAAAGCTCACCCTCCTTTTGCTCCAGGTCATTTACTAGTATGGAGACATTCTTTTCAGACTCAGCCAGCTTCTTCGATAGCTCAACCTTTTTTGCCCTCTCTTGCACTAGCTTGTTCTTCAGAGCCTTGAGTTTCGCCTTAGCCATCTCTAGTCACCCCTGGGTGTTGACCTGAAAGAAGATCTCAAGTTAGTTCTTGTAAAAAGGGGGGGGGAGATGTAAATGACGAACTGGTGATGCTAGACGTTTACTGCCATGAGGTACCGGATGATCTTCCTACCGAGTTGGAGAGGAGGCAATTTACCTTGGTTATGCTTCGAACTCTCCGACCTCCTTATAAAGCAGCTCTTGTAAAAGACAAATGAGAAATGGACCCCCTAGGATCCATTATTTATAGATGGGAGACTCGGCTCATCAACGATCATGATCAATTCGATTTGACGGCTACAAAAGGTGCATCGGTTCATCTTTTGAGGCCCAAAAATCAATTTAGCACGGTTTTGGTGTCCATGGAACCTAATTTCATGTCATGTCCATGTGTACTCGCCACAACTTATCAAATGATTCCAACATGGTGAATCAAACCGGTTTGAATCCACGACCATATGAGAATTTGATATTGGAGCGTCGACCTAAAATCGTTCCTAACTGAGCTACTCCCTTCGCCTGAGTTGTACACCTCAAGCTCAGGAATGGGGGAAATTGATGAGGGGTAATTTAACCCTTCAAATACAAGAAACCACATGGCATGAAGGAACCATTTTATGACACCTTGGCATCACACGTGGTGCCACCTTGCCCGAACTGATTGGCTTATGTTGTCTTGGATAACTTTGACCTTGCTTAATGGCAGTCTGGCATATCGACTTGCGAGATCTCTAAGGCCTAGTCCCTAGCTGCTTTGACCACTGACCTGCCTCTCTGACCTGGGCAACTGGTGACTTGAGGAATCAATCGACATCGAGAGATTTGACCTATGCGACATGTCTTCCCTTATCTGTTTGCATAACTTAGCATCTTTGGAACACATGGTGATATGCCACCCACATAATAGCGATAAGTCTAGTTCCTTTTATGGAGGTGTGCTTCGTAAACAATAGCAAGATGGACCTTATCATCTCCAAACATGTTGGACACATCACACCATGCCTCGATGCCTATATAATCCTACACCCTCAAAAGGTACGTGTACATATTTGCACACTAGATTTTTATTATGATTCCCTATTCTCTAGCTCTTGCTCACTTCGCCAGCTTGGTACTAGCCTGATTTTCGGAGTGCCTTTCCAGGGTCATCCCCCTAGTTTCTTTGATGTGTTCTCCTCTTGTAGAACTGGCCTACCGACCTCATTTGACTTCATTCGAGCTATCACAGCCAACAGGGGCTTGGCGCAGATCGTACGTCATCAACTTCCATTCTTTTAATGAATCCCAAATTAATTATATTAAAGAAAAATATGTCATAAAAATAATTATTTTTATTGATGATAACCAAATTTAAACCAACCAAAAAATGGAGTTGTTTTCTTCTTTGGTGGTGAGTCAACAATTCTACCATCAAATGTGTCAACCCTTGATGTCATAATTAAATAATAATAAAAAAATGTGAAAATGCACAAAAGTATAAAAAATACAAAACATATATGTAAAGCATTTACACACATCTCTAATATCGTATATTCATCATATTAAACAAAAATAAGTGATAAATAAGAATAATTTTTATAGACATAGAAATATAAAAATGTAGAAAATTTTGGAAACATATTATTTATTGACATCATCATTATAAAAAATTGCCACTTGTAAAGAATGTGCTCACTTGCTAGTCTATATAACATACCCAAACCACTAGGAGGTTCTGATGCCAATCCAATGGTTTAGATTTACTGATTCAAATTAACTATCATGCACACTAGATTTATTCCTATCCGGTGGTGACAATTGGTGGGGTTCTTTTTATGGGACTATCTCAATTGAATGTAGGGCTCAACTCAATAGTCAATTGTAGATGTTGATATTAATCATGAGATTAATATCACGTGTTATTCTAATACCAATTCAACGGTTTAGATTAACTGGTCCAAATTTTGAAGAATCCCTTTAGATTGTTAACTATTAAGCACACTAAGGACTCATTCGTGTCTTGATAAATGACTTATCCAGGTAAATGCATTTATCTAGGCAAGTATTTTTTGGGAAATACTTGTCGGATAAGAGAACTTACCAATGTTCTTTTATTCCCTAGTAAAAATATGATTTATCCTCCCAAAAATGATATTACTAAAGTGTTAATATTGTCACAGCAAGCATTAGCAATTTTTAGTGCATATCAACACACAATTTATCCAAATATAAAGAAAGTATTAATTTTCCAAAAAAATGAACCATTCAAAAATCGTTCGTTCTCGTGAGACCCGCCAATACCAGAAAATGAACATACATTTATTTATTTTTCGTGAAACTCACTAACTTATTTGCCCTATTTCCAAGAAGACAAACAAAGCCTCAGATTAATTCCAATTTGGTGGTGACAATGGCCGTTATCTTGCAAGGCCCACACACATTTTTATTTTTTCTCTACTTTAATTCTCTTGTTATTTTGATATTTTTGAATGACTATATTACCCTTGCAAATTATTGAAATAGGATAAACGATATAAGGTTGTTCTGGACATCTTGGGAAAAATAAATAAAATATGAGGAAATAGGTTAGGTAGATCCTCACGACAGTAATGCAGTGCTGCTTCCTATTGCTCACTACAACTGCTTATTTATGTGGTACTAGTGGGGACTCATGTGATGCACGAGCTTTTGTTAAGCAAAAGTTAAACAATAGAAACACATAAGAGTATACAATTGTTGTATATCTTAACTTTTAAAATAATTAATAATTATGTATATTTTATGTACTACTTTTAATAATTTTTTACAATACAAAAATAACAATGATTAATTTCAGATAAGGTTGTTCATCAAACCAATGACCGGCCAACTCAACCCAACTTGACTTGTTGGTCAGTTTTCTAGTATTTCCGATCGGCTTTGGTTCAATAATTTCCTAACCTGACTAGTTGTTAGCATACTCATGATTTCCATTGGGTAGCTTCAAGGATGGGCTACTTTGGCCCAGTTTTGCAATGATGTATATGGGGATTGCAATATTGGTGCACCCTCTACAGTTCATCATTGGTGTCGGTTCCACTAGAAATGCAAACATAATTTACATTTATATAGGAAAAAAGATGTACATATTCAAGGATATCTGATATGTGTAAGGAGGTATTTTTTATTTTCAATCTAGGATATTAAATTTTTGGACCTTTCTCAAAGAAATGTTAGAGCCAAAAAGTAGAACTTAACCACCCAAGGATTGTTTGCTCCTTTGCCTTTTGTTGGTCATAGATGTGAGGAAAGAATTTAGAGGTAAAGGTCCACCCTGAATACATGGCCTTTTATTGAAGAGGTCTCTAAGGGCTCAATTCATTATATAATTCCAGTAGGAGAATGAATGTGTGCCATTGTCTAATATTGGATAGATATTGCCATTAAGTATGGTGGTACTAGGTTTTTTTAGTCAAAATATGATTATATGGAATTAAATAAAACATATATTTGTAGCAAAACAAGATATTGTTATTAAATCTAGAAAAAAACCTCTAGTTTGTGTAATATTTTTTAAACTATTTTTGTTAATTCATTGCTTACGAAGAATAAAAGAAATGTTTTTTTCTTTCTTTTTGATTGAATCATTGATGAATTGATGAAAAGGGGTATATAAAAAAGAAAATACAGACAATATAGTTAGTATATATGTACAACAGGTTCAAACCATGCCTTGCACATAACTTCATAAAGAGTTCATCTATATACATGCACACTTTAATCCCAGAGGGTATTCTCCCCAAATCAAATCATGATTGTTAACTCCATGGGCCAAGGAGTTAGCAAGTGTATTGGTAGACCTTGGAGCCATGTAAAAGAAGCTCACAAGTTTTTTCTAGTTGCCTTCTCCAATTGGAAGCAACTGTCACACTCCTTCTAGGTTCACTTGTAGTTGCTTTATTACTTTGTGTGAGTCCTCTTTGATAATCAATTTTCTATAATTTGTGCCCATTTGGGAGGGATGTAGTGCAGTGGCTTCTGGCTTTTTGATGTGGGCCCCACATATAAGTTATGTTTGACGAAAAATCCAAGGAACCCAAATCAACTGTTAGGTAGTCATTTGAAGGGCTATCTGCTTCAACCTTTTTGAATGGCTTATCTGGAATGCTTTAAAGCAACTGAATCAGTTTAGCTAAATCTTCAGCTCAACCCTTCCAAATAGGCCCATTGTCCTTTGGTAATTAAAGCCCATAGAGAAGCAAATTTTTTATGAAATTGTAGAATTTCGAATGTTCATTATACTAGAAAATGACGGTAAAATCTTTTCATGATTTTTTGTTGCACCTCTTACTCTTGATACCTTAGGCTTACCCAAGCTTCTCTTTTTTGCACATACCTTGTAACTAGCAAGCAGAAAGCAACCCAATCATAAACTGAGGAATTACCCAGAAAAGGTTAGCCACCCTTAAGAAATACAACCAAAGACTTTGGGCTATCTGACAATGGATGAGAAGATGATCAACACTTTATATATCCAACCCACAAATCCCACAACATTGATCTTGAATTTGCAAGCCACTTCTCTGTTGTCTATCTCTAGTTAAGCACTTTCCAATCAAAGTAGACCACAACAAAAAGCTAACTCACTAGTCCCCAAATTAGATTACTAGGGAACCAAGAATTTCTTGAAGGAGGGGGATATCATGTTTCTAGCAACGAAGATCCTATTTTTTCCCCATTTCCAACTCCACCCATCCTCCTGCCCCTCTAATGATGTAGTTACTTAACGTTTGGATTTTGGAGAAGCTACAACATGCTATCCATCTCCCAATCACATAGGTTTCCTTGAAAGCTGGGCCACTAGATCACTTTACCTCCCAATACGTGATATGAATCTACAGCATGCTGTTGGTCCTCATTTTATCTCAATATGGTCTCAGCACTACTTCAAGCAAACCGAGTGATCATGAACTACTATTGGTTAATAGTGACAGTTGAAGACTCTGGAGTTCTTCAGTGCTTCAATAAGAGACTGATATGGCTTAATTTCAGACAAGCTGATGTTTAGAAGGAACTTCAGAAATTTTCCTTTGAAGCCATTAAGATTGATGCATGATTGTACTGCTACGACTCTTGGTTATGGAATTTACAAGACCAATGTCTTCAATGCAGGCCCTACTTATGTTGTGTTTGTTGATATTGGACATTATGACACATAGGTGTTTGTTGCATCATGTGAGGCTAGTCATATGAGGATAATTTATCATGCTTTTGATAGAAACTTGGGAGGGAGGGACTTTGATGAGGTTTTGTAGAGGTGTGTAAATCAGGCCGTGCTGCCCGCGGCCCGGCACGAACTTGGACCGGCCCAACATGATTATGCAGGCCGTGCTGGGCCTGGGGTTTTAGTAATTCAATTAACAAGTTAAATGATTTGTCAGTCCAACCATTCATGCACTTTATGTAGAATAATTTGAGAATGAATTATAACTTTGTTTACTCTTTACATCCTAGATAATTCTCTTATTTGCAACCTCCAACAATCTAGAAAATGTCTAAGCATTTATATTATCATTTCCTACCTTCAACTATTACATCAATCACCTCATTATTACCATTTCTAATTGGAAATGTATCAAATAACATGTCATGAATACCTTAATGTAAACTTCTATCTTCTTCTACTCTTGGCTCTTAGATAGACACATTAGGCAATGGTTCTTCACTATGAAACTCGCAACACATATAATCTTTCACAAAACCTTTAGCTCTAAGATGCGTTTCTACCTCACCCAGTGTTCTAAAAATCAATTTGCACAACGTTTAGATGGACATATGATTTTCCCATCTTGGGATGCATTAACCATAGCCTATTTGACAAATTCAATCACTCATTTTATAAATGCATCTATATCCCTACATTATGTAAAAATAATATAAGAAATGTGTTATAGTTCTTATACTTGACTTAAATATTTAAGAGTATTAATTCATAGTAACTATACCTTAGCATATACATCTAACTCCTACTTGCCATGCTTGATTTCCTCTATTTCTAACAAAGAGTACTTAAAAGATGAAAGATTACTGGAGAAATCACTAACTAGAAGACATTTAGAGACTTAACACATCTCAATAAAAAATATTCAAATAAATTATCATAATGCATCACAAGGCTAATTTGGTTATTCAAGGATCTCAAAAGCACAATCAAATTTGTCTAAGAGAAATGCCAATCTACAAACTTTATTACTTCGAGAATGAGATGGTACAGACATCTATCTTCTTTTATATGCAGTTTGTAAATTTAATCCAAGAACACTTTCTCTAGTTCTCTATGTCTTTACCTTTCTAAAAATATTTCTGTAAACTACTCCAAAGCAAAGGTAGGAAGTAAGCTCACAAATAACTTTTAGGAGGCTAAAATGGATAAAATATTTTTGTTACTCTGTTTCTTTATATAAATTTTGTGATACTTGGATAAGAAGTGAAAAAGGATAAGTATCTAAAGAAGGGTCTACTGTTTGGAATATATCTCCAATTGCTAATTTCATCTCACTTGTATTGAAAGGAATTCTTGGATTTTTGATAACAAAAGAGAGACTGAAGATTTGTTGATCATTAGACTTCAAGCCTAATGTTATTCTTGTGGTTGGGAGTTCATAATCTATTATGGGGAGACTATTTAGTTCCATCTTTTTGATAAGAAATTTTCTTTTTATATAAACAAAGGGGGGATTAAAAAAGGTAAGGCATAGATGATTGCATAAAAAAGTTTAATTGTCACCTAGAAGATTCCTTCTTCCACTCATTGATAACGAAATGAAACTTCTTTAATTATTGTGAACTTCAAGCTCATAAAAAGTTGACATAATTGACTTGACTCATTAGTTCTCAACTAAACCATTATACAGAATGTAGGCATAAAACTTCGTTGTTCATAACAATAAGCTATTAGTAAAACAACTTAAGCCACTTTTTCAAACTATACATGTATGTAAGGTAGGGCTGTTCATAACAAGACCCAAATCGACCAACCCGGTCCGGTCCAATCCGAGTTGTCCGGTTTTTCTTTAGCATCGGTCGATTTCGGGTTATAAAAAAACATAAACCGATGGTTCAGTTTGATTTCGGTTTTCACATATGAAAACCGAAACCGAACTGACCCGAACCGACTTAGATATATATTATATATAATATATTTCAGATATATATTTGTGGATATATATATATATATATTTTAGAAATATACATATTATATATAAAATTTCTGATATATAAAATATCAGTTTTAATCCATCAAATCATTTTTAATTTCCAGGCATCCAACCTTTGCTTTCTTAGACTTGAATCCTTTACTGTTCACACCGAGAGAATCATTCACAAAACCGACCCAAACCGATTCAAACCGATCAGGTCGGTTTTACTTAGTACTAGGTCGGTTTCGGTTTCATTTCTAGGTAAACCAACTAGGTTGGGTTGGTTGAAAAAACGCCAATAAACCGACCCAACCCGACCTGTGAACAACCCTAACGTAAGGATGCTTCGAATCTATTTTAACTTTAAGTTATTGGTGACTCGTCAAAATCTAAAGACAATAGTAAAGTTGGTTAAGTTCTTAAGAAAATGGGAACCTAAAGCAGGTTTAGTTAGGTGGAGTGTCAATTGAAGTAAAGCTCACTTTTTAAATTAGCAACCACTTTATACAAAAAAATATAATAATAATAATAATAATAATAATAATAATAATAATAAAATAATAATAATAGTAATAAAAATAATAATAATAATAGTAATAATAATAATATAATGGTCATGTCCATATCCAAACCACTCCTCCCAAGACCCAGATAACTAAGACTAACACTGTTACAAGATGGTTCATGACTTCATGTTCAGCTTGAGAATTCAAGGGTAGAATTAACCTATTAGATTTCCATACATAATCAAATAAACTAGTTGAGAGAATGTAGCCCTAAATCATTAGTCAATAGTAATATATTCACCACTTTATGGTTAAAAAATTCCTATGGCATTCCACATTATATTAAAATAGAAAATACATAATTTTTATAGAAAATGTGAGTAGTTGCTTTGCACTTACATCCTTTCTATACCAAATTGTAGACAATAGGTAATCTTATATTGTAATTTGTAACATGTAAGAAGGAATTAAAATATATCAAAAATATGTTTTCTTGTAGTGCTCCTTAGCTTGGATCTTGGCTAGGTGTCTTGTTGTACTATTATATTTTCTTATAAAAGTTTACCTTGCTTTATAAAAAAAAAAAGAGTATCAAAGAGACAATTTTAAGAAATGTATCGTGATACACATAAGAAACACATGGCTATGACACACATGGATATAATGAGGGAACTCATATAAATCCCATTGATGATCAATGGTAGTATGTGATGTGTGAGCTACTAGGTACACTTTGGAAACCTTGGGTTACATTTCACTCTTTGATTAGAGAAACCTTACGTTCAATGTCAGTCTAAAAAACACCTAGTTTTAAGGGTTAATTTTGAATTTGGAGGTCTTGTAGTTGTCATTACCACTTGTGATATATATTCTATCTCAAGACCCAAAAACTCAGAATGGGAATAATCAAGTGTGATCTTATTGGTATTATCATAGAGGATTTTGATTGTCAGGCTATCTTGTGATTATTCGACTTTTGGCATCAGAGATGGACTCAAAAGAATCAAAATTAACTGAACTATCAGATACCTGTAGCAGAGAGCGGTAGACTTAGTTTAACACCCAAGGATTTCATTTTACATACTATTACATTTTCCTAGTTGAAGGATATCTTCTTATGGATAAGATGTTATCAATTCATGGTTCTTTAGTTGTTGATGGATGGTTAGAGAACCTACTAGTTTTTTCCAGTCACCTAAAGCCCTCAAAATATTCTTGAGATAACTTTGAAGCCATCCAAGTCTAAGGGAAAAAAACCGTCATGCCTTTAGGTTATGAGAGGGGGAACTTTTTTCATTTGGGAGTTTTCTCTTACATGAAACATTAGCCCACTTAGTTCCTTACTTATCTTTTTGGCTAAATTGCAAATATTTTTGTTTACTTGATGTCAGCACCCAATTTTTGCTCGGTCCCCTCTCTAATCCATTTCTTATACCCCAAATGCCCAATCATACCTCACCAATCTCTATAGAATATGCCAAAACCCTAGAAAACCAAATCTTAACTCAAATACCCTAAGTTCACTCTTAAATTAATGAGATTCCCTTCTAATGGTCACAGTTATGCCATGTCATCATACCCGCCACACAATCAGCTCCCATCACGTGAAATAAAAGCTTTTAAAACCAATCATACCAAATTTAAACCCTAAATTCCTTGATTTTTCCATTTATCCATTAGAGATTCCATTTCAACGCACCTAACATTACGACAATTACCAATCTTAAAACCTATGGTCCACACATCGTTGACATGACCAAACCCTCTTCATAACCTTGTAATTTAAATCCATGCTACTCTACCAAGCTTAAACCTAAAATCCCCTCATTTACCCATCCATCAAGCCAAGATTCCACTTTGAATTCCATTATTAACCAACACACATGACATAGATTCCCTTTCCAACACCTTTAAAACCATCAAGCATTCCCATTAGACCCTAAATATCCCAAGATATTAATTGCCCAAAGTTAAGATCCAAAAATCTCCATTTTCCCAAGATATTAATCGCCCAAAGATTCTAAGTCGATCACTTTTGTTGTTTGTTACTTTCAAAATCTTAGATCTCGATCACAACACCTCCCCTGAGATACTCAAACCTTCCCAAAATCTTCATTAACCACTTGATTGACCACCCACCAAATTTCAGACCCATAAATGCTCATTTCACCCCAATCTAGAAGATTCCAAATTGACCACTCTCGTTAGCCGCTACTCTTGAAATCTTAGACTTCCATCACGACATCTCTCCAAGACACCCAAACCTTACCAAAACATTCATCAGCTTACTGATCAACTATCCATCAAGTTTTAGACCTCAAAATACCCATTTTGCCCCTCATCCAAAAAGATTCCAAACTGATTATCCTCATTTGTCGCAACTCTCCAAAACCAAGATCTTCGTTAAAACACACCATTTAGGACTTTCAAACCTTATCGAAACCATTCTCAACCTCTCGATCAATCATCCATCAAATTTTAGAACTAAAAATGATTGTTTTAGCCTTCAATTAAAAAGATTCCAAATCGAGCCCTATCGTTAACCGTAATTTATCCAAACCCAAAGTTTCCATCATGACACACTATTTGAGACATCCAAACCATTTCAAAATCCTCATCAACATTCTGATAAACCATCTGTCAAATTTCATATCTCAAAATGTCTATTTTACCCTTCGTTTAAAAAGATTCTGGATAAATCATCATTATCGACCGAATTCGAGAACTTTGTTGTAAATCACCATCCAACACCACTAAACCTAATCAAAATCCTCATTAACCTCTTGATCGATGATCCATCATATTTCAGACCGTAAAATGACCATTTTACCCTTTGCTTAAAAATATCCCAAATGGACCATCCTTGTTACCCGATACGCCCCATATTCAAGTTATCCGTCATCATGCATTATTCGACACCTCCAAACCCCATAAAAATTTCCTGATCGATGATCCATCACATTTTATACCCTAAAATAACCATTTTACTCTTCGCATAAAAAGATTCCAAAATGGACCATCATCGTCGCCCGATACTCTCAAAATTGAAGATTTCCACTGTTACACATCATCTGACATCTCCAAACCCCATCAAAACCTCCTGATCAACGATCCATTACATTTCAGACCTTAAAATGGTCATTTTATCCTTCACTTAAAAAAGATTTTGAATGGATTGCTCTCGCTGCCCGGTGCTCTTTGAATTTAAGATGTCCATCGTCACACATCGTCGGACACCTCCAAACCCCATCAAAACTTTCTGATTGCTGATCCATTAAACTTCATACCTTAAAATGACCATTTTACCCCTCATCTATAAAGATTCCAAATTGAGGGCTCTCAATTGCCGTAACTATCCAAATTCAAGATCTGCATTGCAGTACTCCCTCCAATACATCTAGACCACGCAATCACCGTTTTAGACACTTTGATTGACCATCTTCCATTTCCTACACCCAAAATGACCATTTTACCCCTTCATCAAGAAACCTTCTAATTCAACGGTCCCCATTACTCGGTACACTCTAAATCATGATTTCTCACTCTGATACACCCCTCGAGGCCATAAAACCCACCATTACCCTTTTTAGACACCTTATAACCCCCTTAGAAAATGTCATTGCAAAATTCCCTATTTTACCCCTCCATCTATGAAGATTCCAATTCGTGTGATCTCATCAATCGAGATGAACCCTAAAATCTTGAGGTTTAATACCAACCCTTCAATCCTACACATCACACCCCTTGAAACCTTGAATTTCGTTCTAAAACGCCCCGCACATTGGTCCTCTCACATTTTTAGATCGGCCCCACCTTTAGGGCCCCCCAATAACCCTATATTCAACCTTACCTGTAATCTAAGCCCATCACTCTCTCTCCACCCTAGGATCGGCCCCACCTTTAGAAAACACTCCCAATCCCTAATTTCTAAAACCATAGCTGACTTTCTCTCCATTCCCTCTAAAAAATTCGGTCAAACCATTTTAAAATTCATATTTAAACTTTATATTTAAATTTCCCCCATTTTATCCACAAATGGGGGAGACAAGGGGGAGCCTTTTAAGGAAGACTGTCCCCTAACATTAATTTCGGTTAAAGAGGGTGACGAAATGAAAAAAAAAGAAAAAGAAAAATGTGGCAACCTTCCCACCCCTTAGATTAGCATCAACACATCCCAACCTTCTATCCCTTCGAGAACAACATGACCCAAACCCCAAAAACCCTAACCACTCCATTTTTTCCTAACTAGACCAAACCCAAAAACCCTAACCACTCCATTCTTTCCTAACTAGACCAAACCCCATTTAGTTCTAACTCACCTAAATCATCCTAAATCAACCCAA
Organism: Nelumbo nucifera; assembly: GCF_055504915.1. Lineage (NCBI taxonomy): Eukaryota > Viridiplantae > Streptophyta > Magnoliopsida > Proteales > Nelumbonaceae > Nelumbo > Nelumbo nucifera. The sequence goes on from NC_142653.1 coordinate 75,377,958, forward strand.
ATCAAACTAGAAAATTAGCCCAACCGAACCAACCCTTTCCCATTTGATTTTGGGAACAAAATCAAAGAAAATCAAAAGAAAAAAAGAGAAAAAACCTAGACTAAAATCCAAAACTAAACCAACCCATGATGGACTTTTCGTTCTCTTTGAGACTCTCTCCCTCTTACTCATCTCTTCTCCCTCCCAACCAACCACCAGGAACTCTCTCTCTTTCTCTCTTTCTCTCTCTCTCTCTCTCTCTCTCACACACACACACACACTCATTTTTCTCCCTTACAACCATCCTCTCTCATAGTCCCTCCTCCCTCCATGGCCGAATAACCCTCTATCTTCTTCGTTTCTCACCATTGAAGCCCTAACCCATCTTCTTCCTCCTCTCCTCTCGACTTCCTTCCTCCATTAATGATTTAAGCAACTCCTCCACCTCCCTCCCCCTTTTCCAACTAGACAAAAAGGGCCTCCCATCTCTAACGTCTATCTTTCTTTCCCCTCTCACACTCATCTACTCCAAAACTAAACCCAACTCTCATGAGATCATATCCATTCTCTCCCGCTCTCACTCACAACCAACCACCGAAGTCTTTTCCCTTTCACACATCATCACACTCCATCTCCACCAAGAACAAACCTAAGGAAAGGGGATCAATTCTTTATTCCGTTGGAAGAAGAAATATGAGGAAGACAAACTTTACTCTCATTTTTGGCTAGGAAGAAAGTTAGAGGAAGGAGGAAACGTCCTGTCCAAAGCTTGTAGTCCCCCCTCATCTCAACTAGTTCAGTGTAGCCATTTCGTCCCTCCTATTGTCAATCGAGTACAAGACACGTCATTCACAATAGTCCCTACAACTTGAAGGAAAAGCCCCAAATAAGGTAGTCTCTAACCAAATTTACAGTCACTTCTTTTCTTTTATTTATGTGTTTAATGCATAGGAATGTGTGTTTAGGCTGATTCTCAGTTGATCATTTTGTTTGGGAATGGAAAAACATAGCTATTTAGGATTTTGTTTTGCATGTTCTTGATTGCTTCACATGATTTTCTTATAAAAATGTCTAGGCTGAATTTCTATGGGTTATATTATCTTTATCATAGTTTTTTTTTTTTTTTTGTAGTTTATTTTGTTTGAGAATGAAGGAAGACGACAAGTCTGAATTCGGTTTTCCTATGATTATATAATTATCTAGATGCCTTCCAATATATTAATATTTGCTTGATTCTCCTCTTGTTCTCATTTAGGTATTGTGTTCTTGTGGTTTGTTTATGAAACCTATTTTCTTTAGTGTATATGCTCTTAAAATCAGATTTGTCTTGATAGAATTCTAATGGGTAGTTTCGTTTATTCTTTGATTTAAAGATTAAGAATCATCTTTCTCTTTGCATCATTAGTTTTTTTTTTTATTGTGTAAATCTTGCATTCTTTTTATGATTCTAGTTTCTTGAACCCGATTTGAAGGGAATTCCATTGGGAATGGGCTCCTAATGCCTTAATCCCTTTCTCCCCCCTTAAGTAGGATTGTGGGTAGGGGTGGATTTGAGCCGAGCCGAGCCGAATAGTACCAGACTCGAGCTCAACTCGAGACTGTTCTACAAGGCTCGAGCTCGGTTTGAGCCAAAACCTTGAGCTCGAGCTCAGCTCGAGTAAAAAATGCATAAGCTTGAGATCGATTTTGAGAAAAATATTTTATAAAAATAAAAATCATATATAAAAAAAATTTTGATTTTATATTTAAAAAATTAAGAATTATAATATTTTTATTATATATATATATATATATTCGAGTCGGCTCACGAGTTGAGCTCGGTTGAAACCGAGCCGAGCCTTGCTCGAGCAACTCATGAAAAGCTCGGCTCGTTGCCATCCCTAATTGTGCGAATCCTTGGATAAAGAGGGGATGGGTGTGTAGTCACTCATTCTTTTACTCCTCTAAGGGTTTCCTTCACCCGGAAAGAGGGAGAAGGGATTGAAGCATGGGAGAAGGGAGAGGGGTTCCTAACACCTTCCCTCTCCCTCCCTTTGGTGCATAGAATCATGTCTTTGTCTTGGATTAGGAGTCATTGTTTTGTTTCTCAAACTAGGGAGGCCCATCACTCCCTTATTCAAGTAGTTGATGGTTGGCAGCTCCTCCCATAGCCATGAAGTAACACCCAGATTCAATGGGATTTTCACACTCAACACCCACGATAATATGTCATGTTTAGGATCCTCTAACTTAGGTATTGATGCCTTTTTGATTATTAATCTGAATGCTTCCTTGTATAGGACCTTGTTCAAGAGTAGGGGTGACCACGAGCCGAGCTCTTCACGATCTACTCAAGCTCGACTTGGCTTGGTTTCAACTAAGCATCAAACCGAGCTCAAGCCTAATATAGCTCGGCTCGTGAGTCTCGTGAGCTGAACTCAAATAGCTACATAATAACAATAACAATAACAATAACTATTTTATTTTTATATATAATAATAACTAATTATTATAATTCTTAATTTTTTAAATATCAAATAAATAATATTTTTATATATATTTTTTATTTTTATAAAAGATTTTTTCTCAACTCGAGCATGACTTATGAGTTTTTGACTCGAGTTAAGCTCGAGCTCAAGGTTCTAGTTCGAACCGAGCTCGAGCCTTGTACTGCCTTGGCGAGCCGAGCTCTTGCCTCGTTCTCTTCGGCTCGGCTCGGCTCGAATCCACCCCTATTCAAGAGGGAAGCATTGATTCTTCTTAATAGATTGGCATCAAGTCCTACTAAAGCAGGAGCTGCTAAAATATAATGCCACAAAGAAAAAAGTGCAGATGGAGGCTGAAATTGTCAAATTAGCTTGGGTATTCAAGTCGAGAGTTTTCAATTACATTACATCACCACATTCTTTTGTTTTCTTCAACAAATTTCTAAACCATAAACTAATGCACTCTCTTAATGGAAATAATGGTGGCAACCAAATACTAAGCATCCCTCACAGAGGTGAGAAGTAAAGTAGTAATAAATAAATCCTATCTCAGACCAATTAAACTAAAGCATGAAAATACACAAAAAAATCAATTAAACTAATAGGAACAAATTACCTTGCCTTTCCTAATACCATAGATACATAAATCCAATTTCAACCTTTGCACACAAAAAAATCCACCTTCAACCTAGCCTAAATCCTATTCAAGCACAGCAACACACTTAGTACAATGAACCACTAGCCATGTTTAAGGGAATAAGGAAAATGAGAAGTGATTTGCGATTGTACCTTACCACAACTCTTCCAGCGACAATGGTGCCATAATGCCACTAGGGGTTTTCACAAGAAAGACAGTCAGTTCCAAATATATATATATATATATATATATAGAGAGAGAGAGAGAGAGAGAGAGAGAGAGAGAGAGAGAGGTTCTAGCAAGCTGGAGTTTGTTTGAATGAGAGAAGGGGAGATGTTGCACGCTTGATCAATCGATTCTTGATAGAGTGAGAGAGAAGGGGATGAAGAAAATTCGACTACTAAGAGTGACTAGGGGTGTCAATCGATCAGTTTTTGATTGGATCCAATTCGATCCAAACCTTATCAAATCGGATTTAGACAACCCATTATAAATATTAGATTGGTCTAATCCAAAATAAATTGATCCATATTCTTATTGGTCTGAAATGGATTTAAACCAAATTTCCAATAATCCGATCATGAGGCCAAACCCTTGTCTAATTTGAAGCCAATCAAAACTAAAGTTGGCATAAAATCACTTTTATGAAAGTACTTTTATAAAAATATCTTTATAAAAGTAATTTTATGAAAAGTAATTTTACGAAAGCACTTTTACAAAAATACTTTTAAGAAAACACTTTTACGAAAGCACTTTTATAAAAGAACTTTTACACGAAAGCACTTTAATGAAAACACTTTTACAAAAGAACTTTTATGGCAGTACTTTTATAAAAAATACTTTTATAAAAGCACTTTCATGAAAGCACTTTTATGAAAGTACTTTTACAAAAGTGCTTTATGAAAGAACTTTTATGAAAGCACTTTTACAAAAGCATTTTACAAAAGCACTTTTACGAAAGCACTTTTACAAAAGCATTTTACAATAGCACTTTTACGAAAGCACTTTTATAAAAGCACTTATATGGAAGTACTTTTACGAAAGCACTTTTATGAAAGTACTTTCATTAAAGTGCTTTTACAAAATCACTTTTATGAAAGTACTTTTTTCAAAGCACTTTTACAAGTGTCTTTTCACTGCCAAAAAGGTTTTTGTAATTTTCAGATTTTCTTCATTTTAATATATTTTTGTAATTTTTTATATATTCTATATTTTTATATAATTTTTTATTTCATTTGGTTTGGATTAGATCCAATCTAGTCCATTTACATTTTAATGGATTGGATTGAATTTGGTTTGTATTGGATTGGGACTGGATTGGGTCCAGTCCATTTGTAAGTGGACTCACATTGGACTGTATTGAGATTGGGTCGATTTTAAGTTATTTGGCCCAACTTTGTTTTATTTTTATTTAAGTTATTTAGTTAGAAAGTTATTGGGCCTTAGGCCCATTAGTTTATGTTAAGTTTAGATTGTGGTTGTTCAGCTACTTTAAGTAGCCGACCTACTAAGGGTACCATTGTAATTTTCTATTTCTTTTTGTAAAGTATATAAATCAATTAGGGAGGGTGTCCTAATCAATTCAATTTTGGCGACATCTCACTTTTTTCTCTTCTTCTCTTCTTTCTCTTGCTAAAACCTTTCAGCTTCTTCTTTTCTTCACAAAGATCACACTAAAACAACTTCCAACAACTTTTACTTGGTATCAGAGCAGGCCGAAGGTTTCTTGAGCTGCTCCATCATGCAGCCCTAGATCGACCGATTGCATGGTGAGGTGAGAGGCTGATCGAAGACCTCAGGTAAGCCCAGTTTTTGGTGGATTTGTTTTGCCTTGTAGCTGGTCTAAGGTTTTCCACCAATTTCAGGAAGAACTAGAGAAAGGGTGAGAGTCTTATTTTTGTAGGACTCTTCAATTTTGACCTAGGAAGTGGCACTCTAGTTTTTTAGGGTTTCTTGGAGTTTTTGGAAGGGGGCAGTTTAAGTTCCATCTACTTTGGAGGCCTTTGGAGGGAGCGACTGCTTCTTATCTCTCTTCTCTAGCTTCCGCGGAAAAGGAATCTTTTGTGGGAGGAGCATCTAGGGTATCAGAAGGGTGTTTGTGGTGCCTGAAGGAAATTATTTCATATTTTTTCATCTTAAAGTGATTTTCTAACCATTTTTTGGGAATAATGGAAGGTCATGGAGCTGAAAACGAATTGGGGAGTGAAATAGGACAAGGGGGAGGAGGTGTTGGAGACCTTTTCGGGGTTGGACCATCACTACAATTAAGTTAGATGGTACAAACTATTTAGAATGGTCACAATTTGCAAAGATGGCCATTGGTATTTGTGGGAAGTTGAGGTATATCACTAGTGAGGAAGTGAAACCCGAGACTAACTACTCCTGGTGGGTATAGGAAAATTATATGGTAATGACTTGGCTGTGCAATTCTATGCTGTCCCATATAAGTAAAAACTTTTTGTGGGCTAATACAGCTAAGGAAATTTGGGATAGGATTGTAGAAACCTATTCACAGAGTGAGAATGTTGATAGGGCAAACCAGTGGAGAAAATAGGCTATTGCTACCAGATAGGAAGATAAACCTATTGCTGTTTATTTTTTTGGCCCTTAAAACCCTATGGCAAGAGGTTGACCATTTGGAGACAGTGGTTTGGAAAAGTAGTAAGGATGCATTAACTTACCAAAAACTCTTAGAGAAGAATAGAGTCTTTGAATTTCTTTCTGGCCTTAATCCCGAGTATGACATTGCAAGTTAACATATCCTTTCCAGGGATAGTGTTACTCTTTCTTAGGCATATGCCTTTGTATCAGGGGAAGAGAGTAAGAGGAATGTGATGATGAAGAATTCGGGTCTTGAGCAGTCGACTATGGTTAGTACTGTGAAACCTAAATAGAGTGGAGATAGGAGTGGAAATGAAATCAGAAAGGAAGATAAGGACCTGATCTGTGACTACTGGTGCCGAATAGACTAAAAAATAAGCCTAAACACACAAGAGATACCTATTGGAAGCTTCACCCTCACGTTGTGCCGAATAGAATCAAAAACAAGAAGGGAAATGTGAACATGGTAGTAATTGGTGACTTACCTGGACCTCCATTACAACTACTTTGGAGTCTGTTGCAGCTACTGCAGTGAGGGCTGAGCTTGAGAGATATGGGTAGTTACTTAATCAACGAGATACAATCAGGCCTAATCCATTATCAAGTGGACAACTAGGTATAGGTGGATCTAGTGGTCGACATTCTACTTCTTTTGCCCATATAGGTAGTTCACATGCCACTACAAACTATGTTTCTACTACAGGTAATGAGAGACCTCCTTGGATTATAGATTCTGGAGCCTCAGAGCATATGATCCATATTTCCACCATTTCCCCTACCATCTGTTCTCCATGTACCCAAATTGAGTACTAACTTGTTGTATGTTAGTAGTTTGACTAAGAATTTGAATTGTTCAGTGATGTTTTCTCCTAGCCATTTTGTTTTGCAGGATCTAGTTTCAAAGAGGACGATTGGGAGTAGTTGTGAGGTGAATGGAATTTACCTTATGGATGTGTTTCCTAGTTATCAGAGTCATAATGTCAATAGGGATTTTGAGTCAGAGTCTATGGGTCAGATTATGCTTTGGCATAATCAGTTGGGACATTTGTCTTTTTCTTCTTTGCGTTTTTTATTTCCAAAGTTATTTGAGTCTGCTAATTTGTCCAACTTAGAGTGTGAAGGTTGTTAGCTTGAAAAACATTGTAGACATTCCTTTACAGCTAGTAATAAAAGATATTCATCTACTTTTGATGTTTTTCATACTGATGTGTGGGGACCATACCATGTTCCCTCTATGGGTGGCTACTGATACTTTATGTTATTTGTTGATGATTTTTCTCGATATTCTTGGATTTACTTGATGAGATCCCGTGATAAGGTGCCATCCTTGGTTCGATAGATTCATCAGATGGTTCTAAAACAGTTTGGGGTACGAGTGAAAGTGTTCAGGTTAGATAATGTTAAGGAATATTTTGATAAGAACCTTGCTTTGTATCTATCAGAGTATGGAGTAATTCATCAGAGCAGTTGTTCTTACACTCCATAGCAAAATGGTGTAGTAGAAAGGAATAATAGACACATTGTTGAGATTGCGAGGAGCATGATGATAACAAATACTGTTCTAGTTCGATTTTGGGGTGATGTAGTTCTCGCAACAGTCTTTCTGATTAATAGGGTGCCTTCTCGTGTTCTTGAATATAACACCCCGTTCAGCCTCCTTTTTCCTAAGGGGGAGATGTTCCACATTCCTCTCAAGGTTTTTGGTTGCGTTTGCTTTGCTCATGTTCTTGGTCCTCACTGCTCGAAACTTGATTTGAAGGCAAAAAGTGTGTTTTTGTTGGGTATGCAGAAAATAAAAAAGGATATTGTTGCTATGACCCAGTCTCTGGGAGTCGGTATGTTACTATGGATGTCGTCTTTTTGAGTCCACACCTTTCTTCCAGAAGGGTTCTTCTCAAGGGGAGTGTTTTGGGGAAGGAAGTGAGTTATCTTTTCCTCTTCCGGTTCCAGTCCCTATGTCCACTCATGTGTTTGACCCCCATGTGTCTAATCCTCCTTTGTCACCTTCTTTACCACCTTCCTTGCGTCTTGTTTCTCAGTGCTTCTCACGACAACACCCACGACTTCATAGGGAGGTTGATTCCTGATGAGGGGTGATTTGGCCCGACCTAATGAGTAAGGGACATGTGGATACGACCTGCCAGCTTGACGATAGACCAGCGTATGGTGCCACGACAGCAGATCGTAGGAGCTTAGGAACTTGGTAACTTCGGAACTAGAGCATCTCTATACCAGAGCACTTTGGAACCAGAGCACTTCAAAACCAGGGCACGTCGGTACCCATGCACGTGAGGTGCCACATAACCGAACCTAGAAGTTTGCTAGTCGTCTCCGAACTTCTCAGAATCACGTTGCGTAACTATATGCCTTATCCTCATTCTGCCCGAATCGGAAGGAAACGATGAGGCTTATTAATTGGTACGTTACCCACCTTCCAAAGCAGAACATATCCCTATGTCACGAGTCAGAGGTTTTGGGTGTGTTTTGCGAGACGAACAATGTCCCAGCTATATAAGGGCATCAACCCCCAAGACTCAAGTACGCGTGATTATTTGCTCACTAGCATTCTAGCACTCAATCTTTCAGCTCACAACCATAATGCAATACTGACTTAAGCATCAGAGCGACCTCACCGGGTTAGCCACCCAGGTTCTTTGATCCACTGTCTTGCAGCTTGGTCCAACTCGCCACACGACTAAGGTCTAGGTCATCTTCCAGATACGAGATTTTAGATTGTGCACAATCAATTGGCACCGTCTGTTGGAAATGATCGAAAGGTTAACACTACATTTCATCAACCACCACACTCTTTTTCAATGGCATCTTCTAGCAACACCAGTAAGGGCATTGACACGAACGTCACTAGGGGTCAGGATCACCAAACGCCACTCCTTCAAGGCCTTTCAGTGACTATTGGGCAGTTTACTATTCCCTTGATTGCTTTAGGGATTCCCTCTCCATCAGTGCCTCAGAAAACTTAATAGATAAATGTTCCATTGCCCCAGGTGAATACCACCTTTTCAGAGCCTCCAGTGATTCCTCCTGGGGTCGGGCATTCTTAGTTCGACGACCTCGTTTAGAGTGTTAGGACAATGCAGATCCAGATGCAGTAGATCCACCAATTCTAGTAGTTCTAACAGTATTATTTTTACCAACAATACCAGCAGCAATTTCTACCACTACAGCCAAGCCAACAACAGATACCACTCTAGCACACAAGTCAGTACCAAGGACAGAACCAGAACCAAAACTAGCACAGGGCCCATCAGAATGTCCGCCGATCTCCCCATCAGGGTGTGGGGACCTCGCAGGTACCGGTCCCTCCCAGGGGTCGGACCCCACCTTGGGGCAGGACGGATAGACAACACACTCCCCCAGTCTCTCAAAGGGGGAACCTGAAGGATAGGCTCGAATTCAGCTAGCCCAAGAGGGCTAATCAGCAACAACATTCATAGCCAGAGAACAATGGATCATGACACGATGATCGTCAGCTTGGGGCCTGAGGTGTGGGCTCAAGACGAGACCCCTCGGTACCCAGCAACAATTAATCCTGGTCTCGAGACCAAGAAGAAGCAGCAGGAAGGAACCCTGATCCACATCACGACAATGTTTAGGAGCGAGAGCGGAAGTCAGCAGCACAAACAATAGAAGTCTACAACATAAACGCCGAGCCAGTAAAGAAGCAACAGTGGTGGCATCGCAAGACTCACCGTTCCTTAGCTAGGGACAACCTTCCATTGAAGAACAACCAACTGTTGGAATAGAGCAAGGAAAGGGAAGAGGTAAGTTCGGTAGCTACGTGAATGGCCCCAACTTTGTTGAGCCACCATTCCCCTATCACCCGAGCTACTGGTGGTCCTAATGTTGAAGGATTTCAAGGTACCTCCGTTGGACAAGTACGACGGATCCTACGACCTCAACGATCAGGTAGACATGTTCCAGTCTCAAATGCATCTCGCCGGGGCAGAAGAAGCGTGTATGTGTGTGGATTTTTCCACCACTTTCAAAGGATTAGCCTAGGATTGGTACTGGAAACTCACGCCAGGCTCCATCAAAAGTTGGGGACAGTTTGTGGACATATTCACAGCCCACTTCATCACTAGTAAGAAGTGCCCGAAGTTACAAGAGAGCCTTCTGAACGTGCTGCAGAGGGAAGGTGAGTCGATCTGGAGCTACATCAAACTTTTCAATGAAATGTGCTTATAGATACCAGAGCTCGACCTAATAGTACTCCTCACTATAGCTCAAAAAGGAGTAACACACAAGGAGTTCAGGTGGTACGTCGGATTGAATTGGCCGAAGACTATTACAGTGTTTCTTGAGTTAGCCGAGACATTCACAAGTACCGAAGAAGAGCTCAGTTAGAAACCAAAAAACCAACAAGGCGAGAAGAGAAAGAGAGCAGGAGAAGGTATGTGCAATCAAGGACCCCTCCTGTAGAAAGAACCAACTACACTTCCCTCTACACGACGCGAGGAGAGATCCTGATGGCAATTAAGGACTCCTCCTTCATCAAATGGCCACCCAGGCTATCGGAAGACCCAATGACCAGGAACCCGAATGTGTACTGTCACTTTCATCGAGACCATGGCCACAACAGAGAGAACTGTTGGAACCTCTGCAATGAAATCGAAGAGCTCATTCGTCAAGAATACCTGAAGAACTACATCTTGGTGGAAGAGAAAGGATAGGGAGACAGGCAAGGAGATCGGAGGAGAGACGCTCCAGAGTTAAGCAAACAGAACGAGCAGCCACCTCAGCAGCTACTAGAAGAAAGACCTATCCGCGGGGTGATTAACATGATCACCGGTGGGTTCATTGTAGCAGGGTGCACTTCAGCAGCAGGGAAGACCTCGATTAGGGAATTGGAGCATGAAGCAGAAAACCCACCGAAATGACCTCGGGTAAAAGAGACCACTTACTTCATCAAGGATGATGCACGTGGGATACAATATTCTCATGACGATGCCCTTGATGTAAATCCATCATCAACGACTTCGAAGTGAAGCAGATCCTAGTGGAATCAGGCAGTTCGACCCACATCCTATTCAAAGGGACCTTCAATATGCTGCAGCTACAACAAAGCAAATTGAAACCGGTAGACGCGCCCCTAGTGGGGTTCAATGGTGAAGTAGTCAGACCTCTTGGTTGAGTCATAGTACCAGTTGTGGTAGGCACGTGGCCAAACATCGTGTGATTTGAGCACATCACGCATATCTTATGTGCAATAGTTTCAACGTACTATCTGGCGATGAAGTTCTTGACAGATTACAGAGTAGGAGTTATGCGAGGTGATCAGCTCGAGTCCCGTAAGTGCTACGTGGCTACCCTGAAAGGAAAGACGAAACTAGTAGCAGACGTTGAGCTAGAGCAACCAACAGACTACACCAAGGAGTGAGCAACCCCCAATGGAGGAGACAGTCCACATACCGATTTCCAGGACCGAGCCGACTAAGACTCTCCAGATCGATGCCTTGATAAGTGAACCACTCCGAACAGAACTAGTAAGTTTCTTACTTAATAATTTAGATGTTTTTGCTTGGTCTGCAGCAGAAATTCCCGACATTGACCCTAGTGTGATTACTTACAAGTTAAATGTGGACCCTTTAGTCAGGCCAGGTAGACAAAGAAAACGCAACCTCGCCCCGGAGCGGTGGAGAAGAGTCAATGAGGTGGTCGGGAAGCTCCTCGCTGCAGACTTCATTAGGGAGGTCCATTACCCGAGCGGGGTCACCAACCCCATGTTGGTGAAGAAGGCCAATGGCAAGTGGCGCATGTGCGTTGACTACACTGACCTGAACAGGGCCTGCCCAAAGGACTGCTTCCCCCTTCCCAGAATAGACCACCTGGAAGACGCGACCTCGAGGCATGAGTTGGTGAGCTTCATGGACGCCTACTCCGGCTACAACCAGATTAGGATGAACATAGCTGACCAGGATAAGACTGTCTTTGTAACTGAACTCGGGCTGTACTGTTATAAAGTCATGCCCTTTGGTTTGAAGAATTCTAGAGCTAACTTGTAAATAAAATTTTTGAGCCTTTGATTGGCAATAAAATAGAGTGCTATGTTGACAACATGGTCGTGAAGACCTAGTTTTCCAAATACGATTTTCAAATTCTAAGGAAATTTAATATGAAACTTAACTCGAACAAGTGTGTCTTCGGGGTCACGTCGGGCAAGTTCCTTGGTTACATAGTGAACCGACGTGGCATCAAAGCCAACCCGGATAAAATTAAGGCCATTTTAGTTATGAGACCGCCTCAAAAAATAAAGGAGGTTCAAAGACTCACTTGGCTGGGTAGCTGCTTTGTGCCGGTTTATGTCTAAATTGACGGGTTGGTGCCTACCTTTCTTTAAGGTGATAAAAAAGAACGAAGGCTTTGCATGGACCGAAGAGTGCTAGCTCGCATTTGATGAGCTGAAAAGGTACCTAAGTACCACCCCTGTTTTTGACCCTACCTGAGGAAGGAGACGAACTGAAGCTGTACCTCACTACGAGTGATGAGGTGGTCAGCTTGGTACTAATTAGAGAAGTAGACCGGATCCAATGACCAGTCTACTACGTAAGTAAAGTTTTGTAGGACGCGGAAACCAGATATCCCGACATTGAAAAACTAGCATATGTGCTAGTTGTAGCAGCCCGAAAACTACGTCCATACTTCCGCCCACACCATTGTCCTCCTTACCAACAGACCTTTGAGGCACATTTTGCTTAAGCCCTAGGTTTCAGGGAGGCTGATGAAGTGCTCAATCGAGTTGAGCGAATATGACATCCAGTTTGAACCACGTCTAGTGATCAAAGCCCAAGTCTTGGCGGACTTCGTAGTAGAGTGTATGTTCAGCACGCCAACCCTTGAACTAATTGAGCCCACTAATGTGTTGGAGGCGTCAACCAGCGCGGCACCGGTTCCGATCAAGGTAGGACCGACCTGGGACGACGAGCCCTGGATTCTCCATGTAGACGACTTGTCTAACCAGCGAGGAAGTGGTATTGGACTGATATTGTATGGCCTAAGCGAGGTGAAGCTGGAGTATGCTCTCCGGTTCGGATTCAAGACGTTGAACAACAAGGCAGAGTATGAGGCACTAATTGTTGGGCTAAACTTAGTGAAGGAAATGGGTGTCAAACACCTCGTCGTGTGCAACGACTCTCAACTAGTAGTAAACCAAGTCAACGACGACTACGAAGCTCGCGATTTAACCATGGTAGCTTACTTAGCCAAGGCTGGAGAAATCATACCAGGATTTTGTTCTTGCTTCATCAGGCAAATACCAAGGTCCGAGAATGCTGAGGCCGACGCCCTGTCACACTTAGCAAGTAGTAGCGACAACACAATGTGAACCGTATATATAGAAGACCTGCCTCGGCTCAACATCCTCGTGGGGGAGGGGCAGAAGAGGTCACTCCTATGTTGCAAGTGGAACCGAGTTGGATTGACCTGCTCGTTGATTATCTGCTCTACAGGACCCTACCATCAGAATGCAATGTAGCTCAGAGGGTAAGCGTCAATCAGGTCGGTACGTCCTTGTAAGCGGATGGCTGTACAGGAGGTTGGTGTGTCCGAAAGCGCATCATTAAACACTCCAGAACACCAGTTTAAACATTTATAATTTTTACCATTTCTCAAACAACTACTAATGTAGTAAATGGGTGAGAACAGGTCGTATCCACAGGGATGCAAGTGAAAAATTAATATATACTTTGATTTGGACAAGAGAATACAATCAAGAATGGTAGAAAATATGAAAATAAAATCTATTATTGCTAAAATTAAATGTTTCAAATTTAAACAAGACAATAAATTAAAATCAAAATTTAATAAAGTATGGGAATCAATGAAGGAAATAAAAAAAAAACAAAAAAAAAAAACAATCCAGAATCTAGATCCGGTGGCGGTAGCTGGAGATCGGCTGACAGCTTGCAAAAACCTCTCCTGACAAGAACTGGGCATCCGTCCTTTCTACAACTGCACTTCTGCCTAGAAAACTTTCCAGTTTTCTACATAATTTGCACAGAGACCCTCAGAGGTCACGTAATTGATTTTAAATGGGAAAATGGTACACTTTGACTATTCTAAGGCTGAAAATACCCTTAAATTAATGCCCTTAAGGCAAAAAAATGCAGGGTTATCACACCCCCCAACTTAAACATTGTTAGTTCCTTAGCATTGCAGCCTTAAAATTACACCGAGTATATAGATCTTTCCCATTACAAGGTCATCCCTAACAGAATTAATCAAGCATCCTGATTCCAACATTCTCAAATTCTGTATAGATCGGTATTGGGCTTGGGGTAAAACTGTCTGATTTTGAATATTACCGAAACATGGCTTAAAAATCTTATTTACCATTCCATTTGCAAACTGTTTTGATAAGATGAGATTGATTTTAAAATCAAATAGGTATTCTTCTTATTATTTATGACAGTGGATTTCTACCCCTGAACTTATTTTTATTGTTATCTTTCACCGTTTTATGCGAATCTTGACACTTGACTTAGGTAAAGAGATCTGGTTACTAAGTGTTAGGTAAGAGTCTTTGGCATTCCCTTTTGTATTTGACGCGAATCTTGACACTTGACTTAGGTGAAAAGACCCAGTAATAAGTCTAGGGTGTCCATTGACCTTTTATTCTCTCCTTTTTTTTTTGCAACACTGTTCAGGGTAGTCCACTGTCTCTTAACAATTTGAAGAATTTTGTCTAATTTCTCAATCTTTCTCTTCCTTTCTGGACAGGGGCAAACTTGGGAGTATTTTCTAATTTCTAAACGGTTTCGACAATATTCAAACAAGACCAATTTTTGACTCCTATCACTTGCTACCAATTTCTACAGAATTCAATATTCTTTTATCAGTTTCCTTAACTTTTTATGTTTGGGAATCTCTTTTAGGAAAATTTTAGAAATTTCAGTGAAATTTTAATTCTCCAACTTTAAAGGCTTAGTTTCACAATTTTTTTTTCAATTTTTCTCTCTCTTTCCTCATCCCCAACTTAAACGCCATTATCCCTAATGGCATGAGTAGAATGATACAAAGAAGATTTGGGCCAAAGGGAACAACGAGTAGGGTTTTCCTGAGGGGTTCAAGGTATGCCACCTTGTCTTAAATCAAGAAAATAAAATAAAAAAACTCTAATCCTACAATTAATTGAAAAAAATACGTTGGGTTGCCTCCCAACCAGCGCTAAGTTTAGCGTCTTCAGCCAGACACAATTATTCATCTCTCTCATCCAAACTCTCATACTCACTTTCGTTTTCATACCAACTAGGACCTGATTGGGCTAACCAAGGGGTAAGTAGGTCATTCACGAGATTGTCCACTATGTCCACACTGCCTTCATCTTCCCCTTGGTTTGGATGCATAGAGGTATTAAAAACATTCAATTGGACCTTTTGCTCCTCAAATGAGATGTCCATTTCCCCCAATTTAGAATTGATATTTGTGTTAGTCGTTGCTAAAAACGGTCGTCCTAAGATTATTGGGTTGTGGTTTAGTTCTTTGGTTGGGGTCTTGTCTAGGACAACAAAATCTATAGGCAAATAATGGTTTTCTATCCTAACAATGACATCCTCGATGACACCTCGAGGAGTCTTGACTGACCGATCAACGAATTACAGAATTACTGGGGTAGGTTTCAACTCGCCGACCCTGAACCTTTCATAAATAACGGACGGAAGCAAGTTCACACTAGCCCCTAGATCCAATAGGGCCCTATCAAAGGTGATTCCAGAAATTATACATCTAATAAGAGGAGAACCCGGGTCTTTCATTTTCCGAGGAAGTTGGTTCAGGAGGACCACACTCACATCTGCTGAGAGCATCAGTTTTTGTGGGGCCGATCGTGGCTCCCTCTTTGGGGTGCATAACTCTTTCAGAGACTTTGCATAAGCCGGGACATGTTGAATCGCATCAAGGAGCGGGATGTTAATGTATACTTGTTTGAAAAGTTCCCTGATCTCCTCATTGCGAATCTCTTTATTTTTCCGTGATGGCCCGACTATGAGTGCGGTAGGAAAGGGGACTATAGATTGGTTTACTTTAGGCTCTTTTTCTAAGTTTTCCCTTTCTTCTTCTTCCCCCCCCCCCCCAACTTAGGGTTTTCTGACTCCTTTTCTTCTTCTTTACTTTCTTTCTCATACGAGGCTTCCAAAATTCTCCCACTCCTTAAAGTTGTTATAGCTTTAGCATTTTTGAATTGGGGATTCTGAGGAGGTGGTTGAATTTGCTGAGAGGAACTCGGTGGATGATTCCTAGGGTTTGTAACCGGTTGACTCGGTAGTTGCTCCACTGCCCTCCTTGCATTAGCTTCAACTAGATGTCCTATTTGGCTTTCTAACCTAGCAATGGACTGTTAGGATCAACTGCTATAGCTGCATAAATTAATCGTCTACTGATTTGGATTGAGGGGGTTGTGGGTAGCCCTAATATGGTTGGGCTGGTTGACTCTTAGGCTACAACTACTGGAACTGGTTTTGTACTAATGGCCTCTGAAACTGTTGGGCCATGGAGTTGGATGGATGCTGATGGGACTGTACATTGGGTTGATGTGTCCTCCAAGAAAAGTTAGGATGGTTTCTCCACCTTGGGTTATAAGTATTAGAATATGGATCATTATCGGGCCTTGAGAAACTTTGGGCCGCTTGAACTTGTTCTTGGATTAAAGGTGGAAACTGGGCCACAGTAGGACAATCATCAACCTGGTGGGCTAGGCTGGCACAAATGGAACATACTTCGGGATTAGATGTAGATGGGCCCGATTGCTGGTTAAGAGTGAAAAACTGGTCGAGTTTTTGGGCTAGAGGGTCAACCCTATCCAACTTTCTAGAAATGGCCTTCGAGTCCATTTTTGCCTCGGGCTCTATATTATTTTTGACCTCATAGAGCCATGCCCTCTTTGAGGGTCCCACCGACCTTTCATAGGAATACAATGACGCACTATTGATAGAATTCTCATTCAGGGTTCCGAAAAGATTATAAGCTCCATCCTTGCTCTTGCTCATAAATGCCCCCCCACACGATGCATCTACCATATGCCTGTATTGATTTGTCAAACCTTCGTAGAAGGCCTGGAAAATTTGCCACTGGAACAGGCCTTAGTGTGGGCATTTTCTCATTAACTCTTTCATCCTCTCCCAAGCCTCATGAATTTGTTCACCCGGTGTTTAGGTGAATCCCTTGATAGCTCTCCTCATGGTATTGGTTCTGCCTATAGGATAGAACTTCCTAAGGAATTCTTATTGCATTTCTGCCCAAGTCCTAATGGGTCTCCCTATAGTCCCTAACCAATGCTTGGCCTTATCCTTCAAGGAGAAGGGGAAAATAGTCAATCTAAGGGCCTCATCATTGAAATTCTGAATCCTTACAGTTGAACATATTTCTATGAACTCATCTATGTGCTTGTATGGGTCATCACTTGGGTTCCCATACAAGGATGGGAGCATCTGGATTGTACTTGACTTAATTTCATACTATAAGGCCTGAGTATCAGGTAACTGGATGCAGGATGAAGGGTTTTATTATATTGGAGTGAAGTATTCCTTCAACTTTCTAGGTTGGGCAACATTGATTTCGACCATTTGATTTCAGTGTTGATGATGGAGGTATCTCTCTATTTCAAGTATAAGTACTACAGTTTCTCTCCTTAAAGATCTCCTTCCCAACATACAACACAGAAGTCCCTTTTCTTCTTATTTGAATTTAAATTTTTGAGTTTAATTTCAAATGTGGATTTTGCAACTTGAATTTTGAAATTTAAACTCAACTTTTGAAACTTTTTTTTTTTTTCTGAAATTTAAATTTTCGAAATTTAAATTCAAACTTAGCCATCGAAATTTAAATTCCTAAAATCTAAATTCAAGTCAGAATTTTTTAATTTTTTTTCTTCTTTTTTTTAGAGGCAAACAAATCAACCACACATCCTAGAGGCTGACCTAGGGTTTCCTAAACTAGTGGTTCAACCAATGTGAATCCTTTTAGGTTCACTTGGAATTACACCACTTCCTTTGGTTAGCCAGGTAAGAGGTGGGGATGTGGGAAGCTCCCCTTGCTCTCGCAATGACCTAATTAAATAACCACAAAACCCGCTTAGGCTTAGCCGTTTAATCTTTTTCCTTAGACACTAACCGCCGGTTATGGAAAATAATTTGAAGCTTTCCTAAAATTCAGCACACCTTTGAACCAAGTGTGAGGCTTCCCTAAAGGATCTTCCTATCCAAATTTTAAATTAGGGTTAAGGTGAACCGCACGTGAATGGTGGTGATTTTTGGGCCAAGGAAGGGTGATGAAATCCCCACCTTATCTTATTTAAATTGGATGCCCTTAAATGAATTAACGGAAAGACAAAATAAACACAACAAAATGCAACTAAATACAATGCATGAACAATTATTTCTACGATGCAATTCGGCAATTAAACCTAAAAGAATAAAGCAAACAACTAAGCAAAAGGAACAATTAAAATACTAAAGGAACACCTAACACATTCGCAACTAACAATAATCAGCAATTAAATAAACCTATATTGCATGCTCGAGAACATCATACCCTAAATATTGGAACGAAAATGCAAGAAAAATATTAACCAATTTATTTTTCAATTTATTTTTTATTTTTTATTTTTTAATTCAAAATTTAAATTTTTGGGAGTTTAAATTCAAATTCAGATTTTGAAATTTAAATTCGATTTTTTTTTTCACTTTAACTTTTTTTAATTTTTTTCTTTTAATTTTTTTTAAATTAAAGCATTTAAAATTTAAATTTCAAAATTTCAAATTCAAATTCAAATTCAGATTTAGATTCGGAATAAAATTAAAATTAAAATTCAGATTTGAAAGGAAATTAAATAAAACAACAAATAATAATTGCAAATAGAAAATAAAACAACAATTAATTGTGCTAAACAGAATTAACAACTACCAAAAATAAATTCTAACAAACTAATTGCTAATCTAAAAATTAAACCGAAAATAAAATGATCAAAAAGAAAATTATGTAAGAAATAGATAAAAAAAGAAACAAATTAAACCACAAATAAAATAAACAAAATGAAAAAATATGCTGAATTTTTTTATATATTTTTTTCGTTTCTTTAATAAAAGAAAAACACAAATCTAAAAATTAATACAAAAAGAAAAATATGCTGCAAAAATAAAATAAAATAAAATAAACAATTTTTTTTATTTGTTTTTTTATCTGCAATAAAAATAAAGAATCTAAAATTTGAACCAAAAATAAAATAAAATAAAATAAACAAATGAAAATTATGCTACAAGAAATAAAACAAAATAAAATAAAATAGAATAAAATAAACGAATTATTTTTTATTTTTTTAATCTAAAATAAAAGAAAAACACAAACCCAATAAAACAAAAAAAAATTGAACAAGAAATTAAAATAAAAAATAAATCTAGAAATAAAATGAAAGAAAAATAATATTAAATATATAAATAAATAAATCGGAACTAGAAAAAAATTAATTAAAAATTAAAAAATAACTATTGTATCAAAAAGAGTTTGGAAGTAAAAAATAAAATGGAATGACTACACCTGAAACGCAATCTAATTTCTCTTTTTTTCTCTTCCGTCTTGTAGTCTTGCAACGCTCCGGTACCCCACCTTTCGCTATTTTGTCTTGTAGAATCAAAGAGAAACAAGAACTAAACTGAGATAACAGATCAAGTAATAAAATGAAAAAGAAAAAATAATGAAACAGATCTAGAAAAAGTAAATACAAATTTTCCTCCGTGCTTCCCCAGCAACGATGCCAAAATCTTAGTGTGTCCGGAAGCGCATCATCAAACACCCCGGAACACCAGTTTAAACATTTATAATTTTTACCATTTCTCAAACAACTACTAACATAGTAAATGGGTGAGAATGGGTTGTATCCACAGGGAAGCAAGTGAAAAATTAATATATACTTTGATCCGGACAAGAGAATGCAATCGAGAATGGCAAAAAATACGAAAATAAAATCTATTATTGCTGAAATTAAATATTTTGAATTTAAACAAGACAATAAATAAAAATTAGAATTAAATAAAGTATGGGAATTAACAAAGAAAATAAATGAAATAAATAAGAAAAATGATCCAGAATCCAGATCTGGTGGCGGTAGCTGCAGATCGGCCAGACAGCTTGCAAAAACCTCTCCTAACAAGAACCGGGCGTCCGTCCTTTCTACAACTGTCAAACTCCTCGAGACATCTTAGCCTTGAACCAAACGAATTTCGATCTTTAAAATAGAGAAACAAACAAGAATTGAATCTAAAAGATTGTAGAAATAAAAATAACAGAAAAGAAAATAAAGAAAATAAAAGAAGGGTTGATCAGATCTAGTGGCGGTAGTTGCACAATGGTTGAATTGTTTGCATGAAACCCTCCTGACAAGATCTGGGCATCCTCCCCTTCTACAACCCTTAAACTCTTCAAGAAACCTTAGCCTTGTTAAATGGGTGAATTGACCAACCCTTTTTACAGGGCCCCTGGGACCCTTTTTATAGAGAATGGTGGACACAACTAGAAATAGGGAGGAAGATGGGGGGCGGCAACTGAGATTTAGCAAAGTTAGGGATGCCCTAAGGTTTCTAATGGATGGCTAAGATGGTTTTGGGGTGATCCTATGGCTGAAAATGGAAAGAGAGGGCACCCAAAATTATGTATGAATGAGATTTGGGCGCCCAGAAATGGAGGGTGTAGATTAGAAAATCTAGGGTTGAAGGGTTAAGGTTAAAAGAATAGGTAGTGCCCTAGATTGAATGATTGGGATATAAGATGGAGGGAGTGACTGAGATTTGGAGGTGAGGGGCTGAACGGTGACGATTAGCAGAATAAGTGGCACCCTAGGGTTTAAAAGCTATAAAGGAGAGTCGTGAAATGAGTGGTTGAGATTAAAAGAGGTGGAGGGTGGAGATTAAACACCTAGGGGCGGCTAGGGTTTGCTAAGAGTGAAAAGATTAGGTTAAAAAGGCTCCTTAAGGTTTGTTAAGGAGAGGGGAGCATGATAATACAATAGGATAGGCGCTAACTGGTTTAGCAAATAGGAAGCGCCCTCCTGTTCTTAGTTCTTTACAAAAACACCCCTTCTCTCAGCAGGTCTTCACACCAGCTTCCCAAAAACTGTACTTCAGCCTAGAAAACTTTCCTATTTTCTACATAATTTGCATAGAGACCCTCAGATGTCACATAATTGATTTTAACTGGGAAAATGATACATTTTGACTATTCTAAGGCCGAAAATACCCCTGAATTGATGCCCTTAAGGCATCAAAATGCAGGGTTATCACTCGCCGATCCTGAACCTGTCATGAATGGACGAAAGCATATTTATACTGACCCCTAGATCCAATAAGGCTTGAACGAAGGTGATTCCAGAGATGACACAACTTATGAGAGGAGGACTAAGGTCTTTCATTTTTTGGGGAAAGTGGTTTAGGAGAGCTGCACTAACATCTGCCGAGGGCATTATTCTTTGTGGGGCCAATCGTGGCTCCATCATTTGAGTACACAGCTCTTTTAAAAACTTGGCATAGACCGGGACATGTTGGATCGTGTCGAGGAGAGGGAAGTTAATATGGACTTCCCTGCTCTCCTCATTGCGAATCTCTTTCTTCTTTCACACCGGCCCAACTGTGAGTGCAGTTGGAAAGGGAACTATGGGTTGGTTCACTAAAGGTTCTTCTTTTGAAGTTTCCTTTCCTTCTTGCTCTCCCCCCAACTTAGGGTCTACCTGCTCATTTTCTTCTTCATTAACTCTCTTTTTTTTTCACATGGGTCCTCTAACATCCTCCCACTCCTTAAGGTTATAACAACTTTGGCATTTTTAGGCTAAGGATTCTTAGGAGGTGATTGAATTTGTTGTGAAGGAAAACCCGGTGGATGATTTGTAAGAGTCGTAACCAGTTGACTCAGTATTTGCCCTACTTATCTCCTCGCCTTGGCTTCGGCTAGCCGTCCTATTTGACTTTCTAATCTATCGATGGATTGCTGTTGATTTAGGATCAGCTGCTGAAGCTTCATGAATTGATCATCTACTGTATGGGTTTGAGGAGGTTGTGGGTAAGGATAATACGGTTGGGCCGGTTGGTTCCTAGGATACATCTATTGGAATTGGGTTTGTCCTTGTGGCCTCTGAAATTGCTGGGCCATAGAGTTAGATGAATGGTACTGCTGGGACTGTGTGTAGGTTTGACATGGTTGAGTCGGTTGAGTCCTAGGGTAATCCTTGTACTCCCAGTGGGTCTGGCCTTCAAGCCATTGAGAGTGCACATCTAGTAGGGGGGTTTCTTGGGCTTGGGCCCTATTAGTGAAGTTGGGTTGATTTTCCCACCCAGGGTTATATGGACTAAAGAGTGGGTTAGCAATCGGTTGGAAAAATCTGTTGGCCGCATGTACTTGGTTTGTATTGACTGGTTGACATGGGCCTGCCGCAGGGCACTAGCTAACATGATGGGTCTGCCGCAGGGCACTGGCTAACATGATGGGTCGAGCTTGCACAGATGGAACATGATGGATAGGATGACAAGGTTGGGTATGGGCCATTTTGTTAATGATATGCAAGGAGTTGGTCAATTCTATGGGCCATCCCATTAATCTTGTCTAGTTGTTGAGACACATGGTTCCAATCTATCTATGGCTCAGGTTGGATATAGTTTCTCATTCCACAAACTCCAACCATTGAATTCATTTTATCTTATTTTAACCCCCTTTTCTTCTTCTTCTTTTTTTTTTGAAATTTAAATTTTGAATTTTAATTTCAAATTTAGATTTTGAAATTTAAATTTTGAAATTTAAACTCAATTTTTGAAATTTTTTATATTTTATATTTTATATTTTTATTTTTTGATTTTTGGTTTTCTCTTTTTTTTTTAAAATTTGAAATTTAAATACAAGTTTGAATTTTAACTTTCAAAGAAAATGCAAACAAATCAACCACATGACCTGGGGCTGACCTTGGGTTTCCTAAACTAGTGGTTCAACCAATGTGAATCCTTTTAGGTTCACTTGGAATTACACCACTTCCTTTGGTTAGCCAGGTAAGAGGTGGGGATGTAGGAGGCTCCCCTTGTTCTCGCAAGGACCTAATTAAGTAACCACAAAACCAACTTTGGTGTAGCCGTTTACCCTCTTTCCTTAGACACCTACCGCCGGTTATGGAAAGTAATTACAAGCTTTCCTAAAATTTAGCATACCTTTGAACCAAGTATGAGGCTTCCCAAAAGGATCTTGCTATCCAAAATTTAAATTAGGGTTTAGGGTAAACCGTACGTGAAGGGTGATGATTTTTGTGCCAAGGAAGGGTGACAAAATCCCCACCTCATCTTATTTAAGTTGGGTGCCCTTAAATGGATTAATGAAACAAAAACAATCAAACAAAATGAATGCAACTAATTAAAATGCATGAACAATTATTTCTAAAATGCAATTCAGTAATATAACATAAAAGAATAAAATAAACTAAGCACAAGAAGCAATTAAAATAAAAAGAAAACCTAGCACATTCACAACTAACAAAATAATTTCAACGATTAAATAATGCTATATGATGCATGCTCTAAAACATATCAAACCCTAAATGTTGGAATGCAAATGCAAAACTTTTAAAATTTTAATAATTTTTTAATATTTTTTTTTGAAATTCAAAATTTTAAATTTAAATTTCGAAAATTGAAATTGAAATTCAACTTCAAATTCAGATTCGAATTAAAATTAAAATTTAATTTCAAATTCAAAATTTAAACTCAAATTAAAAAAATTAAATAATTTCCTATTTAACGATTAATTATTCAATTAAATAAATAAAAAGAAAGAATTAAATAAGGCAACAAATAATTATAACAAACAGAAAATAAAAGAATTAATTTTGCTAAGAAAATTGCTATTCTAAAAATTAAATCAAAAATAAAATAAACAAAAGAAAATTATGCAGCAATAAATAAAATAAAATAAAATAAATGATTTTTTTTGAAATAAAAGAAAAACACAAACCTAATAAGACAAAAATTCGAACAAGAAATTAAATTAAAGAAAGAAAAATAGATCTAGAAACAAAACGAAAGAGAAATAATACTAAAAAAAATAAATCGGATCTAAAAAAATTAATTAAAAATTCAAAAATCACTATTCAACAAAAAAAAAGAGTTCAAAAATAAAAATAAAAATAAAAATTAAAAATAAAATGGGACGACTACACCTAAAATGCAATCCAATTTCTCTTCTCTTCTCTTCCGTCTCGTAGTCCCGCAACGCTTCGGTACCCCACCTTTCGCTATTCCGTCCTGCAAAATCAAAAAGAAACAAGAATTAAAATGAAATAATAGATCAAGTAATCAAACGAAAAAAAAAATGAAATAGATCCGGATAAAGCAAATAAAAATTTTTCTCTATTGCTTCCTCGACAACGGCACCAAAAACTTGGTGTTTTCGGAAGCGTGCCGTTAAACACTCCGGAACACCAGTTTAAACATTTATAATTTTTACCGTTTCTCAAACAACTACTAACGTAGTAAATGGGTGAGAACGGGTCGTATCCACAAGGAAGCAAGTGAAAAATTAATATATATTTAGATCCAGACAAGAGAATGCAATCGGGAATGGCAGAAAATATGAAAATAAAATCTATTATTGCTCAAATTAAATGTTTCGAATTTAAACATAAACAATAAATAAAAATCAGAATTTAATAAAGTTTGGGAATCAACAAAGGAAATAAAAGAAATTAATAAAAAAATGATCCAGAATCTAGATCCAGTGGCGGTAGCTGTAGATCGGCCAGACAGCTTGTAGAAACCCCTCCTGACAAGAATCGGGCATCCGTCTTTTGTACAACCCTTGAACCCCTCGAGACACCTTAGCCTTAAATCGAACGAATTCAGATCTACAAAATAGAGAAATAAACAAGAATTAAATCTAAAAGATTGGAAAAATAAAAATAACAGAAAAGAAAAGAATGGTTTATCAAATCCAGTGGCGGTAGTTGCAGAATGGTTGAACTGCTTGTAGGAACCCCTCTTGACAAGATCTGGGCATCCTCCCCTTCTACAATCCTTGAACTCCTTAAGAAACCTTAACCTTGTTAACTGGGTGAATTGACCAACCCCTTCTCCAGGGTCCCTGGGGTCCTTTTTATAGAGAAGGGTGGATATAACTAGAATTAGAGAGAAAGAGGGGGGCGGCGGCTGGGTTTTAGCAAAAATATGGGTGCCCTAGGGTTTAGAATGAAGGGTTAGGATGATTCTAGGTTGATCCTAAGGCTGAGAAGAAAAGGAGAAGGCACCCAATACTATGTAAGGTTGAGATTTAATGACTAAATGCTGAATGGTGAAGTTAGGTGGCTCATAGGGTTAGAATGCTAAAAAGAGAGTGGCCTAGAATGGATGGTGGAGATTAGAAGGGCCTAGAATGGATGGTGGAGATTAGAAGGAATGGAAGGTGAGGATTTAGGAGTTAGGGGCGGCTAGGGTTTGTTAAGAGTGAAAAGAATGGGTTAAAAGGCACCCTAGGGTTTGCTAAGGCATGGGGAGCAAGCTAATATAGTAGGAGGGGTGCCAAACTGGGTTTTGCAGCTAGGAGGCAGCCTCCTGCTTTTAGTTTTTCACAAAAACACCCCCTCTCTCAACTAGACTTCACACCAGCTTCCCAAAATATGCATTTCAGCCATAAAAACTTCCCAGTTTTCCCTAGAATTTGCATAGAGACCCTCAAAGGTCACAACAATGAATTTAACTGGGAAAATGGCTTACTTTGACTATTCTTAGGCCAAAAATACCCCTGAAATGATGCCCTTAAGGCATCAAAATGCAGAGTTATCAAAGGTCCTTCACTCTCCCTACCTACGTTGATTGCGACTTTCAGAAGCCGAACTAGTACTTTGCGACATCTATGAAGGACTATGTGGAGGACACTTGGGGGCTAGAGCGCTCACCCAAAAATCACTAAGGCAGGGTTACTACTGGCCTACTACAAAGGTGGATGCACTCGAGCTCGTCAAGAAATGCAACAAATGTCAGAGGCATGCCGACATCCTCCATCAACCTGCTACTGATCTGAAGTACATGACCAGCCCGTGGCCCTTCGCGTAGTGGGGGATCAACATCCTTGTTCCATTTCCGTCGGCAACCGGGCAGAGGAAATTCTTGGTCGTAGCAGTAGACTACTTCATAAAGTGGGTGGAGGCCGAACCGTTGGTGAACATTACAGCTCAAAACGTGCAAAGCTTCTTTTGGAAGAACATTGTGTGCCATTTTGGACTGCCTAAGGTGCTGATATCGGACAACGAAAAGCAGTTCAAATACATCAAATTCCAAATTTGGTGTGCCGATATGGGGATTCAGCAAAATTTCACATTGATGGCACACCCGTAGGCGAATGAACAGGCCAAAGTGACGAACGGGGCTATCCTCCGCGGACTGAAAGCTCGCCTGGCATGAGCTAAACGGTTGTGGGTAGACGAGTTGCCCAGTGTCCTTTGGGCCTACAGGACGACCATCAAGACTGCGACTGGTGAAATGCCCTTCAACCTCACGTATGGAACAGAGGCCGTGAGTTTGGTAGAGATCGAAGTACCAACGTTGTGGATTGAAGCACACAATGTAGAGAAAAACAACGATGAGCTCCGAACTAACTTGGATTTAATCGAAGAAGTATGTGACCTAGCCTATATTCGGACTACAACTTACTAGTAGCGAGTAGCTCGGTACTACAATGCTCGAGTCAAGAAACGATAGTTTCGAGTCGGTGATCTTGTGCTCTGCAAAATAATGGTACTTGAGCCTAGTGTGGGTAAGCTCAGACCAAATTGGAAAGGTCCGTATCGAGTGAGACGAGTGTTTGGCGAAGGCACATACGACCTCGAGACTATGGAAGGAAAACAAGTACCTCAAACTTGGAATGTTGACAACTTGAGGATATATTATCTATGAGCTCCTGACTCTAACTCCAACACGACCAAAAAATTTACTAAGTCCACAAGACCACCGAGCTGGTCAAAAGAACGTCGAGCTAGAGAGAGGACTAGAAGTCACTTCCAAAGCCTAAGGGCTATGGTGTCGAGCTGACAAAAGGCCTCGGCACAATATAAGACCCAGTCGCCTCTTTGGCATGGGCAGATAAGTCCTAGTCGCCTCTTCGGCATAGGTGTGCTGAGACCCAGCCGCCTCTTCGGCATAGGCAACCTAAGACCTGAACGCTTTGACATAGGCAGCCAAAAACCTAGTCGCTTCGGCATAGGTAAATAAAATAGCCCATACGCAGACAGGTCGGGCATATACCCTATAGTGTCTATTCACTTTGGCGTACAACGAAATTGGGATATTCCTACTCAAGCCTAGATTGTCATATCTGCACTTCAGGAGTAATCTATACTTAGAAAATTTTGCACAAGGAGTTTTGAAACTATTGCATTGCATTAATAAAGTGAAGTTCGAAGTACATGACAAAAAAGAAGAGACTACAACTACTCAACCGAGCTTGGAGGCTTGGGACATCTAGTATGTACTGGGGGTCCAAGAAAAGAGGCAGACAGTTATCAGTCGACGTGGGGTTCCTCATCCCAAACAGTAGGACCAACAGGTGGGTCAGTCTCCCTATGATCCTCACCAGCACCATCTCCATCTCCCTCCTCTGCTGTCTTGTCACCGAGAAGGTCATTGTCGCTCTCCTCTTCGGAGTTCGGGTCTTTGCCAGCCTCCGCGGCCATCTCCTTGGTGACCTTGGATGTTGTTATAGCTATGAGGTCGAGCTTGGGGAATTCGTACTGAGGCAGCCACCTACTAAGTTTGAAGCCCTTGCGGTAGGCCTCCATGCCGGTTTCGATCAACAATTTGCGTTGCTCCTCTGAAGACTTGTATTCCTCGACGGCCTTGACCTTGGCCTCCTTCAGTGCTTCGGTGAAGATCTCTGTGCACTCCTTCACGAGCTCCTCGAGGTTCTCCTTTTCCCTCTGGAGGGCCTCCCTCTCCTTGAGCCTTTTCTTCTCCTCCCTCAGCAACACAATTAGCTCCTTTTGAGCTCGTGCATCCTTCTCCAGCTTATGGACCTTGCTGCGAGCTAAGTCCAATTCGTGCTGAGAACTTTAGGAGGTTTCTTCAGCCTGGTGGGCTCGCTTCAGCTGCACCTCAGATTGATAAGTAAGAGCATGGATTGCGGAGTTCACCTACCAAAGAAGAAACAAAATCTAAGTACCGAAGGAGAGCTACAAAGAGTACAATCCAAGGATCAAACATGTACCACCATGCAGTGAGTCACCGCTCTGGCCTTAAGCTGAGCCACCAGCAGATTAGCCCAATACGCAACCTCCTCGGTGAAAACTGCGTCCTTACTCTTGAGGAGACCAAACTTCGGAGTCAAAATGCTCCGAGCTGCCCGAGATGTGTCATCTCTTGAAGGGGTGGCCGCCTGAGTGGGTTGGGGCTTAGACATCGGGGCTTCCTCGGTTTGGTGAGACAAAGAAGCCCTACCTTGGTCTTCCTCGACCAAGTCGATAACCGGAGGATGCTCGGGGGCAACAGTGTCGACACTAGAAGTGGTGGCGTCCTCATGGAGACAAACCTTCATCTTCTTCCACTTCTTCATGCTTCCGAAGAGCTCGGCAGCAGGGATATCAGCCATGGCTCTTGCAAGAAGTAACAAACAGGTTAAATCACAAGATCAGGATAAACCATGAATAGGAAAACAAGTATGACAATCATAATGGCGACCTACCAGGAGGACTCAGCCTGGCCTGTATGAGCTTCTCTTCGGTCACAAAGTTTTCAAATTTCAACGCGAGTTTCGCCCAAGATCGGACTTCCTCCTATATTTGTTTGTCTAACCTGATGCCAGGCCTCTAGTGAGTTGGAAACGGCCACCCCGCAGTGTTATGAACTACGAAGTAGCGCCTCTTCCAGGTTGGGTCTTTATTTGGGAGGTCGTGCAAGATTTTGTAGCCAAGATAGGGGGACATGTAATAACTTCACCTGTGGTCGGGGAGAACACAGGTGAAATTCTTTTTAATGGAGAAGATCGAAGAAAAGATGTTGAGGTTCAAAGGCTGGTTATAGTCATGGAAAAGGGAGATGGTACCTATAATGTTACGAATTGAGTTGGGATGGAGCTGATCTATGGGGATGTCAAAAAATTTGACGACCTCAGTGATGAAAGGGTGAAGTGGGAATCGCAGCCCGACTATGAGCTGCTCCTCGAACACTACAATCTTGTCATGATCGTGATCCCAAGGAAAACTACCTAAGGGAATGTTGTATACACGACTATCAGGCAACTTGTACCGAGCTACCAAAGACAGGAGCTTGTCAGCCGTCATTGTGGAATGACCAAAGCTGTCTGGTCCTCGAGCCCGATGCGAAATGGAGGCCCCCTTGTCGGAAGCCTCGCACTCCTACCGAGGTGAGTCCACCTCGGACGGGTTGAAGTCCAAACCCTGTGCCAAGGCATTCACCTCGGTTGAGTGTGACTCTACAACTTGCGCTGAGGTGCCCACCTCGGCTTCGACGGACTGTTCACTCCCGTAAAAAAGACTACCTAAGTTGACGCTAGACATACTGAACTAGAGGAACAAGACAAAAAGAAATGGAAACAAAGAGAGATGAACTCACCAAGAAGACCGAAGAAAGTGAAAGACCTCGGATGCAAAAGGCAACTAATGCCAACTTGGAAGATTGAAGCGCGACCTCAACAAACTTGAGCGCGCAATATGTGGCGAGAAAAATGGGTCTGTTTGGCCCTTATTCATAGCCACCGCGACCGAGACTCAACAGTCGAGATCTATGCGATCCGACGGCTTCCATGAAAACCAGCTGCACGCTACCCGGTACGCGATGTCCGTGGAGTTTATAAATAGCGTGATGTCCGTGCGTACCCGGTACACGATCTGGGTAATCCCAGGTCCGACTGAAGAGTCACCTCCCGAACTGCTTAAAGTTATGCCAAATCCACCTGGGCTCACCATGAACTCTTCGCACTAGGTCGGAACCCCTGGCATGGGGAGTGAGGGCAATTGATGAGGGGTGATTTGGCCCGACCTAATGAGTAAGGAACACGTGATGCAACCTGCCAGCCAGACAACAAATCAATGTGTGGCACCACGATAGAAGATCGCAGGACCTCGGGAGCTTGGTCACTTTGGAACCAGAGCACTTTGGAACTAGAGCACTTCGGAACCCAGGTACCTCGGTACCCACGCATGTGAGGTGCCACATAACCGAACCTAGAAGTTCGCTAGTCATCTCCAAACTTCTTGGAATCACGCCGCGTAACTGTAGGCCTTATCCTCATCCCGCCCAAATAGGAAGGAAATAGTGAGCCTTATTAATTGGTACGTTACCCACCTTCCAAAGCGGAACAGATCCCTATGTCATGAGATAGAGATTCTGGGAGCGTTTCGCGAGACCCATGGCATCCCAGCTATTTAAGGGCATCAACCCCAAGACTTAAGTACGCGCGATTTTTGCTTACTAGCATTCTAGCACTCAAGCTTTCAGCTCGCAACCATAATACAATACTGACTTAAGCATCAGAGCGACCTCGCCGGGTTAGCCACCCTGGGTTCTCTGATCCTCTGTCTTGCAGCTTGGTCTAGTTTGCCATGCGACTAAGGTCCAGATCATCTTCCAGATAGGAGCTTCCAGATTGCTACGCGACTAAGCTGAGGTATTTCTTGGGCATTGAGGTAGCAAGATCAAAGCATGGAATTTTTATTTCACAGAGGAAGTATGTTCTGGACCTTTTACTAAAGATAGGGAAGCTTGGAACAAAAAGGCAGCTAGAAATCCTATTGATCAGAATCACATAATTAATGCATCAGAAGGTGAGCTAGTGAAAGACATTGGGAGATATCAGAGACTAGTGGGGCAGTTGTTATATTTATGTATGACAAGACCAAACATCTCGTATGTAGTGAGTGTGGTGAGTCAATACATGCATGCCCCACGAGTTCAGCATTGGGAGGCTGTTGAAAAGATTCTTGCTTATCTGAAGGGACACCCAGGTAGATGCATAGTATTTGCTGACCATGGACAGTTCAGTCTAGAGATTTACACAGATGATTGGCAGGATGCCTAGATGACGGGAGATCTACATTAGGAGTTTGCACTCTTGTTGGAGGCAATCTGGTTTCGTAGACAAGTAAGAAACAAACAGTTGTGGCAAGGTCAAGTGCAGAAGCTGAATACAGAGCCATGACACATGGAGTTTCAGAGCTTCTATAGATCCATTCCTTGTTAGGAGAAATTGGTATTGAGGCAGAAGAACTTATGATGTTGTATTGTGATAATCAGGTAGCAATTAACATTGCATACAACCCAGTTCAGGATGACAGGACAAAGCAGATTAAAGTGGACAAACATTTCATAAGAGAAAGGGTGACTTTAGGGGAAGCTTGTCTTCCATACATTGACTCTGATTTGCAGCTTGCTGATGTTCTTACAAAAGGTGTTGCAAGAAACAAGTTGGAGCATGATCTACGCAAGTTGGAAATGTGTGACATTACTCCCAACTTGAGGGGGAGTGTTGAGATTAGGCCGATTTTAAGTTATTTGGCCAAGCTTTGTTTTATTTTTATTTAAGTTATTCAGTTAGGAAGTTATTGGGCCTTAGGCCCATTAGTTTATGTTGTGACTGTTCAGCTACTTTAAGTAGCCGTCCTACTAAGGGTACCGTTGTACGTTTCTATTCTTTTTTATAAAGTATATAAATCAATGAGGGGAGGGTGGCCAGATCAATTCAATTCTAGCGACACCCCACTATTTTCTCTTCTTTTCTTTCTCTTGCTGAAACCCTTCAGCTTCTTCTTCTTTTCTTCACAAAGATCACACTAAAACAACTTTCAACAACTTTTACTAACTGGATCGGGTTGGACCAAATCCAGTCCAATTGACACCTCTAAGAGTGACCACAACTCTTGGGTGGCAATGGTGCCAAAATGCAACTAGGGTTTTCCCAAGAAAGACGCTCAATTCCAAATAGAAAGATAGATAGATAGATAGATAGATAGATAGAGATAGATAGATAGATAGAGAGAGAGAGAGGCAGTGGTTCCAACAAGCTAGAGTTTGTTCGAATGAGAGCGGGCGAGATGTTGTAGGCTCGACCGATCAATTCTTGATAGATTAATAGAGAAGGGGATGATGGAAAAATTTGACTATTGGGAGCGAAAATTTCTTGTGGGGTGATAACGGCCAGGCGCCAATGTTTTGCAACTAAGATGGTCTGACCATATTTGCTATTAATTACAAATTTATTTAAATAATTAAATTATTAGTTTTAATTAATTAAATAATAGTTAATATTTATTTGTTTATGTTTTAGAGATTATTATCTTTTTATTAATGTAATTATGAAATCATTTATAATTTAATCATTAATTGTTATTGTTATTCATTAGTAATGAACTAATAATTTATTAATTGTTAATTTTTACTATTAATCATATTTATTTATTTTAATAATTTCTTAATTATGAATTTTCTATTAATAGTAATTAATAAATAATAAATATTTCTTAGTTATTAATTTACATGCATTATATGAATTTCTAATCATTTTAGTAACTATTTCAGTATTTATTAATTTTTATCTTTTTATTAAAATATTTATTACTTTATTATTTTTTTAATATATTTATTATTTTAACATATTTTATAACCATTTTATAGCTACCAATAACTAAAATCTATGGCTATAACTATAAGGTTTAACTATATGTGTATGATGCCGGAAATACTTGATATCGGAAAAAAAATGCAATCCAATTAATTGGCATGTCAAAAAAGTAATAACCAATCAGGTGGATTTTTATCAAAATTCAACAGTGGTTGTGATTGGTCAAAGCCTTTTCAATATCATATCTTTTGGGTAATATAATTTTTCCATAATTATATATAGCTTTTGGTCATGAACTTCATGGTTATAACCAAGGATAAATAAAGTTCATGGCTATAGTTATAAATAATTTGTAGCCATAGGCAAAGAGATCTTTAGCCACCAATGAAATGGCTATAGTTATTGGTTAACATCTAGTTTTCACACATATAGCCACAAATATCTAAAAATCATGGTTACAAGTATCTTTTATCCATGGACCATTAGCTTTTAACCATGAAAAAATGTCAATAGCTAAAGTCCAGTTTATAGCTACGAACATGAAATTGTCTGTAGTTGTATCCCATGTTCTAGCTACGGTTTTTACATCTATAGCTATAGTTTAGTAGCTATAGCACCATTTTCTTGTAGTGTTGTATCTCAGTACTAGGCTTATAGTAAGAGAACCTTTGAATAGGTAGATATAACAATGCAAAGCTCAAAATATTTAGTTGCTAGAGTTTCTTAACAAATGTGCAACTCAATGAAGAGACTTCCAACAGATGGGTGAGATTGTACAAGCTCAAAAGCTTCTTAGCTTTGATAACCTCTAACACTGTTAAAGCTTAAGAATCTCTACAAGTGACCATTTTCTAGACTTTGAAGGGATTTTTCCTTTCTTTAAAATGATTAAAATTTCCCTAACATATTAGAAGGATTTCCATAAATGGCAATGGTTGTCAGAGCCTTCAAAAAGTCAAATTTCATTGAAGTAGTTGACTATCAAAATTGTTAGTCAGCTAGTTGATGAGAGAGGAATATTTTTTCTCTCCCGATCGACTAGTTCCTTTGAACTTAGTTTGTCTGGGTTAGTCGATTGTGTTGGAAGGGTTAGAATCCATCTTATGGATGGCCAAACCATCTTAAATGGATGGGCAAAATTTCAAAGATTTTCTAACCCTTTTGAGAACCAATTTCCCGGTGTTTTGAAAAACTGCATTTTTCTGAATTAATCTTGCACTGAACCAAATCAGATTTGAAACTAAATCAAAAGGGGAAATTATACCTGATACAAATACCACAAACACATATCCCAAGTTAAAAGTTCACGCCTAAATCAGTCCTAAAACCTGCCTCCATTGAAGATGATGTAGTGTATAGGTGAAGTCGGTTCAACAACACTGTTTTCTCCAAAACTGTTATCCAACTTGCTTGGATCGAATGCGTGAGTGAGCCTGATCTTTCTCAATGTTTTTTCTTGCAAAAAATAGAATAAAAGCTTATAAAAAATCAGTTCTTGAAAGCCTAGGTCGAATTAGGGTTTCTTGGGAGACAAAGAGAGCAAGAGAGAACATGAGAGATAAGTGTTCTAGTCTGGTTCGCCCTTTTCTTCTTTTATCTCTTGATGGAGCACTCTCCTAATATATCTGGATAATTAGGAGATTATCCAGATATGATTTGGATCTGGACTCTATTAAGAGATAAGCCTTATCCTCATAAGAGGATACGTGTTGTATACTTAATACCAAACCCATATTCGACCCTGAGCACATGACAACTTAATTAATCTTATTAATTTTAGGCCTTAGGCCCATTTACTCCAAAGGCTCATGACCCAAGGTGTTGCATGGCCACTTAAGCCTGACATTGTATGTTGTATGACCCTACAATGATCTCACACAAGTCCACATGGGTTTGACCCAACCTTTGAAAGAGGCTAGGCCGAATTTACTACTCAACATAGTGAACCCCTGACCTAATCAACATTGGTCTAGTTTGGGCCCAACATTTACACCTAAATGATCATTGGATTCGGCCACTCTATGAAGACCCAAGGATAATGGACTCATGTAAGACAAAGCCCATCAGGTAAACAACCCTTTAATGGTCTCTTACACTTAACCTTTCGGTCCATAATGATCAAACATTGCTTGATAAGGAAGGACCTCTCCCCTAACTGCAAGGTGCAGTGCCACACTCTCTGATCGGATGGATCCCGGGATTAAAACCTTTTGCAATTTTTTTTCATAAAATAGTAGTATATATAACAAATAAATAGTTTTGCAAAACCAGATTTCAAACACAAGTGAAATCCACTACTGGCAGTTTAGGTTTCCATCAGAGAGAGTGTATACCTTGATATTCACTTTGTTTGACAAAGGGGCAGATCCTATCACTATGATCACCCACTCAAGTGAATTCTTAAACTGTGCCAACATACCCAGGTATTTGACCCTTAATGAATCTCACTAGTTGGCATATCAAAGACAGTCTAATCCAACACTTAGTGTAGTACCATAATTAAGTCTGGGGTTATGTGTAAGTTTTTAGTTTTTTCCATCTGTATCTAAGGTCTAGGGCATAACTAAAAATTGGTTTGGGTTTAGTGCTTCTAATAAACACCCATTAGCTGTGCTTGGGGTTTAACCTTAGTAGCTGAGATAAGATACTCCAACTCCTTGGCAACACACAGTGTCAGCCTTGTCAGGATAAACTCCCCAAGCTTATCTTGTGGCCGAGAACATTATAAACTAACACGAGTCTCTTAAGTGTCTAGTTTAAGGGGTAATACACAGGAACATGCCAATATCAACATTAAACAATAACGTACTTTATTCATTTATGTATAAATGTTTATGTACATCAAGATGATTGGAGCTAAGGGCATACACTGCCAAATAGATTGTGCTTTCTTGGATAGCCAACTAATCTTCTCAAACAGGGCATATTTCATCCCTTGGTTATAATAATTAGTTGACTATGCTTTTTGGGATAGTCTTCTATATTTTCTATTCCTGACATTTTATGCGTCGACTATCATAGTTAATTGACTATGCTTTCTGGGGTGGTTAACTATATTTCACAATCTTGGAATTTTATACCTCAATTGTCATAGTTGAGTATGTTGTTTGAGGTGGCCGGCTACGTTTCATAGTTAATTTAAACTTGCCTTGATTGTCATTGTTAGTCTACTATACATTTCTGAATAGTTAACCACTCTATGGAGCTTGAGTAGTCTTACCTAACAGACAACCCAACACTTAGAAGCCTTGTAAATTCTTATCCAAAGGTTTGGAATCTCTTCCATTAGCTTTTAAAATGTTTTTTTCTTGATTGTAATATCTTGTGTAAGTTTAGAAAATCTTAGGAACCAAACTCATTCCAATTATTGGTTGATAATGTTGTTTATATTGACTTTTGTCTTGTTGAGCATCTAAATAGTGCATCATACTACTGATTACCTCAAGATCCTGAAAGATAGATGAAAATTGAGCACAACTTGATGTAATATTCTCTTCAGTGTGATGTTAGCACATGTCCTTTGAGAAATTGTAAAAGTATTTAAGTTCTTTAGTAGCCTTGATATACTTGAATTGCTTGGAATTTCCTCACCTGGAGAGATGTGGTGGTGGTGGTGTAGAGATCTTGAAGCTCAACCAATTAACTCAACAAAGCTTCAATTTCTTCATATTTGTAGCATTTCTACTTTAATATATACACTTTTGGCACAAAGAAGCTTACGAAAGATTGTTGCACAGACAATCAATTTAGTAAATCTATAAATGATTGTAATCAAATAGATGTTATCTTTGCCACGAGGGAGAACATCTTCTCATAACCGATAGGGTCCATGTATACCCTTTTCACTATAAACTTATCTTTGTACCTTTCAATAATCCTATAAACTTTATGCTTAGTAGTAAACACCCATATACAACCAACTAATGTCTTCCTCTTTGGTAAGTTAACAATGTTCTATGTCTTATTCTTAAGTAGAGCACCCATCTCTTCCTACATAGCAACTTTCCACCCTAGCTGTTTTGTTGGTTCAATTACATTCTTTTAAATAGACGTAGAAGAAATTTAGTGGCAAGATAAGGACTTATAGTTAGAGGATAACTGGTCATAAGAAATATAATGGGAAATGCTTGATCAATGGAAGACCTTATAGGGTGCAATAGGCAAGTTAAGGTTAGAAGGACGTCTAGGTAAAGTATGTGGAGAAGGAAAAAACAAAAATAGAAATTGATGGATCTATGGGACCTATTTCCTCATATCATCAGAAGAGACAAGAGGTAGCTAATTTGTAGAAGACGATTTCCTCTTTCATTGATATACTTGTAATATATCATTGCCAGACTCAATAATGGGAATAGGAAAAGGAGTGGGACTCAAAAGGAGAAGTAGGAGACTTGTAGGGAAGAGAAGGAAATTGACTAGTCTTCCATTGGGAAAAATAAGGGATAGAATAAAAAAGTTACATCTAAAAAAACAAATTTTTGCCATTTATGGGGTTAAAGCAACGTTCTTTTCCAAGTTAGATGTATACCTCAAGAACACACGAGCAAAATTGGACTTGTTAAGACCTAGAATGTGGATAAATTATGAGCAACCAAAACCCTAAAGCCTTTCATAGGTTGAAATAAGAGGAAACCACTACTCAATCACTACAAAAAGAAAAAAAAAATAGAAGCATATAATAGGTAACTTAATTACTAGCACTTTTGATCAATGGTATCTAAAGACTTAGATGGGGGTGTTCAATTCTTCATCTCAAATAAAAAGAAAAAAAAATTAAAAAATAAGGATTAAAGTAAGAAAGAGAGGAATTTATACCTCTGATTGTCCGTGGATATGTAGATACCTATACTGAATATATCTTTGACCGTCCATCATCCCTTTTGGTTGCAGTAGTGGAAAATGAGCAATCCGTTCCTTTTAGTTCTAGTGGTGGAAAATGAACAAGAATGCGTCCTGTCCATTTTGGTTGCAGCAGTGGTAAATGAGCAATCTGTTCCTTTTGGTTCCATCGGTGGGAAATGAAGAAGAATGATTCCCGTCCGTTTTGGTTGCAGTGGTGGCAAATGAACAATAAGATAAGGGGAGTAAGAATCAAAATAGAGAGAACTATGGAATGACCGGAGAGAGAGAGAGAGAGAGAGAGAGAAGGGAAGAGTCGAATTAGAGAACTGTCAAGAAGGAGAAAGAAAGAGGGAGAGTGGAGAGGAGGAGTTTTCGTGGGATAAAAAACTAGAAACACGCTTACCTTGTGCAGCCATTATCAAATATTTTATTTAATTTTTATTAAGGACGGACTGTTAGGGAGAGGGAAAATGTTTTTTTAGGTATTTAATTTTATATTTAACAATTAACAATGAAACTAATTGTCAAATAATTACGACTGTTGAAATTAGTCGTTAAATATTAGTATTTTAAGAAATAATAACAATGGCATATTATTCTTGACGTGATTAATGTGTTACAACGACGATTTTTTAAGCACTCACTAATTATTGGTCACTAATAGCATGATTTCTTGTAGTGAACTATTTTAGCTATAAGTGATCTTAACTATGTACTAAAGAAAGGCTAAGCAAGTTTTATTGACCAACCCCTACTTGGTTCAATATGGTTTCACGCTATAGGGTTCCTTTTGGGATCTTGGAATAAGTGAGATTAAGTAATCAATTTCTCTAGGTGTATTCAAAAAGGAAAGTGTTCGGGTCATGGCTGAGCTGGTCTTGAGAGACACGTGGCTGCTCAGTCACCACCTGGTCAACCCAGCAACATCGGCATAGCTCGGCCATGACGACATAGCCCGGCCACGTCAGGATAGCTCGGCCGAGCTATGCTACTATTGTGGCCCCCCATCTTACCCCTCAGTCACGTCAGTCACACGCCAATGCAGATAAACACAACTACAGACAAGAGGAGAGAGGAAGACAACTCCGCGGGGGAATAGGACTCTAGCTCGAGGACCTCAGTGAAGAACCTCATCCCGTTAACCCCGGAAACCCAATCTGACCAGGACACGGATCTTCGACTATAAAGAGGCATTCCCCGCTCAAGGTAAGGGACCCTAACTTCCGACACCCATACTATTACTCTACTAAGACTAGCATCCTTATAGCTCGGCTCGGCCATCCATCACGTCCTACTGATTTGAGCATCAGAGTACCTACCCGGGGATAAATCCTTGGGCCTCTGACTTCTCCTTTCTTGATCACAGGTCTTGAAGCGCGACCTCATGCTTGTAGCTCAGCACCACCCTGTTAGCAAGGACTATCGGGTTTCTCTCCTCAGTTCATGCACCACCTCAGATTGAGCAGCATCAGATTGGTGCCATTTGTGGTAAACGCACAAAAAGCCTTTCCCGAAAATCTTTCATTTCTCACTGTGCAATCAAGAAAGCGATCAAGATACCCAAGAACCAATCTAAACGATCAACAGGCCTATCACCATCTCGGGAATCTTGGCATCGCATCCCTCTACATCAAGAAACTCCACAACCTCCAGCCGCAGTTGAGGACCCCAAAACGCATCGGGCAAAAAGGAGGGGAGCGTGGTCTGACCATGAGAAGCAAGACACAGCAAGGAGGTCCACCTCCATGGCCCGCTTTGGCGAGCCCGATAACCGCAACAGGACGCACCAAACCACGTGAATCCCCGCCAAAGAGAGGCTTAGTAGGTGGATGCCAACTCACGTGGTCTCCATCGCTGAGTCCAAGCCCACAACATTCGAGTGCTCACCAACCAGCCGCTCAAGCAAGTCCTCCAAAGGCCGGAAGCATTTGGCCGCTTGATCAAATTGAGCATAAAGCTAAGTGAGTTCGACATCGAATACGCACCCTAACCTGTAATCAAAGCTCAGTCTGCATGTGGATGGCTCATCAAATCAACAAGGCAGCGAGGCCAACCTCATTCTTTACAGCTCAGACGACATAGTGTTAGAGCATGCTCTCAGGTTCGGATTTAAAGTGTCCAACAATGAGGCTAAGTATGAGGCCCTGATGGTCGGACTCCGCCTTGCCTTAGACCTGGGAGCCCAGAGAATTAAAGCCTACAGTGGCTCCTAGTTGGTAGTCAACCAGATCCTCGACTAGTTCGATATGCAGACGGACACCTATGATGGCGAGCTATCTATAGATGGTGCAAGAGCTCATCCACTGGCTTAAGCATTTCAACATCTAGTAGATTACTC
The DNA here is from genome assembly GCF_055504915.1 of Nelumbo nucifera. Taxonomy (NCBI): domain Eukaryota; kingdom Viridiplantae; phylum Streptophyta; class Magnoliopsida; order Proteales; family Nelumbonaceae; genus Nelumbo; species Nelumbo nucifera. The sequence continues at coordinate 75,417,412 of NC_142653.1, forward strand.
GTGCCAAAAACACATGAGCCGATGCGCTATCAAAGCTAGCTAGCTCCCCGAAAGTCGACCTCGGTGCAACAATGCAATTAGACACGTTGGCTCTGCCGAGCATCGTGCTGATAGCCCTCCTCATCATTCTAGTGTAGCACAGTTCATCCTGGATGGACCCCAACACATAGTACCTCCGAGAAGGCACGCTTCCAAAATATCGGACAGAAGCAAGGAGACTCCAACGTAGATCAGCCCGGTACTACCTTATCCAAGGTCAGCTTTACCGCCGGTCACAAACTCTCCCTTACCTGAAATGTCTCTCCCCAGCCGAGTTAGATTACGTCCTCAAGGAGATCCACGAAGGTATCTGCATAGACCACCTTGACACGTGCACCATGGCACACAAGGCACTCTGGCAAGGTTATTTTTGGCCGACGATGAAGCAAGACACAACCTAGCTAGTTCGGAAATGTGACAGTTGTCAGCGACATTCCAATCTCTATCATTAGTCCGCACTTCCCTAGAAGCCAAACACTGACACAACCCAGCTAGTTTGGAAATGTGGGGTATGGACATCCTCGGTCCCTTCCCAACCGTAGTTGCACAGGAGAAGTTATTCCTAGTGGCAGTGGATTACTTCACCAAATGGGTGGAAGCCGAAGCTTTGGTATGCATTACCGTGCACAATGATGGAAATTTTTTTGGCAAGGTATTGTTTTCCGGTTCAGTATCCTGCGCATCCTCATCACAGGCAACGAAATGCAGTTCATTGACTAAAAGTTCGAAGCTCTTTACGCCGACCTAAGGATTGACCACCGAACCACTATGGTACATTGACCCAAGAGCAATGGGCAGACCGAGGTGACCAACTAAACCTTATTGCACAGCTTGAGAACTCGGCTGGATCATGCCAAGGGAAGGTGGGTCAAGGAACTGTCGAGCATACTTTGGACATACAGGACTACTCCGCAGACGGCTACCGAAGAGACACCCTTCAGCCTGACCTATGGGGGTTAGGCCATGGTACCCGTGGAAATAGGCTCCCTAACTCTCCAGACCGAGCTTTTTGATGAAGATCAGAATGACGAGGACCTCCACACAGAGTTAGACTTGGTAGAAGAAGCCTGGGACCGTGCACATATCAAGATGTTAGCGCAACAGCAGATAATGGCGAAATACTACGACTCCAAATTTAGAAGATACGAGTTCAAAATAGGTGATCTCGTCCTTCACAAAGTCATTGTGCCCGCATCTAGGGAAGGCAAGCTTGGAGCAAACTGGGAAGGACCATACAGAGTCACCAGAGTTCTTGCACCGGGCACCTACACACTCGAAGACCTCGATGGTCGACCAATATTGAGGAGTTGGAACACAGGGAATCTTTGAATGTACAATCAGTAGTTTGATGATTAATGTAGAATTTTTTATCTGAGCCACACATCTGATTGTCCTACACACCACACACACGCACCACTGCACACACAGCATGTAAGCTGTGCTACACAGTTGCACTACGCAGCCGTAGAACATTCATCGCGCAACACAAGCGTAGCTCGGCACAACTTGCTGACTCAGCTGGTCTTTGAACGGCCCGAGCCCACGATGTGTAGCTCAGCAGCGTATCGCCGACCAACTTGACTTGGCTGTCCACGACCCAAGCCAAAGGTGGAGAAGAACGCCCCCGCCCATCGAGGCCTGAGGACGGTCATTAAACTCTACTCACCCACAGACTAACAGTCGGTCAGAACTAATCGAGCAACGGCCAGCCCTTGAAGGGCCCAATAGGCTCCCGAGACCAGAAATTGAGCATCTCAGAGATGAAAGTTCAAAATATGCTCTAGCTCTACTAGCCGGAGACTGAAGATCTCGGACAACCCTGGACCTCGGCCGAGGAACCTAGAAAAAAAAGAGAAGAGAGTAAGAGACAACACGCAAGTTTGAAATAAGAAAAGTATCTTCATTAAGTTAACCATCAGTACAACATTCAAGGCTCGACATACCGAGCCATTACAAAAACAAGAAAAACAAAGAAACCCATGGCTATTCAATGCTCGACGGGGGAATCAGCAGCCTCATCACCGTCCACACCATCCTCGCCCCCATCGACCTCCTCATCGACAAGGTTGTCCGAAGCAGGAGGGGTGTTCGAGCCATATGCCTCCCAAGTCTGCGCGATCTCACTCAGCTCTAGGCATTGACGTAGTGCCCTCCTACGGAAGACGTTGAATCCAGCCTCAAAGGAAGCCAAGGTATACTAATCCATTTCCTGTTGATGCTCCACCGAGGCCTTGTATTGATCCACTACCTCATCGGCGGCCTCCTTCTTCAGCCACTCTGTCTCTGCCTTCAACTCGGCAATCTCCTGCTTTAGGCTATGTACCACGTTTGCTTGTTCAGCCAACTGGGCCTTCAGCTTGGCCACCTCCTTCTCCAGCACGACTGACTGCTTCTCAGCCGCCCAAAGCTCGACCAATTGTGCCTTTATCTACAGATACTCAGAATGCTCCTTATACATCCCTCACAAGTATCGAAGCCGATCAACCAGGGCAATAGCCGAGCACGTGTTCTGTAGATAGAAGAAGTGTTCTTAGCATGAAGAAACTTAAAGCAACAAAAATAGGTGCAAACTTACTTGAGCCACTGCCCGAATGAGTGAACATTCCAAGGCACCGCTTCCGGTGCTCCCGGCCTCCTCAGTAATGTACGTCGTCATCATTCTGTGGAGTAGCTGCTTGGGAACCCTAGGGGTCTCTAGTCCGTCCCAGCTATAGACTAACTAGTGCAGCACATGGATGTCTGAGCTGCTGCCCCCCACCTTAGTCTGTGAAGGAAAGGCAACCTGACGAGCCTCCTTGGGATCCACAATAACGACGTCCTCATCTTCGTTTTCCCGCTGCTAAGCTCTTTTCTAGCAACGGGACACCCTTTTAGAAGACCTCAGTGGAGGAACCACATCTGGGCAGACCTGCAGTTGGGAATCAACTCAGTTTTGCCTTTGCTGACTCTCCCTCATTCGGCACACGATCTCCTCCTTGCTGGCCATCTCCACACCTACACCGAGGAACCTTAACAATTAGTACAAGATCGAAAAGGAGAGCAAGGATTTGACAAAGTAAACCGAAGCAATAAAAAGAATAGACCGGCCACCCAGTGTGTCAGCCCGACGAGCATCAACATCTCTGAGCATGTGTACGTCATCACGTCTATCTCATGAATCATGCTCAGGTCCGACCTCTCCTCCCAGGTGAGTGCAGACTACAAAGGCTGCGATACTCTCGTCCTCGGCTCCTACAGCATAACTGGGAAGGGGAGGCCCCCGGAACGATGCACGACGCACAGTAGGACATAATGCCAAACAAAAATCTAAAGGAGTTCGGCATCAGTTGCACCGACAATACTCGATACCACCCCAGCACCCCAGCGATCCCTTCGTTCTGAGGAAACCTCAGATCGGCTTCCAAACTACTCTCATACACACATATCTCACCTGGCCGAGCATCAGTTGCCATCTCGCGAGGCTATGGATACCTCATCCTAAATTTCTTGGGGATGTCATACATAGCTCGGATTCGAGCCATACCCCGGGAGTCAAAATGCAGGGTGTGGTCCCAAACTGGTAACCAGCCCACAAGGGAAGCTTCACTTCTACCCTAGAGAGACCAACCTTGACAGCCTCAAAATCCCCAACCTCAGACTCATAGTTAGAGCCACTAGAGCTCGAAGAGGAACTAGACCCAGAAGAAGAATGAGGGGATGAGGAAGACATCTTACCAAACTTTAAGCTGAGGAATACAAATTGAAGCCAGATCAATGGTGAGGATCAAGCACCGCCCTAGCGAAGCTCAGGAAGACCTATCGATGCGACTGTCACCGCATGCGTAAGGCCTTGGGAACCGAAGCGGCAATCTTGACAAGTAATGGTTAGGGCATTAATTGCCCCAGTTCACCCTGTAGCACCGGTCCAACCGACGTTGCAGATGCCCAAGGTTCACCCAAGACCACCGATCCAATCAGCCTCTCGGGTCTCTTCGCGACGTCCAACAGCAAACACCAACCAAGGGAGGCCTCGTTGTGCCTTAGCCGAGCACTCTGCTCTTCGACTTCGGAACTGGGGGAGTGGTGTTCAGATTCTGAAATTTCAAGAGCAAGTTCCTCAGCCAAAGAACAGAGAGCCCTTCCTCGGCGCAACATTGTCGAGCATCAGAGAGCTCGACACCTTCCTCGGCGCTGCGTTGCCGAGCATTAGAGAGATCGACACCCTTCTCGACGCAGCATGGATGAGCATCAAAAAGGCCTAAACCTCGAAGCTCGGCCCCTTTCTCGGTACTGCGCCACCGAGCATTAAACTCAGACCTCGAAGTTCGGTCCCTTCCTCGGCACAGCACCACCGAGCATCAAAGAGGCCTAGACTTTGGAGCCCAACTCGACACCTTCCCCAGTGCAGCGTTGCCGAGAATCAAAGAGAGCTCGATGCCCTCCTCGACGCAACATGGCTGAGCATCGAAGAGGCCCAAACATCGAAGCTCAGCCCCTTTCTCGACACAGCACCACTGAGCATTAGAGAGACTCAGACGAAGCTCAACTCAACACCTCAGTGCTCAGATCTAGGTCATGCACGACACCGCATTGCCCGGATCCCAAGCACCGAGGAACACCAAGCGAACCAGACGCTCAACCATACTTCAACTTGGAAGTTCCTTAGCCGAGGAACCAAGCAGGAACACTTCATTCCTCGATTTCAGAATTGGGGGAGTGGTGTTTGGGTCATGAATGAGCTGGTCCTGAGAGACACGTGGCCACCCAGTCATCAATTAGTTAGTGATAACTCTGCATTTTGATGCCTTAAGGGCATCAATTCAGGGGTATTTTTTGTCTTAGAGTAGTCAAATTGTGTCCTTTTCCCAATTAATTTCAATGTTGTGACCTTTGAGGGTCTTTGTGCAAATTCAGTGCAAAACTGGGAAGTTTTCATGGATGAAATGCAGCTTTTGGGAAGCTGGTGTGAAGTCCAGCTGAGAGAGGGAGTGTTTTTGTGAAAAATTGAGAGTAGGAGGGTGCCTCATATCTGCTAAACCCAGTTTGGCGCCCCTCCTACTATATTAGAATGCTCTCTACGCCTTAGCAAACCCTAGGGTGCCTTTTAACCCATTCTTTTCACTCTTAGCAAACCCTAACCGCCCTCAGGTGTTTAATCTCCACCCTCCACCACTTTTAATCTCAACCACTCATTCTAGATCACTCTTTCTGCAGCTTTTAAACCCTAGGGCACCACCTAACTACTAATCCTCACCATTCAGCCCCTCACCACTAGATCTCAGCCCTCCACTCCATCTTATATCTCAATCATCCACTCTAGGGCGCCACCCACCTCTTTTAATCTTCACCTTTCAACCCTAGGTGCCTCAATCTCCTCCATTCATTTTTGGGCACCCAAATCTCAGCCCTACATAATATTGGGCATCCTCTCCTTCAATTCTCAGCCTTAGGATCACCCAAAAAACCATCGTAACCTTCCATTACAAACCCTAGGGCGCCCATAACTTTGCTAAAACCCAACTATTGCCCCCTTCTCTCTCTAATCCCAATTGTATCCACCCTTCTCTATAAAAAGGACCCAAGAGCTCTTGAGAAAGGGTTGGATTTTTCCCCCAGGTAAGACGAAAGGCTGTTCTTGGGAAGTTTAAGGGTAGAGGAAGAGGAGGACGCCCAAGCAAGAGGAGGGGTTCCTACTTGCACTTCACTAAAGCCACTACTGCCACCTCTGGATTCGAATCCCAACCATTAGTCTTAGATTTAATTTTTTCTCTTTTATTTCCATTTCCATTTTTCTTTTCTGCAATTTACTTTCATTCCATTTAAATCTTCATTTTCTTTTCTGTAGATCTGGAATTTGGCTAGGTAAGACGGAAGGCCTAGCTCGAGAAGTTCGAGGGTCGAAGGAGAGATTCGGAGACTGCTACCTCTGATCGAATTATAGTTTTTTTATTTTCGTTTCCTTCATTTGTTTATTTTTCTGCACTTTTAATTTCTACAATGTTCAAATTCTATCTTTTTCAGTTTAACTAATTAATTTTTATATTTCTGCACTTCCCTCTTGTGTTCTCTTGTTCGGATTTGAGTACATATTAATTTTTCCCTCGCTTCCCTTTGGATATGGCCCGTTCTCACCATTTTACTGCGTTTGTAATTGTCTGAGAATCGGAAAAGGTTTTATAAATATTAAACTGGTGTTCCGAAGTGATTAACGATACGCTTCCAGACACACCAAGTTTTTTGCGTCGTTGCTAGGGAAGCAATGGAGAAAAAATTTTATTTTCTTTGTCCGGATCTGTTTCTTTATTTTTTATTTTCGTCTTATTACTTGATCCGTTATCTTAGTTTAATTCTTGTTTCTCTTTGATTATGTAGGACGGAATAGCGAAAGGTGGGGTATCGGAGTGTTGCGAGACTGCGGGAGAGAAGAGAAGAGAAGATTAATTGGATTGCGTTTTAGGTGTAGTCGTCCCATGTTATTTTTGATTTTTTTTGTTTTTATTTTTGAACTCTTTTTTTTGTAGAATAGTGATTTTTGAATTTTTAATTGATTTTTTTTCTAGACCCGATTTATTTTTTTAGTCTTATTTTTCTTCCGTTTTGTTTCTAGATCTATTCTTCTTTCTTTATTTTAATTTCTTGTTCAAATTTCAGTCTTATTAGGTTTGTGCTTTTCTTTTATTTTAGATAAAAAAATAGAAAAAGAACTTTGTTTATTTTATTTTATTTATTGCCGCATAATTTTCTTTTGTTTATTTTATTTTTGATTTAATTTTTAGAATACTAATTTTCTTGTTAGAATTTATTTTGGTAGTAGTTAATTTTTTTAGCATAATTATTTCTTTTATTTTCTGTTTGTTATAATTAGTTGTTGCCTTATTTAATTGTTTTTAGTTATTTAATTGAATAATTAATCATAAATAGGAAATTGTTAAAATTTTGAAATTGAGTTTAAATTTTGAATTTGAATTTCAAATTTCGAAATTTAAATTTAAAAATTCAAATTTCAAAAAAATTAAAAAAATAAATAATAAAAAATTTAAAATTTTTGCTTTTGCATTCCATCATTTAGGGCTTGATATTCTAGAGCATGCATCATATAGGTTTATTTAATTGCTGAAATTATTTTGTTAGTTGTGAATGTGCTAGGTTTCTTTTTATTTTAATTGCTTCTTGTGCTTAGTTTATTTTATTCTTTTATGTTATATTGTTGAATTGCATTTTAGAAATAATTGTTCATGCATTGTAGTTAGTTGCAATCATTTTGTTTGATTGTTTTGTTTCGTTAATCCACTTAAGGTCATCCAACTTAAATAAGATAAGGTGGGGATTTCATCATCCTTCCTTGGCCCACAAATCATCACCCTTCACGTGTGGTTCACCCGAACCCTAATTTAAAGTTTGGATAACAAGATCTTTTAGGGAGCCTCGCATTTGATTCATAGGTGTGCTAAATTTTAGGGAAACTTGTGATTACATTCCATAACCGGCGGTTGGGGTTTGAGGAAAGAAGTTAAATAGCTAAGCCTAAGCAGGTTTTGTGGTTACTTAATTAGGTCCTTGCAAGAGCAAGGGGAGCCTTCCACATCCCCACCTCTTACCTGGCTAAACAAAGAAAGTGGTGTAATACCAAGTGAACCTAAAAGGATTCACATTAGTTGAACCACTAGTTTAGGAAACCCTAGGTCGTGTGGTTGATTTGCGTGCATTTTTTTTAAATTTAAAAATTCAAATTTGAATTTAAATTTCAAAATCTGAATTTGAATTTAAATTTCAAAAAAATTAAATTTTGAATAAAAAAGAGAAAAAAAAAATAAAACATAAAAAAAAGAGAGAAAACTTTCAAATTTGAGTTTAAATCGCAGAATTTAAATTTCAAATTCTCAAAATTTAAATTTTAAAAACAAAATAAAATGAATGCAATGGTCGGAGTTTGTGGAATGAGAAACTACTTCCAACCTAAGCCACAAATAGATTGGAACCATCTGTCTCGACAACTGGACAAGATCAATGGGATGGCCCAAAGACTTGACCAAGTCCTTGCATGTCGTCAACAATTTAGCCCATTCCCAACCTTGTCATCCTGCCCAACATGTTCCCTTTGTACAAGCCCAGCCCATCATGTTAGTCAGTGCCCTGTGGCGGACCCATGTCAATCGGTCATTCCAGAGCAAGTACATGCAGCTAAAGGATTTCTCCAACCCAATGTTAACCCATGCTTTAGTCCATATAACCCTGGGTGGGAAAATCAACCAAATTTCACTTATTGGGCCCAAGCCCAAGAACCCACCTTGCCAAATGTGCACTCTCAATGGTCTGAAGCCTAGACTCATTGTGAGTACAATGATTACCCTGGGACTCAACCGGCTCAAATTTATCAAACTGATTCACTTGATTATAGGTTTCTGTAGCTCCATTAGCTGATCTTATCTCAACAACAGTCAATTCTAAGATTATTTAGCCAAGTAATTCAGCTCATGGAAGCTAACCTGTAGTGGGAAATGATTCAATGCTTAGTCAGCTAGTTGTAGACCCCAGAAACGAATCCCTAGGTCTTCCCTAATACCAAGATCTTACAACCTTTAATGTTCCATACTTAGAAAATGCTAAAGAAATCTCAACTCTTCAAAGGGAGGGAAAGTGTGAGGACCTGTATGAGTCTAGAAGTCCTTCTACCTACCCAGAACAAGATTGTTGTGCAATAAATGTAAACAGAAACCCCAAAGAAATTGAACTGGTCATAGCGAATGACCCGATGAAGGAAGCTAATGTTTTAACAAAGTTTCCACACCCATTACGGTCTTGGCTTACTGTTGAACCTCTCCCAGAGCTAAAAAGTGAACCACCCGTGCCTTCTCTTGAATCTCCTCCGCAACTAGAATTAAAACCATTGTTGGACTCCCTTAAGTATGTGTTTCTAGGACCCGACCAAACACTACCAGTAATTATAGTAACCGATTTAACCCCTATACAAGAAGAGAAACTAATTGATGTCTTAAGAGAATATAGGGGCACCATTGGTTGGTCGGTGGCTGACTTGAAAGGGATTAGTCCGTCCATTTGTATGCACCATATTTATATAGAGGAGGGTTCCAAACCATGTAGGGAAATGCAAAGGCGGTTGAACCCAAATATGAGAGAAGTGGTCAAGCAAGAAGTAGTCAAGTGGTTGGATGTGAGTATTATCTACCCAATTTCAGATAGCAGTTGGGTAAGTCTTACACAAGTGGTGCCTAAGAAGGGTGGATTCATCGTGGTCACTAGTGATCAAGGTGAAGTGACCCCCACCTGACTTACCATGGGATGGCGAGTATGCATTGACTTTAGGAAACCCAATGCAGTCACAAAAAAAGACCGCTTTCTTCTGCCCTTTATTAACCAGATTCTGGAAAAACTTGTAGGGCAAAAATATTTCTGTTTCTTAGATAGGTATTCTGGGTATACCCAAGTAGCCATTTACCCTGAAGACCAAGAGAAAACTACTTTCACCTGTCCATACGGCACATTTGCCTTCCAAAGAATGCCATTTGGATTTTGTAATGCCCTAGCAATTTTCTAGAGGTGTATGGCAATTTTCTCAGAGATGGTAGGTGACTTTCTGGAAATATTTATGGATGACTTCTCTATCTTTGGGGATTCCTTTGAAACTTGTCTTGAACACTTATGAAAAGTTCTTCAACGATGTATCGAGACAAACTTGGTACTCAGTTGGGAGAAGAATCACTTCATGGTCCAAGAGGGTATTGTCTTAGGCCACATAGTTTCCAAACGAGGGATCGAGGTAGATAAGGCAAAAGTTGGCCTAATCTCTAAACTTCCACCTCTCACCTCTGTCAAGCAAATCCACTCATTTCTTGGACATGTTGGTTTCTATCGTAGGTTCATTAAGGACTTTTCTAAGATCTCTAGGCCTCTATGCAATCTTTTGGTGAAGGATGTCCCATTTAATTTTAACGAGGCTTGTTTTAAGGCTTTCGATTATCTGAAAGAGGCACTGGCAAAAGCCCCAATTCTTCAACCTCCTGACTGGTCGTTGCCCTTTGAAATAATGTGTGATGCCTCTAACTATGCCATCAGAGCAGTTTTGGGATAAAGGGTGAATAACTTTGCATTTTGATGCCTTAAGGGTATCAATTCAGGGGTATTTTCGGCCTTAGTGTAGTCAAATTGTGTCATTTTCCTAGTTAATTTCAATGTTGTGGCCTTTGTGGGTCTATGTGCAAATTCAGTGCAAAACTGGAAAATTTTCATGGCTGAAATATAGCTTTTGGAAAGCTGGTGTGAAGTCCAACTGAGAGAGGGGGTGTTTTTGTGATAAACTGAGAGCAGGAGGGTGCCTCCTATCTGCTAAACTGAGTGTAGCGCCCGTCCTACTATATTAGAATGCTCCCCACACCTTAGCAAACCCTAGGGCACCTTTTAACCCATTCCTTTCACTCTTACCATGAAGAATTGTTATCACCATCCAGCCCCTCACCACTAGATCTCAGCCCTCCACTCCATCTTATATCTCAACCATCCACTCTAAGGCGCCACCCACCTCTTTTAATCTTCACCTTTCAACCCTAGGCACCTCAATCTCCTCCATTCATTTCTGGGCACCCAAATCTCAGCCCTACATAATATTGGGTGTCCTCTCCTTCTATTCTCAGCCTTAGGATCACCCTAAAACCATCGTAACCCTCCATTACAAACCCTAGGGTGCCCATAACTTTGCTAAAACCTAATTGTCGCCCACTTCTCTCTCTAATCCTAATTGTATCCACCTTTCTCTATAAAAAGGACCCAAGAGCTCCTGAGAAAGGGTTGGATTCTGCCCCCAGGTAAGACGAAAGGCTGTTGTTGAGAAGTTTAAGGGTAGAGGAAGAGGAGGACGCCCAGCAAAGAGGAGGGGTTCCTACTTGTAGTTTACTAAAGCCACTACTACCACCTCTGGATTTGAATCCCAACCATTATTCTTAGATTTAATTTTTGCTCTTTTATTTCCAGTTCCATTTTTCTTTTCTGCAATTTACTTTCATTCCATTTAAATCTTCATTTTCTTTTTTGCAGATCTGGAATTCGGCTAGGTAAGATGGAAGGCCTGACTCGTGAAGTTCGAGGGTCGAAGGAGAGATCCGGAGACTGCTACCTCTGATCGAATTACAATTTTTTTTTTTTTGTTTCCTTCATTTATTTATTTTTCTGCACTTTTAATTTTTGCAATGTTTGAATCCTATCTTTTTTAGTTTAATTAATTAATTTTTATATTTCTGCACTTCCCTCTTGTGTTATCTTGTTCGGATTTGAGTACATATTAATTTTTCTCTCGCTTCCCTGTGGATATGGCCCATTCTCACAATTTTACTGCGTTTGTAATTGTTTGAGAATGGAAAAAGTTTTATAAATATTAAACTGGTGTTCTGAAGTGATTAACAACACGCTTCCGGACACACTAGTCAGTGCAGCCACATCGGCATAGCCCGACCACGTCGAGATAGCTCAGTTAAGCTACGCTACTATTGTGGCCCCCATCTCATTCCCTCAGTCATGTTAGCCACACGTCAATGTGGATAAACACAACTATAGATAAGAGGAGAGAGGAAGACAACTCTGTCAGGGAATAGGACTCTAGCTCAAGGACCTCAGCGGAGAACCTCATCTCGACAACCCCGGAAGCCCAATCCGACCAGGACACGGATCTTCGGCTATAAAGAGGCATTCCCTGCTCAAGGTAAGGGACCTCAACTTCTGACACCCATACTGTTACTCTGCTCGGGCCAGCATCCTTATAGCTCGGCCCGACCATCCATCACCTTCTACTGACTTGAGTGTTAGAGTACCTACATGGGGATAACTCCTTAGGCTTCTAACTTCTCATTTCTTGATCACAGGTCTTGAAACGCAACCCCGTCCTTGTAGCTCGGCACCGCCATGTTGTCAAGGACTATCTAGTTGCTGTCCTCAGTTCGTGCACCACCTCGGATTGAGTAGCATTAGAAAGTAGACAAAGTTTATTTCAAAGTAAGTAATCCCAAAAAACTATAAGTAATACATCAAATCCAAATAACCACATGACCTACAATGACAAAGGTTTTCTTTGGATTTTTTTGACTCCTAGGAACTTTTCCAAGAATTATACTTGGGCAACAACTTCTTACTCTTCAAGTTACCAAAACGTTGAATAAGTTTATTCTTTTAGCACTCCTGTCTCATGTAATTGACTAGACTAAGATTGCAAGAGAATGATCTTCGAGGTTGAAAACTTGGCTCTAATACCAAGTAGGCTGATTTTAGTAGTAAAAACTATATATTGTCCAAGGAAATAGGTGAAATAAGAAGAAACAAAAAAGAGTGAACAAAGAAGAGGAAGAGAAGAGTAGAAAAGAGTAGATGAGAGAAAGAGCAATTAGATCATGGGATTCATTGGAATCCCATTATCTTTTATACTTTCATATAAAGAATGATAAATTTGTAGTACTCTTAGTAGGGTGGCAATAACTAAGAGCTAACATAAGGAGGCCAACATGCCCAATAATAGGCATAGTAAAAAGCCCACTAAATAGATATAAAACAAAACTAAAAATAGGCCTAGTATGTAAGAAAAGTACAATTGGCCTATCAAAACATATCATCTTCTAGCTTTAGACTTGGAAAGCTAGCTTTATGGTGTTCTCCAAATAGGCAATTTTCAAAAAAAAAAAATCTAGATTAGTAGATTTTACGCTATGAAGTAAATTTTAATTATCTTAATACTTGCTTGCTCATGTGACCTAAACATTTATGCCATCATAATTGAATTGATTACAACATTTGTAATGATATGATTTCCGACCATAGTATCTTTGATCAAGTGGTACAACTTTCCTTGCAAATTACCCTTTGTAAATACCAAAGTTCCATCTAATGATCTTTTAGTTGGCATTTCTTTCCAGGAAACTTGTGGTCATCATCATCATCATTCTTAGCAACAGGAGACTCTTTAGCGGCTCGAACATGTGTAACATTAGAGATTGTATGAATGATACTATCAAACATTATAATTTTGATATCTCCAACTCCCATTGTTTTACATGTGTTGTCATCACCTATGTAAATAGACTCACTAGAACATGACTGGTAAGTTTAGAATCAACCTTTGCATGATGTTATATGAGAAGAAGTCTCAAAATCCAATATTTAGTGATGCTTCAAGCTTTATTTTGGATTAATAGATAACAATTCTTCATCATCTAATGAGTTGCCTCCTTTAAAGATAATTTCTTGGGATTTCTTTGAATCTAAATCCTGATAAGTGTTTGGCTAATTTCATGGTAACTTGCAATCTTTATGAAGGTGACCCTTCTTGCCATAAGTCCAACACCCTAGTTCTTTTTTCTTGGTTTTTCTCTTTGGATATTCATTGGTTTTACTAAACTTTGTTTCTCTTAATGGATTTACCTCTTATCATCATTGCATCACTAGAAGATCTCTCTCTAATTTTTCTATTAAACTCTTCTATGAGCAACATAGAAATGATAAATTTCAATGATAGATATTTTGTATTGCTTAAATTCATAATCAAACCATCCTATGTATCAAGTATAGAGCAAAGAAAAAGAGCTTCCTTCTCATCATCATCATCATCATCAATTTGTACCTAGATAGGTACTAATTTGTTTACGATAGTGTTAAACTCGTTAAAGTTTTCTTGTATAAAGAGGACGATTTATTCTATTGGACATCAATTTCCTTTCATAGAAAGTCCATAATTTGTTCATATGGGCAGTTAGATTGTGGGTGTGGGGTCACAATAGAGGGTGATGGTGTGTTGGTTTTAGGGATTTTGGCTGTGTGGGATGGTTTTTGGCTTTTGGGAGTCATCGCCTAAGTTTTACACAAAAATTAGTAAAAAGAAATAGAGAACAAAAATATGGGAATTTTGAAAATCTTTTAGTCTAACTAAAAACAAAGAGATTTTGGTCTTAGAATTCCTTAAGTGACTCCAAGGCAACTAAGTCTGACCAACCTAGGTAAGGATTAAGGTACAAGTGTGGAAGGGGTTAGGTAACACACCTGCCTTCATTCCCTCATGCCTTAAAATAGTCTTAATGCAAGCAAACTTCCAACTTGTGAGATAAAGTAGGTACCTCAGTCATTGTTTAAAACTTGCTAGAAGAGTCTAGGGAAGTAGAGCATCGTTTCATCATTGGTCCCCGGAAAATACTAAGTGATAGTCTATATGCCTAAATGCAATATTACATGGCATCATAGTTGTCAAGGCGACAAGGTGCCCTTTGAGGCTCGCCTCGCCTAATCGCCAAGCAATTTTCTACTTCCTACTATAAATTATTTTTTTATTCATTCTTTTTTGAGATTATAATTATAAAATAGACATTATTAAATTAAAATAATCATTTTGTATGTTTATATACTAATTTCTTTTTATTATTTTCTTGTTTATTAGGGTTTAATCAACACAAACATTGCTAAATGTTGTATTGAACCCTCAAAGACTTAAAAACCTGAACCAATAAGTAAGGAATAACTTAAAATTTTATCTAATCAGCACATTTTCCTCTTCCATATATTCTTCTTCTTCTTCTACTACTACTACTACTACTACTACTGCTACTACTACTACTACTAATATATTTTATTTTCTTCTTTTCCTATAACAAAAATAAGATTTCAACCCCTATATTTTTTGAATTTGATTTTCCTCCTTTTCTTCTCATGAATATGTTGATTTTTCTATACTTTAATATGAAATCTATACTTTTCTTATGAAAATCATGAATGATTATTAAAGAAATATGGTTATGGTACCTAGGGAACTACCCTAGGATCTATGTTTTAACATAAAAAAATCCATCACTTAGGCCACTAGGCGACAAGGTGCCCCCCAGTCACCTAGCCTCACCTTGGTGCCTTGAATACTATGCATGGCATGTTATAATGCAAGCAACAAGGTAATATAAACTATCAACCTAAATGATGCATAAGCATGTTTTAGAATATTGCAAAAGGAGAAAAAACTAGCAACCTTATATGATGCATGGACAAGAAATGAATGCAAGTAATTGAACTAGCAACATATGAGCCAACCCCTTTCCTGGGTTCATGCTCCCATGCATATTAGTGGAGGCATGAAACTGAGAAAGATACCAAGGGGTACCTAAATTGAACCAAAGATAAATACAAAGAAATGGATGCGGGATTTACCTGGGAACACTTAATTCCCTCTTCCTTAATTGAATACACAAATAAGAGCTTCTCACACTTGGACCCTTCATGAATTGGGTTGCAAACTCAAGAAACCAAAAGATTAAATTAGAAGCTCTCTCAACTACCTATAAAGAGAGAAAAAGAATTTGTCATCCAACCTTAAGAAATTCTACAGAAGAGGAAACCTCTACTTGGGGGATCTCTTAGACTTCACACAATTAGGATGCCTTAAGAGACTTTTAAGAAGAAAAATAAGGATATATATTGAGCACTCTTTTGAGTTAAACTCGATTGTGAAGTTGATGTATTGTCCAAGGATTTGGAAAGGTCCCTATTTATAAAGTTGGCCTTAAAGTGAGTCTAGACAAGAGCTAAGGTTGGACTCCATCTACAACCCCACCTTTGGCTCCAAAACTTAAAATTTGGAGGGAAATGGGTTTTGTAATGAATCTAGATATGTTCTAGACTTAATTCTGAGTCATAACCTTGTTTGCTAGCCAAAACAAGTGGGAGAAAGATTGGAAGTGTGAGAAACATAATCAAAGGCATCAGTTGTGGGCTAGTAACCATGCACCTGATGTGTGATTGTCTACAACCACCATGTGGATCAACCGCATTGCTGCTACTTTTCAGGACTTGCCAAAACTTGTTCAATTCGATTAAAATTTGGGGGGCTTGAGTATGTACCTGAGTTTTTGAGTCTGTCCTTAATTGGTGCTTTGTTCAATCAATTGTGTGTTTTTTCTTAAGGTTTTGATGTGAAAAAGATCAAAATTCCCTACTTCAACCTTTTATTTAAAAGAGGGAGCCAAAATGGAGTGTCTAAAATCCATAAACATTTGGCAATCGTTTCTTTGGAAATATTTAATAAAACCAAATCTTCTAGAGCAAGAAGAACTTCTGTTATGGCTATTTGTTTTTTTTTCTCAAAATATTATCATTCTTGTCAGTTGACTTCTTTTCTTTTTCTTCCAAGGTGATTGCACAATCTTTTTTCACCAACATTACATACAACTTTAACTTCTAGAACATGGTTGGACCTATTGAACTTTGACACATTGAATTGGGTGGAGCTTCACCTCACCATCTTTAATTCATGCACCATTAAATAGAAAATGTAGATTTTTGTTGAATTTGGATTCAAAATCGTAGAGCTCTAACACTAATTGTTGGGATTGGTGAAACATCCAACATAATTTTTAAATGTACAGAAGGAAAGAAAATACAAATACTAAAAGGCAAAAGAAAGAAAGGAAGATCAAGTACACCAGGTTTATGTGGTTCAACCAAACTGTCTATGTCTATAGGTGGAAACTTAAGGGTCTGTTTGGTTTCCAGGAATAAGTAAAAAATAATAATATATTAATAATAAAATAATAATAAACTATTAACAAAATATTAGGAAAATAAAAATAAAATATTAATTAATTAACAATAAAAAACTATTAATTATTAAATAAAATATTAATACAATATAATTAAAGTAATCATAAAATAATAATTATAAAAAATTCATAGTAAAATAATAAAATATAATAATAATAATACTAATAACAATAATAATAATAATAATAATAATAATAATAATAATAATAATAATAATAATAATAATAATAATAATAATAATAATAATAATAATAATAATAATAATAATAAGAAGAAGAAGAAGAAGAAGAAGAAGAAGAAGAAGAAGAAGAAGAAGAAGAAGAAGAAAATATAAAAAATAATAATAATAAAAAGAAAAGATATCATTCATTAAATAATAATCATAATAATAATTAAGTAGAATTAAAATATTAATAAAATAAAATATATTAATAAAAAATATTGTTAAAGTAACAATATATAATGATATGTTAATAAAATATTCATAAATCAATGACAAATGCTAATATATTAATAATTAAATACTAATAAAATAATAGTAACAAAGTAATAATAAAATCAATAATCTTATTTATTAAATAATAATTAAGTAAAAATAAAATGCTAATATAATATAATTAAAGTAATAATAAAATACTAAAAGTTTAATTATTCAATAATAATAAATTAATCTTTAAATAATAAACAAAAATAATAGAAATTAATAAACTAATAAGATCATAATATTAAAGTACTAAATTAGTATTAAAATATAGTAATGAAAATATTATTAATGTAATAATAAAATAATAATATATTTATAAAATATTCATAAATTAATGATAGATACTAAGGTATTAATTATTAAATACTAATAAAATAATAATTATATGTTCATAAAATCTTAATAAAGTAATAATAAAATAATGAATAAACTAATACAAAAATGAAAATTTTTAGTACATTCCGGTTCCAACTCCCAATGAACCAAACAACAACATTGAGAATTTGATTGTGATTCCTGATTAAACCAAATAAGCATAAGGAATAGGTGATTCCATTTCTGATTCCTCAGGATTTCGATTCCGGTTCCAATTCTGGTCCTATCCACAATGCAAATGGACCCTTAGAAACATGAGTTCATTAGAAACTCACTCAACATTAACCACCCTTACAACCTTTTAAGTACCCATACTGAACCTACATGAAACACTTTATACAACCCAAAATAGGCAAAAATGACATTTGAATTGATTTCTACTAATATAGGTGACCCTAGTTTCTAATTTATAATTTTTTTTTTTTTTTTGCTTCATGGGACTACACAATGGGTGCAGACTATTGCCTAAACCCATAATCCCCAACCCTGGTCGTAGCAGGATTTGATCCTAGGTCTCAGGTAGAAACAACTTGAGATCAAGTGACTTAATGGCCATTAGTTGGTTTATATCTAGTTCACAAGGGGGGGGGGGTGTAACAAGTGATTTTTTAAATGTTATAAGATTGGAAATGTATAAATGGTGAAGATTAAGCAATGACAAAATGTTGAATTTTACCACCTAATATAATTTGGTTAGTATTTATCTTTTTACTTAATAGTTTTAACTAGTAATTTTGCATGTGCATAATGACTAAAAATTTATAGCTTTAAATTTTGTATTCTATTTTTATCATTAATAAGAATACTTCTTTTTTTATTTTTGTTTAATACAACAAATATATAATATTAGAGATGCATCCAAAATTTTCTATAATTTTTCTTGACATTACACACACACACACAATCAACTGAGACAATAAATCCAGGCTCAAGAGTGGTACATTCTACTAACAAGCCACGATACTAGAGATGACCTATCCCACGGTCTGAAGTTCAAAACTGAAGCCTAGCCAAACATAAGATGGGATGAGGCTAATTGGGCTTGAGCTGCATCTACCCTTAGGTCATATTTGGTTCATAGAAAATAAGATAGAAACAGAAAGTTGATGGAGGAATTTCATAAATATCCTTAGGAACTTTCCACCAGCTTACTATTTCTCTCTTATTTTCCATCAAAGAAAAAAAACATAAGCCTTCGGAGAAGGCATACAGAAAAGGGCCATGGTCTTGAGATCAGGGTTCTTGGGAGAGGTGACCTGGATGAATGCCGAACATTTGGCATTTTCTTGCACGAAGTGGTTGCTCTCAGTCTCAAATTAGATTTCTTTAATGTGAGATTTTGGGGGTATTCAACAGCATGATTGATTTTGTTTTTGACAAAAACTGTCACATCAGCAAAGTCATATCATTTTTAGTATTTAAAAAAACAACCATGTTGTCGAACACCCTCTTTACAATTGCATCAAGTAATGGCTCCTAGGTATGGGGAGAACCCCTTAGTCTCCATCTGGAAGGAGTACAAATACAAATATGTAGAGTGTAAAACCTTGTATTTTGTATTATTTTATATCTAGTTGTACTGTACATATTTGTATTTGTACTCCTTCCAAACCGAGCCTTAAGTGCAATTGTAAAATCTCAGGTTGGCAAGTTTGAAAAATTCGGTTTGAGTCTAGATATACATAAATATGCTTTCATTTCTAGGTATAAAACTTGTTACTTATGCTCCATTTGTTTTGTTAGAAAACAGTAAAGTAGAAAAAAAAATTGCTTTTTATGATTTTACAATTTTTTTAGTATTTGGTTTTGTTGAGAAATCACATTTCTTGGAAAGTATTTTGCTTGGCCAAGAAAAATATGGAGATCTGGGCTTTGAATTTCTTTCCTTTTCTTAGTTTCTTATGTTCCATTTGCTTTGTCAAAAAAAAATCTTGTGAGTTGTGAACATTCTACATCTCCCCAACTCCTTGAGGTCACATTAATGCTCCACAGATCACATCATAACCACCTTCTGTCCAGATCAAGTTGGCATTATATCATCATCATCATGCCCATTGCAGTCCACCTCCATGAGACAACTTCAATTGAGTTGTTTTTAGTAGCTGTTGTGTTTTTCATGGGTTCCATTCTGTTGACACTGGAGTGTTCTAGGTATTAGTCATCATTCATAGTGTTGGTTGGAGCTACATCTGTTAGGTTTCGTTCTGACTTCTTGAGGCTTCAAGACCCTAGAGCTACATCTGTTATGTTTCATTTGCACTTCTCTTGTCTTTCTTTTTTGTCTAAATTCCAGTCTCTCAACCACCCAGATGAGCATTTTATTCATACTGCTCCCTCTTGCTGGTACATGCGGATCTATCCAGAATAATTTGAAGTCCTCTGCAGGCCCTCACTGGGTCAAATTCTGTTACTTTTTTCCCCTTTAGCCTCTCAGGACCTCACCATCTAGCTGTAGTGACATGGTCTATGGAGGCCCATAATGCAACACTTTAGGGTTCATTTCCTCTTCTTTTTCTTTTTTGGTTATGATGGCCTGTTATCATAAGATCATAAGAAGCAAGTTGTGGGCTCAGGCAGTCCCCTCTTTGAGGTCATCTGGGCTCCATTTCCAGCCCACTGTGGCTCCCACTATTTGGCCCATAGAGCCCCTTTCTATCAATGCAGAATTTCAGAACGAGTCCGGCCCTTCACAACACCTCTTTTCATTAATCCATAGGAGAGCTCTGATTTTTTCTCAGTTCTCAGTGTTCTAATCCATCAAGTAGCAATGATCAACCCATAACATTTCGTTGGCATACAGGCATGACTCTTTCCAGAGGGTATATACTACTGATGGCATCTACTGATCAAACTAAATGGCAAATTTCTTTAGATCTTTGCTGGACATTAGTTTGATGGGTGATCCTTTTATATGCTGATGATATAGGGTTCGATCGGTTGGTTGAGTTTGAGTATAGGCCAATCCTGAATTGGGGCTGTTAACGGCTGAAGTGGGTAAACTCAATGACTTTTTGCTTTGTCTTTTAGTGGATAAAATATCAAGAATATAGATCAATCCAATTTCAGTTTTTTTTTTCTTTTCTTTTTCTTTTGATAGAAATAAAAAAATTATTAAAAATGAAAGAAGTAGTGATACAAGAAGAATGAACACAGTGGCCCAGCCCAAAAGAAGGAGGTCAGTGTCACAGAGCTATACAAAACTAACAGGGCCCTCCAACAAAAGCCCAGCTAAACCCCAATTTGGGGTGTCAATTGGGCTGGATTTGGTCCAATCCGATCCAGTCCAATGTGAGTCCATTATAAATGGACCAGGTCCAATCCAATCCAATGAATGTTTTGGACCAATTTGGACCACTCCAATTCAATGTTTGGACCGTCAAATTCATTTAAATTTATTTTGATTTAGATTGGTTTCAATCCAAACCCGGTCAATTGACACATATATTCTTATCTTATATCAATAGACCAGATATTGACTTAATCCTAGGGCTGTTCATAAGAAGACCCAACCCGACCAAACCGAAACCGACCCGAACCGAGCCGACTTAGTAGTTAATAGTTAGTTCTTAGTTAGTATTTACAACCTACTTAGTTCCTATTTAACTAAGTTGTCTCTATCCTATTTACAATCTAACTTAATTTCTAGTCTTCTAGTTAGGAATGCCATTAATGGCAAGTATTGTAAGACAACTAGACAAAGAATTTTTTTGAAAAAGTTTAAAGAAAAGAATCAAAGGATCCTAGTTTTTATGGCTTTTTACACCAAATAGGCAACCAATTACAATTAGAATTAGGTGTTCTTTTTTACTTAGATTAGAAGGTTTCTTGAAATATACAAATTTCAGTCTTCTTTCTCTAATATAGTTTGACTTTTTCTATTTTCTTGATAACTTCTATTCTAACTTGGTCTGCCCCCTACCAATTTCAGTCTTCTTTCTCTAATAGAATTAGGTGTCCTTTTTTACATCAAATTTCAGTCTTTTTTCTCCAATCTACCAATTTATTACCATGGTCGAATTTAGAGCCAAAATCGACCCAAACCGACCCAACCCGACTCAAACCGACCAGGTCGGTTTTGCTTAACACATGGTCAGTTTCGGTTTCAATTTCAGGTAACCCGACCAGATCGGGTCAGTTAAAAAATCACAGTAAACCGACCCTACCCGACCCGTGAACAACCCTACTTAATCCAACCCAATCCAATATAAATTTGTTACGGATAGACCATGTCCAATCCAATCTAATAAATATTTTGACCGAATTGGTCCAATCCAATATGCCTTATTGGTCCATCCAATCCATCCAAAACCAGTCCATTGACACCCTTAACCCCAAACTTTGAGAAGAAAATTAAGAACCTCAAAATACAAAAGCTCTCTGCCAAGAACATTACTTGATCTAATGATAAAATTTTGGGCTGATGATAAGAATGAGAATGTGGGTTTGAGTCTGCGAACAGCCACTTTGTGCAAGGAAAATGCCAAAAGTTAGGTTATCCAACTGTCCCCTTGACGGAAAAAGGCCTATTATCACCTATATCGTGATCTTGATTTTTAGCTTATCGTTGCTCGGTTGGCTATTTTCTTGGAAAACTGATGTACAATCTTTCTATTTGAATACCAAATAAAGCAAAGGTATAACTCAGACATGCCCAGTAAAGATATGGTTTTTGCATACATGATCTGCCATCCCGATTAAGTAAGTCGCTCATAATTTAACAGTGGATATGACACCAAATAGAACAGAATCCCGAAGTGAGATTCATGACCCCATATAATTGGGATAAAGCTTGGATGACGATGATAATAAACAATAAGCAAGAAATTGATTAACAGATACTGAGTTCACTTTTATCATTAATATTAAAGCATCAGCAGTAATAACCAAATCAGTCTCTAAACTACTTCTACAATATCAACTGAAAGTACCCACCTCCAAAAGACATCAATGGAGAATGAGTCTTGTTTTCAAGTAATAGGCCTACTTATTACAATCCAAACATTAGGATTTTACATATTAAAAAGTATCAAGGTTCTTCTCAACATAGATGATTCAATGAGAGAAAGCGAGAGAGATGAGAGAGGGGAGTGGGGGGAGGGGAGAGAGAGAGAGAGAGAGAGAGAGAGAGAGAGAGAGAGAGGTAACCTTGGTCCTAACCATGGTAGGAGGGGTTAGAGGAGACTTAACACAAGAGACACAAAATATTTCTCAAGGGTTATCTCCTTGGTCTGGTTTGACACCACAAAAAGTCCAACAGAGTGGGGAAAAAACGAAGAAAACAATCCTACAAGTGAGTTGGATCTCCAAAAGCCATTAATGGAGTTCTTGTAACATTGATGACAGGAGGTATGCGCTAATTGCCAAAAAGTAGCGCCCCTCTGAGTTAAATCGGGCTAAAACTCCCAATGTTCAGCCACGATGAATGTACAAAAAAAAAAAAAAAAAAAAAACAACATAAGTCAATGCAGTACCTTCCCTTACCCTAAGGGAAGACAATGAGGGTTGATTACATGGTTACACAGAGGTTATATGAGAGTTACGTGAAGTTGGTAAAGCATTTAAACACCTGATGATGATCATGAGTCACAAAAAATTCAACAAAACAGTTTTGGTCATTTTGAAAAAGGACATCTAGGACTAGGGTTGATGTTAGCACAAATATGACTCTACGGCATCCTGTGCCCTTGGTTTGATAAAAACTGTCTTCTCTAGATAGATTTAGAGATTATGTTTAGCTGGAGTCTCAAAAGAAATTAGCCAGTTCAGCAAACTTCAAATCCCAATGTATGTTGGAAGTAAGGACCTGCTATCTGGTTTGTTGAATTTACAATATTTCTGCAAGTCCAAGTTAGATCACTAGTACTGTTTCTCTTCTCATCTGCAGCCTTTCCAAGGGCTCATATATATGTTAGGGGATTAATTGTTTCCAACTTAGCCCCATCAATTGGCTAAAGTTGGTGACCTGCAGCCACAGCAACATTCCTTGGTTCTCTAGGGAACCACACAAACTTGAGTGCCTGATGATGTAGCCCAACCTTGAGCTAAATGCAAGGGAAGTCGCCCAGTTTAAAGGACATGCACTGTTGCTTGGAGGGATTTTCTCCAAGTTTCAAGGATGATTTTAGCCCCTATGGGGGGCTAATTTGGTGAGAAGCCCCAAGGTTCCAAACTTGGGCTTGTGTTAGAAGGAAGAGAGAGAGAGAATAGAATAGAAGAGAGAGAGAGAGAGAGAGAGAGAGAGAGAGAGAGGGAGAGAGAGATTTTTAACCATGGTTAAGCCGAAGGTTGTTCTGCTGATGGTTGGAAGTGGGTAGGAACAAGTCTGTAGTGGTGAGGTGTTGGGGCATGAAGAGTTGGAGCTGTGGGAGCCATGGTCACGCCTGTTGTAGAGTAAAACACACTGTTAAAGATATATATTAGTACCACATGGTGAGAATATCAACTAAACACAGAATGCTTTGTTTAACATACATTAGATATAATTGAACCAGAAAAATGGCACGAACCTGCTTGAGAGGGTGGAGTAGGAGAAAGAGACATAGGTCCACCGCCGTAGTGATGGGCGAACCCGGTTGAACCAACGCCGGAGTATTGAAACAGGTGTTGGGGATATTGGAAGCCGTATCCCTGCCCACCCGTGTAGGCCGCAGTTCCTCCATTGCCCTGCCCGAAGTGGAGGTAGGGGTAGAAAGCGGCGGTGGTTCCGGTGACCATTCCACCGGCCCCAGTCCCATACATTGGATACTGGGACGTTGCTCCTCCTCCATATATACTGTAATAACTCTGCACCAAATTAAACATCACCCCAACATAAGTTACTCTTCAGAGGGAAACTATGCCTTATTAACATCTAGGAGATCAGTAGAGAAGTAAGGAAGAGGCAGTATTACAAACCGCAAGATAGCTATACTCTGGTGAGTATGGAGAGTACCTGAAATGTGTGGAGAGAGAGAGAGAAATGGTTAGGGACTACTTAGAATAGAAACTGAATTGAATATGCATTTCCATGATGATGATGATGATGATGATGCATGTGAGCCCTTTCCATCACATGCAGCTGGTGAAGCAGTAGAGTCAAGCTAGTCTAATGATCATCATTGGTGTATGAGTTACATACACATTATGAATGCATGTGGCATGCATTTCCATGATGATGTTGCATGTGAGACCTTTCCATCACATGCAGCAGCAAGCTAATCTTATCATCACGCATGGGTGTATGAGTGGCATGCACCATGCATTCACATGTTCACGTGGAGAGATATAGTTAAGCTTCATGTAGTTCAGTGGCATTAATTAATTACCACTGCATGCATGTGTATGTGTGCATGCATATATAATTATATACATGCATGACATGGGTGACCAAGCATGCATGCACACATGATGGAAGTAGTTTAATCAATGTGGTGGTGTGTATGTGTGTGCTGTATGAACTGGCAATGCACGTGCAGCTTCCTATTTATAACTGTTTGAAAGCTTACCCATATAAATTGTAAGGAATCCCTTGTTGGATGGCATAATGAGGGAAGGTTGCAGCAGAAGGAAAAGCTGTTCCTACCCCACCTTGAAGGCCCGAGTGAAAAGAGCTCATTACCCTAAAGTTTCTGCCTGCGCCTGACCATGAGAAGAGTATATATAATTATACAGTGAAAGGAGAAGAAATGAGAATGATAGATAAACCAAGCAAGGAAAGCTTAAGAAATTAATATTTTTTTTCTTCTTTTTCTTTGTCTTTCTTAGATGAGATATCCTTTTTGTTTCACAGGTTGTTATACAACATCCCTTCAAAGGAATATCAAATATGCCTTCTCCCTCAAGTACTGATGAGAAGTATGAATCATCCTTCGGAGTTACTAGCATTCACTGTTTACTATTTCGTTAGTTATTCCACCAAATCCTTCTTGAAGAAGAAAATTTGAAGAATGAAAAACATATATTTGCAAATTAGAAGATGAAAAGAAAGTTCTTTTTCTACATACATATATACATACATGGATACATGCGTACATACATATTATGTATATATGTATATACAGTGCTTCCAATGAATGGGGATGAGAATGGTGTAATATGAAAAGCATTAGAGAAAGAAAATACAAGGATGAATTTGATATGGGTTAGATCTGATTTATGCTGTAAGTGGAATTTTGATTTTTCTATTGATTCACTTTCATATATTGAACTGAATAAAGGAAAAAGGAGAAAAGGAGAGAAGAGGAGCACTGAGAGAAATAATAACTTGGTAAAAGAGGAGAATGGATAAAAACAGAAAAGAGAAGACAAGACAATATAGAGGGAAGAAGAAAAAGAGAGAGAGAGAGAGAGAGAGAAATAGAGAAAGAAAAGTGATACCATGTTGTGGTGTTGAAGGTCTGGATCTCTGAACACCCAAAGAAGCAAGATTGCAATTAGCCCTCCTCCCATCTATCACAGGAGCAGCATCCACACAAGCTCTCATGGCCGCTTCAGGTTCACGAAAAGTTACCTAAAATAGAAAAGAAGAGAAAAAATAGACTGATCATTAAATCACCCATAACAAGAAAAACAATGGAGAAAGAAAGAAAAAAAAAAAAGTGTGGATCTTGATTCTCTTGATAATTCTGGATCAGTATGATTTCTTTCCATTGAAGAAAAACCTACATCTAGATCTTGGGCGAGCTTCAAACCATCCACTGTTTGAAGCAAAATCAACAAAAGATAAAAGGATAAAATTATACAGTTAAGACCAAGAAAAGATGGAAGAAAAAGAAAATGAAGGAATTATGGAATGGAAAAGAAGGGGAATACAAATCCATAGCCTTTGGATCTTCCGGTGTTCTTGTCTGTGATTACAACAGCCTCCAAAATCTCTCCAAACTGTTCAAAGTATTTCTTCATGGTCTCCTTCTGGGTCTCCCAAGCCAATCCCCCAACAAACACTTTAGTGTAAGTGGTATCTCCAAACTGGCCCGCTAGATTTGCTGGAGTCATCTTCAGACTTCCACCTCTAAACCCTTTTCTCTCCTCTTCTCCTTGATCCTTCCTTCCTTCAAAGTTAGCAGATTTTGATGAGGCACAGCCCTTGACAACAACTCTTATCACTCAGCAGAGAAATACAATGATCTATATGGAACGATATTAGACTACACAAAACAGAAAGATAACCCTCTAAATTTAGAGGTTCTTCTCTAGATTTAGAGGTGATGGATTTGGTGGCGAGGGAGAGGGTTTCAAGATCAGCCTGTTGGGTTAGGGATCAAGGAGAGAGAGAAAGAGAGAGAGAGAGAGGGAGTAGAGATGGAGAGAGAGAGCGCGAAAGGGAGGGAAGAAAGCAAAAGGTGGGAGGGAAAAAGGAAAGAAAGAAAACCATTCTCACATAATACGGACATGTTTTAATATATACTAAACCCCAGCCCCCACCAATTACATTATTGTCGTCACTCATCGTTGTCATCTCATCTCCACCGTGAAAACTAGCTGGTGTGAGGGAAGGCTTGATTTCAGTGACCCAAATACCCTTACCCCTTTCTCGATACTACATAATTGCCTTGGCGGCAAATCTCTTGTAAAATTCACCTTGAGAATCGGAATGAAAGAATACGAGGCTTGTCGTCACCATGGAAGCTAGTGGCAAAAACGGTACGGAGATTTTCAATAACGGAGGAACCCAGATTGCGGTGGTCAACAGTCAAACTTTACTTATTTTCCCCTTATTTTACACATATTATTTAAATAATAATCATGTGGAGAGAGAGAGAGAGAGGTTTGAGAGAGGAGGGTTATTAATTAAACAAGGCAGCATAGGGGGTGGTGAGAGAGAAAAAGGTTTCTCTCACCAGTTCAACTCAATGACCCAATTGCCACCTTGTAAAGCATAAAGGGGTGGAGGAGGGCAGTCAGAAAGAGACAAGTGTAGCTTTGAAAACCCTAAGTTAATATGTATGTCTGAAACCCTAAAGAGGTTTAAGTAATTATTCCATTTTCTTTATTAGATCCACCCATCAAAGTATGATTGGTGTCTAGTTTAGTCGGCAGTATTTCATGCCAATTCAAAGCAGGGTTAATCTCATATATAAAAAATGTTTAATATTATATTTATAATATTAATAAATTAGAATAAAAATTATCAAAAAAAATATATATTAATAAAATAATCTAATTAAATGACTTTGATATTGTATATCATGAATAAAATGAATTGAAAATAACCTTTGTGAGACTCAAACCTCTATTTTTAGTAAAAGTACAACATTCAACCCAACATTACCAATAAATAAAATATAAATTTTATATAGATGCAGTCATATTGGATGGAGCAAAATAGGGGTGGATTTCACTGGATCCGCATTAATTCACTCCAATTATAAATATTAATTGGATTTGATGTTGTCTTGAGTTTGTGAGTCAGACGAGTTGAGGTGTCTCGAGTTGGTGACCTTAAGCATAGAAATGGTCAGATGCCATGAGGTGGGTCCTTGGGGAGAGAATCTCCGACACTCAAGCTGAAGGATTTGGGTGGTCTGACCTGTGAGCTTGTAAATATAAGAAGAGCTGAAGAGACAAAGACAGTTGGAATGCAAGAGTGCATATATAGAGAGTGTTACTTGGGCCGGTGTGCCCTTATATGGACATCCGGTGAGCCATTGCACTTCCCATTTGTGGGATATATGTTGTCCTCCGAGGGAGTCCTAAGGCTGTATTTGGAAACGATGCAAATGGAGTGTAAATCCCGGTTCAGGGTAAATTTGTACTCTGGTTCATTTTTGCCTGTGCTTGGCAATATTACATTTTTGTATTGATAAATGACAGACCAATGCATATTTACATTGATAATAAGATGTAAAAGTATATCAATAAAAAAAAGAAATAAATTTGCATTCAAGTGGACTTTTGATAAAAAAAATTATATACTTTATTGGAATTTGTGTTTACATCCATTACAGTCAAAAGTCTGTTGGGTAAGAAGATAAATTTGTCAATGCAAAATTAACCCAACTTTACAATTTATATAAACCGTTTTACACTATATATTTACATTCGCACATATTTGCATCGTTTCCAAATGCAGCCTAAATGAGCTATTCTCCAACATGGCCTGCATGTTTCACACTGACTTGGGTGGCTGGCTAGTATCTCGCCAATGTCCACCATCTGTCTTATTAGTAGCGAGACATGTGGCATTTCCTCACTGCTAACATGGCAGTCCAGGGTATGACATGTCATAATTCCTTGGCTCATCTAGGTGTCCCTCTGTGGCATTTCTCGATTTGACCACGTGTCACTTCCTCATTGGACATGGATTATAGCTGCCTGCATCAAGGTCGAATTCGAATTCAAGTTTGGACAGACTTATATTGTTTTGCAACCCTAATAGAATAAGCAATGTTGTTTATAAAGAAAGGAGAAGGTAGAAAACCATCACACTGGGTCCAATATGTGTAATCATAATTCTACATGTACAACTAGCAAACATCATCAACCATTGTTTTTCTTCCATTTTTGCAATGGAACATTGAATCATGGGATTGATTGTATATGTTTATGAGGGAAAAGGATAGATGGTAACTAGAAAAGGTTAAAATATATAGGAAAAGATCATGATTGAGGTCAACCATTGGATTTTTGCAGCCCTACGGAGATTATGGATTTGGGCCCACCTGGTGCCATTATTTGGGCCCATATGGAACCAAATTTTGAGATCAAAGGATCTGACTGTTGGGGTGCTGTTTGTTTAAATGATTTCTTTTTTAATTGTTTTTTTATTGGAAGGATGGTTTGCAACATTATCCTTTTTAGCCTTCTTTGACAAATGCTGTCACATATTTTAGGACAATATAATATTTAACTCCTAATTAATTCTTAAAATGAAATCCAGACGTATTAAAACTAATTTATATTAAATAAAGTATAAAGAAAATAAATAGTTGCCATGGTTAAGCAAGGAACCCCTCACATGAGGTTGAGATTTTAATAAGAGGATTGGTGTCAGAAGGAATTTAATGCCAATGCAAGGTGGGGTCTGGTGCTTAGTATATGCCACTCTTGGATAAAAAATTGTCTCCAATCTGAGGAAACCTCTTTGAATCAAAATAGTGAAGAATATCAGGACCTACTTTGTATTTTTGTAAGGGTGAGATGCTGCTTGACAACTCAATACATTTGGGTTTTATGCCCATCAGATGGTCAAGAATGTAGTATCATCATGCAGCTTTTTGGGTATGCTATGTGTCAGATAACTAGTAAACTTATATGGGCAATCTGAGGTTTGTAAGGGAGAGATGCTGCTTGCCAACTCAATCAATTTGGGTTTTGATTCCTATCAGACGCTCAATATGGTAGTATGTATAATCATGTAATTTTTGGAGTATTATGGCCCTCCAAAGTTAAATGAGCTGCTAGGGTTTTGGAAATAAACGATCCATATCCAGCAAACCAATTCTAGGGTCTGCTGACTGATTCTATCACTTCTATTTAAATATGAATATAAAATAAATAAACGGAGGCAAGTTGGAATGTCGTTGACCTGACTTGGATTGGGTGGTGGGGGTGGTGGCCGGAGGCCGCAAACCTTTGGGCTGAGGAAACATACAGGCTACAGCTGCCGTCGGTGGATTGATTGAGGGGTATTTTAGATATTCTGGCGGTGTAGGAAGGGTATTTTAGATATTAAAATAAAACCTAGACTGTTTTAGATAATGATTGTAATAAACCTTTGCCTTTTCCTTTGTCAAATATAAAATACTATTCTTGTCAGAGATCGAAGGCCGTCCGGGTTGGCACTTGGCAGTTGGCATTCTTTCTTCGGCTCGGCTCGGCTCAGCTCAGCTCATCTCAGTTCGGCTCGTCTGGGGGAGACTATTGTCTGCTACACAAACAGGCGTACGAGGCACATGCAAGGGTATTTTAGTCATTTAAACGTGGAACGGTCGTGGTGGGTTGCATGGGAATTCGTGTTTGTTGCAAGTTGAATGTTGTGCGCGATTTTGGCGACAAAGAAAACGCATGCCAGCATGCGTGCCAAACTCGTACCTTTTTCATGACAAAATTGCCCTCACATTCTTGAACAGGGCCATGGTTTCTTCTGGTTCTAGTCGGGATATCTGGGTGTGGATCGGATCTGCAGTTCACGGCTTAGCACGTGGTAGATGTTCATTGGACCAATTTCCTTAACACATCTGCTACTACAAATAAAATATGTACAATATGCTACGAAACCCAATCAGAAGTCAACACATCAACCATCCTAAGTAAGACCTAAACTAAGGAATGTCAGTGGATCGGGTCTTATCCTATCGGGTTGGAATCAGAACAGCCTTAATTCCTTGATTAGGTTTCGGGTTGAGGCCACCCCATGGCAAACCCAGCCTACTGACAATATTATTAGCATTTTATTTAGTGAGTGAATCGGGTTTAATTGCCCATTTTATTTAGGGGCTGTTTGGTATGTAATGGTGTTGTGTTGTAATTGTATTTTGTTTATTTATTTTTTTTTTTGGGGTATTAATCAGCTCTTGGTGGTGGGACAATTCATCCAACTCACCAATTGGGTTGATCAATACAAATTTATGAGAAAACTGTGTTGTCTCATCATATATAAATGCCATTTCAGCAACTAGAAAAATGCATTTCTAACTAATCATTTGAAACATCAAATTCTATGTTTTAAATAGAAATAGCAATTTGTGTTGATCAGATTAAAACGCTTTTGAAACATTTCAGGTAGAAAAACACTTCTTTCACACAAATTTATATTAATCAACCCAAAACACAATTGCAATGCAAGTATGCAACACCACTTACCCAACACTTCCTTAGTTGGGCAGGTCAGGTTTAGGTTGATCCAAACCCATTTTTGAAGATTACAAGTTGACACCCATGGTAGCGTGTCATGCCCAGCTGTTGGGAACATCTCTAAGCATAACACACAAACCCATTTAGTTTCCTGCTTGTCTTTGGTAGTGTTTGGTTTCATTGCCGTTTATTTGAAAAATAGCACGAGCATAGTGCTACTGCTACATAGGCATTTCCCCCAATATGGAATTTGAAATGTTGTTTGGTTAAACCATTTATCAAATTAAAGAAACATTTTTCTTAAGTTGTGTGAGAGTCATTTGTTGGGAAAACATCTTTTCGATGTTCCCCACAATTCTAAGGTGTTTTTTCACTATTCAGTTTATGTGGTGCCTAATGTTGTCTAATGACACCTAACTGTCAAAAAACATTTTTTAATAATTTTTCTTATTTTTCATGATGCATGTCATACAAAATGGTTTTTAAATAAACAAAATGATCATGAAACTAAACAGCCCCTTTTGGTAATAAGAATCAAGGTTCAAAGTATCGACACGTATCAGCTGATACATATCATGCTGATGGCTTCTTGATATGCCCCTTCAGGGTTTGTATCGGATCAGACCATGGTTTAAAGAGTAGACGGGACTTAAACCCACCCCTTTGAACCAGCTTTGAAAAAATAAATAAAACATACAAAAAACACCGATACAGGCTGATACGACCCTACTGCCTATCAGCATATCGGCCTATACTTTGAACCAAGATAGATCAGTGGGTTGGATATGTAATGTCAATTTCAAGCATACTTCTGAGAGCTAAATACCTGAGAAGATTTCAAGTTCAAAGTATGGGGTGTTAATTGGATTGGATTTGGTCAAATCTCATTCAGTCTATTGTGAATCCATTACAAATGGACCAGGTTCAATTCAACATAATCCATCAAATATTTTGGACCATTTTGGACCGGTCCAGTTTAATTTCTGAACTGTCCAATTAGTTCAAATTTGTTTTAATTTAGAATGGTTTTAATCCAAATCTGATCCATTGACACCTATATTTTTATCTTCTATCAATAAATCAGATATTGATTCATAAATTCATTACAGATGGACCAGGTCCAATCCAATCCGATAAATACTTTGGACCAAAGTCTAAACTGCTCCAATTAATATGTATTGTATGATATGTGTTATATGTATCAGCCTTCGAATTCACCAATATATCAAATAATAGGAAAGAGGAGGAAAGCTCATTTTTAGCCATTAATATTCTTCTTGGGCTATATCTGGTCTCTGGTTCGAATCTTGAAACCTGAAAGATCTATGAATTGAATCTCAGCATTTTGAATTTAGCAATATGCAGTTTCTTCATGTATCAAACCTGGGAGAATTCTTGACCACCTTTCAAATTAATGTTGTAAGATTCAGACTGGGTCATGGTTTTTCTGATTAACCAGGCTATTTGGCCTGTTCAAACAAGACCCAGGATGGCTACTGGATCACTAGATCACCGGTTCAACCATCCGGTCTGATCTGAGTCTTACCACACTGACTCAAAGGATTTGCTTAAGTACACATACATTAATAAGAATTTATCTAATTTTTGACGTTTGGCAGTCAAAACGGTTTGCTGAATGCCCGCTTCACCTGGTCAAAGTTATATTATTATTAAATACTTTTTTTTTTTGTTTCATTTTTCAGAAGAGGTACAATAGGTTAGACCACTCGACCTGTGACCTAATTGCCAAAACGATTTTACCTC
This sequence comes from Nelumbo nucifera, assembly GCF_055504915.1. Taxonomy (NCBI): domain Eukaryota; kingdom Viridiplantae; phylum Streptophyta; class Magnoliopsida; order Proteales; family Nelumbonaceae; genus Nelumbo; species Nelumbo nucifera. The sequence continues at coordinate 75,450,395 of NC_142653.1, forward strand.
TGGCCCGGGTCTGAGTCGTCTGACAACATCGGAGTTAATCTTTATGGTAGGACCAACTGGACGCTGGATTCTGATCATTCTATTGTAGGACTGATGGTAAGTCTGGGCCCAGGATCAATTATGAATCGTATGTTCCCTGACCCTAATCCAGCTGAAAAGTGTCTAAAATAGAGCTGTCAATGGATTGGGTTTGGTTTGGGGTAGGGTGGACCAGTTTGGAACCAATTATTAATTGGTTCTGTTCATGGTTTTAAAAAATGACTTAGAAATAGAATCATTCTGGCCATCGGTTTTCGAGTCGATGGTTCGATCGTTCAGTTTGAATGGATAGTTCGTTCTAACAATAAAAATTAAAAAATAATTAAAAATAACTCCCAAAAAACCATTTTAAACAAATTGATAGATTGAGGGTTCAATCACCTGAATCAATGGATCATTAATCGATTCAATGATTTTTCGCCAGAGACCGAGTTTGAGGTAAAATGAAACTAGTTGTCTGAACGGTTCTTGGGCTGAATAGTCCAACCGTCCAGATCAACAGTAATTCGAAAACCATGATTTTATCATATAGATTCAGAATCAAATATAATATAGGCTCAGAGCCGAACCAATTAGGTCATAATTGGTTTGATTATACTTGATATCTATAATTATATATGATAATAACAACTTAGAGTTTCATTTTTATAATATAATCTTAATAAATTTCATTTATTTTATCAAAAAAAAAGTGGAAGTATTCTTAACCAAAATGATTTTATATACAAGAAAAAAATTAGTTTAGAACAGCAAGAGATGATTCCCACCCAATTGTTGAATGGGACACAAACCACAGAACCAGAACTGACATATTCAGTTCAGTCGGTTCAGTTGTGTCGGGTAGACCTGACTCATCGACAGCCCTGGTCTAAAATGGGATACTTATTTGTTAAGTCTTGGTTGGGCCGCCCGAATAGCTCATCTGTTGAGTGGGCCTCAAAATTAATCACCTTCCTGGACTCCGATTTGAGTTCTGCAGCCCTAAGACTTCTTTGCCTAAGTCAAGCTGATTAGCTCTTACATCAAGATGGGTGTATATTAAGCTATTATACAAAAGAAAGTATATTAATCTAGTTCTCTAATGTTTTTATAATGGAAAGTAATTATCCTTCAGACATCAGGATAACTGGTACTCCCTTCAAACTCTGTTCCCATTCAACAATCTAAGGTTGTATTTCGTACCATTCTTATTTCAGGCTTAAAAGTTTAGACAAAATAATGGTATTTTATGTCGAAATGCCAAGAAAAGTGTTTTGATATGAAACTTGTTTGATTAGTACTAGACCTGACAAACTCAATCCGCGAACCTGACCCTAGGGTTGGGTCATGGGTCAATCCGGTGACTCAATTTTTAGGTCTAATTGAGACTATTTATGCATTGTTAGAAGTTTCCACTTTTTAATTTTTACTATCTAGTTTTTACTCTTTGTTGTTTACTCTTTTGAATTGTTAAAAATTCAATTTTTTTTATTTTATATTTAGAATTTTAAGGTTAATTTCTTTAATTTTGTCACTTTTCATGTAATTTTTCTTTACTTTTTAAATTTCAATTATTTTTTGAATGATTCGAATTGACTCACGGGTCAACCCTAACATGAACATTTAGGATTAGGGTCTAGCATTTGACAACCCAACCCAAAATGTAAACCGACCTGAAATCAATCTAGGTGTCTTGACCCAACTCCAAACCGACCCATCCAATCCAATTGCCAGGTCTAGTTAGTACATATGCTGATTAGGTGTGTTGAACAAGTGTTTTGAGCGGTATTGTGTTTAGTATTGGCTCTCATCCAGAACTGTAAGGCAGTGGTGTCTAAATTAATTATCTATAACTTAAGGGTTGCAAATGGTGGGTTGGGTGCGGGTTGAGTACCAACCAACCCATTAATGACTCACACCCATTTGTCACCTATAGTAATTGCATGTTAATGGGTTGCAACCCACCATGTTGACCCATTTGAATATTTAAAATTATGTAAACTAATATAACATGATGAATATTTAAAATTTGTAAATTAGAGAGGAGACGTTGTATCCAAATTACTTTAGTAGTGCAATCAGCCAAAGCACTTTACTCTTAGAACGAGAGGTGACGGTTTGTTTATGAGCACTCCATGATACCAAATTAGAACCTAGGAAAACTGCATATCCACCAGCTCAATCTGCATCAGAGTATGCAGTAAGAGACAACGAGGATGACTGTGAAAACCACAGACTAGATGTGAGATTATGCTTCAAATACTGAAGAACTTGCTTAGCAGCAGCCCAATGAACATCAGATGGGTAGTGCATAAATTGGCATAAACGATTGACCACATAAGCAACATCAGGTAAGACTTCGGATCTCCTACCCACGAGTATTCTGCACACGTCTACTTACAATACATTACTCTTCGTGAATTAGGAATATCTCCTCCTGCATAATACTATGCAGGAGGATAAGATGTTTTCTATGTGTGGTTGTGATGTTATGTGGGCAGAGTTTGGGTGGGCAGGAGATCCGGATTCATATTCTAGTACAAATGAAGTAAATTAAGACATGAAGAATAATAAAATACAACCCAAAACAAAATTAAATGAGAATTTGCATTTTCCTCATTTGCAGTCTCATACATTTGTACTAGTGTAAATAAAATTGTGCTGCAACCAAACACAGCCATAGGGAAATAGATTAGTAAGAGGAGAACCATCCAGTTGAGAGAGAGAACTGGAGGATGCGATAGGTGTGCTGATAGGCTTGGCTCCCAACATATTAAATCGTGCCAATAACTCTAAAATATATTTCTTCTGACTGAGTAATAATCTAATAGAAGTCCAATGGGCCTCAAGGCCGAAGAAATAGTGCAAACACCCTAGATCTTTGATCTTTGATAGCAAACTCTAAGCCCAATTTAGATAGCAAGTCATGCATAGCAGTAGCCTGATTTCCGGTAATGAAAATACCGTCTACATAGATGAGAAGAAACATCAACACATTTCCATGAGAGTAAAACAAATAAAGATTCATCTGAGTAAGGGTGTCAATAGACCGGTTTTGGGTTGGACCTCGTACAGTCCAAAATCAATTTGGACAGATTGGACAGATCAACAAGATATATTGGATTGGACCAATCTGGTCCAAAATATTTATCAGACAGGATTGGACCTGGTCCGTCCATGTTGGATTAAGCCAATATCTGGTTTATTGATATAAGATAAGAACATAGGTGTCAATGGACCAGGTTTGGGTTAAAACCAATCTAAATCAAAACGAATTTGAACAGATTGGACAGTCCAGACATTGAATTGGACTGATCCAAAATATCCATTGGATTGGATTGGACCTGATCCATTTATAATGGGACTCAGATTGGACTGGACCGGATTGGACCAAGTCCAGTCCAATTGACACCCCTACATCTGAGGAAGAGATGGTAAAACCAACTTGCTGTAAGAAGGAATCCATACCAAACTCGAGGAGCTTGTTAAAGGCCATGGATGGTCTTGTGAAGTTTGCACACATGAGTTGGAAACGTAAAATCAACATGACCCTGAGGTTGTTCCATAAAGAACTCTTCATGCAAAAATCTATGTAAAAAAGCATTGTGGACATCAAGTTGACATATGCCCCAACCAAAATGAAGGGCAATAGAAATAATACACCGAATTGTTGTGTGCTTAACAACGGGACTGAATGTATCATCAAAGAACACTCTTGGTTGTTGAGTAAAGCTATATGCTACAACCTTGCTTTATAACGCTCTATACTTCCATCAAAGCTTGATGTTTGATTTTGTAGATCCATCGATAACCAACAACATTCATCTCATCAGGTTTCCTAGGAATCAAAGACCAAGTACCATTTTTAATTAATGCATGGAACCCACTAGACATGGCAGCCCACCAATGTTCTACCTTAGTGGCACAAGTGCAGCAAGTTGGTTCAGTTTCCATTGAAGAAGATGATGCCATAAGACAATGAGGAATCTGCCACTATGTAGCCATCAAGGCTTTGGGTTTCCTAGTACAATCCTTGGACCTTGTAACCATCGGATTACAATTAAGAGAGGATGGTCCCCAAATATTAGAATCCGACCCTGAGGTGGTGGATAAGGCAATTGATGGCTTTTTGGTTTGAAGGAAAAAGTAGGGAAATGAAGGGAAGTGTAGGGAACCTTTATAAACCTTGTATTGGGTTTCCCTATGTTCTTCTTCCTTTCCCTACCTTTTCCTTCAAACCAAACATAGCCTTAGTAAATAAGTGAAATTATAGAGGTATCTAAGTAAATCACCCTAAATTAATCTATTAAAATGAAGTTCCAATAAATATGTAACATTTGGTTTATGGGAATAGGGATCTGGAATTGGAATCAGATTCCTATTCTTAGTGGAATGGCATTCCCCCATTTGAAGGAATGATCATTCCCTCTCCCTCCCTTCGGAATGAGAATCCCATTCCATCTAATTCTGATTCTGATTACCATCTGAACCTAACAGGCAAGGGGAATAAACCATTTCCATTCTGATTCCAAGAGATTTCAGTTTCACTTCCGACTACAGCCAAACAGATCCTAATATTTCAAACAATGTCTCGGTCAAACAATTTTTCCATATTAGACGTTTCTAAATCAGGGAATCTCTAGCTCATAAGACAACTAAATATGGTGTGAGTTTAGGCCTCTTGCACTCTTGGGTGGGCTATCCTGGTTTCGTTCTCTCTGATCTATAGGCTAATTCTGAGACTCTCTGATCTATAGACTAATATGATACCTATTAAAGAATAAAAACTTATTTAGGAAACTACATCCAATTTCTTAAGCATTTATGTTGAACGGTTCTTTGAAATGGTAGCAGGGTCTGTTTGACCAAGTGGGTATAGTGTTTGATCCCCATTGATGAGGGGTAATTTGGGCCGACCTATCAATACCCAAACACGTGGAAGTGACCTGCTGACTGGATGATGACTCAACACTTCCTACCACCTCAGAAAGCCAAGTCAGCTTGGGTACCTTAGGCACCTCGGGCAAGACCGAGGTTCAAGCAGCTCGCAATGACTCAACCTGCCGAGGCGACACGTAGCCAATTTCTAGAAGCAAGCCAGTTGTCTCTGACCTCTCTGGGATCAAGTTGCATGTCTGCCATCCTTATCCTCATCCCGCTTGGATCGGACATACTCGATAAGCCTTACTAGCTAGCATGAAGTCCACCTCTTGGTGCAGAATGAATTCCTAGTAGCACGGGCCGAAGATCTTGGAGGTGTTTCATGAGATCTATGACAGCTCTCCTATATAAGGATACCAGCCCCAACGCCTCAAGGTATGCACGATTACTTGCTCACTAGCTTACTTGCACTCAACCTTTCAACTCACACACTAAGAGTACTAACTTAAGCATTGAAGCACCCACACCGGGTAAGCCACCCCGGGTCCTCTGAGCACTGCTTTCTTGTAGTTTGACCGGCTAGTGAAGCGTCCAACGTCCGAGCTGCCCTCCAGCTAAGAACATCCAGATCACACACCATCAATTGGTGCCGTTTGTGGGAATACGCTACATAAAAGCTAAGTTCCTACCTTCTTTTACTTTTTGCGAAATTTCAATGGCTTCCTCAAGCACAGGCAAGAACATCGAGATGCACGTCATCGGGGGCTAGTATCAACTTGTAGTTAACATAGAGGCCCCCTCCGTGACCATTGGGCAGTTCATAGTGTCCCTTACTCTTTCGGGGGTATCAACAGCACAAAACCCGATGTTCCCACTCCAGTAAATCAATGCCTCTCTGCCCCATGTGAACGCCCCTCTCCCAACGGTAGAGACCTCCATGGTTTCCGCCAGGATAGAGGCAAGGTAGTGCGATGAGTTAGTACAGAGTGCCTGGGTCGTGAACCTGCAGTTACAATCTTGGGAACAGAGATTCAGAGCATTTATACCACCACAGCCTCAGCAGTACTAGTACCAGTTCCCGCCACTTCACCAGAATCAGAGTCAGAACTTGAACAGATGCCAGTCTCCACCTCAGGGCCAATTACCACCTCGGGACCCAACACCAATCCGGCGTCTGTGACCACCTAGACACCTCATCGTCAACTTGCGGAACCAGCCACAACGCAACAACCTGAGCGATCATCAGCAACAATAACGGAATGAAACAACACATCATGAGCAGCATGACCAACAACACCAGTAACACCATCAACAAGATGATAGGCAACCTAGCAACCAGCAGCCCAGAGTGAGGGGTGAGGATCCAACCCGGGACCCATCCTATCACCTTGACAACCAGGATCCAGCTCTTGTTTGCGAGAACATCGACAATTGAGACCAGCCCCTTGTCAATGACAATGTTAGAGACCGAGAGAATACCAGGGTCGAGACTCCAACCAATACTAAAGTAAACAACACCAACGAGGTGACTAAGAAGCGACACCGCCGACGCGCATGCCGCACCTCAAGTAAGAGTAGCGCTGCCTCGACAATAGAAGTAGAGAAAAGAAGGGAAGAAATGAGCTCGGTGGCTGCACAGTCAGCCTCAATTCCATTGATCCGACCTTCCCCCTAGCACCTAAGATCCTCTCGGCCCCACAGCTGAAGAACTCCAAGACACCCGCCCTAGAGACTTACAATGGGAATCTACACCCCAATGACCATGTTGGTGGTTTTCAATCCCTGATGCTACTCGTTGGAGCAGATGAAGCATGTCTCTGCGTGGCCTTCTCAACGACCTTCAGAGAAAATGCAAGATTGTGGTACTGAGGTCTACCCCCAGGCTCGATCAAAAGTTGGAAGCAGTTCACTGATCTCTTTACGATGCACCTCGCCACAAGTAAGAAGTACCCGAAGTCTATGACTAGCCTTCTGAACGTGGTCTAGCGGGAGAACGAGTCCCTAAGGGACTATATAAAAAGTTTTAATTTGAAAAGTCTATAGGTACCGAACCTTGACCTAGTCGTGTAGCTCATTGCAGCCCGAAAAGGAGTCCGCCACCCTGATCTCCGTTGGCATCTTGAGTTGAACCCACTTAGTTCTATGGAGGCATTCCTCGAGGAAAATGATAAGTTTATCAAGCCAGATGAGGCTCTCGGGTCCTGGTTGGAGCTGCACTAGGCCGGGAAAAGGAAGAGATCTGAAGAAGAAACGAGCAACAACAAACAACAATGGCGAAAGAACAAATCACCGAAAAGAAGTAGGTCACTGCACAACAAGTGAAACAAGTCACCACAAGAAAGCCGATCACCACCTCAGAGTTCTAGATCTGGTCAACGATCTAGAATCCCTCTAGTCTAGAGAACAAACTACACCACCTTGAATGCAAGACGGGGCAAAATTTCGATGTGGATCAAAGAGGCCAACTATGTTAAATGGCCGGCCAAGATGAGAGGAGATCCCGCAAACTAAACCCAAACCTGTACTACAACTTTCACTGGGATATCGGGTATGATATAGAGAGTTGCCGCAACCTGAAAGATGAGATTGAGGAGTTCATCTGTCATGGCTACCTTAGAAACTTCAATAAATATGAAGACAGAGACAGAGATCACCAACTTGCCAAACAACGAAGAGATGCACCATAGTCGAGTAGGCGGAATGACCGTGACCAGCCAACCACCTCGGGATCCACTAGTAGAAGAAAGACTGGTCCGCGGGGTAACCAATATGATTATCGATGGGTCAATTGTAGTAGGTTGTAGCACAACAGTGGGCAAGACAACAATTCGGGAGTTAGAGCACAAGGATGAGAACCCACCGAAGTGCCCTCAACTGCAGGAAGTCATCTACTTCACCGAGGATGACACTCGTAGGTCCAATATCCGCATGATGATGCCCTCATTGTCAAGATGGTCATCAATGACTTCGTGGTGAAGCAGATTCTGGACAACTTAGGTAGCTCCACAGATATCTTTTTCTTGGATGCCTTTGAGAAGATGAAGTTAGATCGGAAGGATCTCCAACAGACACACCTCTAGTCAGTTTCAATGGATATGTGGTAAAGCCTCTTGGCAGGGTTACAGTGTCAGTAGCAGAGGAGCAAAGCCCAACACAGTCCAATTTGAGCACACCTTCCTCGTGGTCGCCACCCTGTCCCCCTACAATGCCATTTTAGGTTGACCCATCCTGCATGCACTTCGTACAGTGGTGTCGACCTACTATCTCTCAATTAAGTTCCCAACTAGTTGCGGAGTGGGGGTAGTACAGGGTCGACCCATCCTGCTACATTGCGACACTAAAGGGCAAAGCAAAGCTAGCAGATGACATTGAGTTGGAACTGCCCCTCGAACACAACAATGAGCAAGCAGCACCGATGGAGGATACAGTCTAGGTCCTGGTCTCAGATACCAACCCCACGAAGACTCTCCAGATTGGTGCTCCCCTAAATGAACCACTTCAGTTGCAACAGGTAAGTTTCTTATTAAATAATTTAGATGTTTTTGGTTGGTAGGCAGTAGTCACTCATAAACTTAATGTGGACCCTTTAGTTAGGCCTGTCAGACAAAGGAAAAGAAACCTCGCCCTAGAAAGGTGGAGAATAGTAGATGAGGAGGTCGGGAAACTCCTCACAGTAGACTTTGTTAAGGTGGTCCAATACCCAAGCTGGGTAGCAAATCCAGTCCTCGTGAAGGAGGCCAATGGCAAGTGGCGAATGTGCGTCGACTACACCGACCTCAACAAAGCTTTCCCAAGGACAGCTTCCCTCTTCCCAGAATAGATTTCCTGGTAGACACGACCTCGGGACACGAGTTGTTGAGCTTCATGGATGCACACTCTGGTTATAATCAAATCCGGATAGACCTAGCTGACTAGGAGAAGACTGCATTTGTAATTGAGTTAGGGCTATAGTGTTATAAACTCGTGCCCTTTGGACTGAAAAACATTGAAACGACCTTCCAACGACTTGTAAATAAAAATTTTTAGCCTTTGATAGCCAATAAAGTGGAATGTTATGTAGATGACATGGTCGTGAAGACCTAGTTTTCCTCTTCTTTAATTGATGATTTAAATTGTGCTTTCCAAATTCTAAGAAAGTTTAGCATGAAGCTCAACTTGAACAAGTATGTTTTCGGGGTCACGTCGGGCAAGTACCTCGGGTATATAATGAACCGACATAGAATTGAGGACAACCTGGATAAAATACAAGCTATCTTAGATATCAGACCACCCCAGACCATAAAAGAAGTACAAAGGCTAACTGGCCGAGTTTCTGTCCTAAACCAGTTAATGTCTAAATCGGCTGGTCGGTGTTTACCTCTCTTTAAGGTTATTAAAAATATTAAGGACTTTGAATGGTCTAAAGAGTGCCAGCTCGTGTTCGACGAGATCAAAAAATACGTAATTACCCCACTGGTTTTAACCCGATCTGAACCTGAAGATGAACTAAGACTATATCTCTCAGTGAGTAATGAGGTAGTCAGCTCGGTGCTAATAAGAGAAGTAGACCGGCCCAAAGGCCCATCTACTATATCAGTAAAATTTTGCAAACCGTTGAGACCAGGTACCCCGATATCGAAAATCCAGCCTTCGCTCTAGTCATTGTAGCTCAGAAGCTATGCCCTTACTTCCAAGCCCACACCGTCGTTGTCTTAACCGATAGACCATTGAGGCATGTCTTACAAAATCCCGAGGTCTCGGGCAGGTTGACGAAGTGGGCCATCGAGCTAAGTGAATACTACATCCGGTTTGAGCCACATTCATCTATCAAAGGAAAAGTCTTGGCGAACGTCATCGCCGAATGCATGTTCAGCACGCCGACTGTTGAGGTGACTAAGCCAACCAGCACGTCGGAGGTTTCGACCAACGCGACACCCATTCTAGGTAGGGAGAACATCCTGACCTAGGATGAGGAGCCTTGGATGTGGATGGCTCGTCTAATCAACGAGGAAGTGGAGTTGGACTCATACTATACGGGCCAAGCAAGGTGAAGCTAGAGTACACTCTCCGATTTGGGTTCGAAACATCGAACAACAAGGTGGAGTATGAGGCGCTAATAGTCGAGCTGACATTGGCGAAGGAGGTCAGCGTGAAGCACGTTGTGGTATGCAGTGACTCTCAGTTGATTGCGAATCAAGTGAATGGCGAGCATGAGGTTCGGGAACCTGCCATGATGGCCTACCTGGCCAAAGTGAGGGAACTCCTACCCGGTTTCCAGTCTTGGTTCATCTAACAAATATCGAGATCAGAGAATGCTAAGGCTGATGCACTGCCAAGGCTGGCAAGCACTAGTGACATTACCATGAGGACGGTGTACATTGAAGACCTACCATGACCTAGTGTTGTTAGGGCAACGGGAGAGGTTGCTCCCGTGTTGACAGTAGAACTGAGCTGGATCGATCCACTTGTCGATTATCTGCTCCACATGACCCTACCAACAGAACGCATTGCAGCTCAGAGGGTAGAGCGTTAGTTAGCCCGTTATGTTCTTATTGATGGGCGATTTGTATAGGAGATCTTTCATGCCCCCCTACCTGCATTGCTTACGACCTTTAGAGGCGAGCCAAGTGCTACACAAGATCCACAAAAGTCTCTGTGGAGGACACTTGGGGGGGAGGGCGCTTACTCAGAAAGCGCTAAGGCAAGGATACTATTGGCCTACTATGAAAGAGGATGCACTCGAGCTCGTCCGAAAGTGTGATAACTACCGAAGGCACTAAGGGTGCTCACGGTTTGGGTAACCGTGGGCCTTTTTTCTAACTAAATTGGTAGTACTGGTTTTTGGAAAATCAGTAAACGGAACCGAACCAAAACTAATCGATTAACCGGTTGACCGGTTTGGTTAACCATCGGTCTGGTTCGCTGGTTTTTTAGTTTTTTAGTTTTATAATATATAGTAAAATATATAAATATATAATAAAAATTATAAATATATAAAATATATATTTTAAATAATAAATAATATATAATATATTATAAATATATATATATATATATATAATGCATATTTATTAATTTATAATATATAAGATATATATAATATACATAAATATATAGAAAATATATAGAAAAACATGTATACTGGTCGGTTCGGTTAATCACCAATTTTTTATATTGGTTAGCCGAAATCGAATTGGTACCTTCGGTTTTTTAAAAGCACTAAACCGATACCGAACTGATCAGTTTGGTTAATCGATTTTTCGGTTCGGTTTTGGTCGATTTGGTATTTTAGTTTTTTTTTGCTCACCCCTAAAAAGCATGCCAATATACTTCACTAGCTCACTAGCTCACTAGCTCGTAGCCGATTTGAAGTATCTAAGTAGCCCATGGCCTTTTATTATATTGGGGGATAGACATCTTCGGTCCAATCCCACCAGAAGTAGGCAGAGAAGATTCCTAGTCGGTCCAATCTTCAGTCCAATCCCACTTTACAAAGTGGGTGGAGGCTGAGCCGTTGGTGACTATCACAACCCGGAATGTACAAAACTTCTTCTGAAAGAACATGGAAGAACATAGTGTGCAAATTCGAGTTGCCAAAGGTGCTTATCTCCAACAACGGGAAGCATTTCCAAGATATAAAGGTCTAGAGTTAGTGCGCCGAGATTAGGGGTGATCATGGGTTGGGCTTTGCACAAATGATAAAGGCTATAGCTTAGGCCCGGGCCCGGCCCAGCCTGGGGTTCCGGGCCTGAAACATAAGCCCTAGCCCAAGTCTATACGGACCTGAGCCGGGCCGGGCCTGATTCTGGACCAATGTCACTCATATATAAAACATTACATATCTATATATTAAATGATATAACATGCATATAAACTTATTTTATACATTATATAATATAAAATATTACATATAATATAAATTATACTTGTCATGTTATAATATTTATATATAAAATATATAATATAATGTAAAATAACATGTATACATATGTATACATTATACACAAAATGTGTAAGTTTAAATATATGCGGACCGGGTCAGGCCTAAACACAAAACCTAGGCCTAAGCCTAGAATTTCCGTGCCGGGTTTGTGCGGGTCGAGCTGGGTTGGGCTGAAATGATCACCCTAGTCAAGATGGGGATCCAACAAAACTTCACGTCGATGGCGTATCCACAAGCGAACAGTTAGACCGAGGTGACGAATAGGGCGATTCTTCGGGGACTGAAAGCTCGATGTGATCTCCGGGAAGCTCATGGCCGGCTCAAAGAGATGGAGTCACCACCCATTTTTTTAGAGGAAATGGGCCCTCATTTTCAGGTTTGAAAAGATCAATTTAAGTCCTTGATAGTGACTCCGTTTTCCATGGGAAAGGCACACAACCAAGAGATTTCAGGTCCCAAGGATTGGGAGAGGGAAAGTATTAGGCACCCCTCTCTCCAAGCTGCCTTAGTAGCCCGATACGAGAGTTATTCAGGCTTAGTTTCTTTCTGAGAAAAAACAGAAATGGTTGCAAGAATTTCTTAAATCTGGAGGAACAAGCTTTCAACTCCTCCTAAGACTGATTTTGAGGTGATGTTATCGAGTCTTACGTACTGATTTCCCTAAGACCCTCGCCTCTTTGCTTCTACTCTCAATCAAGAAGAAATTGAGAACGATGGTTCTCCAACATTTCAGAACCTCAAGCAACACAGAAAAACTAAAGAAGACTTACCTTTCATATTTTCCTTGATGGGAGTTTTCCATCAACTAGGGATGCGATAGAACGAAGTTTAGATGGGTTCTTGAGGTAGGGAATGTTTTTGGTTGCAGCAACCTCTGCTTGAAGGAGGAGGAGGCAAGTTTAGAATCTAATATTCAAAGCACCTCTAGATTTGGGTGAACAAGAGAAGGGTCTGGGAGAAAGCTCTCTTCTTTCTCTTGGATTTCCTTCCCCTCTCTTTCTCTTTTTTTTTCCCTTGGTCTCCCTTAGGTTTTCTCTCTTCAATCCCCTTTCAAGCTCGATCTAGACCTCTATTTATAGAGAAAATGGAGGAAGATGGGTCTGAAATTCACTCAGCGACAGTGTCTGTGACTTAGTAGAGTTCTTTCACTGAAATAGGCAAAGATTCTTTAAAGAAATAGGTGCCTAGTCAAACTTTCCTATTTGGTGAAACTCTTTCTTCGATTTGGGGGTGGTTTTCATGGTTTTTTTGCATCCAATGGGAGCCTAGGGCGTGTCAGACGTTGTAGTCTCGTATTTGGGGCTGTTAGTGGCAGAAAATGTAAAATTGATGAACTTTTAAAAGCTATTTTGTCTTTTCATGGTCTTAAGTAAGGGTTTATTTGGTATTTTGAGCTTTTTAAGCCTATTAGGCTCTATTTCACTGGTCCATGTGTTCTAATAGGGTTAAGAATGGGTTTGACATGAGCCATCACCCTTTTAAGGTTTCAGGTTGTGCCAGATGAGGTGGCAATTTAATCTGGTGCGTCGAAATGACATTTTTCTAATTTAACGGTCAAATGAATGAGTCTGGTCAAGAAATTTGGCTTCCGGGGTTTTTTTGGGTCTCTAAACACAGTGGTCAGGTCTGATCGGACAAATGGAGTCGGGATGATTGAGATCTATGGTTACAAGTTTGGATTAACAAGATTTTCTAAAACATAATCTTTATTTAATGAAGGGTCAAAATGGAATCTTACTTTTTCAACAGTCAAATGGAGGTTTTTGGTCATAGGATTTGACATGCTAGGGTTTATTGGGTCTCCGAACATAGTGGTAAGGTCTGATTTTTCATGTAGAGTTGGGATGATGGATGGTAAACTCTAATTAATGAGCTTTGCTGAAATAGGATCTAGGCTTAACGAAGGGGTTAAACATGGGAATTTTGAGCTACAATTTGGTAGGTAGGTATGGACTAGGGTGAGGAGTCAAGTGGATGGTTCTGATCTGAGAAACATATGGTCGATCTTGGTAATCATTCAGGGCCATCCAAATGAGATCTTGATATTTTCGTGGTTGGTTGTTGAAGATTCGTGGTGAGATTCACAAGTTGATTATTTCCTAGTGATCTTGAGGTGATGGATATGTTGGATTTGATTTTGGAGGAGTTGGAATTTGGATATCGCATAGATTGGGGCTATTAGAAAGGAAGTTGGCATGTGGGATTCACTAGTTGATTATTTTCTAGTGATCTTGGGGTGATAGATATGTTGGATTTGATTTTGGAAGAGTTGGAATTTGGATATCGCATAGATCGGGGCTATTATAAAGGAAGTTGGCATGATGAATGGTGGATCTTTAGAGTTTAGTCATGAAAATTGATGTGTAACTAAGTTATAGTTTTTCAAGTTTGGGGATGATGTCTGATTAAGGTTCTTGTTTGTCTTATGGATTGGGTCAAAGGAGGGTGGGTTTGGAAAGTCTTAAGTTGATTTGGTTGTGTTTTAAGTTTTTGGAATGCAAAAAGGGGGTACGAAAAGGTAGGGTAAAGGGACTGAGCAAAAATTGGGTGCTAACACTCGACTAGCGCGAGCTAAGGGTTTGTGGGTTAACAAGCTGCCTAGTGTCCTATGGGCCTACCGGACTACCATCAAGACCGCGACACCAGTTCCGAGTTGGCGACCTTGTACTCCGGAAAGTGTTGGTACTTGAGCCCGGTGTAGGTAAGCTCGGACCAAACATCGACATTGTAAGGGAGGTAAGTTCCCCGTGCCTAGAACATCGACAACCTAAGGAGGTACTACCTATGACCTTGAGAATCAAGCATCCGCCATATTAAAGACCACATGGTTAGGCGAATTGGTCAGGCTGCACGTCGGCTAAACTACATATTGGAGAGTGGACCACAAGTCACTCTAAAGCCCAAGGGCCTTGGTGCTGAGATGATAATGACATTAGTGCCAAAGTTGAATAAGACCCTGTTGCTTTCTAAGCATATGGGCAGAACGGGCGGATTCTTTTTATGCCTCACTAATGTATAGGCAAATCGGGTCATATACCTTACTATGCCTACCCACCTTGGCTCACAGTTACTTCGGGTTACCCCTTACCATGCCTAGTTGTTTTAGAAGTTGGGAACCTCGGAAGAACCAACACTTAGAATATCTTTTAAAGAAAAGTTGTACGCAAAGTGAGCAAAAGAAGAGATGTGTTCCATTGATTCAAAAGTAAAGTTTTGAGTTTTTGAGTTGTACATTAAAAAAAATAAAAAAATCCTACCAAAATGAGCTCGGAGGCTCAATAGATGTTTGTTTGTACAAGGGGGTCCAAGAAAAGAGGCAGAATCAGTCTTCACGGGGCTCCTCGCCCCCACCATTATCAGTCTCAGAATTGTCTTTTGCTTCCTTATCAGTTCGGGTCTTTTTCAGCTTCAAGAACCATCTCTATAGTGACTCCGATGGTGGTGATAGCTCTGAGGTCGAGCTCGAGGAACGCACACCTGGCCAACCAACGACAGAGCTTAAAGCCCTTCTAGAAGGCTGTTGTAGAGAGGCCCTACTTAACTTGATGGAGCTTCGGTGAGTCTTTGTAAGCTTTGGCAACAAGGACCTTGGCATCCTTGATTTCCGGAGTAAGAGCAGCCTCGCGTTGAGTAAAATCTTCCCTCGCCTCCTTGGCCTCCTTCAGGAGCCCGTCAATGTGCTTATCCTTTGCCACCACCTCGACTTCCAATTTTCTAATGGCATCTAGGACCTTCATCAGCTTAGTCTGGCACTCTCTAGCTGCCGCCTCATCAGCTTGAATCTTGGCATTAGTAGCTTGAGTATTTGCCTTGGTAGCTTGTATCCTTACAGCTTGCCACTAAGACTGCTTTGTGAGCGAATGGGTCATGGAGTTCGTCTGCAAGAGGAGCAAACATTTACTAAGTACAAAAGAGAACGAGTTAAAGCACAATGTTGGGATCGGAGACATACCACCATGAGGTGATCCAAGGCCTTGGCAACCAGCTCAGGAGGCTGTAGCTCGACATACTTGGAGACTTCCTTGGAGAAGGCCACCTCCTTGCTCTTGTTGAGGGCGACCTAGAGATCCTACATGCTTCGGCTCTCCTTGCAGCCCGCACCTGAAGAGCCGACCCCAGGATGACTGGAACGAAGCTCGGAAGTTCGGGTCACTTCAGGTTAGTGAGGCAGTGACTTCCTCTCCTGTTCCTCCTCGACCAAGTTGATAACGGGGACCTCCTCGTCCCTAGAAGGTGCAATGGGCTCGGTCATCGGTTTCTTGAAAGAATCACCTTGGGATGCCTTCCTCTTCTTTTTCTTCTTCATATTAGTGAACAGCTCAATCATCGAGAACTCAGCCATGATACCTGTGGAAGATGAACAAAAGATCAGCTGAAGTAATATAAAAAGCACAGAAAACAATGCACTTATGCCCGAAGAGATGACC
The DNA here is from genome assembly GCF_055504915.1 of Nelumbo nucifera. Lineage (NCBI taxonomy): Eukaryota > Viridiplantae > Streptophyta > Magnoliopsida > Proteales > Nelumbonaceae > Nelumbo > Nelumbo nucifera. The sequence goes on from NC_142653.1 coordinate 75,466,643, forward strand.
TACCCGGGGGACTTAGCTCGACCTTAACGAGCTTCTCTTCATCCAAATAATCATCTAACTCTAGACCGAGCTCCACCATGAAGCGCATCTTCTTCTTCATTTTCCTACTCAGTTGGTCCCTAGGGTCACTAATGCCCTTCCTCTAGTGTGTCGGGAAAGGCCACCCCTCGTCAACAACAATTGTGAAGTATTTCCTCTTCCAGGCTGGGTCCTTAGAGAGGTACTCATGGAGAAGCTTGTATCCAGGTCGGTCAATGGTGATGTCAAAAAACTTAAGGACTTCAATAATGAAAGGATAAAGACAAAAGTGGAGCTCGACGATCAATTGCTCCTTGATGACTGTAATATCATCGTGGTCATGTTCCTAGGGGAACCCCTCCAAAGGCAAGAAATAACCATAGTGGTCAAAAAATTTGTATTGGGTAGCTAAAGCACTGATCTTCTCGGGAGTCAAGATAGAAGGACCGAGGCAGTTTGGTCCTTGAGAAGGATGAACGTGACGTGAAGACGACACTTTTTTACTAGAAGCTTTTTGCTCCTAGGCTAAGGTGTCCACCTTGGTCGAACTAGACTCTGAGTCTTGAGCCGAGGTGCCCTCCTTGGCCTGACCAGACTCCCCACTCCCAAGAAAGTTACTACTACTAGACATGCTGGAAAGAAGATAAGAAGAAACTAGAGCGAAGGAAGGAGGCTTACCTACAAGGGAAGACCAACCTTGAAGACTGAAGACAGATGACTGACCTGGAAGACACCAAGGCTAAAGCACAACCTCCAGAATGCAAAAACTTGAAATGGGACAAGAGGAATGGGACCCCAAGGCCCCTATTTATAGCCATTGTAGTCGATCATGGATGGCTCAGATCAACTTAATCCAATGGCTCCCATGAGGATGATCGCATGACTCTCGAGGTTGAAATTGGTTAAGTGTGCATTTTGACGTCCGCAAAGTTTATAATCCAAGTCACATCCATGCGTCCCCGATACTTGATCTAGCTTTGTCGTTGAGCCAGTTGGGTCATTAAGGTCTGACCTCCAAACCAGACCTCATCCAAGACGAAGACCAGGTCAAATCCACCCAGGCTTGTCATGAACTCCCGCACCAGGTCAGGACCCTAGCATGGGGAGTGGAGGGCAATTGATGAGGGGTAATTTTGTCCGACCAATCAACACCCGAACACATGGAAGCAACCTACTGAATGGATGATGACTTAGAACTCCCTACCACTTCAGCAAGCCAGGTCAGCTCGAGTACCTCAGGCACCTCAGCCAAGACCGAGGTCTGGGCAGCTCACGATGGCCCGACCTGTCGAGGTGACACGTAGTCAACTTCTAGAAGCAGGCCAATTGTCTCCGACCTCTCCAGGATCAAGCTACACATTTGCCAGTCTTATCCTCATCCCACCTAGATTGGACAAACGATAAGCCTTATCAGCTAGCACGAAGTCCACCTCCTACTACGGAACGGATTCCTAGTAGCACGGGCCAAAGATCTCAGAGGTGTTTCATGAGACCTACAACAACTCTCCTATATAAGGAAACCAGCCCCAACACCTCAAGGCATATGCAATTAATTGCTCACTAGCTTACTTGCACTCAAGCTTTTAGCTCGCACACTAAGAGTACTAACTTAAGCATTGGAGAACCCACACCGGGTAAGCCACCCCGAGTCCTCTGAGCATTGTTTTCTTACAGTTCGATCAGCCAGCAAAGCGTCCGACATCCGAGCTGCCCTCCAGCTAAGAGCATCCAGACCGCGCACCATCACCCATCATCCCCATTATAATTAATTAAATTTCAATGTAAGGTATTGATAGATCCATACTTGTCCATGCTTCAAGTCTAATAGGCTTTTGTGTGAGGGAACATGTTAGAAAATAAAACCTATTCAGTAACCTCACCTAACAGCTTAAGCTTTTAGGTTGAATTGTTTTTTGAGAATACCTAAAAATCAAAATCCAATAGGCTTTTAGGTTGATCATCTGTTCAATTTCATAATTCATAGGTAAATATAGGAAAGGTTTTAGTGAATATGTGAAACTACCCAATTGGTTCTTTTTTTGTTTATTTATTCCTTTTTTTATAAGTCCTCTTTTTTATCTTTGGGTCATTTACTTTCAAACTCCCTATTATTTTACATATGCAATAAAATCTACCCTATTGTTTATGTATTACTAGAACACCCTTTGCAACCACTTATCACTGTTTTTCTTAGATAAGAAACACAGGCGTATCGACACAAACTTCGTGTATAAATCCAAATACAAGAAAAATGAAGATATATGGGAATAAGAAATGCGGGCTTATCAACACAAATTTCGTGTATAAATCCAAATATAAGAACAATGAAGATAAATTCAAATAAATTGATTTTTTTAATATTTGAAATAAATGTGATACAAACTCTTTGTATCAAGAGAGATTGCTTCTCGTAACTTGAAGATTTGAATTTGATACAAGCACTATCGACACAAATCTCGATAGTGCTTCTCGTAACTTGAAGATTTGAATTTGAGTTGAAGCCGAGGATTGGATGACATGCTCCCGTACTTCAAATAGTAATAGAGATTGCTTCCTTCAATTGGGATTTGAAAGCTTGATGAAGTGAAGGATTCTACAAGACTTTAAGAGGGTTGTTGCTTTGCTTTCAAGAAGATGGTGTATGTGCTTCATTCTTCCTAAGAGCTTACTTCACTTAGCTTTTCTCCTTCACCAAAAGTCCTCTCCCTCTTGATGGGAACCCTTATTTATAGATTTCTTGGTCTCTTTGATTAAAGAATTGATTAACTCTCCTTACCCTTTTTAGAGAGTAAAAGGTTGTAATTATTGCCATTTTAGGGAAAATAATTTATCATCCATTATTCCCTGTTCAATCATTGATTAGTTTCCATCTATGGGATGATGTGCTTTGATTGACTAGAGATTTGATTGGCTCTAGTTACCTTTCATAAAGAAGAGGGTTGGCAATTTACCATTTATAGAGAGAATAATATTTAATTAATTATTGACTAAATTTCCATCTTTGGCTCTTGAGATGGGTTCTAGTTGGATTATTTTCATAATCCATAAGATTTGTAATTCACATTTGAATTTAAACTTGACTTCATAGTGGGTTCCACATGGACCATTACATTAATCTAATGGATTTACATAAGAAAAGCAAGTTGTTAAGGCCCATGCCCATATTTGAGAGTATGGGGTATGGTCCAAATAGGACCCATACTAAGGCCCACAAGTAAATTTAAGTTTATGGGGGTAGGGCTCATTTGGGAGCCCATGAAAATTTTAATGTCTTCAGAGCCCATGCCCTTTTAACATGCTTCACTCATTTTAAGAGGTCATGTGACCATTTCCAAATGGAAATACAAACAGTTTCTAATGTAAGGTTGATTACATAAAGCAGTGCAAACTATAAGGGTTGTTTTATTAATATACAACTTATATGGGGTAGGCATGGTAGATATGTGATACTAGGGGGTGTCTAAATAAATAAGCTTATAAGCCTATCTTTTTTTTGAAAATAAATTTGCATTGCATTCCTGTTTTACCCCACATCCATGCTGACGTGTCATACGAAAGAATCAAAGAAGCCTCAAAAAAGCCAAACTTTTCGTCACAGGGGGACCCACCTACAGGTGACCTTATCATTCCATTAGCCACGTGGCACCTAACAAATTCTACCCATCATAATGTTTGTAAAATCAGAGTATGAGAGATTTTCGATTACCAAATTATATTTCTGGTTTATTCAAAATTTTAAATGTGGCATAGTCAGGAAGTCAATGGCTCTGATCTACCACAAGGCCATACGTTTGACCAGGTTAAGTTTGACCATGGATCGCATTATCACAAAGGAATCTTAACATGGGCCATGAAAAAACAGAGAGAACCAAGTTCAGTGTCCACCTTCATCTACTGGTCTGTGGAACAAGTTCTATTCTAGCTCGACTTCTTCACTATTACATCTCATCTGGCAGTAGTCAGCATCTTTTTTTCTAGGGTCATATAATAACTTAGAATGTCATTTAAAGAGAAAAAATACAATTTAGTTTCTCTTTTCTTTTCCTTATTTTAATTATTTTTTAGTTGCTATGTAATGACCAGAATACCCTTTATTTCTTTCATTTCTTCTGCATTTCAAAATGTAAAAGTACTTTTTTTTTTCTTTATTTACAATTTCAACTGTCCAAGTCATAACTCAATTAGTCTAAAAAGTCAATTAGTTTAATAATGCAAATAAAATGTCCTAATTGATCCCATCCTCTTATATTTTCATTTAACCTTGTCGGGGTAAATATAGAAAAATGGATTGAAATAATACATATAATTACATGTTTTTTGTAAGCTCCACTGAAATACATGTAGCCCCCGCCCATGGTTTGAGAACTATCGACCAGATAAAGTGGGAAAATGGAGTTACAAAGGCAATATAATTGATATTTTCCTGAAATACCCTTATTTTTATTATCAAATGGGTGCTCTCCTATTTTGCTGTATTTACTGGAAAATTTAAAAAAAATGGTGCACTCAAAAAAGTATTTTCCTAGCCAAGATCTTATGTATAGACTTCAATAATAGAGTCAACTTTCTTAATTGACTGACTCAAGAATGAGCTTCAGAAGCAATGACAATTCTTTGATGATGGTAGAAAGTAGATCTTAAGGGAGATTGTCTAAAAACTTCCCCTCGGTATTTTTTGGTAACTCCTCACTTCTAGATACCTCCAATAAACACCCTATACATTTCATTAAATAGTAATCAAGAAATGCAAAATTACTGCTCTGCCCATCACATATAGTTACTGTTCAAACATGTGAATCTAAATCTATATTACTATAAAAAGTACGAATAGCATCTAAAATTTTTGGAATTTTTCTTGACTAAAATACCCCTTTTTTGAAATATGATCCCTCTTTATTGTAAGGGTAGAGAATGTAATTTGAATACTATTAATTAGTGCATTCAATTTTCTATCATTAAATCCAATATTTAAGCTATTAACTCCCATTCATCCTATTGATAGATATTCTTTAAGGCATTTTTGTTTTTTCTCATTATTAAATTCTAATTATTCAATCCATACATTATAAATTAATAATTCTAATAACATAAAAACTTATACTTTTAAAATCTACCTGAAAAAATCATATTTTCATATAGGTGGTGATAGGAAATTAAGTCATTTTGGATCAAACGGGCCAAGCCATATTGCCACAATTAAATAATAAAATTCAAAAATATATAAAATGTAAAAAATATATAAATTAAAAATTTGGAAACATTCCTAACATCACATATTCAACATATTAAACAATAATAAGTATGATAAATAAAAATATCTTTATTAGTGATAAAAATGGAATATAAAATTTAAAAACAATTGGAAATAAAACTATTTTTCTATTCTCTCTCTCTCTCATTAAATCTCATATTTAAGGTATATTCTCTGATTAAATACTATATTTAAAATAAATTTTGTCATCATTAGATTCTACTAATTAAATCCAGATCATTAATTTTAATGGTATAAAAATAAATATTTTGAAAAGTAATTTGAAAACAAAACCAATATTTTGAAAAGCAATTCAACATTTGGGGTCAAATGGGTTAATCAATAATGTCATAATTAAAAAATAAATAATATAATTAAATAAAATGTAAATTACAAAAAAAAAGAACTGGGCATATCTCTAATATTGTATATTTTTTATACTAAACAAAAATAACTATGAAATGTAAGAAGTATTTTTATTAATGATGAAAATGGAAAGCCAAATTTAAAATCAACCTACAAATGAAATGTTGTCATAGTCAAATAATAAAATTAAAAAAAAAAACTATAAAACACAAAGAATCACACAAAAATAAAAAAAAAATAGAGAAAATTTTGGGTACATGTCTAATGTTATATGTTTATAAAAAACAAAATATTGGGTACATATCTAATATAATACATCCATTATATTGAACAAAACTAAGTATTATACATAAGAAATAATTTTATTAATGATTGAATTGTAATACAAAATTTAAAGTCAACCTAGAAACCAAACTATTTTTCTTTTAGGGTGGTGGGTTAGTGGTTTGGGTCAAATGGATTAACCGATGATTTGATATTAAATGATAAATCTTAGAAAAAATAAAAGCAATACAAGTAATCAAAATATTATATAAAAAATTATATATTAATTATGTTAAACAAAAATTTAAGTGTGATAAGTAAAAGTTATTTATACAATGTAAATAAAATATATAATTTAAAACTTATCCAAAAGCAAAGTTATTTTCCTATCTAGATGGTGTGTCAATGATCCAACATTTCATAAAACTCATGATGCCATAATTGAATATAGAACACAAAAAATGAAAAAGTAGAGAATTTTGTCAAAATAATTTGGGAACATTTCTAATGTTATACATTCATCATATTAAATAAAAATAATTATTAAAATAAAAATTATTTTTATTGATGACAAAATGAAATACAAAATTTAATAATAATAATAATAATAATAATAATAATAATAATAATAATAATAATAATAATAATAATAATAATAATAATAATAATAATAATAATAATAATAAGAATAAGAATAAGAATGAGAATAAGAATAAGAATAAGAATAAGAATAGTAGTAGCAGTAGTAGATGATGATGATGATGATGATGATGTAATGATAATAATAATAATAAAAAGAATGATAATAATAATTATTAATATTTTCCACGTGCACTCATATATACCCAAATGAACAAAGTCCTTGATCTACTATATCTATATTATATGGAGGAGAGAGGGAGGCCAAGATTCCTCTCACCTCAATGCTCACAAGCACCTCTTTCTCCTTTCATTTCTCACAAATGTGGTTATTTATTTCTAAATTAAATTACTAAAAACATAAGAAATCACAATAAAAAAACCTCTTTAAATACTTAGACTCTCTCTAATAAAACAAGGTATAAATATGATAGACGGCCTTACCGAAAAAGAAAAAAGAAAGTAAAATATATGGTCCAACCCAAAACAGTATTAAACAGCATGGACCTTGACCTAGACTCAAATTGATGTCAAAAACGCAAATTTGACAACTCAATTTTGACCAAATTTCTATTTAACCCCATGCATTGCATGAATTTACTAGCTACTACCTACAAATGAGGGACCCCTTGAAGTGGTAAATTGTTAAGCAAGAAATATCATGTTCTTATCTATCTATGTATCTATGTATCTATCTATCTATCTATCTATATATATATATAAAGAGAGAGAGAGAGAGAGAGAGAGAGAGGAGATGGTTAGTATGTTTTATAGGTATTTTTGTCACATTAAAAAATAGATGAGATGGCATCAAATGGGTTGGAGTCATCAATAAGTTGAGGAAAAGATTAGACAATTTCCCTTCAAACTTCTTAGAAAGAGTTTAAAATAATGCATTATCAAATAGTTAGGAGAAACTGACAAGGTTGAACTAGTCCAATGGTTGGTGGGTCCTGATGATGATATTCAGGAAATTTAAGATATTAGGCAAATTGCCCGCATCAATTAAAAGCAGTCTCCTATGGGAAATCCTACCATTTCAAGCTTCTAAGAGCATTCATGGATGAAATTAATGGAAGACCTAACATTAAGGCCCAATTCATTTTTTCGGGAAGCTACTTATCCATTTTCTTTTATTTCCTAAGTAAATAAAACAATGACAATTTTATCCATAAAAAGCCACTATTAAAGGAGAAATTTTGTTTCATTCGAGTATTGGTAACTTCCCCCCCCCCTAGGTGGAAAAGTTAGGGTCCGTTTGGCGCATCATTTTGAGAAGATCTTCTTGTAGCTCTGACAGTCAAAAGATGCATTGAGCTTTTGACATAAGATTTGGGCAGCCCGAAGACAGTTTGGTAGGCGCGCATCTTTCTGTGCGTTTGCCCGCATCTTTCCGTGCGAGATTAAAGCGCGAAAGATGTCTTCCCGGCTTGAAAACAGCTGAAAGACTGCACGGAAAGATGCACCAAATGGGTCGTTATTTACCCACCTATGAGATAGGTAAAATATAACAATAATAAATAAGAAGTAAGAAATCACAACAAATACAAAGAAATTCCACAAAGATAAAGTGAAAGAGAAAAAACCAACAAAGAATTAACACAAAAAAAAAAAAGAAAAAGAGAGGCAAATGCGGAACAATAGGAAATACAAAAAAAAAACACTAAAAATTTCAAAAAAAAAACTATAAATATAACAAGAAATATCGTGCTTTAGCATGCCAATTTTCATTATTTAGATACTTTATTCCCTCAGCCCATTGAACTTTTTTTGAATAAGTAAAATAGTGAAAATTTGTAATTTAATGTAAGATAAGTCACCAAAGTAAATTAAAAGTGACTACAATTCACATATGACCATCTCTCTTTCAAAAAAAAAAAAATCACATATTGCAAGTCCATCTCGATATAATATGTAAGCTCTAATAGAATGGTGATGGAAGGATTTCACAATTTCATGAGAACAATATGTTCAAGGATAAAAACTCAATAAAACACCACAATTTACCACAAGAGCACAGCATTCCCTATAGACGTGCTGATCAGTAGGTTTTCCTCCAACTCTCCCATTTTCTAGCATCAAATGTGGTATCAAGTCTATCAATCTTGTTGACTGCCTCTTCTTGCACTTGAATCTTTCACAGATGAAGGCCCTCTCAAGCTATTGAATCCCATGTGTCAACGAGCTTATTAGTCGAGTCTATTCACTTTCATATCAAATAGCTCCATCATCAATTCCATCAACCTCCCATTGTCTCTAATCATCCTTTGCATCAATTTTCTATTGTTAATGTTGTTTTTGCTATTTTCCTTCTCTTCTACAGTTAAACAACTAGTAGGCTTCATTTGATATGAATTGGATTGCAGGATTTCCACGAAATTTCCTTCCTTTTCTACCATTCCTTCTCTTTAACCTTCTATGATCAAGCTATTGTGCTATCTCTTATAAGACTCCTTTAGGTTCTCTTTCTTCTTTTTATGTTTTCTTTGGCAACAACTTCAATTGTTAAGGGTTCTAGGTAAATATCTTTTAGGGTTTCTTCTAAACCACAACTTCTCAACCCATTGAACTTTGAATGCATATTTTAGTAATTACCTTTACCATCAAGTCCATTAACTAGGCATGGGAAAATGTTGGAATCTGAAATTTCAGGGTGTATTCTTTGTTGTAAATGAAGATTTTGGGAAGTTAAGTGTCATTACTCTCAAAATACAAGGTGATAGTCTATAATTTACCCAAAAAAAATCTTTGGTTATGAGCAATTGGCATTTAGTGTAAGGCTGGTGGATGTCATTGTCTATACTCTGAAGATCTGAGGAACTGGTTTGGGTTGCAAAACCATACATAGGAAAGGAACAGAGAAGAAGGAAGTAGCTAGACACTCAGAGGAGTTGCCTGCATACCCTCCGGTGATGGATCATGCCAATGTAGTTCACCAGATCTAGAATTCCGGTAATGATACGAGAGTATGGTGGATGGATGTATGGGAGATAGAAATGGCAGTTCAAGGATTAATGAAGAATTCCAAAAGTCCCCCTGAAGTACATGGGAAACACCTATTTATAAGTTTTGAACTTTTGGGTGATCATTCTATAACTTTCATCGTGAGTTCTTGTTTTTTCCCTTTTTACCCTTTTTATTCTGGAAGGTTCTTTTTACACATTTAAAACATGTGATTAAATCTCTTTCTAGAATTTTCCTATTAATTGTTATTTCCTATTTTACCCTTTGCTCTAGAATTCTTTTCTGTTTATTTAAATCACCTATTTATTTCCATTCTAGAATACTATGACTTGTTCCGACACTTGAACTTTGTTTTATTATTGCTGAAGTGAACCAGTTTGACCTAGGTTTAGTCTTGGGTCAACCAGATCGATCTACTTTTGTGATCTCATTCTCTTACATTTAGAGGTTAAGGGTTAGGGTTTTAGGACTTAGGGTTTAGAGTTGGAGCTTAAGGGTTTAGGATTTAAAATTTAGGGTTTAGTGTTCCGTTCCTAGAAGAATATTTTTCATCAATATATGGTCAAATGAATGTTTCCATCCATGGCAGGAGCAAAACAAAGCTCTTTCCTATCTCCCTATAAAACCAATATATTTTGTCTGAATCAACAAACAATTTTAACCACTCTTTAAAGCCCTTTTCAAGTTTAGCCTGCCCATTCCTGATGAGATCAAACCACACCTACAGGCCCTTGACAATGCAAGATTCTCTTCTATCAAAGATTTCATTTCAACTTCTCCTTTTAGAATCTACAGCCTTGACATGACTCTAAAAATCCCTCATTTGACACTTGATCAAATCAAGATTCCATTTTAGCCTCCCTCATTGGTCAAGATTAATAAAGTATTAAATCTCCACCCTCATAGTGTTGTTAGACCAATTTCATTCCACCATTGGATTCAGAATCCTTATAAATATAGGCCCACCAAATTTTACAAAAAAGTACTTCTATTTGATCCCTTGACAAAAATGATTTCATTTCTCACAGTCGAATTGGTTGACCACCTTACATCCTCATGCCTTCATTCTCTCCACAATCTCCTAAAATTGCCGTGTCCTCTACCATAACCCTTATACCGCTAAGATATTTTTAGTAGGACCACTGAACAAATCCATTCAAAGTTGATGGTAGACAGCAGCCCAAACCCTTCGTGGCATAAACTTTCTCATGTTTGTCTCTACCAATCTAAATTATCATTTTAAATTTATTAAAGGAAGCTTTTGTTGTTTGTTCTTCTGGTCAAGAGGCTAATTATGAATAGGGGTTAGAACATACGAAAGAGGTTCCTAATATCTTCTCTTCCTTGCTCAAAAACCTAGTGATTTCAATGAGGTCATATCCACTTAGGAGTCACCTAGTATGAAATAAAGAGATGATTTTTTCTTCTCAAAAGAGGGACTCCTACTCCTTAAATGGTGAGAGATAGCTCTAGTTTTTGGTGGCACTCAAAGATTGGTTTTTCTAAGGTCTCGTAGTTTAGACATTAATCGTTATATGATAATTAAGGGTGCAGTTTGAGTTGGTCTAAGGTTAGAATTGAATAAAATGGATTTTCCTAACTTAAACTTAGCTAATTAGGGTTGAGGTTTTTGGCAACCAAATCCAATTTTAAGTTTAATGGGAAAGCTTTTTTAATGTAATATCAAGTGTCCTCATTGCAATGCAATTTTGTTCTAATATATGTATATATAATAAATCCTATGTTTAAGAAGTGAGAACATATTTTTAAAGAAAGAAGTAAGGGAATTGAGCCAATCCTAACCTATCCCAAAGTTATTAAGGTTAGAGTTAGGGATTCAATAGCTTAATCATTGAAAGAAATAAGACAATGAAGGCATAGTGGTATAAGTCCTTCGACTTCCTACTGGCGACTGTTACTGGATTAGGAAGGTTCGTTATCCTCTTTTCCTATTTTATTTATTTATTTTTTTGGCAGGGTGGCAAATTCAGACACAACCTACCCAATTCATCCATTTACTTAAAAGGGTTGGAAATTGGTTGAATCACCTATTGGGCCAACTTAAATGGATTGGACTGAATCGAGTTTTGGGTAACCATCTAATTAACCACACATGAATAATACAACTGTTTAACATGCTTAGCCATTTTCTCATTATTTCCCATTGTCCCTTTATTTAAATTTAGATACATAACTCAATGGCTTAACTCAAAATTAAGTTGCTTAATTAATTATCACTCCATAATTGATGCATTAATTTATGATTAATTGCTAGAAATAATACTTGTATGGATTGTATTCCTAAAAAAGTTGAACCTTGCTATGGTTTCTAGGGTGAAATTCAATTCTTTTAATAGTCCAAGAAATAAAGAATGAAAATTCTCATTGGAGAAACAATTTTCTCCTAAAATCAATCTAGCCTTAGATGACCCAATTTTATTTCCAAAAATTAATTAGGTCCATACCTGATACAAAGACCACAAGTTGTGGCTCCCAAAGTGATTGTTCACACCCAAAATTCAAACCTAAATTGAGCTCCAAACTGACGATGGCGTAACACCAATAGAGAACTCAATCTTGCAATCTTTTGTGAATCAATTTTGCACTCCAAGGTTGTACTTTTTGTGCAGCTATTAACCACTAGAAAATATAGGGTTTTTTTTTTTAGAAAAACACAGAGAAAATAACAAAGAAAAGTCTCCTTCAACGGCCCAGTCAAACTAGGGTTCGGATGCTATAAGAATGAAAGAGAATCTCTTTCAAGATCTCTCGTGGTCTATCTTTTATAAAGTTGACAAGTCATAATATCATTAGGATTTTTCAAATCTGAGTTCTAACTTAATTAGAAGTTCTCTAATTTGGGAAAACTCCAAATTACATTAGTAATAAAAAAGACCTAGACCCACTAGCAATTTGACCTAAGCAACCCACCTATGCACATGTCACTAGTCTTACTAGCTCTCTAAGAATGGGTTAAGCCCATTACTCAAGTAGTTTTTATTCACATTAATTGCAAGATTAGACCTGAATATTTTATGGCATGGGACCCACTAATCTCTCACATCAATCCATATAAGTTCAGCCCATGTAGAGAACCACATGGGCCGAATTCACTAAGTAAACCTAGCGAACTCCCAAGCTAATTGTATTGGTCTTAGAATGGGCCCAACGCTTAAGTATAAGTGGTCTTTGGTTTCAACCATCCTATGAAGCCAAATATATAATTAATATAGGAAATAAACACATTAGGTTTCACATAAAATGGTTGTTTTCTCTTATCCTCTTAGCCCAAAATATCTAGACACTACTCATAGGGAAGGACCTCTTCCTTCACTGCTAAATGTAACGTCACACCCTCTATTCAAATGTATCCTAAGATTAAAACATTTAACAAATCTTTTTCATAAAATAACTTATCATAATAAATATTTTGCAAAATGATTTCAAAACACATTTAAGTCCATTGCCAATAGTTTTAGGTTTCTCTATCAAGGGGAGTGTAAATTAGGATAGTCTCTTTGTCTAACAAAGTAGTTGATCATATCACAATGATCACCCACTCAAGGGATATCCCAAACTACTCCAAAATATTTGGGTATTTTACCCTTAGAGGATCTCATTGGTTGGTATATTAAAAGCACCCCAGTCCAACACTTAATACAGTATCATTATCCAGTCAAGGTTAAGTGCAACTTTATAATTTTGCCCATATGTCTCCAAGGTCCAAGGGTATAACTGAAAATTGATTATTGTTCAATGTTTTTAAAAACACCCACTAATTGTACCTTAGGTCTAAATCTATTAATTAAGATAGACTGTTCCACCAATTCAGTAGTACATCAGTGGCAGTCTTGTCAAGATAAATTCCCCAAGTCCATTCAATAGATGAGAATGTTCTAAACAAACATAAGTCTCATAAATGTCAAATTTAAGGAGAATATACAAAAAACAAACCATACATAAACGTGAAATAATAATGATCTCATATTACTCAATAATAAATGTCAATATACATCAGCCTAATTGGAATTAAGGGTATACACTATCTAATAGCTCTCACTTGCACTCATATCCAATTAAGTACAAGCAGTAGTCTCATACTATCAACATGTCTTCTCAATATGCTTAGACTTTGAATGTGCTCTCAACATCTTATTTTAAGTAATGGCTTCAATATTGTCACACAATAATGGAATTGATGACATGCTGAAAGACACAAATCATAATTCTTAGATGAATTTCTCAATCCAAATTGCTTCCTTACAACAATGTACTCAGCCTTAGTTACGGAATCCACTATGGACCCTTGTTTTCTACCTCTCCAGTTGACTGCACATAATCCTAACAGAAAGATATATTTAGAGGTAGACTTTTTATCATTTGGATCTATTTAGAACATCTATAAACTTGATAATTTGTAGTGAATTACCATCAAAGACAAAACAATGGTCTTTTTCTCTTCTTATGTATATATTTAAGTATGTTATTTACAATTATCTAGTATTCTCATCTTAGGTTGGATTAATATCTATTTACAACATTGATAACTTGCAAAATATCAGGACAAGCACATAACATGGAATACTTGATACTCCCTACAATAGAGGGGTAGGGTATCTTTTTCAAGTCCTCAACGTGCTTAAGAGTCTTAGGTAACATGCCCTTAGAGATACTTACTCCGTGCTTAAAAGGGACAAATCCCTTCTTGGAGTCCTATATGTTGAATCTCTTAATGATCTTATCAATGCAAGTAGACTATGACAATCCTATTGATCACTTTGGTCTATCTCTATAGAATTCAAGTCCCAAGATGAAGGAGGCTTCTACAAGATCTTTTATGGAAAATTACTATGAAAGGCATACCTTCATCTAGAAAAAATTTCCTATATCATTCCCGATGAGTAGAATGTTGTCTATATAAAGTATAAGAAACATAACCATTTCTCTTACTATCTTTTTATAGACATGGAGATTATTCGGATTTTACTCAAAATCAAATTGTTTGACAGTTAAGTCAAACCAAATGTTACTTCAATCAATACATGGATCTGTTGAGCTTACACACCATGTATTCTTAACCCTTAGCAATGAAGCCTTTTAGCTATATATTACATGTAGATATCTTCAATAAGATTTCCTTGTAGAAACATAGTATTGACGTCCATTTGCTAAATCACGTAATCATAGTGTGTAACTATTGCCAACAATATTCTAGAGGATTTTAGCATGGTCACAAACGATCAATTTGCTCATAATCATAGTGTGTTCCTCATAATCAATTCTCTCTTTCTAAGTGTGACCCCTCACTACAAGTTAAGCCTTGTACGTGTCAATCTTTCCATTATGACCCTTCTTCCTCTTGAAGATCAATTTGCAACTAATTGCTTTTACCCTAGGGTGTGGTTCGACAATAGTCTAGACATCTACCCACTTCAATGAGTCTATATCTAACATAATTTCTATATAAGTAGGGAATCTTCCTCACTATCCTTGATTTTCATCAAATAAGTCCCTTGATCATAACCCTATCAAATAAGAGGTCTAGACATCCAAATAATTTTTTTAGTATAAACATAGATTAAGTCTTTTCTCCCACTGCATCAAAGTTAACCAGCTTATCAAGAACAACTTCCCGATAATGATTACTAAAAATGTAATCCTCTTCAAGGAAATGAGCATTTCATGTAACAAAAACCTTTTTTTTCACTTAGGTCATAGAACAAATATCCAATGGAGTCCTTGGGTTAACCTACAAATAGGCAACAATTAGTCTAAGATTATATCTAATCTAGGATTTCAATTTGTTCCTAAATGAATATGGGTAACTCTAAGTGGACATAGAGTGATTAGACCATATCTAATAAATCTAATACATGATTCAGTTCTGGTGTAGCTAGACGAGACAATTGTTGTATAATTCCATTATCCTTCAAATAATCATTGAATTCATTAGAAAAATACTCTCCGCCCCAATCTGACTGAAGTGCTTTGATTTATTTTCCTAACTATTTCTCGACTTCATGCCTCAATTCCTTGAACTTTTCAAATGATTTAAACTTGTCTCATTAGGTATATGTAACTATACTGAGAATAATCATCAATAAAGGTAATAAAGTAAGAATTTGCACTATGTGTCCTAACATTAAGAGGACTACATGCATTTGTATGTATCAAATTAAGTGTGCTTTTACCTCTTTCTACTTTACCGATTGTCTACACCCAATTTTTTCTTAGATCATTGACTGAATCTCCAATTAACCTTGAACACCCGATCAAACATTTTCGATCCCTTTGAAATGCCAAAAAAAAAACTTGAAAACCCCAAATCTTAGCCAAAAAGCTCCAAGATCTACCATTAAATCTATCCAATAGCAATTAGTTTGCCTCGATTAATCCTATTTACACCTCAAACATCAGATCACATGCCATCATCAAATCCTAAACAACTTAAAATGCCTTCCCATGAAATTTCAACACAAAATTCCTACATTTACCCTTCATCAAACTGAGATTCCATTACAGGCCATTTCGTTGACACAAATTTCCACAATCTTGGCACCCCTAAACCAACTAGACATACCATCAGACCCCAGATAATGTAAAATACCCACTTGTAAACTTCCATCCCAAAATAAAATACCCTTGATTACCCCTTCATCATACAAAGATCTCATTTCAAAGCTTTAGACTGACTGAATCACTCCCCTTCCGGATCTGCTTGATTTAGGCCTAGTTGTGCCAATCTGGCCCTACCAATCAATCCAAAATACTCAAAAACCCCACCCTACCAAATTTCAACCACAAATAACCTGTTTTACCCCCTCAACAAAAAAGATTCTATTTTTATCAATCTCATTGGCTCGTATGTACAAAACCATTGTATGCGCCTAGACCCATCTCAACCCTCTGATCTTCGACCCAAAACCACCACTACCGGAATCCCGATATGGCCCTCTTAGACCAAATTACCCTTGTTTCAAAATTACAAAATTGCCCTAGTCTTCCTAAAATTACCAAATTACCCGTAATCCTACTTAAAAATTTCAACTCAAGTCTCAATCCTAATTCACTCAATCCATTGTTCATCATCTTCATGATGAAAATAGAAAGTTTTCAACGATGACATTTCATTTTCATTCGTATTCAACTTAGTCAAATACCTACTCATTTTTCAACATCATTTTCTTCCCATGCCATCTCCCTTCATTCCTCCATCATCCCGATTTCACTATTCATTCGTCAGTCTCCATAAATTCCATTATCTTCACCTTGCGGAGCAAAGTTGACCTCATCAGTTGTCGTTTATCATTTCTTCCTCAACTAGTCTGTGAACTCACATCTGGGAGCTCGTCCAACTTCTACAAGTCTCCAGATCATCCCCTCATGAAAAGCAGTCTTTACTTGAAGACAAGAAACTTGAGATTGAAACGGACTAAAATCCCCCTATTGCATCAACTGAATTTAGGCCAAAGCATAACCAGGTAAAGTTTGTTATAATTCCCTTTTTATTTTTGTACTATTTTTCTTTTTTTTTCTGTTATTTTGTTCCCCTTGCATTTTTGCTATGAAATGGTTGGAATCTGAGGAGAGAAAGTAGATGGGGCTGGTGATGAAGCTCTATCGGACCAGTTTCTATGAATTCTTCAATACCCAACTCAGTTTCATTGCTTGTAATCCTTCTTGTCGGGTTTGCTATGCTCCTTTGCTTTTCTTCTTAAGGAAACTATCTAGTTAATGATTTCTCAAGGAATCCAATAGCTATTTCCCTCTTCCATCTGCTCTTTACCTTCTCTGATGAGTCTGCCATACTGTTATTGTTTAGCTTAGCTAAAATAGAGAAAGCCAAGAATAATTAGGCACAGTGAATTGGCCATTGGCCTTGCATTGTATTTATAGTGGAGGAGTTTTACAAAGATAAAACTCTATCTTAGATAGAGTCCTAGATAACAATCAAGAGATAACACACAAAACAGGTTTCAAACTCCAGGCTCATCATGAACATGAAGTTTGTCCCTCAAGAAGCAAAATTGATCACCAGCGAGAGGCTTTGTGAGAATGTCAACAACCTGATCTTTGGAAGAGATGAACCGCACAGTAAGTCACCGTGCAAGAACAAGATCCCGAAGAAAGTGAAAGTCAACCTCAACATGCCGAGTCCAAGCACGGAACACAGGGTTGGCAGCAAGATAGGTGGCACCAATGTTGTTAGACCAAATAGTAGGTATCTCAAAGAGAGTGATGCCAAGATCTAGAAGAAGAGATGCAATCCACAGCACCTCGGTGGCAGATGTAGCACAAGCACAAAATTCAAACTCAATGTTGGAGCGTGCAATTATTGCCTATTTGTGGGAGCTCCAAGCAATGAGATAAGGCCCTAAGTAGATAGCAATGCCGTTGGTGGATCGGCGGTCATCTAGACACCCTACCCAGTCAGCATCTAAAAATGCATGAAGAGTAAGAGAGGTAGACGACGTCCGTGAGATGTATAGACCATGCATAATGGAATGCTTAAAGTAACGCAAGATGCGTTTCAAAGCTGCCCAATGAGCATCAGTAGGGGCCTGTAGGAACTGTGAGACTTTGCTAACGGTAAATGAGTTGTCTAGACAGGTGATAGCAACATACTAAAGGGCGCCAACAACACTCCGATACTTAGTAGGATCAGTAAGAGGAGAGCCATCTTGACGAGTGAGCTTGGGGTGAACCGCCATGGGAGAGGAAATAGGTTTGGCAGCATCCATGTGAGATCGGTGTAGCAGATCAGTAAAGTATTGGCACTAACTGAGAAGTACCCCATTAGAATGCCGAAGAAGCTGAATACCAAGAAAGAAAGCTGCAGGGCCCAGATCCTTAAGAGATAAATGGCGAGAGAGCTCCTGAATGCAATTATGAATAGCACTTTGGGTGTTCCCAATAAGCAAGACATCATCAACATAGATAAGTAGATACAGGGTAACATGCTTGGAGCAGAACACAAATAGAGAAGTATCAACTATAGAGCTTGACGAAGTCCGTAAAAGGTTTTGTGCAATTTGCACACATGGGCCACTTTGGCAAGATCTTCAAAACCATTAGGATGTTTAACGTAGATATCTTCACGAAGTACCCCATTCAAGAAAGCATTATCAAAATCAATCTGATGTATACACCATTGGTTCATCACAACGAGATAATTGTACGAACAGTTACGGGTTTGACAACCAAGATGAAAGTAGTTGTAAAATCAACCCCAGGAAACTGAGTAAAACCCTGTTCTACCAAACATGCTTTGGACCTGTCAATGGTACTGTTGGCCTTCCATTTGATCTTGTAGACCCACTTGCTCCCGACTACATTCATGTCAGATGAGTAGGAAACAAGACTCCAAGTGCCATTAGAAACCAGTGCATTAAATTCTTTAGTCATGGAATCACGCCAATGACCAAATTTGATTGCTTGTGAATACCCGGAGGGTTCCAAAGTATCATCGCCAAACAGAACTAACAGAGACTGTGGTAAGGGATACCTGGTTGCGAGATGGAAGCGAGGTGGGTGACACCTATCCATTGAACGAGTCACCATAGGATGTTGACGAGAAGGCTGAGAAGCAACTGGTACTGAGGCAGCAAGACTATCCTGTAGAGGATGAGTCCCATGAGTCCCACGAGGTCCGAGTGGAGAATGCTGGCAGTCAGCGATGGAGGATTTGAACTGACTTGTAGCAGTGAGTCGGATGTTGGTGAGGCCGGAGGTGCAGCTAGAGGTGGCAGCGGTGTGTGCAAATAAACCCCAGTGGGGTGAACAAAGTTAATGGGAGCAATCGCAGAATACCCTGGAAACTTGTGTTCATAAAAAATAACATGTTTGGAGATGTATTCTTTCCCAGCCACAGGGTAAAAGCAGCAATATCCTTTATGTTTGTTGCTGTAGCCAAGGAAGATGCACTGTTGGAAACGAAAATCAAACTTATGGCGATTGTACGACTGAAGCAGGGGACAACAAGCACATCCAAAAATTTTAAGGAACCTGTAATCCAAAGGAGAACCGAAGAGAACCTCATATGGAGACTTGTGCTGGAGAGTGGCAGTAGGAAGCTGATTAATTAAATAAATTGTTGTAAGGGCGACATCTGCTCAGAAGGAGAAGGGGAGCGACGAGGAAGCCAGAAGAGACAAGGTTGATTCAATGACATGACAATGTTTCCGCTCAGCACAACCATTTTGTTCATGTGTATGAGGGCAGGCGAGTCGATGTGCAATGCCAACGGAGTCCAAATAAGAAGATAGTTTGCGGTATTCTCCACCCCAGTCCAATTGCAGAGCCTTGATTTGGTATCAAATAAATTTTCGACATGACGCTTAAAAGATAAAAAGACATCAAATACATTTGATTTCCGGTGCAACGGAAATAACCAAGAAAATCTACTAAAAGAATCAATGAAAATTACATAATATCGAAACCTTGCATTTGATAAAATTGGCATTGGTCCCCATACATCTAAAAAAATTAAATCTAGTGGACGAGAAACAACTGAAGAGGATGAGGAGAGAGGTAACCTATGACTCTTGCTAACTTGACATGACTCACAAGATAAATTAGAACTGAAATTAAGACCTTCATAGGGGAGACTGAACTGGGTGACAACTTGCTGAACAACTTGCATTGCTGGATGCCCAAGACGTTTGTGCCAATCATCAATAGAAGCATTCTCGCCAATCAATGCAGAAGACCGATTTGTATTAATCACCTCACCCAGAAACCGATACAAACTGTCTCTACTAGTTTCTCGTAGCAGGATGTTCCCCATATAATCCTTCACAAGAAAATAATCGCCATGAAATTCAAAAAATAATTTGTTATCCCGAGCAAATTTCTGAATAGAAAGCAGATTTTTGGAGAGCTCCAATACATGAAAAATATTATTTTAAGAAAACTGGCTAGTAGCAGTGTGTAAAATTGAAGAACCAATATTTTTTATTTCCAAACCTGCATCGTTACCAACTTTGACTTGATCTGGCCCACCATATTCAGATCGAGTTTGCAGATTGTTGACATCTGGCATCATGTGATGTATTGGGCCACTGTCCAAGTACCAAATTGGACCAAAGGAAGACTAAATGGGAGCAGTATTGCTGTTGTAGGCCGCTGGTTCTACTTCTTCGTTCTTGTAATTGAGATCATATCGCCGTCAACATTTAATCACGCCATGTCCTAGCTTATTGCACAGTTGGCAAATAATTGTGTTTCCATGCTCTCTACCACCATTATTTGTGTGGTTATTTGAAGAACCACATCCCTGCCTCTCCCGCGTGTGTTCCTGAAAGGGGAGTACTGATTATTATTTTGATTTTGATTTTTAAAATTTTCCATATTGGCCGCAGGGGGTGAATCAACTATGGTAGCATTATGTTCTAACCAGCCTTCGTGGCCAAGAAGAATACCTAAAATATCATCAATATCGAGGTCCTCTATGTCGGACCTATTAGTGATGGCAGTAACAACAAATTCATATTGGGATCCTAGTTTGGCTAAGATATACAAAATTAAATCACTCATCTTTACTAGTTTTGCGACAACTACAAGGCTATCTGCTATGGATTTAGCTTTTCTGACATATTTTGAAATAGGCATACCTCCCTTTTTGAGACTCTAAAGCTGTCATATGTACTACATCAGCTTGGATCATGAGTAGTTTGCAAAAGACTTAGCTAGAGCATTCAATACGTCACAGATGTCCTACAACTTGGGTGATGCAATGATCCAGGATAGAACCAGTTGATCCTTCTCAACCATTCTACATGTGCTGGATTGAGAATCATCTGACCTCCATCTATCGGATCTGGTATATATTGAGGAGGTGCAATGATAGAACCATCTACGTACCCCATCAATCGATTAGTGTAGAGGACTAGCAGCAACTGCGCCTTCCAGAGCAGGTAGTTGATGTTTGTGGGATTGATTAATGGATCCCACTATGGGGAACTGAATTCGAACCTACTACGTTATTGGAGGCGGACGCACCTGACGATTGTTGAGAAGCAAAACTGAAGCCGCTAGAAGCCATGGGATCGGTAGTGCTTTGATACCAAGTTAAAATAGAGAAAGCCAAGAATAATTGGGCGCAGTGAATTGGCCATTGGCCTTGCATTGTATTTATAGTGGAGGAGTTTTACAAACATAGAACTCTATCTTAGATAGAGTCCTAGATAACAATCAAGAGATAACACACAAAACAGATCTCATCTCATTAGGATAACAATTATCCTAATCTCCTAAGGATAATTTTTATCCTATGGATGGAGTCCTAGATGTGCAAAAGTGTAACTATTGGATATACTCTAATAAGCTCATCGTATGCTCAGTTTTTTTGCTTCAAAGGTTCTTGACATAGATAAAAAGTGGATAAGTTTTGAATCTTAGTATGGAATTCCTATTTCTTACATTATCTTAATCTGTCATTTGCCTTACCTATCATGCTGCTTAGGATTAATAGCAATGCATTGCTTGTCCTATTTCACTGGTTTCTGATACGTACATACTGCATGTTCTATCATTTACTTCAGAGATTGAATCCGAATTGTAGCTTTGTTTAAGCTTTGCCTCTTGAATCCATAACCGAAGAACCCCTCCCCCCGTATTTATTTTACTTGTCCGGTATCCGGTACACTGAGGTTGGGGGAGATGACCAACCTGAATCAGACTTTATTGTTGCAGTAAAAGGATAAAAATAATATAAAATAAATAATATGTAAATTAATAAATTCTATGACAAAAATGAGGGAAAATAAAAAAGGAAGAATAGGGATTATGTAGGAAGAGATGACAGAGTAGGGTAGTTTGTCCATTTGTAGGCTAGAACAAAAGGAAATTACAAAAGGCCAATGGCCAATGGGACTTCTTTCATCAGCAATAAGGAGTTTGGTCAATAAACCTGTGAAGCTAGCACAGGAAATAGGACGTCTTTCATCAGATAGGGAACCAGAAGAAAAAAATATGTCACGGAAAGAGGATCAAAGAATAAATAAATAAATATAAGAAGAAAAGACCAAAAAAAGAAGTAAATAGGATTAACCATAAAAATGACAAGATATGTTAAACAAATGGTATGAATAATCAGCAAGCAAAATAGTCAATAGGTCCATAAAAAAGATATAAAAAATTTGATAAACTAAATGAACATTGAAAAGGGGGAAAATAAAAATAAAAATAAAAATGAATAAAAAATATATAATATTGAAAAAGTAAAAAGATAAAAAATATAAAATATAAAATAAATAATGATGATGATGATAATAATAATAATAACAATAATAATAAATTAATATTGTAGATTCTCTTTTGTTGGTTTGTTCTTAGCTTGTTGCGTTCATTATCAATGTTGCTTTTAATTGATTAATTATGTATTTTGTTTGTACTTATTTGGAATCCCATGTGATCCCCACCAAGTCTTACCCAGACTAGTTCAGTTAGTGTTTTAGGTCTTGGAGTCACTATAAATGAAAATTGAGTTTTGATGCAATTCCCGAAGGTTCAATCACCTCCATTTCCTTCAAATGATAGGTGGCAAATCCAAATCAGCCCAAGTGAGCTATTTTCCAATGCTCACATCGGTTAATGGTTGCTTATCATCTTGCCTTGTAGACAAGGATCACAAGTTGATAGATCTAATATGAGAAAATCCAAAGGACCATCCTCAACCAGTCTTGTGATTCGTTCTATATTGATATAGCCAAACCAATAATGCCATAGGCAAGTAATGTTAATAATCACATGTATTCTTTTCACAATGTGTTGTTCTAAATTAATTTTTATTACATTTGTCTCTAGGGAAGTATGGAGTACATAAAAACCATTCTCAAGTTCTCCATGTGCAAGGAAATTGTTCAATTTAATTGTGATTTTTTTACTGAATAAAATAGAATAACCATCTTTACATAACTTAGAACTAAAATTAAATTCCTTATAAACTAAGGTACATAATGATAATTTTTAAGTTACTAGGAATCCTTCCCTAAAGCCTAAGACTACTATTCATATTGCAACAATTACAATAGTTGCAAATGTCCCCATGTAAAGCACGAATATGTCATCACTTACTCTTCTGTTTTCCTTAAAACCCCTACAACGTATTACATGCATGAGTAGAAGCCTAAAAATCAATACACCAGAATGCAGAATTAACCAATATGTTGGTCTCTATAATCTGAGTATCAAACATACCTTCATTTTATTCTTTAGGAATCTAGATACTGAGGACAATTCCCCTTCCAATGCCTAGTCTATTTGCAAAAGTGATACTCATCTGGTGATTTGTTTCTCTTCTACCTCTTGGACTTGTTTGCCCTCTTTTGAGTCTTTCTCTTGCCCTTTCTTTTATTCTTGTTAGATTTTCCAACTTCAACAAGCATGGTTACCATTTTTTCCATCTTTATCAATTCCTTAATAGGTTGCAACATATTGTCAAGCTCTTACAAGATGGCTTTCAACTTGTTCATGTTGTAGTTTAGAACTGATTGAAAGAAGTAAGCAAATAATTAAAGATACCATTAGTCTCCGTTTCCTCATCTAGTTTGCTTAAATAGCCTTTAATTCAATAGTAAACCCTATCATCTTCATGACATGGTGATGAATTGGCTGCTCTCAAAAATCTTACTAATAATTCGATGACATTTTGGCAAGTAGAACAATTTTGCTTCTCATACATGGTCTTAAGACTATCCAAAATCACTTATATGATATAACTTTATCAAATTGTCTCTAGATAAAATTATTCAAGGGTGCAAGGATGTAACAATAGGAAAAATAATTTTTCTTTTCCCATTCCTGATACTCTTTTCCTCTTGCCTCAAAAGCTCTTTCACTGAAAGCTTCTAATACCTTTGTGAGAAAGACATGATATGAGGAATCACATAGGTGCTTAGGACCAACTATTTTAGCTACATAACCCCATCAGTTTCTATAACAGATCATGTATCCTTTCATCTCTTATGAATTTCCTCTTTAGCCTCCATTAGACAAGGTTTTTATCTATTTTAGGGTAAACCTCTCTAATTGATAAGTGTTGACTGAGAAAACCTTCCATTTATAATAGGTCCCTTTCACTAACCTATAATGTCGTTATCAACACATGAGGTGATCCAACTGGCATATATAGTCAAACAAATAACCCAACTTTATGGTGCATCTATGCTTACTATTTCATCTCATCTTCTCACTAATGATGAAAGGCTTTTAGATATTGCATTTAACGTTAATCCATATCTAATGCACTTATATTATTTTTTAGGGAACCATTTAACTAGCACTAAGTTCAAATTTTAAGTCATACCAAGGTGGTTCCCACTGATTTTCTTAAAGTCAGATTTATGTAGGTCCCATACGTTAAGGTTACTATGGGTTCCCCTTTTGGAAAAAAAAAAACAAGGGAGGGACCCACTACCAAGGGGATCATTCAATGATTTGCAAGGTATCATGGCAATAGGGGTGCAACTTAGGTGGGCCCAGCCCGAGCCCAAATCATCCAACCTAGAATTTTATATGAGCTGGGCTTGGATTTTTGGTCATGGGATTGGGCTTGGAACCAAGAAGTCCGGCTTTTTTATTTTTCGGGTAAGGCTCGGGCTAGCCCTTTAGGTAGCCCGAAGCCAGCCCAAGTCCGACCCAATTATATACATTCATATATATATATATATATATATATATATATATATATATATGTATATGTGTGTGTGTGCGTATACATATTTGTATAGATATTTTGCATACATATTTACATACATACATAAATATATGTATATATTTGCTTAAATACATTTATATATGTATAATTTTAGAATGGATTCATTGACTAATCCTAGTCCAGCCCGGGCCCGAGCCTAACCTGAATGCATCAAATTACAGGGCGGGCTGGGCTCGGGTTGGGAAAATCAGGCTTGACCTCGGGCTCGGGCCTTATGGTCGTCAATGTTGTAGAATCATTTTATGTCCAATTCTGATGACATACTCTTGCATCCCATAACAATTGCCATTAACCCCTCACTTGAGATGTTTAACAACCTCCACATGTGATTGGCTACATTTTTCATGCATGAATTCATGTAGCGTCTTCTTTTATACCAATGTTCTTGAAATGCTATTGACCCAGACGGTCGGACCGTTTGGCCGAAGAATCGTCTAGGCAACCAGTTTTGTTTTACCCCAAATCCAGTCTCTAACCAAAAACCATTCAATTGATCAACGACCCATTGACCTGGGCAGTTGAATAAGTGATCTGTTTAACCCGTTCAGTGATTTTTTGTCATTTTTTTATTTTAATATTTTTGTTAGAACGAACCATCTATTCAAACTGAATGATCAAACCATCAACTTAGAAACCGGTAGCTAGAACGGTTCTAATTCCGAGTCATCTATTAAAACATTGTTTTGTACTTTCAATGGCTTTGGTCTTCTTTGTAAGCGCACTCGTAGCATTTTAACCCCATGATCTAACTCTTTTAATGGTATCACATCATCCATTTAATGGCACCACATAACTCTTTTAATGGTAGCATGATGGCAAGGTCTATGTGTGCAAGGACCATTTGGTGATTCCCATCCATTTAGTAGAACATGAGGCCAATGCTATCAGCCCATGTTGTTATCCTCACTTGACCTAATAGGTCATTTCCCCCCCCCCCCCCCCCCCCCCCCTTTTTTTTTGAATTTGATTACTGA
The DNA here is from genome assembly GCF_055504915.1 of Nelumbo nucifera. Lineage (NCBI taxonomy): Eukaryota > Viridiplantae > Streptophyta > Magnoliopsida > Proteales > Nelumbonaceae > Nelumbo > Nelumbo nucifera. Next base: position 75,492,837 of record NC_142653.1, read on the forward strand.
CCATCCAAACCTATGTGCCAGACCTTCATTAATTGAAGGTCCTCATGTTCAAATTCTTTCGTTTGTGTATGTATGAATTCACAACCTACAATTTGATCATGTGAATTGCAACTTGTTCTCCCCCATGTAACCCTCACTATTTTTGGATATTTTTTCTAAACTTGAGCATATCCCTTACTACCTATGATGATGGACTCTTGCCTTTGTTTTGGTTTGAATTTTGCATACATCAACTGAACAAATTGACCTTACTTGTGTAGCATGCACATATCATTAGGACAAATTGAATGAACGAAACCTTGATATACCAAGCTTTGGGATGCACGTCTCATGGCATTTAGTTTAAGGGACTATACGTCCTCTTCTTATTAGCCCTCACAAGACACATAATGAATGCTAGAATCCCCTTCTTTCCCTTTTCTGTTTAAGGGAAAAATGATTTACTACTTGTATGCAGGACCATTGGATGAAAATGTAGACTCGACCAATTAGTGCTTCAAATCTGCATTTTATTCTCTTTTTTTCTTCTTTTCCTTTTCTTCTTTTTCAACACATAGAGGTAATAGCTATACTAATATTCCAAATTCTTCCATAGATTCAAATTGTATCCAAAGTGAGCTATTATATCTAGAAAGCTTTGTTTAGTGAGGTTGCAACATAAGCTCACTTTGGAAGGATTACAAGTACAAATATGTACAATACAAATACATACAAAATATAAACTTTTGCACTCTACATATTTGTATTTGTACTCTTTCCAAACTAAGCTATAGGTATGCACTCTTGCCTATTTGCAAGACTTTTAGTGGATGCCTTATTTTCGTACAAACTTTAAGCATTTGACCTAAATAATTGTTGGACCTGGCTTGGATAATTGCTCTTTCGAAGTTGACGAACTATATGTGATGTAGGGATTAAACCTTATACATTTGTGTTGATTGAATTGTTCAGTTACACCTTGTTTGTGTCAACAAGTATTCCCCTCACTTCAATCTTTAAACTTCCCTTGCAAGAAACTTATTGAGCCTCAAAATCTGACAACCTTGGAATTAGATAAATTCTTTCAGGACATGATTCAGGAACTAGGTTAATCGCCTTATAGCACTACAGGAAAAAAGCTTTTAGTGACGTTTCATAAAGGTCACCAAAAAGTTTTCATGAGTTTGCATCATTGTCACAATTCAGAATGCCATTAAAAGCTTTCATGCATGACGATTATGTTAGATTTTGTGACATTTAGCAAATATTACTAAACCTTTTCCGAAAGTCACATACTTCATACAATGGCAACATTTAAATTTCCTTTGGTCATACTTAGCAAAAGTCGCTAAAAAATACCTTTAGTGACATTTGTTAAATGTCACAAATAAAATTATTTTTTATAGCATTTCATAAATATCGTCAAATAAACACTTTTAATGACATTTTGTAAGTGTCACAAAAAAAATTGTGGCGATGTTTACCTAATGTCACTAAACGGATAAATTTGGGGCACATTAATATTTATGGTGACGTTCGGAAAATGTCACAAAAATTACTTTTAACAATATTTATTAATAATTATTGCTAAAAGTGGGGATGTATTAACCATTGAATTTCAATATTAAAAAATTTAAATGGAGATGCATTAACCATCCTAGTTAGCATAATACCTGTAACCCAACAAGGTCTAAATGAACTTGTTCTCAAATATGACCTATTTTCATATACATGCAACAATTGAATAGTGGAGATGCATTAAACATTGAAATTCAATGTTAAAAAATATAATGAATTTTTACAATCAAAGTGTTATTTACAGTTTGAAACAAAGAAATTTAAAATAACATACTAATCTCTTATCAGAAGAGCCTCTTCTCCTTTCCTTTCCCCTTTCCCTTCCTAGCTTTCACTACATGCACTTGAGATGAATTTATTATGGGATGAGCATCTATTGGAAAAGACAAAATGAATATAAAATAATATTATTTACATTATAAAAATGTGAATAAATAAGAAATAAAATCAAACTTGGAATAACATATTGGGCTTGTTGGTGGTTCTTCAATAGTGTCATTGGCATTATCTACATCATGAATTGGAGTAACTCAGATCCATGGCCACTCTGCACATGAAAATAATAAAAAAATATTTTAAAAACAAAATAAAATGTAAAGAATATAACATATACAAACAAAATAAAAGCACCATATTTTATAGAGTGGTGTGGTTTTGGTCCTAATATGTTAGATTCGGTTGAATTTGATTACTAAGGTTAGTTTAATTAGGTTGGTTATAGTTAGGTTGATTTAGCTCAATTTAAATTGAGCAAGATTGACTTCTTATGAAATTAGGTGTTTTAGGTTGGTTTAAATTTGGTTGGAGTGTTTCCTAGAGGTTTTAGAGTTGGTTTGGTTTAAAATTGTTGCAAGTGAATTGGATTGAAATAGTTTAGATGAGTTAGCTTGGTTTGAGTTTGGATAGGATGATTAGTAGTAAATCTAGGAGAATTTGGGTTGGTTTGTATTGATTGGGATTGATTTCTAGTGGGTGGGTATAAGTAAATTAACCTAATTTTGAGTAGTTTTAAACATGGGTGGTGGGTTTTAGATGATTAGTTCAAATTTGAGTTAATTGTCTATTGGAAGTGGGTTATTAGATGAATAGGTCAATTTTTAATCAAATTTGGTTAAAGATGGTGGGTTTTAGGTAAGTGGATCAATTTTGAGTGGGCTTAGTTAGGGATATTGGGTTCTAGTTAAGTTGATTAATCTATAATTGGTTTAGCTTTCTAAAGATAATAGAATCTAGTTGAGTTGGTCAAGCTTGAGTTGGTTAATCTAAAGATGGTGGATTCTAGGTGAGTGGGTTAATTTGGAGTGGGTTTAGCTTGGGATGGTCGAGTCTTAGGTGAGTTGATTAATTTTAAATTGGTTTTGCTATTTAGGGCTAGTGGATTCTAAGTGAATAAATCAAGTTTAAGTTGCTTAAGCTAATGGAGGTGGGTTATAAGTGAATGGGTCAACAGGTGATGGCCTACATGGATTTTGGGTCTATAAGTTGGTTAGGTTTAGGTAGGTTGGATTTAATTCTAATAGGCTTGAATAAGTTTAGGTAGCTTTGATATATGTAGGACTAATTGACTTGGTTTAGCACACATTTTTTGCTCGGTCCCCTCTTTGACCCATCTCCTACATTCTGGATGCCTGATCAGACCACACCAATCGCTTTAGAAATGTCAAAACCCTAAGAAGCCAAATTTCAGCCCAAATGCCCATAAATCCACCATTAAATCTACATGACTCCCTTTCTATGGTCTTGATTAAGCCACATCCCCATACTTGATCCCCAATCAAACTCCATCGCGTGAAACAAAATCCTTAAATGACCAATCACACAAAATTTCAACCCTAAATTCCTGGATTTAGCCAATCATCCATTAGAGATTCTATTTTGACGTGTACAACATTACAACATTCCTCGAACCTAAAACAGTGATTTGCACATGCCTAACATGATCAAACCCTTCCAAATGCCTCATAAGGCCAATCCATACCTACCCACCAAATTTTATCCCAAAATTCCCTTGTTTGATCCAATAACAAACCTAAATTTTATCAGGAATCTCCATCATCCAAGCCTTATTTGATCAATCAGACCCTGTCACCATGTTTAGAGACCCAAAGAACCCCAGCACATCAAATTTCATGACCAAACACCTCCATTTTACCATCGAAAATGTAAGATTCTATTTCGGGCTCTCTCGTTGATTATAAACCATAAGCTAAGATCATCATCTCAAATAAATCAATCAATCTACACCTCTGATCAAATATCCATAACTTCCATTAGATTCGGGATGATAAAAAATGCCTACCCACCAAATTTCATCCCAAAATTCCCTTGTTTGACCATTCATCAAACAAAGATTCTATTTCGATAAATCTTATTAATCCAGACTTATCAGCCATAGATCTTAATCATCCCAACCTTATTTTTCTAATCAGACCTCACCACTATGTTCAGAGACCCAAAAATCCAAGCATGCCAAATTTCACTACCAAATTCATCTGTTTGATCGTTAAACTAGAAAGATACCATTTTGACGTACTAAATTGAATCGCCACATTAGCTGTCCAACCTAGAATCTTAAGAGGGTGGGAACAGACGTCAGCTTCTTACTTGACCCCATTAAAACACTTGGACCAATGAATTTGAGCCTAATAGGCTTAAAGAGCTCAAAATACCAAGCAGACCCCATTTGAAACTAAGAAAGGATAAAGCCCTATTTAAAAAGTTCATCAAATTTACGTTTTTTATCACTATCAGCCCCAAATACGGGGCTGTAACATCTGGCACACCCCAACCTCTCATTGGATGCATGAAATCCATAAGAAGCCTCCCAAAATCGAGAAAATTTGTTGCACAAAGAAGGAAGGGTCAACTGCAAGCCCTTCTCTCTCACAATCCATGCCTATTTTAGTGAAAGAGCTCTGTTGAATTATAGACACTGTAGATGGGCAAATTTCAAACTCATCTCCCTCCCTTTTCTTCTATAAATAGAGGCCCAACTCGAGCTTGAGGGAGGGGGGGGGGTAGTTTCCCAACTTTTGTGGTACACCAATTCTACTTGAAATCCCAAAATTCCTGAAGCCAAGCTCAAGCCTCATCCCCTGTTTTCCAAACTTAACACTAAAAATGTTCAGCCCAGCTCCATGCCTTTCCCAAGTTTCGTTTGAAGTCCTTTTAGTTGCAACAAAGTTTGTTTCAAGGTTGTACATGAAAGGTAAGCCTCTCATTCCACCATCTCTTTTCTTTTAGTTTAGTTTCAGATTGCTTAAAGCCCTAAAATCCTCGGAAACTTGCATTCCCAACTTCCTCCAAATTGAGAAAAAGAGGTAGAGAGGCGAGGGTCTTAGGGAAACCAGTACCTAAGACCTGATAATATCACCTCAAATCAATTCTGAGCGAAGTTGGGAATATTTTTGCCAGATTTCAGGAGCTTTGAACAATCTTGTTAGTTCGGGCTTTGCTGGAATTTGAGCCTGAATTACTCCCATAGTGGATTGCTATAGCATATTGGAGAGAGGGGTGCCTAACACCTTCCCTCCCCCAATCTTTGGAACCCAAAATCTTTCAGTTCAATGCCTTTCCCAGGGAAGACGGAGTCACTATCAAAGAGTTAAAGTTGGACTTTCAAGTCTGAAAATGATGGTTCATTTCCTCTAAAAAATGGGTGGTGACTCCATCTCTTTGGCCCCGTAAGTGTTAGAGGTTAGGTTGAATTGGCTTCTAAAAGATGCAAGTAAGTTGGGTTAGGTTACAAGTGTTGAAAATTTTGAGTTTCGTGGATTTCTAGTAGGCATGAGTAAATCATGTTGGATTAGGTTAGGTTTTTATAAAAAGATATGGACACCTATAAAGAAAAAAGCACTTCTATATCTATTCACATCAACCCAATTACAAGTGATCATCACCGCATGATACATACTTCCATCAACCATCATCCAACATTTATCATTCATTATTTTTACAATCATGATGCACACTTGCATTAAGCATCATCACATCAATCATTAAATAGATTTGGCTAAGTAAGGCTAGAGGGTTTTAGATGGATGAGTCAAGTTTAAATTGGTTAGGCTAGTGGACATGGGTAAAAAGTGAATGGATCATGTTTGAATTGGTTAGGCTAGGTATTTTGGGTTAGTTTAAGATTGGTTGGGGTGTTTCCTAGTGGGTATAAAGTTGGTTTGGTTTATAATTGATGCAAGTAAGTTGGGTTGAAAGGGTTTCGATTTGTTAGGTTGGTTTGAGTTTGGTTAGGTTGATTAATAGTGGATCTAGGAGAATTGGGGCTGGTTTGAGATAATTGGGATTAGTTTCTAGTGGATATAGGTAAATTAAGCTAATAGTGAGTTGGTTTACATAGGGTGGTTGGTTCTAGGTGATTAATTCAAATTTGAAGTGGTTTGTCTATTCCATGTGGATTATAAGGTAAATTGGATAATTTAGAACTCATTTGGCTAAGGATGGTGGATTCAAAGTAAGTAGATCAATTTGGAGCGGATTTGGTTACAGATATTGGGTTCTAGGAAAGTTGGTTAATTTTAACTTGATTTGGCTTTCTATGGATGGTGGATTCTAGTTGAATTGGTTAAACTTAAGTTGATTAGGCTAAGAATGTTGGGTTCTAGGTGAGTGGGTCAAATTTGATTGGGTTTAGCTTGTTATGGTGGTTCGAAGGTGAGTTGGTTAATTTTAAATTGGTTAGACTATTTAGGACTTGTGGGTTCTAAAAATTGAATCAAGTTTAACTTGGTTAGGCTAGTTAGGGGGTGGTTAGGCTATGTGTTTTGGGCTAGTTTAAGTTTGGTTGGAGCATTTCCTGGTGGTTTTAGAGTTGGTTTGGTTTATAATTAATGCAAGTGAGTTGGGTACAAATTTTTTATGAGTTAGATTGGGTTGATTTCTAGTAAATTTAAGAGAGAATTTTGGGTTGATTGGGATTGGTTTCTAGTGGATATAGGGAAATTAAGCTAACTTTGAGTTAATTTAGACAAGGGTAGTGGGTTCAAGGTGATTAGTTAAAATTTTAATTGATTTGTCTATTAGATGTGAATTATAAGGCGAATATACCAATTTTTAATTGATTTGGATAAGGATGGTAGGTTATAGGTAAGTGAATCAATTTTGAGAGGGTTTGGTTAAGGATATTGGATTCTAGGTAAGTTGGTTAATTTTAAATTGATTTGCTTTCTAGGGGTGGTGGATTCTAGTTGAATTGGTCAAGCTTGAATAGATTAGACTAAGAATTATGGGTTCTAGGTGAGTGGGTCAATTTTGAGTGGGTTTGGCTTGGTATGGTAGGTCTTAGGTGAGTTGTTTAATTTTAAATTGATTTGGCTATATAGGACTTGTGAGTTCTAGGTGAATGGGTCAATTTTGAGTGTGTTTGGCTTGGTATGGTAGGTCTTAGGTGAGTTGTTTAATTTTAAATTGATTTAGCTATATAGGACTTGTGGGTTCTAGGTGAACGAGTTGAGTTAGGTTGGACTGGGTTTAATTACAATTGTTGAATAATTTGAATTAGATGGGTTTATAAGAGGCATAGGTAAAGTAGGTTCAATTGGGTTAGTTTTTTATAAAAGGGTATGGGAACCTACAAAGAAAAGAGCACTTCCATATCCATTCATATCATTCCAACTATAAAGTAATTCCCCACCTTCTCATAATGCACACTCCCATCAACTATCCTCACATCCACCATTCATCAATTTTACCACAAAACAACTTCACATTATCACATTCACATTTATATTCTCACAAAAAAAGGAAAAATTAGGGATAAGTTTAGTATTTGTTTCTTGAAGATACAAAAGAATGGGAAATGGAAATGGCATGCCCGCCAATATGATTACACTTGTTTCACCAAGGTCTGCAACTCCCAAAGCTCAGTCTGCATTACACACATTTGTGATTATAGTTCTTGGACCATCTCTGTATCAGGATTTTGTGATATAGCAATTGTGGAGGACGTGGATCCTTCAAGACTACCAATTTCAATTGTGTGTTTTCAATTTGACCCAAAACCTAGGCAACGAACTCGTGAAGGATGCTCCTTGCCTAATACCTCTGCCACCACATCATGTTCACCCATGGATTGAACTTGGATAACTTGTTCTGCATTTTTTGTCAAAAATTCCTCCATCTTTGCCTAGACAATAGTTTTAAAGAGGATATATATTTTGCATGATTAACCATAAAGCATAATAAATTTTTCTAATGAATAAATAAATATAGAAAAATTTCTTACTTAGAATTCCCTCACTAGAGGGTCGTAAAACCCCCTCGCTTTATTGTAGTGAGCTATCTTAAAAAGTTCCTCCCGCCTAGGGGAGACCTATTTTCCCTCCTTTTTTTTGTTGCTTACAACAAATAAAGCAATAAGAGTTATTAAGTAAATAAATAAAGAAACCCAAAAAGAAATTTGAAATGGATTAATCCCCTCACTAATTCATCTAGGTGAACTACATATAATTTTCGGCCCAAATGGTGATCAAGTTTATTTTTAGCCCTCACGATAGCCATTGTTTCTAACTTAGCCTATGGCAACAAAAATATAGATTACTCTAAAATATATTTACTACATTATTAAATAACTTTACTATATTATTTCAACTTATACCCGATTTTTGTGTCTTCCAATAGTTGAAGAGGTGAATGAGATCATTACGATACGATCAACACTTTTTTCATGCTTTATGGCCTCTTCTAGTTCATGTTCTCGATTTGGATTATACTTGTCAAAATATTGCTTCTTTACATGGAACCAAAAGTTGTGATGTAACCTTCCAGCCTCAGTAATGATGAATGATTCAATCATATTCTCAGGGGTTTTAAATTTATCCTGGAAAGAGAAAATTGACAAAATTATTAGTTATGAATAATCAACATAAAGCAATAGTTAATTAAAAAACTATTTTAAACTCACCCTAACTACTTCATATAACCTCTTTCTAGTCTCAAGATGAATAGTCTACCAATTAGTAATACTAATTGGGACTTTAGAACAATCCCTCACCAACATACTAAGATAAGGCATAAGCTCTAGCCTAACATCCCTAATAGGAGTGGTGATGGACATCTGAAGCCTCATCTCATCTCCTTTGTTGTACATGTTCCATCACAATGCTGCAACACTTCCCGGCCCCACAAGCTGTCGGAGGAGGCATGGGTTCTACCAGATGAACATCAAACATCCTCCTCTCCAACTCCATGGTTGGGGATATCTCCATCCCCATGTGAATTCCCTTCAAAGGCCATTTGTAACCATGATAAAGACCGGAATTATTGAAACTAGTATTATGGTTTTAGGGCTTAGATATTCGTTGAATTATGTTTATTTGTTTAATGACATAAATACAAAGAGCTACTTTGATGGATTATTTTATAATTTACATATTAAAATAAATTATGCCAGAATCTTATTTGTCATTAGATGACATATATGACTCCTCATCCTCCGTAGTAAATTTGTTTTTGACCTCTTCCTTTGACAAATTATTGATGAATTGACCATCAACCTGTTGTAAAGTTTTACTTACGCCGCATTTGGATGCTTTTCCACCACATCTGGTGCAACATCATCTCTAACCCAATCTATGTTTTCATCATTGATGAGAATATTTTCCATCGCTAGGTTAGACACAATAAGTACATCATCTCTAAATACAACATTTCTTTCAGATTCAATGACACCAACATCAAATAAATCACGAAGCCTTGTGTTGTTCCCTATATGCCAGTCCTTATTTAGATCATCTTCAATATAAAATACCTATTGGACTTGATTAGGAAACATCATCATCATTTTCACCTGATACAATTTCCCAAAGTTCACTAATTTGTACCCATAGTTTTCTTTCTTAGCCCCTTGCCATAGATTAACCCAATCAGATTAAAACATTATAAAGTTGACCTCATCTGTAATTGAACTATTTCTTTGATTCTCCCATAATATTGTAGATCACTACGGATCCCTTGCAAATCTCGCCTGCTTATGTATGAGGCGGTGTCTACAACAACTACCACATGCCTATTTTGATAGGCATTTCCTCTATTTGAAGAATGTGGCCGAAATCTATAGCCATTGATTAGATATCCAGATAATTTAAATACACCAGCCATGGGCCTCATCGCAAGTGTTGTAATAACATTAGAAAACTGACCATCATTTCTACAATTTTGAGCATCTAACATACTATCTCTTAATCAATAAGCAAATTTCTTTCAATGGGCATTTTGTAGGAGTTGTTGCTTTCTTGGAAATCTTGGTGCCAAGGCTCTTAAATGTTCTCTACACTAACAAAATAGTAGTCAATTTAACGAATCCATAAATTAATATCAATAAGTAAAAATTTTGCAAGAGGTAAGAGAATTTACTCAATGTATTGGGCCACCTCATCCATGTGTCAATACATAATGATGCACTTGCGACAATGAATGTCCATCTAAACTCACAACTTTTTGTGCACCAATTGATCTACCTCTCAATTGTGTTGGTTATGCAATTATTAGCATTGAATTAATTTATTTTACCTTTTAAAAAGTCAGCATCGGTTTGATATATTAGACTTTATAGCAAAATATATAAGAACTTGTGTTAGGGTAGCTTACCCAATTATACCTCCCCATTCTTGTTCCTTGCTATCAGTGAATGTTGTTGGTTCAGTATTTATGCTTAAGGTTGTTGGGTGTTGGTATTCGAGCCATTTTGAAGTATCCATTTAACATAATTATTCAAACTAAGAGCATTTTACATGTCATGGTGGACCCCAATTTACAATTATTTATTCATCAAAAAATATTTACTAAATATTTACAATTATTTACTTATTTAAAGTAGGAGCATTTTAGATTGGTGTTCCTTACCATGATTGAGTTCCATTGGCTTAGCATTTATGCTTAATGTTGTTGGGAGCTGGTATTGGAGACATTTTGAAGTATCTAATTAACATAATTGTTGAAAGTAGGTGCATTTTACATGTTATAGTGGACCCAATTTATAATTATTTAGTTATTAAAAAATATTTACTAAACATATTTTATATTTTAGCATTTTGTAATGAGTTTATTATAGGTTGTAATACTTCAATCTAGAAAGTTTAGGTTGGCTTGTATTAAACTTGTTTGATTGGGAACAAAAGAAATGCTTACATAACATAAAGATAGTGAATTACTAGCTCTTTCTTGTTTGTGTTAACAAGATTAACAGATTGGTGAATTTGTTGTTATCTATCATGTAAAATGATTTAGTTCATGTAGATGTACAATTAAAACCTTCAGTACTTAGTTCAATCTTCTAGAACTTAGAGAGGACAAACCTAATTGTGGGAGGGGGATGTTTTATCAAGCTGGTTGGAGTTGTAGTGGTGGTCAATTCTGGGCATCTGCTTAATTTGCATATTAAGTAACTCAAATTGCAAAAATTTTAATAAGTATGAAGAGTGAAATAGGTATATTCATCTATTTATTCTATTCCTTTTTTTTTTTTTTTTTTGCTTCCACTTTGTTGGCTATCGTTTTCCCAACAACTAGTTGGAAATAGCACTTGTATCATTTAAATTACATATTTTCTCATAGATTGTTGGCTAATTTTGAACTTCACAAGTGTTAATATCTTTTAATCAGCAATCAAGGTAGTTAATATCTTTTAATCAGCATAATCATCTTTGTCTGTTTATTTCACTCGTATATTTTTTTAAATTACACCTCAACTCTACTATGGATTGGCACAAAATACCTACAACCAAATTTAGAGCCTGGTCGCATGATGAGGTTACTTCTGTGGTTATAACATGATGAGGTTTAGAAATAGATTAGGTATATGTTTGGCATCGATGCTGCACTTCTGATGTGTAGGTTGGAAGCACCGTTTTCTGAAAAAATGATGTCTTTTTTATTGTTTGGAATCAGTGCTGTCAGGTAGGACGTTTCATGGAGTAACAACAACTTTTTCTGTTTGGTACTAATGCTCCAGGAAACATTTTCAGCACTGGTACCCAATATCCAGTTCCACATTATTGTCACATCACTGTCCTATTGGTAGCAACATGTTGCAGCTCCAAGAAACGCCAAATTTGGCATTGCTCCAAGCCATGCCTTCCCGATTTCTAAGGCATGGCTTAGAACATCATTTTTTATGAAAAAAATGATTCCAAACAAATGCTCATTTCCTGGAGTACCATTTTTTTCGACATAACGCTGATGTAGCACCGTTTTCTGAAGCAACGATAACGATGCCAAATAGACACTAAATAACTTGCATTCTAATCTGAAGGTCTTTATACTGTCTAGATATATTCTTTTTGGTTTTAATCATGGCTTAAATGATTTTTCCTTTTGGTTGAAGGATGGAAACTTGAATCCATTCAGAAAGCTAGAACCTATTCCAGAAGTTAATAATGGACCTGTGTAGGTTGTTTTTGCTGACAGCCTTGAGGACGTTGTCTTCACCTCTGGAAGAAATGGTATTTGATTTTATATAATTTTTCTTTTTGTATTATTTAGGTGTTATCACTGGTCCTACAACCAAAACATATTATGGTTTTCTTTCTAATGGGTTATTATGATTAATTGTAACAATGAAAATGAATGAAGAGCAATCAGTCAGTAGTTCACTGCTAGGAAACTTCTTTGACTAGAATTTCAGTTTTCCAATGATGTTGAGCATCCCAAGGAATATACTTGATCAAATAATTAGAATTACCCAACTGGGTTATTTTTTGGGGGCATTTTCTAGAGAGAGCATGTCCCTTAATTGGGTCAGCAATGACTGAAATTTTGACCAAGCCTTGAAAGTTGAAACCAGAGTCACTAAGCCACTTTGCTCTAGCCTAATTCAGTGAAGTACAGAAATTTTGTTTCATTGAAAATAAGCCAAGGAAACCAAAATTTTGTTCTAAATCTAAACTGGTTTTCAATCAAACAGAAATAATCTGATAAACAGGTTACCACTGAGTCAGCAATCAAATGAAAACAAAGTCATGGTATAACTCACTCAGTTGAGCTAACCCTTCACCAGTTTGCCCAAGCCAATTCCCTCCCCCACCCCCACCTTCTGTGATCTTTTAGCATAAGTTTCCTTTTTGTCATGGCCAAGACTATTGATTAGGGTTGAGGAGAAATGGCAAGAAGATCATGTCTCTACTTGATGATTGTGACCATAGATTACTACCCTTAGCTCAAGAGAGGGAAGACATGGTCTTCATGTATCCTAGCACCTTTGAGGAGTAATGCTTACTATCTCCAGTGTTCAACAGTGATACCTCTGTACCAGAGGCCTCCTTAACTAAAGAGATCCTATGGGGTGTCCTGTGGAACTTGGACGCTACCTCTGCAACCAACAAAGCTAGCCTTCCAAATTTGATCACTCCTTTACCTTCTAACTGAGTAGCCTTCAAACTCATGGGTCCTAATGGTAACCAATTACTCACCAGCTACTTCTTATCTACTGTTAATTAAATGAGAAAAGTGAAGTGTTCTGGCTTCAAGAATTATATCGACACTAACAGGAAGCTGGGTTTTCTTAAAACATGGCATAAGCAGAAGATGGGTTGCATTTTGTGTTCTATAAACAAAGAGTTTCTAACTTTAATAATAGCATAACACTTCTAATGTGTTTCAATTGTGTTAGAGCACGGTATAAGTTGTTTGAGCTGCTAACAAAGAACAATATCACATGATTTAAGCAAGTCTGCTACTAGATATGTAAAACAGACTCGAATTTGATTCATTGACATATCTGGAAATCTAATTTGATTAAAATAAAACTAAACCATAAACTTTAAATTACTGTAGTAAAACTAACATATATTAAAACATAAAAATAAAAAAAACAGAGACGTGCAGTAGAGGTTCATTATTTTGGTTCTTTACCACCCATGCATTTTACGAATAGATTCAAGAGACGTCCACCAGGTCTCACCATCTTTACCTTGGCCAGGGCTTTTGCTCTTTACTATAATGTCCCTTAGGCTGCGTTTGAAAACAATGCAAATGGAGTGTAAATCCCAGTTCAGGGTAAATTTGCATTCTGGTTCACTTTTGTCTGTGTTTGGCAACATCACATTTATGTATTGTAGGGCTGCAAGTCGGGCTGGGTTAGGTTGGGTTGAGGCCAACCCTAGCCCAACCCTATGTTCTAAACCCTAACCCAACCCGACCTTCAAGCCGATCTACCCAACCCTAACCCTAACCCAACCCGGTGTCAACTTCGGGTTGGATTGGGCTCGGGTTGGGCCCAACCCAACCTTCCCATCCCTTAAAATCTAGTAGAAAAATAAGTATTTGTTTATCATGAGTTATGACTTATGATAGAATTTTTCTCAAAAATATAAATTCATGAAATCAACAATAATGAAACATAAAATTATGGAAATAAAATCACTAATAACAACTCATAGGATCAAGCAAATAATTTGAGTATATTTGATAGGTCACACATAAAAATTACAAGACAAAAAGAAAAAACAAGTAGTCAACTATGTGGGAAAAACTTAAAGAAAGGCATGATAGTATGTAGGGGGCTATACAACTATCATGCATCTAAACAAATCAGTGTATGTTATATATATATGACATATAGTAGAGTTGTAGACTAGTAGGCTAGTACTATAGGGGGTTGGGTTCGGTTGGGTTCAAGAATTTCAACTCTAACCTTAACCCGATCATCAACCCGGCCCAACCCAACCCGACTTTTTCGGATTGGGTTCAGGCCAACCCGGCCCAAGTTGCAGCCCTAATGCATTGACAAATGACAGAAAACACATTTTCTAATACATATTGATAATAAGATGTAAAAGTACATCTATAAAAAAGAAGTAAATTTGCATTCAAGTGGGCTTTTGATAAAAAAAAAAAAAAGCATATGCTTTATTGGAATTGGTATTTGCATCCATTACAACTAAAAGTCCGTTTGGTAAGAAGGTAAATTTGTCAATGCAAAACTAATCCAACTTTACAATTTATATAGACCATTTTACACTTTACATATTTGCATTCACACTTATTTGCATCCTTTCCAAACGTAGCCTCACTTTCTTTTGTCATTTTTTTTTTTAGTATCAAAGGTTTCCCCAATAATTTTGGGCCTGTGGGTAGAGAATTTCTTTCTCATTTTCGCCTCTGCCCAACCCTCAGCAATTATAGTAAGACAATTGAAGGATTTATAGCCTACGTACCATGGTTTTGAAAACCAGACCAGACTGGGATGGTCGGACCATTTGACCCAGGAACTAGTCATAGGTCCAGGTCCATTTTGGATCCCAAAACTGTCCAATCTGAGTTTACACCAGATGGTCAGACCGTTTGATCTAGGAACCGGTGGCCAAAATGGTTCCGTTTCCAGTCGGTTTTCAAAATCATGCTAGTACGTAACCTGCCAGAGGACATTTTAGAGTTGGATGTAGGTTCTAGTTCAAAATTCTAAGGGTAATCCCAGCAGTCTTACCCAACTTCCACCATTTAAGCTTCCATGAGATTAAAACCCATCCTCCATTGCATTAAAATCAAATAACGCCCGTTGACAAACCAGGGGATGTTCTTAAGGTAATAGTCATCCTTTGATTCAAAGCCAGGGCCCAGGGGTATTCCTGGTTTGTTCTTAAGGCTCCGTTTGGAAACGATGCAAATGGAGTGTAAATCTCGATTCAGGGTAAATGTGTACTCTGGTTCAGTTTTGCCAATGTTTGGCAAAAATGTAATTATGTATTGACAAATGACAGAAAATACATTTTCCAATACATGTTTACATCCATTACATCTAAAAGTCTGTTCGATAAGAAGATAAATTTATCAATACAAAACCAACCCAACTTTGCATTTATATAAGCCGTTTTACATTCTACATATTTGCATTCACACTTTAATTGCACAGTTCCCAAACGGAGCCTAAGGACACTGTTTGTTAGCATTATAATGGAAAGGAATACCCCCTGGTTTGTTCTTAAGGACACTGGTTTGTTGCCAATAAAATCAAATAACGCCCATTCAAAGGATCCATTATAATTCCAACAAACTAAGGGGTATTCCTTTCCTTAGTTTTTCATTCAAACCAAACATAGCCTAAGGTTCTGAAAATCAATTCAAAAAGAACAAGAAAAAGAAACACACAGGATGTTTTCATTTGCAGAGTGAGAGCACAAATGTTATGGAGTTTATTTTTCTATTAAATTTTTTACCTCATTTGGTTTATTTGTAAAGCAAATGAAGTAATTAAAATGATATATCAAGCAAATTAAAATAAAAAACAAAACAAAAATGGACTAGAATTTGTATTAAGTAACCCTAACTAGTACTATAATGAGAGGATAGTATTACCTAGTTTATTTGAGAAAATCAGTTGAAGATCCTTTCAAGCTGAACTATAATTGATTGGATGATTCTAACCATCAAATAGATGAATTGTTTTACAAAATGTTGACGTTTTAGAAATGATCCAATCTTGTACTTGGTCAATCGATCTAACTGGGTTGATTTTTGGTGTAACTGGGTTGATTTTTGGTGTAAAATCTTCTGTGTATTAGTAATAAATTGAATATGATGGATCAGTGAAAATGTTCATTGGTTTTTCATTATAGATTGCGGCATCTATATAAATGGTAGTCTAAGGACTATCTAATATAAGCCCAAAATACAAATTTAAATGTGCTAGTTTGACAATCTGCTCATGATTGTTAATGGGCTTAGGTCATCTCTGGGCCAGACTGTAGAAATTATTAGTCCTGGATGTGAACTACATCCATTTGGGCAATTAGCCAAGACTGAACCAAATATTGAGGCCCATTTATCAAATGGGTTGGATCATAGCTTAGCATGGATTCCAAGACTGGCCCATGTACATCCCTGCCAACAGAACCAAGAACAAGAACAGTCTTGAAGGTAGCTCTAAGCACCTATGAACCAAGAATAACAGAACCAATGATCCAGTCTCAATTCCGATTTGGATCTGATACATCACAAAACTGTTGGTTTGGTCTACAATCCATCAGTCCATATGGTCGAACTTTGACCCATCTTGAGTTTGTTTATCTATCTATCTAATCTAAGACCAAATCAACTCTTTTCTTCTCTGAGTTGGGATCTGCCCTCAATAAAACAAAAACTCCCAACAGAGTTCCAACAATATCTGAGGCCCTACATATCAGACATGGTAGGTCCCAGTCTTATGGTGAGATGTGTGGTGTCAGATCATGTTGGAAAGTATTGAAAGCATTTTTTTTTCATTGGGGACGGATCCAGTCTATTTTTAGCTTTGTTTTCCAATCCCTTCAAAATTTGAAATCTTCTTTAGAATCTATCTATTGGGAAAAATCTATGATGCAGGAAAGATATGGTATGGGAAGAGTTTTTGCTATATAAAGCGGATACTTGCCTTGGTTTTGATGTTATCATAAAAGTTAATTTTGATTTTATAATGTAAACTTATAGTTTTACCTTTTCTTTGGCCTTTACACTAGTTTTTGGAAAATAAAAGACATCAAGACAAGTATATGGAAACAGAGGTTGTTTGGTCCCATTGCTATTTCTACCTAAAACATTTTGAATCTATCCATTCAAATTGTGAGAAATTAATATGTATTGTCACATCACATGTAGGGTCAAAAAAGAAATGTATGTATGAAACTAATCATTGATTTTTATGATTTTTATGGTTGAAATGTCACATAGACATTTTATGTAAAAACAACAATGATACCAAACACAGCCTAAATCTAATCAAATCCTCCTACCAGCCGATGGTGTCTCCAACAGCTTTGAGGACTGAGATCCACCACCCATATGAATGGTGTGGAACAAATTGATTGGTCTCACAGCCTGTAAAACAGCTATCAAGTTCATCTAATCCTTTCTCTCATTCACTACATCCAGCTCAAAAAGAAAACTGTTACGTGCTTGATTAATATGTCAAAATCGTTAAGACTGTTGGAACACATCAAGACAAGCCTTTTAATGTTTAGGACAGTAACATACCACCATGCTTTCACAACCAACGCCTTAGTGGCTCCACCTTAGGAAGCTCTCTCTCTCTCTCTCTCTCTCTCAAATCAGCCCCCTACAAGATGGTTTCCCACAACATCCCACAGCACATCCCCACCATGTATTGGGAACATCTCCCGATGATAATATGAGAAATGATGAGGCATCATCAAGAGATGCTCCCAATACACGGTAGAGATGTGCTGTGGGGCATTGTGGGAAACTACCTTGTGGGGGGTTGATGTCAACTCCTCTCTCTCTCTCTAGCAACACGTAGCCCTCCTCACGATGGCTCACTCTACCAATAGGTAGCCCTTTCCACAACGATTCACAATCTAAAAGTAAGTAGCCTTTTTCCCTCCAATAGCTTTCACTTGTTCAAGTAACCCTTTCTAATAGTGGTTTCACTCTACTCTAGTCTCCGAGTAGCCTTTTCCATGACAGCTCTTACTCTACTCTAGGGAATCCTCTTTGTGATTCGAGTTTAAGACATGGTGATAGACTCTAATACCATTTTTTTGTAAAATTAGTAATGAGAATGGAGAATGGAACTTATCGTTTTGTGCTTTTCGAACACGGAGTGCAATAGTGTTGTAAAACTGGTACTAAAGAGATTAACAACAAACTGAGAATTTGTAGACTGGAACAGGCTGAGTCATGCCATTTGGTCACTCTCCTTAAAACCAAATTTTTCCTTTACAGTGCAACTAAGTATTTGTATATCGGTTTCCAAGATTAAACAGCCTACAGGTTTCTGGTAGATAGGCACTCATTTACCAATCCTCCATGAATCACTAATGGAAGATGCTCAAAGAAATTGAAAAACAATAGACAGAGAAGAATGTAGTTGTGTGCTATTCTATACCACCGGGTTAATCAACACTCTATTTATAGAGTGCTTTAAGTCACCTGAATGGACACAAAGGTGCCTTTATAGAGAGATGTCTCTCTAGAATAATGTGCAAGCCACCTATTCGAAGAGACAAAGAGACACAAAAAGGAAACATTTAAATAGAATATTATCAAACGATCAAAACAATTAAGTTTGAAACAAATGGTCAAAACATAAAATGAGATATAGTGTAGCGCACATACACACCCACACCCATGTCGCATCGGTTCAGCTCAAATGCGTGCATGTGAAAAGCACCCCAAACCCCCCACAAGCATGTAAATAGTGTATAGTGTATTTTTCTCCTACAGGTCCCTACCCCATAGGGATAGCAATAAGTGTAGTAATATACTCAAGTCCACTTCTATTCCCAAGCAATGTGAGACATGAGGACTTTACATGCTTTAAGAGGCTATAAGAAGACAAAAAACATACAAAAACCAATCCATACTACTATTAAAAGTGTAAATGATAGTGTAGAACATTTGTTTGACCAAAGTACTCCAATTTCTGAATTTAGTCCCTCTTTAATTGTAAGGACAAAAATGTAATTTGAACAACCATTTTTTCCTCATTAAGTCTTATATTTAAGGTATTAATATCCATTAACATTCATTGAATCCTATTCAATTCCCTTTCATTAAGTCTTATGTTTAAAGTATTAAGTCTCATTTTTTCACTAAAATCTATATTAATTAACCATATTAAAAAAAGATAAGTGTCATAAAGAATAATTTTTTTATTGATGATGGAAATAAAATGTGAATTTAAAATCAACCCAAAAATAGAGTTGTTTTCTTATTTGATGGAAAGTCAATAATTCAACCTTTTTGGATCAAATGTGTCAATCCAGATGTTGTAATTAAATAATAATAATAATTAAAAATATAAAAACATACAAAATATAAAAAAAAATACAAACAAACTGTAAAAAACATTTGGGTACATATATAATTGCATATATTCATCATATTAAACAAAAATAAATATGACAAATAAGAATAATTTGTATAGACATAAAAATATAAAAAAAAATACAAACATTATTTATTATCATCATCATCATTAAAAACTTCCACGTGCAGAATACGTATACACTTATAAAACTAAACCAAAAGACAACAAAAGATGAGGGAATTCAAGATTCTCATCTTGTAAATCTTCCCTCCAATAAATCAGAATCCAACACATTTTTTTACTGTTGGAAAGAGTCAAGTCAAACCCTTTAACATTTAAGACCAACACAAAAATATAGAACATGTTAAAGCAGGCAAATCATCCATGGTCCAATGTGGTCAAAGGACTGGCCACGGGACAGTTTGAAACCATTGATTTGAAAGATCCACAAAATATCCTACCCAATTTCTTAGAAATCTACCTTAGTGATACGTTCTATAACAATTTCTGTTCATTAAAAATTTGAAAACTAGACTAAAGCATTATTTTTTTCAAAATTTTGTAAGATTCAACTCACACACTATATGTTTCTTTTGTTTTTGTTTTTTTTTTGTTACCATATACATGATCAATCACTAGGGTCCACCTTCTCAACTCATACACTATTAATCATATCCACTGAGAAATTGCGGGCCTTGATAGAGGTTTGCTTCATCTGCAATCCAAGGCAACTTAGGCTATGGATTTACTATCTGAGCAATCTTTAACTCGATGATGATTTCATATATCTTATTAGGATATTCTGAGACTCCGTTCCATCAACCAATCATTCTTCACAAAAGGTCATTTTTCTCTATGTGTCCTACCTGATGTTGTTGATTTTTAGTATAGGGGAATACAATATTCTATAGTTTATCAGCATTGTTGGGATTCTCTTGGTGATGAACCAGTTTTCCTGATTTAGGGTTCGTCTGGTTTGTAGTCGGAATCAGAATCGAAATCCTCTAGAATTGGAATCAGAATGGTCCATTCCCATGGTTGGTTCAGGCAGGAATGGGAGTGGAAATTGAAATCAATAGGAATAGGATTTTATTCCCAAATCCCAAGGGAGGGGCAAGGAAAGGCCATTCCCTCAAATGAGGGACAGGAATGGAAATGGGATTCTGATTCCATCCAACCAAACAGTTGGAATGGGAATAGCCCATTCTGATTCCGGTTCCAGACCCCTATTCCCATGAACCAAACGGGGCCTTAGTTTTATTTTCTACACCCATCCAAATAGTAGTAAGGTCTCTTTTGAGGCAAAATTCTAGTAAATCATATGAAGTCTCTATTGGATAAATTTATTAGCCCTTTTCAGAATGCTTTCACGCCTAGTAGTAGGGGTGTCAATTGGACAGAATTTGGTCCAATCCAATCCAGTCCATTGTGAGTCCATTACAAATGCACTAGGTCCAATCCAATCCAATGTCCATTTTGGACCAGTCCAATTCAATGCCTGGACCGTCCAATCTATTCAAATTTGCTTTAATTTAGATTGGTTCCAACCCAAATCCTTGATACTTATATTCTTATCTTCTATCAATGGACCGGATATTGGCTTAATCCAACCCAATCCAATATAAATTCATTATGGATTAATCAAGTTCAATCCAATCCAATAAATACTATGGACCATTAAGTTTGGACTGATCCAATCCAATATGTCTTGTTGGTCGGTCCAATCCGACCAAATTGAATTTGATTTGGACGAGGTCCAACCCAAAACCGGTCCATTGACACCTCTATCTAGTAGATTCATAACAACTAATGTTGTTATTGCTCATGAAATATTTATTGCATACAATGCAAAGGCAAAAGGATAAGACTTATCTAAAGCTTATGACCAATTTGAATGGCCCTTTGCAATGAAGATTTTGGATTTGTTGGATTATTTTTCATTAATTTATCATTGTATTAGCATTGTCCCCATTGTCCCCATTCTTGTATTTTTTATCCACTGAAATTCTTTCTCATTTACTTACATCTTACTTGGAAGATGGAACCCTGAGATGTATAAGATTTGAATAGATATTCCTCTAATGAAATTGATATTATCAGGATATCCTCATTGCCTAATTTAGTGGGTGGTTTAATTGGACAGATTGTGAATTTTCAAAAATCTTCTATTTGTTTTAGCAACGGGTAAGAAATCATATCGCTTCCTCTCTTGGTTTTAGGGTTAGGGGTGTCGATTGGACTGGATTTGGTCCAATTCAATCCAGTCCAATGCGAGTCAATTACAAATGGACCAGCTTCAATCCAATCCAATGAATAATTTGGACCATTTTGGATTGGTCCAATTTAATGTTTGGACCGTCTAATTTGTTCAAATTCATTTTAATTTAGATTGGTTTCAACTTAAATCCGGTTCATTGACACCTATATTTTTATCTCATATCAATGGACCAGATATTGGTTTAATCCAACCAAATCCAATATAAATTTATTACAGATGGACCAGGTCCAGTCTAATCTAATAAATATTTTGGATCGAATTGGTCCAATCCACTATATCTTTTTGGCCCATCCAATCTGTCCAAATTGATTTTGGACCGGACGGGATACAGTCCAAAACCGATCCATTGACACCCTTAGTTAGGGTGATGCAAATGAATGAGAGGTATCTCGGTGGGCCATTATTTTTTTGGACGATCCAAAACAGGTAGTTGGTCAAAATTGATTGAACGGGTGAAAGCAAAGTTAAAGTGGATGGAAATTGAAACTTAAGTCAAGCTGACAGGTCTGTTGTTGTTATATCAGTGCTTGAAGCTATCCCTACTTATCCAATGCATACTTTTATTTTGCCTAAAACTATTTGTACTAAATCGGATGACCGTTGTCGTGATTTCTGGTGGGATCATTCTATAGAGGAAAGGAAAACTTATATGATTTCATGGAAATTTAGGTTGTATTTGGAAACTATGTAAATAAGTGTTGAATGTAAATATGTAGAGTGTAAATGATCCATATAAATTGTAAAGTTGGGTTAGTTTTGTATAGACAAATTTACTTTCGGTTGCATTTGATTGCAATGCAAACGTAAATATATACACTATATATTTATCTATTTTTCGGTTCATGAATGCAAATACGGTTCACAATTTAAACCATTGTTTGCATTCATCTTGTTTGTTTGAAATCGGTGCAAAGTGTGGGCCCATCATTAAATGCTCCAACTATCTTATGTGTTAGGCAGTGTATGCCCTTAGCTCTAATCAGATTAATGTACTTTTGACATTTATTGTAAATGAATAAATAGTACATAATTGATTTATATTATATATGGTGTGTTTCTGTGTAATACCCTTAAACTGGACACTTATAAGACTCGTATTAGTTTAGAATCTTCACAGCCATTGGATAGACCTAGAGAGGTTTATCTTGCCAAGGCTAACACTAATGTGCTGCCAAGTCGGTTGGAGTGGCTTGTCTCAGCTACCAGGGTGAGACCTAAAGCACATTAGTGTGGGTTTGTTTGAAACCCTGAACCGAACCATTTTTTAATGATGCCTTGGACCTTGGAGACAGATGGGCAAAACTGAAATGTTAAACCTAACCCCTAGACTCGATTATGGTACTACACTAGGTGTTGGATTGGGTTGTCTTTGATATGCCAATCAATGAGATCCTTAGCGGAGGTCAAAACCTGGGTATGTTGGGGCAGTCTAAGAATTCACTTGAGTGGGTGATAATAGTGACAGAATCAGCCCCTATGTCGAACAAAGTGAATGATCGGGGAATGCACTCTCTTTGATGGAAACCTAAACTATCGGCAGTTGATTTCAAACTTGTTGAGATTTGTTTTGCAAAATATGTTTATATAAAAATATACATATATATTATGATTTCACAAAATATTTGCAAAAGGTTTTAATTCCCGAGATCCATGTGAGCAAAGAGTGGAACACTGCACCTTGCAGCCGAGGGAGAGGTCCTCTCTTATCAGGCAATATTTGATCATTATAAGCTGAGAGGTTAAGTTTAAGACCTTTTAGGGTTTATACCTAATGGACTAATCTCACATAAGTCCATAGTCCTTGGGCCTTCATAAGGTGGCTAGACCCAAGGACCATTTAGTGTAAATGTTGGATCTCTTAAGAGCCCATACTGATGGACTCAGGGGTTCACTGTCTTCAGTAGTGAATTCGACCAGGCCTTGTAACAGGGGCTAGGCTGAACCCATATGGCTTTTGCGGAGATCAATGTTAGGGTCTCATGCCATACAAAGAGAGTCAAACTAGCTAGCAACTTAAAGGGGAAGTGAGCCTAATAACTTAATGGGCCTAAAGCCCAATTCAAACTGGGCTAATTAGATTAGTTAATAGTGGGGGAATTTCATATTAGATCTACTTCTATATCAGCAAGAGGATAAGATATGTCTTATCCACTTAAGAGTTCAGATCAAAATAAAGATTTAGATCAAAGAACCCTTTCCTGATAGGATTATGAAGTTGATCCAGAGAAGTTATAAATAGAGGGAGAAATCCTTCTATTAAACATTTTTTGCAAATCCCAGATCTTCTCTCTGTTCTTGCCGCCCTACCCAATTCGATCTCTATTCTTGGACTGATCAAGAAAGGTTCTTGATTCTGACTCGTGCTTGAAGAATCAGATCTGAAGTTGTGCTCACATCCCCTGCGTGATCCTTGCTGAAGGATTGCAATTCTTGCTAAAGAATTGCTTTACTGATCCTACCTCACCCTAAGCTATGTCATCTTCAGTGGAGGTGGGATTTGGTACCCTCTTTGGGTGTGAACACCTACGTTGGAAGCTACTTGCGTGGATTCCGTATCAGGTATAACCCTCCCTTAATCTTGGTTTCAGATTTGGTTCGGTTTGTTTCAAGAACGAATCTTGAAAAATGCAATTTTTCTAAATCCAGGAATAGGATTCCCGAAAGGGAGAAAGAAAATTTTGAAATTTCGCCCAGCCACCTTGCATGGTTCCGCCATCCATATGATGGATCTCCCTTCTCTTCATTATGCTCAAATGCCTTAACTTTGGTCAAAAAGATTAACACAAAATTGTATCCAAAATATAGGTACAATAATGCTCTCTTCTTAGAGTACAAAAGTGTTAGAAAATACATTTTTGCTCTGATAATCATTACTTTTTTATGTATCAAACAAACACTCGTGAACACAAGCAGGGTACATAAATACCCTGGTTCGGCGTTTGTATTACAAACAAACGGAGCCTTCTTACCAAATAGACTTTTAGTTGTAATGGATGCAAACACGAATTCCAATAAAGCATGTCTTTTTTTATCAAAAGCCTACTTGAATACAAATTTACTTCTTTTTTTATTAATGTACTTTTACAGCTTATTATCAATGTAAATATGCATTGGAAAATGTGTTTTCTGCCATTTTTCAATGCATAAATGTAATGTTGTCAAACACAGGCAAAAGAGAACTAGAGTGTAAATTTACCTGAAATAGGATTTACATTCCATTTGCATCGTTTCCAAGCGCAGCCTTAAGGAAGCGGATTCAATGTTCAAAATTTTGATACGATACACCCTATATCAAGCATATTATATCATACTGGGAGTTATTTGAAACCTCAAATAAGAGGTTTTTCAAACTTTTGACCATTTTCTAGGGATAGGCATACTTAAAACCGACCCCTTAATGCAATTTTGAAATAAAAACTAAAAATGCAAAATTATTAAGTAGTGAAACACCAATATGCGTGTATCAATACTTTAAATCATGTGGATTGGAATTTTATAATGCTTCATCAAGGAATCAAGCACAAGTGGCTAATTAAATTTCTATGGCGATTTCTAACTTTGAAGTCAGCATTGTGTGTGAAAATACTTGGATTGCCCAAAGACTCAACAATATTTCCACCATTTGGGTTGGTTTGTTGTGTTGTAGAGAACTTAAAAATGGCTTTATGGCTGGTGGGCAATGGATGAAATGTGAATATTTTACATGACCAATGGGGGTGGGTTGAGTAGTGTTTCTTGATCAATCTTTAAATACACTTGGTTCAACTGGAAAAGTTGCTAATTATATAAATCATGGAATCATGGAACTATAGTACTCTATAGGATAGCGACATGATCTGTTATGGCTTGGTTAATGATTCCCTCTTGAATCTTTTACTAATATTGAACTGCCAATCTTATTCACTCCATTAGATGATCGCCTGATCTGGTTTACACTCCACATGGCCGATACATTATCTCAAAATTGGAATCAGAATTGAAATTGGAATTGGAATCAGAATCGGAGTGGTTTATTCCCATAGTATGTTTGATTCAGACAGGAACGGAAATGAAAATTAGAATCAACAGGAATGGGATTTCATTCCTAAGAGAGGGTGAGGGAATGGACATTCCCTTAAATGGGAGAATACCATCCCACTAGGAATGGGAATGGGATTCCAATTCCACCCAACCAAACATTGGAATAGCTCATTCCGATTCCGATTCCAAACCCCTTTTCCCACGAACCAAATGGGGGCCTAATTCTTTCATGCATGAGGAAATGAAATGGAGGCATTTCTGGGCAACTGAAGGTATTGTCACCATCTATTGAACTTTTTATTTGGAAATGTGAATTTAGAATGGCTTGCTTACATGAAGCAAACTTAAGCACTATGTGCCCATTGACCCTTTTTGCCCATTCTGTAGGGAAAAGATAGAAACTCTCCTCCATATACTATTCTTTCGTCCAAGGGTGGTACTTGTATAGTTTGGTTTTTAATGTAATTCAGGCCTATTGTTTTGTCATAGTTTGATGTGCTAGATTTCATGTTGTTTGTGAGAACCCTTCCTAAAAGAATCACTTCTCATGAGATTTTCCAAGTCCTTCAGCGAACAAGTCAATCCGAGCTCTTGAAGAGTGACCCCCAAAGTTACCCGAGCCACCTTCTACCGCTGACGCCCCTCCGCCGGTGGTGTTGTCCATGGCCCAACCCTGGCACCGTAGCCCTAGCAAAAGTTCAAAACCCTAGCAGAACCCTAGTGCACTAAGGAGGCCACCTACATTAAAAAACCCTAGTGTTTTAAGTTCTCTACAGCCCTAACCATGACCCAACACTGGCACTGAAAGTGTTTTAGCACAAGTTCTTTTTTAACCCCAAACTTTGTTCCAAGTGGAGGGGAGGCCACCTAAAATTTTACTAAAACCTAATCAAAAATAGATCAAGAACAAAGGGTAGGGCATATGATAGTGGATAGCTCCCCAATTAACTAGGGAATTAAAAATAGATTCCCTAGTTCTCCAATTAACTAGGGAATCTGCTGCTCTATTAGCTTCCCTATAAACATGTGAAATGACAACGTTCGTGTGTCTTAATAATAATCTGATTTTTAATCAGGTCCACCAATCCATTATCACACTCAATTAAGATTTGATTCCAATTAAAGTCCAAGCAAAGCTTTAAACCATCACGTAGTGCACAGGCTTCAGCTGTGCATTACTGTATATGTCGAGTAGACTTTTACGTCTAATGGTTTTGGTCATTTTTTATTTTTTATTTTTTATTTTTTTTGTCAAAATAGGTCGTCCATTCGATTTAAACAGTCGGACCATTTGACTCGGGTACCGGACCCCTGATCAATTCGTTGTTCGGTTCAATTTTAAAACCTTGGATCACACCCCCTCCTCCCACCAAACCTGGGTTCGCTCTAGAAGCTCCATCAGTGCTCAGTTTGACCATACCACCTTGGATAGGAGGTTGCCATTTAATCCACTTGACAGAAATGGTTTTAAGAGCCTCAGTCTGACTCCATGGTGGACTATCTTCTTAGGATCAAGACCAAAGTTGGTCTTTTATCTGCAGTGAGAAATTCTCTATCCATTCAAGATCTTATTCTCTATACATTTGGCGGCCTCAATATGAATCTCTAGAGGTCTCTGTTACTAGGGCTGCAAGTCAGGTTGGGTTAAGTCGGGTTGAGGCTAACCTTAGCCCAATCCTAAATTCTAAACCCCCAACCCTAATCCTAACCCAATCCTAACTAAATTCCTTCAACCCTAACCCAATCAAGCCCAACCCAAAGTCTTTGGGTTGGGTTGGGTTCAAGTTGGGCCCAACCCAACCTTCTTTCCATCTCTTAAAATCCTGTAGAAATCCTTAATCTTAGATCTTAACTCAACTTTCATTTTATATTTAATCATATGTTTTATTAGTGATGAGGGGCATTTTGGTCCTACCATACAAATAGCGACATGTGCACGTTGTCGATAGCGCAACGCCAAGTCAGCAGGATAGCTCGACAAGACAACACGTGTCATCCAACATCAGGAGGACGGCCGAGCTGAGGTGAGCACCAGCTAGGTCAGCTCGCCCAAACTGTTATGCGCGTGCGCCACTACCGCAACTATGAGGACAGCTCGCCACATCGTACGCCACAAGACAAGCAGGCGAATTGTAACCACTGCGCGAATCTATGAACTAACATATCAGCATGCCTTATATTGCGGAAACAGCTCCGCCAAAGACTCAAAGGCATTGCCCAAAACACCTAAGCCCCAAGAAACTATAAAAGGACTTCCAATCCAACCTAAAAGGTATGCACACTGAGACACTTAAGCTCTCTCACATTCTGAAGAAATCCTAAGCACTTACTTAAGCATCGGAGTGTTCTCCCTGGTAAAAATCTACCTAGGCACTCTCACCTTTCTGTCCCTACAGTTCGCTCTAGCTCGGACGCACAAGCATCAACTCAGCCGTGCAGCTCGGCACTGCCAAATTGGAACCAATTCAAGCCCAGCCACAAGACACGAGGGAACAACCAGATTGCACATCATCAATTAGTATTTGTTTATTGATGTTTTTATTGGTTCATTAAGTACAAAATTCAAAAAAAAAAGTGTTTGAAATTACTATAGTTTATTATGATGACTTATAATATATCTTTTATGGGAAGCAAGCTATGGATGGCAAACAACAGAGAGGAGATAAAGAATAAACTATTCAGAAAACATAAAATATGTTATCAAGATTTTAGTATTTCCAATTAGGATTAAGTGAAGTAATTATCTTAAATGAAATAAATGATAGTATGTAGTGGTGGCTATACAACTATCATGCATCTAATCAAATCAATGTATGATATAATCATATATATAACATATATTTATATATGATATGTACCTTAGAGTCGGGTTTGGGTTAGGTCAAGTTGCCCGAAGGGTCAACCCTAACCCAACCCGAAGTAAAGTCGGGTTCATAAATTTCAACCCTAACCCTAACCCAAATATCAACCTGACCCAACCCAACTCGACTATTTTGGGTTGGGTTTGGGCTAACCCGGCCCAAGTTGTAGCCTTATCTGTTACACTCAAAGCTGAAATTACCATGGGTTATGTTAAAAGTTAAAAGTATTAGCCAAGCCTGGTTGTTAGGGATGGCAATGGGGCAGGTATGGGGTGGGTAACCCCCTCCCCGCCCCGTGGCTAAAATCCCCGCACCTATCCCCACCCCGTCCCCGGTATCAGGGTAAAAATACAACACCCATCCCCGGCCCTATCGGGGATGGGGAATCCCTGACATATACCAGCCCCGCAACCAAAATTCTACCTAGAAAGTTGACCATTTTTTAGAAGCTCGTTGACCAAATTAAATTGTAAACATTCTTTCCATTGCCCATTTCAGATTTTCAGCAATGAAGAATTATCAATACATAAGAACTTTTTTTGAAACCTACATAAGAACATATATACAGGATAGCCAAAATCACCAAGATGGAGGAGTTTGGTGTGGTGACAGAAGTGAATACTAAGAGTACCAAGAAACACAGTGAAGATCGAAGAATGAAGGAAGATTGGGAAGTCTGCTGCTACGGCCGCGGCAGTGCCCGACGGTCAGCGGACGAACGGAGAGCAAGAAAGGAAGAAAACGCTAAGAGCCACACTGTTGTTGATATGTTACAAACTAGGTTGTTAGATTCATTACAAATGGAGAGATGAAGAATGAAGAGTGATTGAGTGAATCACTGATTCATTGTGAAGATCGAAGGAAGACTGCCAGACTGAGAAAGTGAGAAGTCTCGAAGACGAAGACTAAACTGAAGAGTGAATCACTGCAATCGTGCAATGGTTGGCGGTCGGTGGTTCCTCTATGCTATGGTGGCGGCGGTGTCCAGCAGTCGGCGGTTGTGCGAAGGTTGAAGGAAGACTCAGTGACTCTGTCTCTGTATGTGCGAACTACGAAGGTTGAACTTTGAAGGAAGACGAAAAGTAGCGGCTAACTCCTAACCTAATACTTAATACCTTAACACATTATATATAAGGGTATATATGTAAATCACAATCGAGGTCGAGGCGGGTTTGGGGATTTATAAGCAGATCCCATCCCCACCCTATCCCTAGTCCGAGGAAAAAGAAAATTCCCCGAACCTGACCTGTATGCATTTGTAATCGGGGGAAAATCTGCCCCATTCGGGGCGGGTCAAATCGGGGACCCGGTTTTGTGGGTAGAATTGCCATCTAGGGGATGGGCTACCTATGGTTATGGGGATGGGGATGGGATTTTTTTTTTTTTTTTGGGGGGGGGGGGGGGTTGAGAAGGACCCCAACCGATAACTTGGATCCCCAAATTTTGACTTGACCCTTCTCACGTGCAAACTTATTATTTATTTATAACAAAGAAAAAGTTATAAATTAAAAGGGTAAATTACTAAAACCTCCTCTAAGGTTTTTGAGCATCACTGTAACCTCGATACAATTGAAAATGGACTCCTCCCCCTCTCTTAAAATTGTCTACCAAGAGCCACAAAAATGTCCAAAATACCCATAGTATTACTATAGTTACTATTGAGGCTGGTTTCTATAGAAAAAATTAATACAAATTCTATGAACAACAAGAAAAAGGAAGGCAAATTGAAGTTTTTAGCTTTACCTTTGAGCAATTGATATGAAGTGCAAACTTGAAAAATAAAACAAATTCATAAAAGATATTGGAACTTTGAAAGGGCTTGGAGTAGTGATTCATGCGAAACAGAAATTTGGAAAATAAACATTTTTGTCAAAAGTACCATATGAATATTTTGAACATTTTCATGCATCTTTTTAGGGGATTCTAAAAAGAGGTAGGGATGCAAATGGATTAGATCAAGATCTGATCCCATCTAAGACCCAATCCTATTTGGTCGAATTTGGATCACCCCTGTTTGGATCTTCGGATCGAATTGGATAATAGGATCCGATCAGAAATCAGTTCGGTTATGGATCCTGGGCCAAAATGTTCCTGGGGTAAAACAGAACCGGTTTCCTGGACGGTTCCTGGGCCAAAATGTCCGTCCATCCAACTCAATAATGGTTCGAAAATCATGGTTTTATGCTTTTGGATTTTCACTATTCAAAGGTTTCTTCTACTATGGGCTTTATTCGAGCGTGTGCGGTATGTTCCTTTTTTTTCATTTTCTGCTTTTGTGTGTGTGTGTGTGTGTGTGTTTGATCTTCTTCTTCAAGATCCTCCAAAACAGTCTAAGGTTTACCACCATTTTATTTCTTCCTTTTTGTTTTATATTTGGGTTTTCTTGTGCAATGTTTTTTTTTCTTACAAGACGATGTGCTTTGTTTCTTTCTTTGATTGCATCTATGTTTAGCTCCGTCTCAAAGTGAAACTTTGGACTCGATTTTTTGATTTTTTTTTCCAGTTTGGTGGATTTACCGCCAATTGTTTCTGTGTTTAAAGACACTTTGGATATTCTTTAAAGGTTTTGGAATCCCTTGCAATGTCCACCGTTCACATGACTATGACTACAAAGTTATTTCGTCTAATTATTGACATCTAGAAAAAATGACACAGAAACGGAACCATTATGGCCACCGGTTTCTAGGTTGATAGTTCAATCGTTTGGTTTGAACAGATGGCATGTTCTAACAACAAAAATTAAAAAATAAAAAATAATAATTGAAAATAAAAAATGGCCAAAAACCGTTGAACGGATTGACGGTTCAATTGCCTGGGTCAATGGGCCGTTGACTGATTCAACGATTTTTGGCTAGGGACAGGGCTTGGAGTAAAACGGAACCAGTTGCCTGGATGGTTCCCAGGCCGAACGGTCCTACTGTCTGGGTCAACTGGGAATTTTCAATGTAAAACAAATGACAATTATGAAGTATAACTCAGAACTATCACTGTATGATTGTATTCTTTTATATGAGATGTTTTACTAAAGCAATATTTAAAAAACGAGCACATGATAATATAAGTGTTTATGAGTTTCAACACTTAAATAGTTATGGTTGCAAATTTCTGATTAAAAAATGATTTATTGCAAAATAACAATAACAATGTTACAATTCCATTTCAGCATATGCGAACCCTCCGCTAGTTATTAGGTTATTACAAAACTAACCGGGTTTTGACGGGTGGCGGGTTAATTTGCACTTTGGTGAATGCACGGTGGGAAACGTTCTATCAAAAGCATAAACCGATATCGAAACTAACCGTAGATCAGATGGTTGAAATTCATCTGATCAAGTAGATTCTCGGTGTAGTCCGTTCTCACTTAAGTCGACCCCACCAAAGTCGGCAATCACTGATCCCAAGGCTCCAGACCTAAATCAATTCAATGAACACCTACGTCGCAGTCGTAATCGTAGATCCGATGAAGCAGCTGGGTTTTAGTTAAAATAAAAAAAAAAAAAAGAAAAAGGAATTTAAAAATTGCAAATAAGGGTCCCGCCAAACGGCAATTGACAATTGGACATACACAACCCTAAAAAGGATCGTACATGTCTCGTATAGGATAAGCTAAGCTGAACGCAGAGGCAGGGAAGCCGATCGAGACGAGCCGAGCCGAGTGGAGGTGGGTTCCACATGAGTGGGACGTCAGACCCGGCACGTTGGTGGGTACAGACCACAGAAGTAGAAGGAATTTGATGTCTGCTTTCTGGTCAAAGAAGAAGTTGGAGACAGCTGCCACCCTGACCTGACTGACATCGATCAAATAAATTTAAAAAATGAATGAAAGAAAACAAATAGTAGAATGAACCAGGATTTGCTGGGCCTGGACGAGGCAACCACAAGCCACCTAGTAATCAGGGATTTCAGTGGGTCGGGTCAATTTCCGAGCACGCACTGCCCCGACTCCATCGGGTCAGCGTATGTCATAATTAATCGGGTTTTAGGTCGAGTTATGGACGGAGCGGACCTACATTGAACCAACCCGTTGCCAACGCAGCTTTAAAAAAAATTAAAATGTATGTATATATAGGTGATGAATATGGTGTAGTTATACAGGAATCTGTCAATGGGTCGGGTCTACCCGATTCGATCGAAACGATTACATTGGTTCAGATTTTGTCTCGATTAGGGACGATAACGGATCGCATCAGATCCAATAGTACATATCCTTATATTCGATCCAATTTGATTCGAATCTGAATTCATCAAGGATGTTGGGTATCCAAATTTGATCCAATCCTATTCAAATTCTGAAATTTTTAATAAATTATTAATAACAAAACATAACAGATTATATAAAGAAAAAAACAAATTTTTTCAACTATTTTCATCATATATTAATATGTATGTATATTTTTGTTAAAAATATTACAAAAAATACAATATAAACATATTTATAAATAAATACTTTTATAAACATATATAGGTCAGACTGGATCAGATAGGGAGGTGATCCGATTTTTAATCAGATCCTATTATCCCTTATCCGATCTGATCCAATCTGAAAACCCGATAAAAATAGGATCGAATCGGATTGGTTCTGGTTATTGCTTGTTCCAAATTGATTCAAACCTAAGCCCATTAGGTTTCCTGATTTTCTTATACTTTTTATTATAATATATTTGATAGATAATATATTTAATTAAAATCATTTAATTTATTAACATATAAATAATTTACTCTTAGATGCCATTTTTATTAAAGTTATATTATGAAAAATATTTTATTAACATATATATAGAGAGAGAGATAATGGGGTCGAGTTTAAGGCTCACACTTAAACAATAGGATCATTATTCCACAAAACTCTCACAAGTGGCACATGACGTGACAAGATTCTATTACGTGGAAAAATTGGTGCTTCTTTTTCTATTTTTAAGTCACAAAAATTAAACCCCCAAAAGTTTCACAAAAGAAAAAACCAAAAACAAAAATGAATGCTTTGGATTCCTTCAAGTTCGAAGCTCGAGTAGCCAACACTCTCCCACGCTTGAGGGCTTTTTCGTCAGTACATTTGCAAGTGGATATATTACTATAATGACCAAAATGGCCCTATATATTCCCCTGCACCCGATTTGCCCTTCCACCTTCCCTCTTTAGCTGCTTTGTCAGAAAAATGCTAACCTAAACGGAGGATCATCATTTTTAGGTAGTCCCTAACATCTAGTGCAGCAAGTGATATCCATTGTGTGAACTTGTATTCGAATCCATTAATCCAATGCAATCAAAGCAATCCAAATTCAATCCGGATGTAATATAGATCTATTCCAATTTAATCTAATATGATTCAATGCAATTCAAACATGCAAAATTATGTATATTTATTAATGTTATTTTAAAATCATTTGTCTTGATATAAATTAAGGTTCAACTAACAAAGACATGACAATGGAAAGTATCATAGACTTTTTCAATAAAGTATGTATTTGGTTCCCTTTACTTTTATTAAATGTATTTGTGTGGCTGTAAAATTGAAAAAAGCAATTAATGAGAGCATTTATGATATATAGTCACCATTAGTCACTACATCAGTAAAATACCAATAAACGTCTATTCATTGAGGAAAGTTCCAAAGTAAAGCTTCTTGCAGTGGGAGAGACGCACAGAAATACATGTTTGTTTTTTACAAACATTGATATGTATGGATGTGCATAATGAGACATTTGCTGATTGGGTGTCTATGTGGCAATGTTTATTCAATAAATATAAATGGAATCACACACATACAAAATATCAAATTTATTTTTAATTGTTTTATTAATATAATATTATTATTAGAAAAGATAATATATGATATTATTATGAATTTTAATTTAATTTATTAATGACATTCAATATACAAATCCATCTTAAATCCAATGGATAGTGTTCATTCCACTCGAATGTTAACAGAACAAATTTGGGTCTAGGAATATCAAAAAATCAAAAAAAAAAAAATCCCCCTTCGATGAAGGATGCAAACATCCATTCATTCAAAAGCTCTATTTGCCTCTTGCGCTTCTGTGAGTTTGTCTTTTTTATATATTACATCAAAACTAATTTGAAGAGTCCAATTGCGCATTGCATAACTACTTCCTTTAGTAGCATTCACTAATTTGGCACCTAATTTGAAGAGTTCAGTTGCATAACTACTTCCTTTAGTAGCATTATAGGATCTCCTTTATTTTTCATTGGTTCATGTTTAACAAAGTTTATTTATATTTTTTTGTAAAGTATATTTATCATTAAAGACTAACAATATTGCTTCTTATTCAGTTCACGTTTAAGTATATTTCCGCAATTTCCATAAAATGCACCAAGGATTTTACCTAATTTAAAAGCCATATTTAGATGTAGGCAATTTTGAGATACCCCTAATAACCAACCAACAAAAGTGTTTTTCCTTTATGTAGACCTTATTGCAATTAGGGGTGCAATTTGAGCGGGCCCAGCCCGAGCCCAATCGACCCAACCCGAAATTTTACATGGGCTGGGCTTGGGACCAAGAATTTTGGCTTTTCTATTTTTTAAGATAAGCTTGGGTTTAACCCTTAAATAGTCTGAACCCGACCCAACTATACACGTTCATACATATATGTATATATATTTGATTAAATGCATACATACATGTGTAATCATCTATAATTTTAGAACGAATTCATTGACCAACCCGAGCCCAGCACAGGTCCAAGCCCAACCCAGGCCCAAACCCAACTCAAGTGCATCAAATTATGATGCAGGTTGGGATTGGGTTAGGAAGATCGGGCTTGACCTCGGGTTGTATCAATGATGGAATTTTTTTTTCTTTGTGCCAACATATAATTTGATTGCACATTCAAAAGGGGAATGCTCAGAAGGATGATTGCATCCTAGAACAAGTGAACATAAACTCAAGAATATCCAAGTTTATCTCATCCATCTACGACCCTACTAAAATCTAAACCGTCCAAATCTAACATGCTTTGGGGTTTTACCAACTGCTAAATATGGAGCATTAGGCATTTTCGAGTTCAAATTGCTAAAATGCTAAAATCAACCCGGAGAATAAATTGGTTAGGGGTTCGATTCCCAGGTCGAACGGTTGGCCTGTTATGACAAAAAAATAAAAAATGGTCAAAACCATTGAACGATTCGAATGGTTCAATTTCCCAAATCAACAATTTACTGATCAAATCAATGTTTTTTTGCAAATATCCAATTTTGAGAAAAATGGACCAATTCTAGGTTTTTCGATCTGACCATCCAATCAGATCCAATTTTGAAAACCATGCCTAATCCAATTTATCAAGTTTCTTGCCTGCTTATTTAAGCAGAGAATTGTACTCTAAATGAAATTGCCTCTAAGAAATCTAAGTACCAGTTAATGATGATATTCTCACCCTTCCAAATATTTCCATACATATTGAATGAGATATTAATTATATATGGCAAAATATTGAATGAATTGGGTAAATACCAACTCTTTCATGATGATTGTGGATCTAAAGAGGCCAAATTTTTTGATAGGAAAAATACCTTCAAGCTGGTAGAGAGAAATTGAGAAATACTTAATTTAAGTATTTCCCTTGTCAGCACTTTGGATAGGCCAAGACCTAAGAGTATCGTCTAAGGAACCCTTTGATTATTCATGATGTCACCCTTCTAAAGACTCAAATATTATCCGATTACCCATTTCACCTAAAGATCAAATCATCTATAGTTCTACATGTAGTATAAGGCCAAACATGATTCACCATGTCAGTTTCATACAGTGAAGTCCCACATGTCATGTCATGATGATGTGGTTTTTCATGATTATTCATGGATGCAGATATGAAGGTCCCATTCGCTTTTCTATATGTTATTTATCCAAGTAAATGCACTTATTCATATAAGTGTTTTTCAGGAAATATTTATCTTGATAAGTGCATTTATCCATGTTCTTTTATTTTCAGATTAATAAGACAATGATCGATTTATCCATAAAAATTCATTATTAAAAGGGGCATTTTTTTCTCATTCAAGTGTTGACAATTTTCCTCAAGTGTGAAAGTTATTTATCCACTTACGAGATAGTCGGGTAAGTGATACCCGGGAAAATAAATCTTCCTTAATCCCTACATAAATATGAAAAAAGAACATAAGGTTCTTGGTCAATGGGAACCAAAATCCCATTGACTAACTCCCCCCCCCCCCCCTCAAAGTCTGAAAAAAGAACACTCCCAAAATGTTATCACTGTTATGTGGTGTATAAGCTATGGTGTAACAATACAAATTGGTGACTATATTTTAGATATATGGAGTAGCAATGTTATTGGCCACCTAATGAAGTGATTATTGCTTTAACCTTTCCAACAAAAAAAAAAATCGATTATTTCTTTGAATCATATATATAAAAAAAAAATCTTTTACATGAAGAAGTCAAATCTTATTTTTATTGTATAAGAAATTATTTGATCAGTCTAGCTGTTAGAATCATTTGCACTTTATATGAGTTTAAACCTTCTATCAGGAAGTCTAGCTGTTAGAAATTATTTGAACTCATTCTATCAGGCAGTTTGCAATAAGATTATAATTTAAAAGGGTCTACCCATGCACCATTTATCATTACATAAAATAGCGTTCTATCTTTTTACATGTTTTGCAATGTTTCTACTATGTCTATGTTTTTTTATAATATTTTCGTATGACATTTTCACATGTTTCCTATAGGCTACGTTTGGAAACGATGCAAATGGAGTGTAAATTCCGGTTCAGGGTAAATTTACACTCTGGTTCACTTTTGCCCATGTTTGGCAACGTTACATTTATGCATTGACAAATGACAGAAAACACATTTTTCAATGCATATTTACATTGATGATAAGATGTAATAGTACATTAATAAAAAGCAATAAATTTGCATTCAAGTGGGTTTTTGATAAAAAAAAAAAGCATATGCTTTATTGGAATTTGTATTTGCATCCATTACAGCTAAAAGTCTATTTGGTAAAAAGGTAAATTTGTCGGTGTAAAATTAACCTTACTTTACAATTTATATGGACCGTTTTACAGTCTACATATTTGCATCGTTTCCAAAGGCAGTCATATTTGAATGACCATTACTCTTACTGTAACGGACATTTTAAACCTTGATTGGCCCAATATTATCTAACTCCCTTAGAGGAATTAGACACCTCCCCCATCCACAAAATCAAAATAAAAATGAAAAAGAAAAGTGATACATAAAAAGATACACTCAGAAAAAAAAAAAAAAGAGAAAAAAAAAATCTGTACAACTCCATGTTAGCTCTTGAGAAAAACAAAATCCACTCTCCAATTTCAATAGGCATTCTTCCATTATATTAGGCTTTTGTGGTTGGATATCCATGTACATTAAGTTGCATTTTTTTTAGCAAAAGAAAAGTTACATTATTATATTTTGAAAAATCCCAAAGAGAAATCCATTCATCATCATTAATCACTCACAATGGATTAGGTTTAACACAACAGCCAATTCTAAAAAGAAAGAGCTAGATTCTCTGGACCATTGACCAAAGTAAATATACTTAATCTAACCTATAAATAAAGCATGAATCCCACCTTGTAGATTATAGAGTAGGTTTTGTTTTATTTAAGGGCAAATAAAGTCAAGAGAAATTTTAAATACAAGAAGTGCTTAGTTAAGGCCTTGTTTTTGTTTTCTTGGGAGGGACATGGTTTATTTATATGGTTAGATTAAGAGTAGCTACTATGGTCCACATTCTATCTTATTTGCTAATCAAATAAAGCTTCCCATTTAACTTGGATAAACAAATTAAAGATTTCATTATATCATGCTTAGTAATGCAATCTCTAATGCAAATAGAAATTTAATTACAGAAATACATTAAAGGCAAAGATACATGTTTAAATTAGATCAAATTGCTTTTATTAAGGGCAAAAATAAGTCGAGAAAAATATTAAACAACGTGCAGTGATGTAATTAAGGGTGTGATTTGGGCAGGCCCTGCCCGAGCCCGAAAATTTACACAGGCTAAGTTTGGATTTTTGGTCTTTGGGTCAGGCTCGGTTCTAAGAAGTCGGGCTTTTTTATTTTTTGGTCCGAGCCCAGGCCTAACCCTTAGGTAGTTCAAACTTAGCTCGAGCCCGGCCCAACTACATATATCTATACTACTAATAAAAGAGCGAATAGCCTCATTTTTTTTTACTTTTCATTAGACATTTTTACCCCTTATCTAAGCATCATACAATGGGCATAAAAAAGGCATATATGTCCTTTACTCTCACTCTAAAAACTGTCCACTTATAACACATAAGAAACTGTCCACTTAACTATTCAAAAACTATCCACTTATAACAGTTAAGAAACTGCCCATTTATAACTGTTCAAAAACTGTCCATGAATTGTAAATAGTTTTGTCTTGGAGATACTGTCATGTGCAAAATGCACATACATGTTTACTAGTTCATACATACATATGTATATATATGTAAATTTTGTATACATATTTACACACATATATATATATGTATATATATATATATGCGTATAGCTTTAAATGCTGATGGAATCTCCCCAAGTTGTGGTTTCAAACAGTCAACGAGACAAAATATGAAATAATTGAGCTGGATTTCTTTCATTCAGAATTTAAGAATTTTGGGATTCTGGTCATCTATTTCACCCATATTTTGAAAATTATTGTAAATTATATATTGACATAAAAGTGATAGAACTATTAATAAAATGATTAAATTTTATTGAAAAATTCTCCCAAATGTTTAAATTCTGAGAAATTTGACCTCACAACAATTGTCGAAAAATGGCAAAGAATCCCAACATTTTTTTAAAGGTGTACTACATGTTAAGGGAAAATTGTCTGTTGAGGTTATCTACTTTGATTGTCTGTAAGCATTGATCAAGTTTATGCCTTCCCTCCCTCCTTGCTCATTTGATTTTATTTGTTTTGGGTGGTTGAAAAAAAAAACTGTTTAAGGGTTTAGAAGGAAGGCATGGTCCCCCTCTCAGTCTCAGTGGAGTTTCTTTTTTTAACATTTGAATACAACTTTAAGGAGGCCATACTCCCTCCAGCTGGAGTAAGCTTTGGGGGTTAAAAAAGTAATCCCCCCCACCTCTTAGCCAAGAAAATGAACCTTTCTTTCTTTAATTTATGGAAGCTTTGAAATATTAGGGTTGGAATTTCTACTGAAAATTGGCATGGTCAGATGAAATTTATCCTCTGATCATTAACAACCTCTTTGACAGTCAAAGAGGAGAGAAATAAGCGCAAATTGTGCTTACAAACACAAGAACATAAAGATTAATGGTTACAGTGGTCTGGTCGGGCTTGATTTCAGCACAGATGATGACCTTTTTAGACTCATCACATGGTGGTCCCCTTTTAACACATGGGCATGTGAGAGGAAAGGCCAAGACAAGAATTCCTGTTGAGTCTGTTTGTGGTTTCTTACTGAAAAGGAAAAACAGTCCCTGAAATAGTTCTTTAACTGTGTAATTGGATTAGCTGAGGCCAGAACCAGGCTGGCTCTCTCTGTCCTCAGGTTGGGCTTTGGATGGACAATGGGTGAACCCAAGGTGAGATTGTGCTGTGCTATTTGCATAAATAGACTCTTTTCTTAAATGGGTTCTATGTAAACAACCTTATTTTGGTTGTCTAGAATTAATACAAGCATTTAACTATGGTATTCTATTGCTTTGAATCATTTATGGTTCTGCAGAGAAGATAAGAACTTGTTTTGTTTTTTAATGGAATGATTCATTTCCTCTCCTCAAGTGGAAACAGTACTCATTAGTTTAATATTTTTTTTTACAAAAAATGAACACTGATTTGCAAGATCCAAGACTCTCCCAACTCACATGGCAGCCTGAGTGAAGGTCCAAAGTTAAATCTTTTATTCATTCCACCAGTTTTCAGCCTAAAGCTTTGCCCCTCTGTCACATGGCAAAGAAAGCTTTTTTTTGTTCTCTGGAACTCTTGCATTGCAAAGGAAAAACAAAAATCCAATGTCTGCTGAGAGAAAGTTGTACCCTTAGCCTGGAAAAAGATGTGGACTGAGCAGTAAACACACGACTATTCAAACACTTTACAGGTGTCTTATCCAGATTTCTTTTATGTATCCACAAACAGTCTCATGAGTCATGACATTGTTCTCTAACTAGTGAACAAAATAAATTTCAAGACAAAGAGAAAAGGAGAGGGAGAGAGAGATGGAAAGTATAAAGAGCAAACTCATGGTCATGGATAACTAAACCAGATTTTACTTGGAATATATGTTGTAGTTTTCACATTTTGAATAAAGGGTAAAAAGAAAGACGGTTTGTCATTTTCTCTGTTTGTCTAAGGGGGTGTTTACCAATATCCAAATAGGAATAGCAAACGGGAACAAGGTTATCCTCATCCCCGTTCCTATGGGGATCTTTGTCCCCTAGGAATCCTTATTTTTCGTGATTTTTTATGACGTTAATTATTTTGTTATTATTTTTTATTTTATTTAAGAAAAATAAAAATAAAAATAATTAAAATTTGCAGTCCTATTAGAAAATATTCAAACATATTGAATCATATATTTTTAAAAATATTAATATATAGATGTATGTATACATATATACATATATATGGATCTCACGGGGTGGGGATCGGGGTCTCCGTAGGGCGAAGAGTGTTCTCCCCGTCCCCACTAACGGGGAATATATATATATTAGTGAGGATCCCACGGGATGGGGATCGGGGTCCTTGTAGGGCAAAGAGTGTTCTCCTCGTCCCCATTAACGGGAATGAAATTTTTCTCATTCCCGTCCCTCCGGGAGAAAATCATCCCCATCCCCACCCCATTCAAGGCAGATCCCCACAAGGATTGAGAAAATGGGATAATTTATCGTCCCTAATCCCTGGTTTTTGCTTTTTTTTAACATGAAAATAAGTGAGACATCAGGAAGAAAAAACAAAATCATTTATATGGACAAACAACTCCCAAGTAGTAAGAGGCCCTAGATTTAAGAACAGTCCTTACTAATACTAAATACATTGTATTATACGTTGAAAACTTGCACTATTATATGTTTAACAAAACTTAAGGCCACGGACAATATTTTAGCCTCGAGATGCTACCACGAATGGAGATGCTCCACATCAGACAAGGAGTTTGTAGAACCCCATATGTGAGTAGGGGTGCAATTTGGGTGGTGTTCGGTAGAATGCAAATATCGTGGATGGAACCGTTTTGGTCTTATGATTCCTATCTACGATAAGATATGGTGTTCTGTTATGTGTAGATGGTTTCCATTCATAAAATAGCGTGGATAAGGACGGGCCACACCCCAATTTATTATCCACAGTATTTTCTTGTGGATGGTCCACACTATGGTATGGACAATTTGTGGGAAGGTTTTAGTGTAAAGAACATGCATTACATTGGTCCAATTACTCTCATTTTATTTAATCTTTTAATAATTTTTTATTTTTAATTTTTAATATTTTATCAATAAAATAATAATTTTTAATGTTAAATCTAGCACAAGTCCAATGGTTTTTCTTCTCGACTCTTTTTTCATTTTTTAATATTTTTATCCATAAAATAATATTTAAAATATTTATTTTTTTATTTTCTTAATATTTAAAATAATATTATTTTAATTATTTAAAAAATGCAATTGTCATCTACATATTGATGCCTTTTTTAATTTATTTACCATAGAAAATGCAAAAGTTAGACATTTATGATCAACTATGTAGATCTTTTATAAAATGTATATGAGATATATGAAATCAAAAAGTGTGTAGATCTCCCAGTCCATACCACACCTCAGAACACCATCGTGGGTGTCTACTGGTCCGATCCGGTCCACACAATCTATGTAAGTTCAGAACAACAATAGATTATGGTGTGGTGTAAATTGATCTCTATCACAAGGTGTGGTATAAAACAGTCCACACCCATCAATTTCTCATCTACACTACAGAACACCTCCTCGGATACATGACTTAAGCATTTTTCATTGCATTGGGCTCGGGCCTTTGAGTTGGGTGCGCTCAAAATTTAACAAAAATCAACTCAATCCGGCCCAAGTTTCATTGTGGGGATAAATTGGGTGGATAGTTGTTAATTGGGCCAAGTAAACCTACTTGTAATAAAACAAGGAAAGATGTTGATGCGGCTGAACTCCGTAAAATCCGGGAGGCTTTTTCATTGCGGCTTTTGGCTTTGCGTGATGGTCCCACTGGCATAGCATGTAAGTAATGTTTGGTGAAAATTCCAGAAGGCCCAAATTTGCTTTCCATCATCCAAAAAAGAGGCTTTCTGTTGAAGCTTCTTTTAGTGGCTTCTCCAAAACAGTTCAGTGAAAGAAGCTTAACCAAAACTTCAGGCTTTCCAAATGGGCCTCAGGGCCTGTCTGGGACAGCTTCTGCGTTTGAGGCAAGCTGCCTTAGCTGAATCACTTTGGTTGTGCACCCGTGCTCCGGATAAATTATGCAGGGCCCATTTGATTTACGTAAGAATTGGAATCAGAATCGGAATCGGAATTAGAATGATCTATTTCTATAGCCTATGATTCAAGCAGGAATCAGAATGGGAATTAGAATCAGCTGAAATGGATTTCATTCCCAACAGAGGGGAGAAAAGGGCCATTCCATCATGAATGTGAATAGGGTTCTGATTCCATCAAATCAAACGGTTAGAATCGGACTGGCTCATTCTGATTTGGATTCCAAACCCCTATTCTCATGAACTAAATGGGCCCTTAGAGTAGCTTTATGTTACAGTCGTAATTCTATGCTCATATTGGATTTCCAGATTTCCACCAAATACAGTATGAGAGGTTTCTGCGTGGAGCCCTGCTCGGAATATTAAAAGTCATGTCTCAAAAGCCACTCCAAACAGAACTTGGTGTGCATATGGGAGGCCATTCGCGCTGTGGCTTTTGGCTGTTGGAGGTGGGTCAACCTGAAAAGCCTATAAGCAATGTTTGATGAAAAAACTTAGAACGAAATTTAGTCATTAAACCAACATTTAGGCAGATCTCATAGAGCACGCCTAACACCAATCTCATGGCATGTTGCAGCCTTGCATTAAGAATATCTTCCCATAAATGACAATATACAAGTATAGGAGATATTCCCAATACACGGCTGCAAGAATTGTGAGGTTGGTATGAGGCACACTCTAGAAAGAACAAACTCGGACTTCTCTCAGACAAGCCTCTTTCAATAACATCTTTAAAAAGCAGCTGAACCAAAGCACCTATATGAATGAAGCTAAGCCCTCCCAGTCCCAAATGGACCCTTAATATGTTGGAGTCATGGAGATAGCAAACAAGCTATTTTCCACATTCTCGTGGTTATTGGAAAGAAAAAGAACTAGCAGAAAATTCTCCATCTTTGATCATCTCCACCAAATTTTTCATCTACAAGAGAAAACATTGAGTTTTTTCCCTCAATTTTGCTCTAGAAGGCTAGAAGCTGAAAAATTCTGAAATGAACCAAGTTTTAAAGTATGGATACAAATGATTTAATTGTATAAGGTTTCAATTAGTTTAGGGTACCCTAATACATCATGCTGAAACAATTACACCGTAGCTTACGGAATTTTGAAAATCTAGAGGTACTACTGGTCCAATTTTCACTACAATACTTAACTTCTCCAAATGGACCTCCATGGAGGCCCATTGTTCATCCATTGCCCAAGAAAAAAGGCTTAAACCAGAAAAGAAATTACTTAATTAAAAACCTATCTCCTCCTAATCTTTTCTGCACTATTCCATTTTCATCAGGTTCGTTTAATATTTTGGTTTGGCAATTTCTACACTTATATTTTTAACCACAGAGAACAATCAGTAATATTTTTCTTTCAAGCATCTTTAACTTTGTTACTGGGGCTTCTAGTGCAATTTCATATTTATTGGTACAAAAGTAAAGGAGTGTAAAAATGTCGAGTCCAAATTTTGGTTTAGTTTTGTTTCAAGTTTTACTTTGTTTTGTTTGGTAGTAAGATAAAAGGATAATAACATATAAGGGTAACTTTTGGGCTCAGTAAAAGTAATATTTAAAAAAAAATCAAAAATAGAGTAACTTTTGAAAAATAATATCTATAAAGGGCAGAATCACTGTATATCTTCTTCCACTTGCAGTCTATTCACCAGCACCGCCGCTCGCCGCCACCTCTAGCAACACCTCCGCCCACCTCCGCCTCCGCCTCCGCCTACAGCAACATTGTCGGAGGTGGGCGGAGGCAGAGGTGGCGGCGGTGGCGCTGGTGGTTATTTCTCTGCCCAACGCCGTCCACCTCCACCTCTGCC
Organism: Nelumbo nucifera; assembly: GCF_055504915.1. NCBI lineage: Eukaryota > Viridiplantae > Streptophyta > Magnoliopsida > Proteales > Nelumbonaceae > Nelumbo > Nelumbo nucifera. Next base: position 75,537,596 of record NC_142653.1, read on the forward strand.
TCCGGCAATGTTGCCAGAGGTGGGTGGAGATAGAGGCGGCAGCGGCACTAGTGGGCGGAGGTGGCAGTGTTGGGCAAAGAAATAACCACCAAAGCCACCGCCGCCACCTCTGCCTCCGCCCACCTCTAGCAACGTTGCCGGAGGCGGAGGTGGAGGTGGAGGTGGGTGGAGACAGGCAGAGGCGTTGTTGGAGGCGGCGGCGGGCAGCGGCGTTGGTGAATAGATTGCAAGAGGAAGAAGATGAATAGTGATTCTGCCCTTTATTGATATTATTTTTCAAAAGTTATCCCTATTTTTGAATTTTTTTTTAAAAATATTACTTTTACTGATATTAAAGCCCAAAAGTTGCCTTCATATGCTATTATCCCTAAAATAAACCCAAACAAAAAGTAAATCAGAATTTGTAATTTTCTCATCTGTACTCCCATGCAATCTTACTAATGCAAATGAAATTGTACTACAAACAAAGAGGGAGACTTAGTGATGCTAGTAGTAAGGGCCATATTTATGCACAAATTACAATTTGGGGATGTTTCTATTTGCAAAGTGCAAATAACCCTAAGCCCAAGATGTAAACAAAAGCATTCTGATTAACATTTGCAGTTTTGTGTTTTATGCTTAGTTTGGAAGTACAAATACAAATATGTACAGTGTAAATACATACAGAATAAAACAAAATATAAGATTTTGCATTCTACATATTTGTATTTGTACTCCTTCCAAACTGAGTCTTAAAAGCCCATTTGGCTTACTATAAAATGGAACCCCATTTGGGGTTTGCAATCGGTCAAATCTACCCAAAGATCAGTTATGCTCAGTTTGGAAGGAATCAAGGTTCAAAATATCAATACGCCTAATATGGTGGTATGGGTGTATTGGTAAATCGATACTGTTTTTTTAGTTTTTTTTTTCTGAAACTGATTCAGGGGGGCCGATTAGGTCTCCTCCACCCTCTGAACCGGTCAGACCACCGATACACTCACTATAGGGGTGTACCGGAGGGGTCCCTGAGTGAGACGTATCAACCGATACGTATTGATACTTTAAACCTTGAAAGAAATACAAATACAAATATAAACAGTATAAATACATACAAAATACAAGATTTTACACTCTACATATTTGTATTTGTACTCCTTCCAAAATAAACCTTACACTCAAATCAATTTAACTTCAATATTTTCATCAATTAATTTGCTAATAGAAAGTCCATTTGTAATCATATGCTTTTGTGGTAGATTCTTGGCTATAGAGGAACCGGCTCAATCTGGCCATTTATAAGATCAGTCCTTGTTTCATGCCTGATTCAATTTAAAGCTACTCATTCGAGATGATTATGAGGCGTATGTACCCATTGCGATAAAATCAAAGAAAATTGAGAAACAAATTATTTTTATTTTCTCAGTACCAAAACAAATTATTTTAATTTCCTATGTCAACCTAAGATAGTGCAAAAAGAAAAATCTTAGCACACATTTTTCTCACTTCTAAAGTAAATGCCCACATCCAATGGGTTTAAAAATGAGCTTAGTTTAGAGTGGCAGAAGTGCTTAAAATAACTAAATATGGCCTTGATTTTGTAGGATAAAAGTAAGGGTGTCAATGGACCGGTTTTGGGCTGGATCCCATCCAATTCAAAATAAATTTGGAGGGATTGGATGGACCAATAAAGCATATTGGATTGGACCAATCCACTCCAAAATATTTATTAGATTTGATTGGACCTGGTCCGTTCTTAAAAAATTTATGCTGGATTGGGTTTGATTAAGCCAATATGTGGTCCATTAATATAAGATAAGAAAATAGGTATCAATGAATCAGGTTTGGATTGAAATCAATCTAAATTAAAATGAATTTGAACAGATTGGACGATCCAGACATTGAATTGAACTGGTCCAAAATATTCACTGTATTAGATTGGACCTGGTCCATTTGTAATAAACTTGCATTGGACTGGACCGGATTGGACCAAATCCAGTCCAATTGACACCCCTAGATAAAAGTATCTTTATCTTGATGTTGTCTAAAACCTTCACAGTATTTCATCACATCTATGCAAATGTTGAATTTGGTTCTTTAGGGTGGTCTTCATAGATGATAGAAAGTTTCAAGCCCAATAATTTGTAGTCCCAAGTTTGGAGATTACCTTTTTTGTGGTGCAATTTTGCATGGGAAGAAGAAGGAAAATTCTAGTTCATTAGAAAAACGCATTGAATTTTATCTAAAGTGTTCTAAAAGAAAGAGAATAAAAGCAATCACATTAATTTGAAGAGTGGGCATTTTGTGAGAAAGATGGAGATTGGAAGGCATCGATCCAAACTTGGAAATTCCCAATTTCATTGTATGAAGTATGAACCTCTCCTTCAGTATGGGTGTGTTTCTATATCTGAAATACATCTTAAGCTCAGTTTAAAAAGAGTACAAATACATACAAAATATAAGGTTTTACACTCTACAAATTTGTATTTGTACTCCTTTCAAACTGAGCCTTGATAGAGATGACCTGAGAGAGATCATCATCAGCATGTCAGAAGAGAGGAAGAATGGAGATGGAGGGTTTTGGTTGGGGATTGGGGTGAGAATCTCATGTAGAAAAGTAGAAAAGTGATCAAGTACAAATAGAGAGCTTATAGCTACGTGGGTAGCCTGGGTGTGTAAATTAATTATAAGATACAGTTAATTAACCACAAGTTTTTCTTATAGGTTAAGTGAAACTGGACTGAAACAAGTTTTTAGAAAAAAAAAAAACAAACTGACAACGAACCAATCGGTTCGGTTAATCGTTTTTTGAACCGAGTGTTAGGAGTTCTAGTGATAAATCCAAATCAAACATTTTAACAGCGTTCTTATTCATTGGTTGTTTTCGCTGCATTTAGGGAATTTTTCCAAATTTTAGCAGCAAGAATTCAACCCTGACAAAGCACTTTATTTGATTGGTCTTAGTTAATTTGGACAAATAGTTTGAACCACCTGGTTGTTGTGACTGGCAACATTTTAGGAAAGGAACCTAAAAATCAATATTTTAGTTCTAGACTACAATCAGCGGCACAACCGTTATTATCAATGGCCATTTATACCCAAAAAAAAAAAAACATAAGGCTATCTTTGTTTGCGGTGCAAATCTGAACCAAATATAAATTTTTCACCTAGTTCAGTTTTGCATCCGTTTGTAATTATGATGTGCAGTCTTATCTGATGTTTTTTTTCTTCTTTTTTTTGTTTTAGGCTCAGTTTGGAAGGAGTATAAATGCAAATATGTAGAGTATAAAACCATGTATTTTGTATGTATTTACACTGTACATATTTGTATTTGTATTCTTTCCAAACTAAACCTTATTTACATTCATTGACGTGAAAATTTTGCTTCTCAAAAGCTTATGCAAATTTTGCACCACATTCCTCCTACCTTGATTCTCTCTCATGTAAAACAAGAACCACATCATCTTGTTTTCTACCTCAGTACTCTCAAATGCATAACCTTCTACATCGTTTTAATTCCTATCACAAACAAGTAAGATGGTCAAATCTGTAAACCATAATTTACACTCTTACCTATTGTGAACTCCCATGGTTTTATACCAATGCAAATGAAATTTGCACCGACACAAATTGAGCCTAAGAAACTGTCATGGCTAGAGAGAGAGAGAGAGGTGAAGTAATTGATCAAGAAACAGATGTAGCATTTGAGCTAAATCGATAGAAAACAATGTGGTCTCTCCTTTGAGATAAATCATTTTATCTCTATTCTCCTTTTATGAGCTCTTCTATATTTCATTATTTTTCTGAAAACACTAAGACATTGATTGGTTAACCCAATCCTAAGTGAGAAACCTTTCTTCCACTTTGAAGATGTTTCTCTTAAGCACGGGTTAATTATAGTCATTGTCTTAGCATTTTCATTTTTCCAAATAAACTTGTTCATGGATTAGATTTGGGATTAGCTTTTGCCAAAATTTGAATGGGTCTGACCTCAAGACCGAAGCCAAGTAATGTAAAATGTTCATGGGCCAAACCCAAAGCCCACCTGATTCAACTGTATGAAGAGGACGTACTGGTCTAAGAGAGGGCATTCACCACTATTCATTGCCAACCCAAGTACCCCATTGGTCCTTCTTCCTTTATGTTGTGTTATTTCTTATAGACAGTTGAGACTTTTCTCCACTTCATTTAAGCCATTTGTAATCAACTACCCAAGTGTGCTTCAAATACATCAAGGCTATAGAGATATACAACGAGTACACGAAGAAATGTATCACAATAATATTATATGGGTCAAATGGTTAACACCAAATGCAAATTTCATTGAAAATTAATCTCAATGGGTCGAGAATTTCTGATAATAGATATGCTTATGGATGTATAGCTTGTAACCACAAAGGAGAGGTGGTAAAGATAGTGGTTGATCCCATTGAGAACACGTCCATCACAGTAGCTGAATAGGTTTTAGAAGCCCATAGGTTAGCAAAGGCGCTTGGTGTAAATCAAGCCATAATCTAGGGAGACTCCAAAGCAAAAGTAGAAGCCCTTCAAGGTAGGGGTGTCAATTGGACTGGATTTGGTCCAATCCGATCCAGTCCAATGTGAATCCATTATAAATGGATCAGGTCCAATCCAATCCGATGAATGTTCTGGACCAATTTGGACTGGTCCAATTTACTGTTTGGACTGTCTAATCTGTTTAAATTTATTTTGATTTAGACTGGTTTCCACTCAAACCCGATCCATTGACACATATATTTTTATCTTATATCAATGGATCAGATATTGACTTAACCCAACCCAATCCAATATAAATTTGTTGTGGACAGACCAGGTCCAATCCAATCTAATAAATATTTTGGACCGAATTGATCCAATCCAATATGTTTTGTTGGTCTGTCCAATCCATCTAAAATGATTTTGGACTGAACGGGGTCCAATCCAAAACCAGTCCATTGACACCCTTACTTCAAGGTTTGAGTTGAGACACTTGGCTTGGAGATGTTACACCATGAAAGAGGAATGCATGAAGATCATTCGAGAAGGGAATATAAATGTAACCTACAATCACATTTAAGGGAAGGAAATCAAGTAGCTGATTGGATTGCAAACAAAGGGCATTGGAGGAGGATATACAGGTGTCTTTGAATGATTTAGAGTAAATTATGTGTTGCTTTCTGATGTTATAGGTTCTGAGCTATCTAGGTTTTTAATGTATTTCTCAGGATCCATTTGGTTAGAAGTTGGAATCAGAATGGTATATTTTCATAGTCTGTTGGGTTTAGATAGGAATGGAAATGAGAATTGTAATCAGAAAGAATAGGATTTCATTCCCAAAGGAGGGGCAGGGAATGGTCATTCCCTCAAATGGGGGAATTCCATTCCAGCTGGAATGGTAATGAGATTCCAATTCCACCCAACCAAACAGTTGGAATCCGAATAGCCCATTCCAATTCCAATTCCAGACCCTTATTCCCACGAACCAAATAGGCCTTCAAATTATCAAAAGGGTGGAGGGGGAACCTTGCCTTGGGTTGTTTACTTTTCTATAGAAAATTGCCAATTTTTAACGTTTTATGTGAAAAGTGATGGAAAACCAAAAACCAATGGAAATGGTTCATTTTATGTTGTGGTACGTTGTAGAACCAAACTGATGGTGTGCAATCCAGTCACTCCTACCTGGCACTTGCCTGGCTCCTGAAAGGTACCTGAGATGGAGAAGATGAAGGATCCCCGGGGGCTTACCCGACTCCGACGCTTAAGTTAGAGTTCTGTGAAAGATGCAAAAAGAGGAAGAAAGCTAAGAGTGCAGACAGCGCAAGTATCAGGAAGTTACCTCTGTCCTTTGGGATTGGGCTACTTATAACAGAACTATGTCGAATTAGGCCCACCTGCCTCTAACAGGGCAGGTATAACCGCCACTGTCATCCTACCGTAGCCATTACAACCAGGGCTGAGGTGGCACGTGTGGGGCCGTCCTTGCAGGGTACGTACCTGTCAAGTGTAAGACACCTTCTAAAGGTGGCAGAAACGACACAGTCTGACGAGAGACGTGGTTGCAGTCTCCAGGTTTGTCAGGTACGGTGGTCGGGCAAGAGGCCTTCCTGTGATGTGTCGAACTGCTCTTCTGCGAGCTACCCTGTACCGAGCTACCCTGCAAGTGGCGAGCTGCCTGTGAAAAGCTACACCGAGCTGTCTGGCCCGAGGTGTCTCTACCTCGGGGGTATCTAGAGGCGATGAGCCTCCGAATTAGTTCAGCCCTTGTACCTGCGAGCTTGATCTTCTTCTTTTTTTTTTGTAACAAACATTTTGTAATGGGATATTTGTAATGAAAATACACTTCGCTAATTGCTGTGCAATTTACTATATTTGCTGAAGTGATTATTTTACCCCAAACTGTTAAGCTATCGAGCTAAGTACCCGAAGCGGGGGTTTCTCGACTGTCGTCACCCCGAACTGTCTCCCGGTACTTAGCAAGGGTAAACTTATGTACACCGAGGTGAGCAACATAGTAGGCTATATGCCCGACCTGTCTGCACCTGGGTTAAGTTGACATCGGTTGTCCCTAATGGGTTCAACCTGTTGTATGCCGGGGCGGGCTATGCATCACAAGGTTCATACCCGAGCTGTCTGCGCTTTCGGCATTACAAGTACTTAGCCTATGCCGATGAGGCGGCTAGGTCTTATATGGTGCTGAGGTCTTTCATTAGCTCGACGTTTTAGCCCTTAGGCTGGGGGGGCGGCTTATAGTCCGCTCCCCTGGAGTTCACCCGTGCCGAAGAGGCGACAGGGTATTATAGCGCCGAGGTCATGTTAGCTCGGCATTTTTGTTCCTTAGGCTCTGGGAGTGACACGTAGTCTACTCAGTTGTTACAGGTAACACTGTCTTAAGTTGACAATATTCCATGCCCGAGGTACTTGTCTCCCTTCGAGGGTTTCGAGCTCGTATGTTCCTTCCCCGAGTACTCGTTTCACTCGGTAAGGTCCTTCCCAGTTGGACCCGAGCTTGCTAGCGCCGGGCTCAGGTACCATAACTTTACGAAGGACCAGGTCACCGACGCGGAGGTTCCGCTTCTTGACCTTGGCGTTATAGTACCGAGCTATTCTTTGTTGGTAAGCTGCAGTCCTGATGTACGGGAGGTCCCTTCGTCGAGTAGATCGAGGTTGGTACGCAACTCATCCTCATTCGTCTTATCATTGTATGCTTCCAATCGCAGCGTAGGTACTTCGATTTCTATCGGGATAACTGCTTCGGTGCCGTAGGTGAGGTTGAAGGGAGTCTCTCCTGTGGCGGTTTTCTCCGTGGTTCGGTAAGCCCATAGAACACTGGGTAGCTCGTCTGCCCACAATCCTTTAGCTCGGTCCAAATGTGCCTTCAATCCGCGGAGGATGGCTCTGTTTGTGACTTCTGCTTGACCGTTTGCTTGAGGGTGTGCAACTAAAGTGAAATTCTATCGGATCCCCATGTCTTGGCACCAGTTCTGGAATTTGATGTCCTCGAACTGCTTGTCGTTGTCAGAAATTAGTACACGGGGTAGCCCGAAGCGGCACACAATGTTCTTCCAAAAGAAGTTTTGGACGTTCCGGGTTGTGATCGTTACAAGAGGTTCAGCTTCTACCAACTTGGTGAAGTAATCCACTGCTACTACTAAGAACTTCCTCTGGCCTGCCGCTGGCGGGAACGGTCCAAGTATGTTGATGCCCCATTGTGCGAAAGACCACGAACTAGTGAGATACTTGAGGTCGGCAGCAAGCTGATGGTGAATATTGGCATGCTTCTGGCATTTGTCACATTTCCTGACGAGCTCAATGGCATCTGCCTTCATTGTTGGCCAATAATACCCCTGTCATAGTGCTTTTTGGGCGAGGACCCTGCCCCCCAAGTGTCCCCCGCATAAACCCTCATGAGTGTCGCGGAGTACGAGCTCGGCTTCGGTAGGTCGCAAGCAACGCAGGTAGGGGAGCGTGTAGGATCTCCGGTATGGCCGTTCGTCTATTATGACATATTTGACTGCCTGCCACTCTACCCTTCTGGCCACAGTGCGATCTGCAGGGAGGGTCCCGTGTAGCAAGAAGCTCGCGAGCGGGTCAATCCAGCTTGGCTCTGCTTGAACGACGGGAGCGACCTCCTCTGCCCCCCTGAGAATGCTAGGCCGAGGCAGGTCCTCAATGTACACGGTTCTCATGGTGATATCGCTAGTGCTGGCTAACCGGGACAGGGCGTCGGCCTCAGCGTTCTCCGACCTCGGGATTTGCCTGATGAAGTGTGACTGGAAGTTGAGCAGAGCTTCTCTTACTTTGGCTAAGTAAGCAACCATGGTTGGTTCGCGAGCTTCGTAATCTCCTATGACTTGGTTGATTATGAGCTGGGAATCCCTGCAGATGACGATGTGCTTGGCTTTTACTTCTTTGACTAAAACTACTCCAGCTATCAACGCTTCGTATTCCGCTTCATTGTTGGATGCCGAGAACTCGAAGCATAGTGCGTACTTCAATTTTGTGCCACTTGGACCGTGCAGAACTATTCCGGCTCCACTGCCCTGCTAGTTTGAGGAGCCATCTACGTGAAGGATCCAGGGCTCTTCATCCCAGTTCGCGCTTGGCCTAACTAGGAGAGATGTCACACTGGCTGCTACCTCACGGGGCCCGGACTCAATTGGCCTGAGAGCTCCGGGCTCGCCCGGACTGGGGGCCTCGTGCTCAACCGGCCTGGGGACTTCGGGGCTGAAAGTGCACTCGGCAATGAAATCTGCTAAGGCCTGGGCCTTAATAGCGGTTTGTGGCTTGTATCGGAAATCGTACTCGCTGAGCTCAACGGCCCACTTCGTCAGTTGACCAGAGATCTCGGGCTTAAGTAAGACTTGTCTCAAAGGTTTGTCGGTGAGGACGATAACAGTATGAACCTGGAAGTACGGACGGAGCTTCCGAGCTGCGATGACCAGTGCGTAGCCTGGAAGTCGAATCAGGCCCACCTGCCTCTGACAGGGCAGGTATAACCGCCACTGTCGTCCTGTCACAGCCGTTACAGCCAGGGCTGAGGTGGCACGTGTGGGGCCGTCCTTTCAGGCTACATACCTGTCGGGTGTAAGACACCTTCTAAAGGTGGCGAGCACGACACTGTCTGACGAGAGACGTGGTTGCAGTCTCCAAGTTTGTCGGGTACGATGGTCGGGCAGGAGGCCTTCCTATGATGTGTCGAACTGCTCTTCTGCGAGCTACCTTGCAAGTGGCGAGCTGCTTGTGGCAAGCTACACCGAGTTGTCTGGCCCGAGGTGTCTCTACCTCAGGGGTATCTAGAGGCGGATCGTGGTGTTCCTGTTTGGGAGTGGCCTAAAATCCATTGGGAGGAGCTCGGGCATTAGGAAAGCTCAGGGGACCCCGAGCTCGGAGGTAGTTCGGAGTGCCTCAGCCTCGGGGAGGAGGTGCGGGCCAAGCGGCTCTCGGTGAGTAGCCTAACCCACCGAGATGCCAGGCTAAACTCGGTGAGCCCTTCCTACTGAGTTGCGATTGCGCTTGATGTACTGTCACGCTGAGTCATCGCTTGAGCAAGGTCATGCCCACGTGTACCCGTGCTACGAGGTCGGGCCAAATCACCCTCCATCACAAACAATAGAAATATTTGCCACAATATCCCCCTAATCATTTAAGTCAGAGGAAATGAATCACATTGACTAGAAACAAAATCATGCACACCACACACCAGGCTGGACTACTTTGTAACCCATTTTCACAATGATTCGTACTACTTAAATAATTCAACCCATACACTATACGGGCCAATGTATTTAATCAAAAGCATGTTCCCCACTTTATTTGACCTCAAATACTAAAAAAAATTATTTTACACCACTAACAAAGCAAGAGGTTAAAAATTAATATAAGGATAGCTTTTTTTTTGCCAAGTAATATAAGGATAACATGGGGTTTTAAGAATGTATAAGCCCAAACATGATAGTCACATGAGAATATTGCATGTGGTTAGGGGTGGATTCGAACCGAGCCGAGTCAAATAATACGAGGTTCGAGCTCGGCTCACCAAGGTAGTATAAGGCTCGAGTTCGAGCTCGGTTCGAGCTAGAACCTTGAGCTCAAGCTCGATTCGGGTCAAAACTCATAAGTTTGAACTCAACTCAGCTCGAGCTCGATTTGAGAAAAAATATTTTATAAAAATAAAAAATTATATATAAAAATATTTTTATTTGATATTTAAAAATTAAAAATTATAATAATTAAGAATCATAACATTTCTATTATATATATTTATTATTTTTTATAATTTATTATTATTATTATTATTATTATTATTATTATTATTATTATTATTATTATTATTATTATATATTCGAGCTCGGCTCACGAGCCTTACAAGCCAAGCTCTATTAGGCTTGAGCTCGACTCGTTTATTAATCGAGCCTATAAATTGGGCTTGAAGCTCAATTGAAACCGAGCCAAGTCGAGCTTCTTACAAGCCGAGCTCGAATAGCTCGTGGCCACCCCTACATGTGGTTAACTAATGGAATGGTAACATTAAGGGATAAAGTACTGAAACCCAGAAGTATAAGGGAATATTTGTTGCAAAACAAAGTTCGGGATCTAGAGATTAGTCTCCCTTTTGACAATCTCCCTTCCTCAAAGAAAATTAGGTGGTAAGAGTTAGAATGAAAGGGGATTCACCACTCTTAGAAGAATTCTAAAAGAGATGGGCCCTATCCACAGGACCGGATCTAGTAGGCACATCAAATTAAGCACGTTAAATGAGCACTTGATAAATATTTTGACAATTGTCAACAGTGGGTATTAATCTTTTTCAAGGGTGGGGTGAGGGTATTTTACATGGTTTTTAAAACCGACCCGGTGACCAAACCGGTCAAGGGTCCGGTTATCGGGTCGAACCGTCTGACCGTTCGAACCGAACGCTTGGCTCGTTCTAACAAGAAAATAAAAAAAAAAATTCAAAAAATAAAAAACAGTCAAAACCTTTCAAACGGTTCGAACGATTAACCACCCGGTTCAACGGTTCATTGACCAAAATCAATGATTTTAGGGGGAAATCCAGTTTTTGGGAAAAATGGAACTGATCACCTGAGCGGTTCCTGGTTTTTTCAGTCCAACAGTCCGGTCCGGTCCAGTTTTGAAAACCATGGTATTTTAAGGGACAGGTGTCAAAAATATCTTCAAATGCTCATTGAACGTGCTTACAACTTCATGCCTACCTCATCTGAACCCCCTATCCACCTATATTGTAGGTTGTTCCCCCCATGAAGGAACCTCCTCTACGATAGCATATGAGAATCCAACACATCCCCCATTTTTATTCAACCACTCCCACTCTCTCTTATCTTTATCATCCAAAATTGAATTTTAAATTTAAAGTTAGACAATGACAAGGATGTTGAGAAATTCTAAAGCCTTATAATTTTGACTCAACCAAAATGAAAATCCTTAGGTGAGAAATCCCAATGATCAAAATGATGGACCATAATTTTATGGATCCCACACTCTAACAATCCGCTAAGATAGGGTGGGTGTCTGTAATCATAATTTACCTTGTTTACAATTATTTTTCCACCTTCTTAGTAAGCTTCATTAAAACTGCTAAAAATTTACATCATTAGAGAGAGTTAAGTGACTAATTGGCAATGACCAGGTGATTGGTCTAAAAATTGAAATAGAAAATGATCAATGACCAGGTGATTGGTCTAAAAATTGGTAAGAAGTTCTCTATAGATAACATAGTTTAACTCCAAAAGCAAGAATGACTTTATGGCTTCAAGAAGGGTCTAAGCTTCACATTGCATAGCTGAGAGAGTAGGAAGATTGATAACCCCTGCAACTATCATTGTGTCCAAGTGATCTCTAAGCACAATACCTCTTCTAACTTGAGAATGAGAACATGCATCATAAAAATTCACCTTAATTCAGTCATGGGGAGGGCACACCCAATGAGAATGAGGACCCATTTGTGGGGATTGACCAACTAATTAAGTCATCAAAAGTTCGAGATATCTGAAGAGTGCATTTCCCTTAGAGATGAATCTATCAAAGATAACACCCGTGAGGATCAAAAGGGACACCTTCCTTCCTTTATCAATGTACATCTCACCTTCCAAATCCATCATATAATGACAGACCCTTTTGCAAGTATGGATATAAAAAGGTATGTCAATGTGAGTCCAATCTGTGAACCAGTCAATAAGGCCCCAGTCCAAATGGACATCAACATTTAATCTAAATATCTTTCATAACAAGACAATGAAATAAAAGATGAATGAGGGATTCTTAACCTTAGTAACAGATGCTACATTGTGTTTCAATACAATTCATAACACATTTCCATATGAAAAGATGAACTCGTTGAGGGATATTTTTAAATTTCCAAATTGAATGAATACCAAGAAATGTCACCAAAAAGCCGAGGAAAGAATTGATATACGTTTTATTGCCAAAGAATTTTCCAGTGGAAATTGAAAAGTAATAATGTCAGCCAAGTCATACTGTGATGATCAATCAAGGATGCCACTTTACCCCCTTAAAAGAAGGGTTAAGTACACTGCAAATCAATGCAGGATTCTGAATTCCAGCCCCCCACTACTAGTAGCCCTCTCCCCCCTATAAACCACATCCTGAATTTGGCATCAATTCATGGTCAGGATGCATTCCCCCTGTACTATGGGACTACAAAATTCTGATCTGGACTGATCAGTCATTCTCCCTTAAAAGAAACACATACATCCCATATAGCATCAGGTCCCCTCCAATCTATTCATGGGTCTGAATGAATATCTATACGCCAACCTGTGCTAATAAATCATTGAAGCCCTTGTAGAAATTATTTCCTACACTCCAACATAGCAGATCAAACACTAGATTTATTCCCTAGAAGGACTGCCTGTTTTTAATATATTTAGACGTAAGAACACAGGCCCACAATTCATTTAAAGTTGTGTTTGGAAACGAAGCAAATAAGTGCGAATGCAAATATGTAGAGTGTAAAATGGTTCATAAAAATTGCAAAAGTAGGTTAGTTTTGCACTGACAAATTTATCTTCTTACCAAATAAACTTTTAGCTGTAATGAATGCAAACATGTATTCCAATAAAGCATGTGCTTTCTTTTATCAAAAGCCCACTTGAATGCAAATTTATTGATGTAATTTTACATCTTATTATCAATGAAAATAGGCATTGATCTGTCATTTATTAATGCATAAATATAATATTACCAAACACAGGCAAAAATGAACCAGGGTGCAAATTTACTCTGAATCGGAATTTACACTCCGTTTGCTTCATTTCCAAACGCAGCCTAAAAATTTAAAATTGCCACACCATTTATAAATGCAATATTTGGCACTTTGAAATCCTTAAATCCTAAACCCTCCTCATCCTTACACAAAATTCTTCTTATCAAGACAAGCCCACCAATAGATCAGCACACCTTAGCTAGCCTAAGAGAGCAATTTAGACTTCTAAGTCATGCATCTTCGAGGACATTTTGTCAATATCATCCTTCCAATTATCTTTGTTGAATCAGGTATCATAAAAGTAAACACCCAATTACTTATCCTTGCAAGCAATTTCTCATATTCCAATGAACAATGAGAGATGACGCCTAAACCTTCTATTAACAATTATATCATGGGTCGGGCCGGGCCGGGCTTTTACTCTTCATTAATAGAAATATGTTAAGTCCGAACTCGAGCCCGAGCCCGGCCTGACCAATGGGCCTATAACTTGGGCCCGAGCCTGGCCTTGATAAAAAGCCCGAAGCTCGACCTAATAAGAAAATTAGAAATTTTCCCTATTCAATAATCAATATAAATTAGAATTTATTTGCATTAAAAAAAATATATAAATTCAAAATTTATTTACATTAAAAAAGGAATATAAAGATGGGAAAAAGGATGTGGAGAAGAAGGGTTCGACTGTAAAAACAAGGGAAAGGGTGAAAAAAAGAGGGGTATTCGAGTAGGGTTTTTAGGTTTAATTATAGGTTGAGCTCGGGCCGGACTACTTTGACAAATCCCGACCCCGGCTCGAATTTATTGCGGACCGGGATTTTGGCCCGAGGTTAAGCCCGCAAGCCCGTCCGGGGGCCGGCCCGGCCCGGCCCAGGAACAAGTCCATTAACAATGGGACTAAACACAATAGCAGCTTTATGAAGATTAATGAAGCTCGTCCACAAATAATAATATCATCTACAAAAACCAAGTGATATTAATTGCACATCCACTAGAACCGAACCGACATCCCCTAAGATCATTAATAGACAAACCCATTAATAGGTTTCAAGAAAAAAACCATCCAAAAACAAAATAAATAAATAAGGTTGTGTTTGTTTGTAGTGTAAATACAAAATTACATTGAGGAGTTTAACAACTGTCAAATTTTTTAGTGTAAAAATTGAATCGGCTTTTATACCCATTTATACTCTGCTGCGTTTGGATTATCAACGTAAAAGTGACGTTAGACTTTTGTATGCGTTTGGAGAATATTCACCATGTAAATCTTCAACCCTCTAATTAAGTTCTAACTCTCTCTCTTCGCAAAGACGAGACAACTCAGAACTCAGAAGTCTAAACTTTGAAAAGTCAACAAAAGTGTTTCTTTTGTTCCTAGGTTAGAAAATAGAGGGAAAACCTGAGTTATAGAGAAAGTGTTTCTCTGGACTTGATTCAGCTTCCGATACTTGTTCTCTTACATCCAGTCTCTGACAAATAAAGCAAACACTATGCTCAAGTTCTCTTACATCTAGTCTCATTTCTCTGCACTCGATTCGGTTGTGATCTTTCCAGTATTCCTGTGACAAACGATCAGAACTTACATTTCTATCTGGTTATTCTTTCTAAAGATTTGTTTATTTGGATCTTTGTTTTCTAGGATGCTCACTGTTGGGATTTTCACTGACATCTCTGGATTTGGTCATCTGTGTTGGCTCGCTAGATATACCCAACAACATTGAATTCGATGAGACACCAAAACTGATGGAGGGTGATTTGGCCCGACCTCGTAGCACGGGTACACGTGGGTGTGACCTTGTTCAAGCGATGATTCAGCGTGACAGCACAGCTGGCACAGCCGCAACTCAATGGGAAAGTCACACCGAGTTCAGTCCGGCAACTTGACAGGATAGACTACTCGCCGGGAGCCGCCTAGCACGCGCCTCCTCCCCGGGGCTAAGGCACCCCGAGCTGCCTCCGAGCTCGGAGCCCCTTGACCTCTCCTAATATCCGAGCCCCACCAATGGATCTCAAGCCACTCCCAGACAGGAACACACCCGTCGGGCAAGCCCCCGGGGATTCTTCTTCTTCTTCATATCAGGTACCCTTCGGGAGCCACGCAAGTGCCAGCTAGGAGTGACTGGATTGCGCACCATCATTTAGCGTCGTCTGTGGGAAACGCTTCTAAAAGCCTTCCTCTAAACCTTCACAGTTCTTTCTTCTCTGAAAACTCAGCACTCATGGCTTCCTCAAGCAATATCGTATGCAGCATGGAGATGGATAACGCCAGGGAACAACCCCAGGTTCCCACGGTCTGCATTGGGCAGTTCACCATTCTCCTCTCGGTAGACGGAGTTCCCAGCCTGAACATGATGCGAGCAACGGCGCCTGTGGGTGTTCCCCTTCATCCCTCTGTTGAAACGACCTTTGCTGAACCGACTGTCATTCCTCTGTCGACCAGCCAGAGCCAGCTCGACGATCTGATGTAGTGCATGCAGGCCATGCAAGCCCAAGTGCAGCAGCTCCAACAACACCAGCTTTACCAGCAGCAAGTGTTGCACCACGTCTCCCAGTACCACTACCAGAAATTCCCCCAGCTGCCTCAACCTCAGCTTCAGCAGCCGCAACTCCCTCCTCGGCACCTAGCCTCGTAGCAAGCTAGGTCTCGCCGCCAGGACGAACGCCCTTCTCGCCAAGGAGAAGCCTCCCAAAACCCTCCTAAGAGCCAGGCCTCCTCCCACGACAGACAAGAAAGACCGGCCAGCCCGGTCTCACCGCGGGTGGTCAGGTCGGGAGGACCCCAGCTCGCCAAGTCTACATAACCTCAGCAGTCGAAGTTCGAAACCCCGCTCCTGGAGAACCGGTTTGAGATCCTGGCTATAGACTCCAAGCAGGATCCCTCTGTCCGCAGTCATCACCAGCGGCCCGAGCTACTTCCTGCACAAACCATTCCGGACAGCACGGAGGTGAGCAGCATGAATGTGGAGCCCGCCAAAAGCAGAGACGTCGTCGCCGAGCTCGCCAATCTGCTACCCGCAACCTGCCCGAGCTCGGAGGCAGAGAAGAGGTAAGCTCGAACGAAGCTAAGGCTCCCCTCCTTTCAGTTCCATCCCCTCTGTCTCCCGAGCTCCTGGCAGTTCCAATGCCTAAGGACTTCAAGCTCCCCCCTCTTGACAAGTATGTCGGGTCGTTTGACCCAAATGACCATGTAGACGCCTACCAATCGCAGATGCACCTGGTGAGAGCCAGTGAGTCGTGCATGTGTGTGGCCTTCTCCACCACTTTTAGAGGAATGGCCCACACGTGGTACCGGAACCTGGCACCCGGATCGATAAGAAGTTGGGCGCAGTTCGCGCAGGCCTTCATGTCCCACTTCGCACCAGCATGCAATGCCTGCAAACTGAAGAAAACCTCCTCAACATACTACAAAGAGAGAGAGAGAGAGTTCATCCGGTGCTATATCAAGCGGTTCAACGATGCATGCATGCAGATACTGTGCCTGGACCCCGTCGTACGCCTCACAGTAGCCAAGAAGGGTGTGACCATAACCGAATTCCTTAAGCTCACGGACAGGTTTATAACCACAGAAGAAGAGATCAACCAGAAAGGCGAGGGCGCGCCCGAGAAGAGGAAAAGAGAAAGAGAGTCTTCCAACCAAGGGGACAGCTGAAAGAAGAAAGATGCAGCTCGGGGGGCAAAGCCGGGTCAGTCGTTCCGAGTTCCTGTAGCGGATCGAACTGATTACGCTCCACTGAACGCAAAGCGGGCCGAAATCCTGATAGCGATCAAGGACGCCTCGTCTAAGGGGGAATCCCAACAAGAGAAATAAGAATTTGTACTATAGTTTTCACAGAGATCACGGTCACAGTACCGAAAATTGTAAGAACCTCCGCGACGAGATAGAGGAGCTCATCCGTCGCGGATATTTAAGGAACTTTGTACAAAATAATAATAATGATAATAATAAAATAGCTCAGCGAGGGGAGCACGGTAAGGATGCTCCCGAGTCCAGCAGCAGGCCGGCCAAATAGTCGCAGAGGCAGCCTCTGGAAGAGAGGTCGGTTCGGAGTACCATCCACGTGATAGAGGCTCGATCGTCGCGGGTTGTACTTCAGCAACAGCATGGACGTCAGTTCGTGAAGCTGCCCGGGAAGAATAGAATCCTCCGAAGCGATTGAAGACAGAAGAACCAATTTTCTTCATAGAAGACGATGCGCAAGGGGTCCACTACCCCCACGACGACGCGCTTGTGATAAAGCTGAGGATCAACGACTTCGAGGTCAGGCGTGTACTCGTTGACTCAGGCAGCTAGGTAGATATTCTCTTCAAAGCCGCGTTCGACCAGCTTCAGTTGCAGGGAAGTGACTTGAGGCCTGCGAACACTCCTTTGATGGGCTTCAGCGGAGAAGAGGTCAGGCCCCTTGGGAAAGTAACAGTATCTGTGGAAATCGGCACATGGCCTTGCGTAGTTAGACTCAACCACGACTTCCTGGTGGTTGCGACCCCCTCCCCATACAATGCCATAATAGGACGGCCGATCACCCATGTCCTACGGGCGGTGGTCTCCACTTATCATTTGGCAATGAAGTTCCCTACAAACTTCGGTGTGGGGGTAGCGCAGGGCTACCAGCTCGAGTCCCGCAAGTGCTATGTTTCCGCCCTGAAAGGAAAGACCAAGGTGGCCGACGACCTAGAACTGGAGCGGCCTATGGAGCAAGGCGAAGAACGAGCTGCGCCCACGGAAGAAACTGTCGTTGTCCCGACTTCAACAGCAAATCCAGCTAGAACGATTCAGATCGGAGCTTCCGTCCAGGAACCTCTACGATCCGAACTGGTAAGTTTCTTACTTCAAAATTTAGATATTTTTGCATGGTCCGCGGCGGAGATGCTCGGTATAGACCCTGACCTTATAACTCACAAGCTCAATATTGATCCTGTAATTAGGCCCGTTAGACAGAAGAAACGCAACCTAGCCCCGGAGTGGTGGAAAGCGGTCGACGAGGAGGTCGCGAAGCTCCTCGCAGCTGATTTCATAAGAGAAGTCCATTACCCGAGCTGGGTAGCCAACCCCGTTCTAGTGAATAAGGCTAACGGCAAGTGGCGCATGTGATTCAACTACACCGACCTAAACTGAGCCTGCCCAAAAGACTGTTTTCCGCTCCCCAGAATGAACCGCTTGGTGGACGCGACCTCAGGGCACGAGTTGCTGAGTTTCAAAGGCTTGATCACAGAGTTCGGTCTATACTGTTACAAGGTAATGTTCATCGGGTTGAAAAACGTAGGGGCGACCTTTCAAATGCTTGTAAATAAATTGTTTGAGCCATTAATTGGCAGAAAAGTAGAATGTTATGTAGACGACATGGTCGTCAGAACCCAATTTTCTGATGAATTAATTCAAGATTTGCATTCTGTTTTTGAAATTTAGCGTAAGTTTAATATGAAGTTGAATCCAAACAAGTGTGTCTTCGGTGTTACCTTGGGTAAATTTCTAGGGCACATCGTTAACCGGCGCGGCATTGAGGCCAACCCGGATAAGATTAAGGCCATCTTAGATATGAGACCACCCTGGAAGTTGAAGGAGGTTCAGAGGTTGAATGGCCGCATAGCCACTTCATGTCCAAGTCGGCGGACCGCTGTCTGTCGTTCTTTAAGGCAATTAAGAGCAAAAGGTTTGAATGGACCCAAGACTGCCAGCTCGCGTTTGACGAGCTCAAGAAATACCACGCTAGTGTGTCAATCTTAACTCGGCCCGAGGAGGGCGATGTTTTAGAACTGTACCACTCGGCGAGCGACAAAGTGGTCAGTTAATAAAGGAAGTAGATTGGGTCCAACGAACCATTTATTATGTTAGTAAAGTATTGCAGGGAGCAGAGGCGAGATACCCGGAGATAGAAAAGCTGGCATATGCACTGTTATTGCAGCTCGGAAACTCCGCCCGTACTTCCAAGCTCATACTGTTATCGTCCTCACCAACAAACCTCTGAGGCAAGTCTTACTTAAGCCTGAGGTCTCTGGTCGGTTGACAAAGTGGGCCGTCGAGCTTTGCGAGTACGACCTCCAGTACAAGCCGCAAACTGCTATCAAGGCCCAAGCCTTAGCAGATTTCATCGCCGAGTGCACATTTAGCTCCGAAGTCCCCAGGCCGGTTGAGCACAAGATCCCTAGTCCGGGTGAGCCCAAAGCTCTCAAGCCGGTTGAGTCCGAGCCCCGTGAGGAAGCAGCCAGTGTGGCACCTCTCCTAGTTAGGTCATGCGCGAACTGGGATGAGGAGCCCTGGATCCTTCACGTAGATGGCTCCTCGAACCAACAGGGCAGTGGAGCCAGAATAGTTCTGCATGGCCCAAGTGGCACGAAATTGGAGTACGCGCTACGCTTCGAGTTAGCGGCATCTAACAATGAAGAGGAATACGAGGCATTGATAGTTGGACTAGCTTTAGCCAGAGAAGTAAAAGCCAAGCACATCGTTATCTGCAGCGACTCCCAGCTCGTGGTCAACCAAGTCACTGGCAAGTACGATGCTCGAGAGCCAACCATGGTCACCTACTCAGCCAAAGTCAAAGAGGCCCTGCTCAACTTCCAGTCACACTTCATCAAGCAAATCCCAAGGTCGGAGAACACTGAGGCCCACGCCCTGTCCATATTAGCCAACACCAGCGACATCACCATGAGAACCGTGTACATAGAGGACCTGCCTCGGCCTAGATTCTCGGGGGGCAGATGAGGTCGCTCCCGTCGTTCTAGCAGAGCCGAGCTGGATTGACCCGCTCGCGAGCTTCTTGCTATAGGGACCCTCCCTGCAGATCGCAATGCAGCCAGAAGGGTGCGGCGCCAGGCAGCCAAATACATAATGATAGACGAACAGATATACCGGAGATCCTACACGCTCCCCTACCTGCATTGGTTGTGACCTACCGAAGCCGAGCTCGTACTCCGCGACACTCATGAGGGTCTACGCAGCGGACACTTGGGGGGCTGGGCCCTCACCCAAAAGGCACTTCGACAGGGGTATTATTGGCCAACAAATAAGGCAGATGCCATTGAGCTTGTTAAAAAATGTGACAAATGCTAGAAGCACGTCAATATTCACCACCAACCTGTTGTCGACCTCAAGAATCTCTACAGCCCGTGACCTTTCGCACAATGGGGCATTGACATACTTGGACCGTTACCGTCAGCAGCAGGCCAGAGGAAATTCTTAGTAGTAGCAGTGGATTACTTCACCAAGTGGGTAGAAGCCGAACCTCTTGTAATGATCACAGCCCGGAACGTCCAAAACTTCTTTTGGAAGAACATTGTGTGCCGCTTTGGGTTACCTCAGGTACTGATTTCTGACAACGGCAAGTAGTCCGAGGACATCAAATTCCAGAACTGGTGTCAAGACATGGGAATCCGACAGAATTTTACTTCAGTCACACACCCTCGAGCAAACGGTCAAGCAGAAGTCACAAACAGAGCCATCCTCTGCGGACTGAAGGCACGTTTGGACCAAGCTAAAGGATTGTGGGAAGACGAGCTACCTAGTGTTCTATGGGCTTACCGAACCACGAAGAAAACTGCCATAGGAGAGACCCCCTTCAACCTCACCTATGGCACCGAAGCAATTAACCCGGCAGAAATCGAAGTACCTACGTTGCGACTGGAAGCATACAGTGACCAGACGAACGAAGATGAGCTGCATACCAACCTTGATCTACTCGACGAAGTAAGGGACCTCGCGTACATCAGGACCGCAGCTTACCAGCAGAGAGTAGCTCGGTACTACAACGCTAGGGTCAAGAAGTGGAACCTCCGCGTCGGCGACCTGATCCTTCGTAAAGTTATGGTACCTGAGCCCGGCGCTGGCAAGCTCGGGTCCAACTGAAAAGGACCTTACCGACTGAAATGAGTGCTCGGGGAAGGAACATACGAGCTCGAGACCCTCAAAGGGAAACAAGTACCTCGGGCATGGAATATTATCAACTTAAGACAATACTATCTGTAACAACTAAGTAGGCTACGAGCCACTCCCTGAGCCTAAGGGCCAAAATGCCGAGCTAACATGGTCTTGGCACTATAAGACCCTGTTGCCTCTTCGGCACAGGCGGACTCCAGGAGAACGGACTATAAGTCGCGCCTCCAGTCTAAGGGCTAAGACGCCAGGCTAATGAAAGACCTCGGCACCATATAAAGCCTAGTCACCTCATCGGCATAGGCTAAGTACTTGTAATTCCTAAGGTGCAGGCGGTTCGGGGACGAACCTTGTGATGTATAGCCCGCCCTGGCATGCAACAAGTTGAACCCGTTAAGGACAACTAATATCAACCTAACCCAGGTGCAGACAGGTCGGGCATGTACCCTACTATGTTACTCACCTCGGTGTACGTAAGGCTACCCATACTAAGTATTGGAATACGGTTCGGGGTCACGACAGTTGAGGAGCCATCACTTCGGGTAATTAGCCTGATAGCCTAACAGTTCAGAATAAAATTACCACTTCGGCAAGTAAAGGAAATTGCACGAGTGTTTAGCAAAGTGAATTTCTCATTATGAAAATTTCATTACAAAAGTTTTGTTACAAGAAAAAGAAAGGAGATTGAGCTTGCAAATACAAGGACCGAGCTATTTTGGAGGCTCGTTGTCTTTGCCAGGGACCTCTCCGGGGGCAATAATTGGGCCAGCAGCCTCTGCTTCGTTGTCAGCGCCTTCATCCTTAGAGTCTGGATCATCCGCCGACTGACGCACTATGTCATCGGTGATCCGGGAAGTGGTGATAGCGCTTGTGTCCAGATCGGGGTAGAGGTGCCTGATCAGCCATAGGCTGAGCTTGAAGCCCTTGCGGTAGGCCTCGGTCATCACGTCATCAAACTTCGACGACTGGACGTAATCAATAACAGCCTACACCTTGGTCTCCTGGAGGGAGTCCTCAAAGATTTCTGTCTTCTCCTTGATGTCAGCTCGGAGTAACTCCACCTCGCGCTCTAGCTTTCCTTTGGCCTCCTTGAGGCCCTGCACCTCAAGTTTCAGGGCATTCCAATCTGCCCTGAGCCTATCCCGATTTGCCCTGAGGCTGTCCCGGTCCGTCTTGAGATTGTCTACCTCGAACCTCAAAGCTTCCTGGCCGACCTTGAACCCGCTCACTTCGGCCCTCAGTCAGTCCTTGTCTCGGGCAGCTCGTTCTTCTCCGCCAGTAGCACCTCGATAAAGCTCTTCTGAGCTGAGGCGTCGTTCTGAAGGCGGTGGATCTGATCCCGAGCTGCCCTCAGTTCAGTATGGGCTTCACGGGATGACTTCTCGGCTTCCAGAGCCAATCTCAGGTGTCGGTCGGACTGGAAGGTCAAGGCACGCACGGCGGAGTTCAGCTACAAGAAGGCAAGACCAGTCAGTAAAAAAAAAAAAAAAGAGAGGGGGAAAATCTTTCACAGGGAACTCACCACCATGGTATGAGAAGCAGCCCGGGCACCGAGCTGACCAGGAGTGAGATCAGCCCATTCTGTGACCTCCTCCGGGTACGCGGCCTCCTTGCTCTTCTGAAGGCTACACCAGGGGTTCAAAATACTTTCACCCCCCTAACTCTCCAAGCTAGACGTCGTCATCTCTGTCGCATGGGCAGACTCCTCGGAAGCCTCGGCGGCAGCATCAACAGGACAGGCCCCGGTTGTAGCCCCTGCAGGGCGTGCCTCAGGAGCGGCTTCTGTAGCACCTCTGGATGCTGTCTCGGCAGGCTCAGTGGCGAGCTCCGCCACTGTCTTGGGTCCTGGAGGCGCCATGTCCTCCTCCAGGTCGATGACGGGCTGAGCGCCAGGGAGCTCGGGCTCTGGAGCCAGAGCCTGTGAAGGCTGAGCCTCGGCAAGGCCTGTGGAGACTCAACGCGCGCCTTCTTGGCCACGCGCTTCTTTCTCTTCATTTGGCGAAATAGCCTCTGGCGTCAATCTTCTCCGCCTCCATGGGACCTGCAGTGAAGCTCGACGTTAGTAATCCTGAAGTAAATATGTGGACAAAAATCCGAAGAGAAGGAAAACCTACCCGAGCTCAAGCCGGCCTGGACGAGCTTCTCCTCGGCTGTGAAGTCTTTGTAATTTAATCCGAGCTGAGCCAGCGACTAGAGTGCCTTCTTGGTCTTCCCACCTAGGATGACATCGAGGTCTTGAACGGCCACCCTCCAGTCAGTAGGGAAGGGCCACCCCATGCTAAACTACGAAGTAGTCCCGCTTCCAGGCTGGGACTTTACTCGGGAGCTTGTGCATGAGCTTGAAACCCGGGCGGGGAGACAGATAATAAGACCGTCTGTGCCCGGGGAGAGTGCCCGAAGCACTCTTCTTTATGGCCAAGATTGTATTGATAACGTCCAGGTCAATGGAAAGAGATTAGTCAAAACAAAGGGAAATGGTCCCCACCACATTCCGTATGGAGTTCGGGTGAAGTTGGTCCAAAGTGATGTTAAAGTGCACCAGCACCTCAACAATTAGGGGGTGAAGAGGAAGTTGGAGTCCGGCTATCAATTGCTCCCTGAAGACCACGATCTCATCAGGACTGTGCTCCCATGGGAAGTTGCCGATAGGAAGACTGTATGAATATTGCCCAGGGAGGTTGAACCTTTGTATGAGGTCCTGGAGCCTCTCTGGGGTCATGGTGGAAGGGCCAAACTGATCTGGCACCCTACCTCGGTGGGAGGTGGATACCAGTTGACCCGAAGCCGCCCGTACATCAGACAGCTGGGCGGCAGAGGAGCCATCCTGAGCCGAGGTACCCACCTCGGGGTCGTCGATAAGACTATCTACGCTAGACGACAGTATGAGACAAAAAGGGAAGGATATTCAGAAAAGAAAGAGGAGCTCGAGGACTCACCACAGGAAACGCGAACTGACTAGAGGAACAAACTGAGCTAGAAGACCCGAGATAGGAACCTCAGACGCGAGCTCAACTCTGACGCTGGAGACTTTCTGGCGAAGAAATGGCCAAGGGTCCCCCACTATTTATAGCCGTTGCGCCCGAGCATTAACGGTCACGATAAAGACGATCCAACGGCTTTTAGAGAAATCGGCTACAGGTTCCTAAAGGTGAAATCAGTTTAGCGCATTTTTTCGCGTCCGCGAAGTCCAAACCGCGTAACGCCCACACGTAAGCGGAACGTGACCCGGGTTCCTTTTGACTGAGCCAGGAACTAGACCGGTCCAGCTGGGCGAAACGTGTAACGAAGCGGCATGAGTGCCGAAGCCAAATCCACCCGGCGCAACATGAACTCCCCGCGCTGGGTCAACATCGCTAGCGCAGGGAGTGGGGGGCAATTGATGGAGGGTGATTCGGCCCGACCTCGTAGCATGGGTACACATGGGTGTGACCTTGTTCAAGCGATGACTCAGCGTGACAGCACAGCAGGCACAGCCGCAACTCGATGGGAAAGTCACACCGAGTTCAGTCCGACAACTCGGTGGGATAGACTACTCGCCGGGAGCCGCCTAGCCTGCGCCTCCTCCCCGTGGCTAAGGCACCCCGAGCTGCTTCCAAGCTCGGGGCCCCTTGACCTCTCCTAATATCCGAGCCCCACCAGTGGATCTCAAGCCACTCCCAGACAGGAACACATCGGCCTGCCTCTAGACGCCCCAAGGTGAAGACACCTCGGGTCAGACAGCTCGGCATAGCTTGCCATAGGCAGCTCGCCGCTTACGGGATAGCCTAGCACAGGGTAACTCGTGAAAGTGTAGTTCGGCATATCGCAGGAAGATCTCATGCCCGACCACCGTACCCGGCAAATCTGGGGACAGCAGCCATGTCCCTAGTCAGACAGCGTCATGCCTGCCACCTTTAGAGGGTGCCTTACACCTGATAGGCACGTACCCTGCAATGACGGCCCCACGCATGCCACCTCAGCCCTGCCTATAACGGCTGCGGCAGGCTGACAGTGGCAGTTATACCTGCCCTATCAGAGGCCAGTGGGCCTGATGCAATGGAATTCTGTTATAAGGAGCCTATTCTCAAAGAACGAGGCATCTTCTATCACTCGGGCTATCTGCACTCTTAGCCTTCACCTTCTCCTTGCTTCTTCCACAGAATACTAACTTAAGCATCGGAATGTTCCCACCGGACAAGCCCCCGGGGATTCTTCTTCTTCTTCATCCCAGGTGCCCTTCGGGAGCCACGCAAGTGCCAGATAGGAGTGACCGGATTGCACACCATCAAAAACAAAGGGAGAAAACCGAATGAAAATCCCAACAGAGGAGGAGGGAAGCAAAAGAAGAAGAAGAAGAAGAAGAAGAAGAAGAAGAAGAAGAAGGAGAGGAGGGAAGCAGATGAAGAAGAAGAAGAAGAAGAAAAAGGAGGAGGAGGAGAGACAAGGAGAGAGAACGAAAGAGAGACAGATGAGAAATGGGTTCAAATCTGCCACTACAATTGATTGCAACGGCGGTAACGGAAAGAGAAAAAAGGGGGGAAGAAGAAGAGAGATAGAGGGGAGAGAGAGAGAGGAAGAAAGAGTGGTTACCTTTTACATCGATAATTTTGATGTATTTATTATATTGATTATCGATGTAAATAAAATTCAAAATATAATTTTACACCGATTACATGTTTACCAAATGCCAATAAAATCAAACCGGGGTGTAAAATTTACCCCGGTTCCATTTTCTCAAATAAATGTAGCCTTAAGGCGATAGATCAAAAACCCCTTTGTGGTTGGATTGAAGGCACAAGAATACCATTCAACACCATTCTCAAATGCAATTATAAATAAGGTCACATAAGGAATTCGAGAAACTCCTCATCACCAAAACTCTAACTAGAAATACCCATTCTTTTTTGTCATATGCCTTGATGGATCAAGTTTCATTCAAAAAATCACACATTCTACGTTTTTTTTCCTCTTCTTGGAATGAATTAATTTTGAAGCTACCACTTATCATCAAAATATCTAGGCTAGGAGTAAAGGCTCCCTTAAGTGAATTGATTAATCAAGGCATAATGATCTTCATCCTTCTAATGATAATCTTTTGTGACAATTTTATAAATGGCATTGGTTAAATCAATTGGCCAAAAATCATTGTTGACACAAATTTTGTGCTAAATTTGGAGCACAAAAAATGAAGACAAATTTAAAGAAATTTATTTTTTTTTGTAGAAATGTAAGTGAGATATAAATTCTTTTCTTTTGGCAAAAAAAACCCTCTAATTCTCTTGTTACGAACATGGCCCAAACTTGTATTTATAGCATGTCATGGACATGATCCAAAAAGCTTGACAACTTGTAGTTGTACAGGGAACTTATAGTGATCAATTGTATGTAAACAAAGCTTTTGTTCATAATCAATTGTTGATTTGAGTACGAACTATAACGCTAACTTTTAGTTGTAGAAGATTATTCGGTTGTGGTGTTTTTATGAAAGCCTTCTTGTAGCAACAACTTGATGACTTGAATTTTTGAGTTGAAAGTTACAACAATTTAACCGTAAGCATCTTGATTGCACGGAATAGCTCATCCGGTGAAGCCTTTTCTTCTTCTTCTTCTTCTTCTTCTTCTTCTTCTTCTTCTTACAAGAAATGTTTCTAGTAAGGAAATAAAGGAGAAGCCAAAGGGGGAAAAGCCGAAAGAGGGAGCTCCAAGGGAGAGAGTCGAAGGTGAGCCTTCTCCTTCTACTCTCTTTAATTTATAATGTTTTCCTCGATCGTTAAGTGAATCCACCCAAGAAATTCAAATCAATGAATTTTCATTCTTAAGTTAAACCAGCCATGCTTGCCATTTATTTAGCCATAATTTAAGGTTGATTGACATGAGACTTGTTCACGGGCCGGGCTTTGGGCCTGACTTACACTATGTCAGGCTCGGGCTTTGGGTCGGGCCCCATTCAAATTTTGGAAAAAGCCAAGCCTGAGCCCGGCCCATGAATAGGTCTACATGAGACTAGACCTGTTCATGGGCCGGACCGGGCCGGGCTTTTACTCTTCATTAACAGAAATATGTTAGGCCCGAGCTCGAGCCCGGCCCGACCAACGGGCCTACGACATGGGCCCGAGCCCGGCCCTAATAAAAAGCCCGAAGCCCGACCTAATAAAAAAAGTAGAAATTTTTCCTATTCAATAATCAATATAAATCAAAATTTATTTACATAAAAAAATATATAAATTCAAAATATATTTATATTAAAAAAATATATATAAAGAAGGGAAAGAGGATGTGGAGAAGAAGAATTCGGTTGAAAAAAGAAGGGAAAGGGGTGAAAAAAAGAGGGGTATTCAATTAGGGTGTTTAGGTTTATTTATAGGTCAGGCCGAGCCGGGCTATTTTGGCAAATCCCAAGCCCGGCTCAAATTTATTGCAGGCCAGGCTTTTTGGCCTAAGGTTAAGCCCGCAGGCCTATATAGGTGTTCAAGCCCGTCCGGGGGGCCGGGCCGGCCCATGAACAGGTCTACATGAGACCCACCAACTTTGATGATTCAGTGATCAATTTACTAATCCCCAACATGCCTTGTTAAGGTAAGTGGGTTTGATTAAAATCCCAACACTTGGGATCAAGTGCCATTTGGCAAAGGGTTTGGGCCTACGTATCATTCAGTTCATTAACCACCCATTATTTCCTTCTATATCAATCAATTAAGCCCATCTCAAATTTTAGTTGTCATTTAAATGGGATCTACCAAATCACAATTAAAATTTTGTCACTATCACTTGGTAACATGTTCCAATTTGATCTCCTGTATAAGACCGCTGCACTAGGAAATCAAGTGATTAAATCACTTCCTTTAATTAGCTTTTCTATTGGACCCTACTAGTATCTCCTTGGGCTAATGGGTTAATACACTAGGTCCCACCTAAAAAACCTCTCTTCTTATTGGGCCCAACAACTGTTAGAAGGGTTTAGAATCCATCATATGGATGGCCGAACCAAGTAAGATGGCTGGGCGAAATTTCAAAAAATTTTCTAAACCTTGCGGGAACCAATTTTTCAATGAATTTGAAAACACAATTTTTTCGATCAATCTTGCACCGAACCGGAACAGATTTGAAACCCAATCAAGAGGGGAGATTTAAACCTGATACAAATACCACAAATGCAGATCCCAAGGTAGAAGTTCACGCCTAAACCAGTTTCCGCTGAATATGGCGTAATGTGTAGGTGAAGCAAGTTCGGCAACTCTATATTCAACAAAACTAGACCTGTTCATGGGTCGGGTAGCCAGACGGCCTGGCCCAGCCCGGCCCGCACCCCGGCCGGGCTTGGTCATATAATTAGGCCCGTGGGCCTGACCTCGGGCTTAACACAGTAAGCCCGACTGTGTTTCAGGCCAGGCTCGGGATTTGTCAAAAAAGCCCAGCTCGAGCCCAGCCCAGCCCGACTCAATATTATATATTTTATAAAATATATAATATGTATTTTATATATTATATAAAATATATAAATAATATAATATTTATTAAAATATATATTTATAATTTAATATATATATATATATATTTTATTCTTTTCTTTATATTTTCAATCTCTCTCTCTATTCAGCTGCTTCAACATTAATAATAATAATAATAGTATAGGCTAAATTTTGGGCCCGGGCACTGGCTCGGGCTTCGGGTTTTTTATAAGGGCCGGGCTCGAGCCCAAGTTGTAGGCCCGATGGTTGGGCCGGGCTCGGGCTCGGGCCTTAAAAAAAATTGTTAATACACAGTAAAAGCCCAGCCCGAGCCCGGCCCGGCCCGGCCCATGAACAGGTCTAAGCAAAACCATGATCCAACTTGCTTGAATCGAATGAGGTGGGTGAGCTTAAAATTTTTCTGAGTTTTTCTTGCAAAAACAAAGAAGAAAACTAATCTAAATCAATTCTGCAAAGCCTAGGTTGTGATAGGGATTCTTGGAAGACAAAAGAGAACAAGAGAGAATAAGAAAGAGTAGTGTTCTAATCTGGTTCGCCCTCTTATTCTTTTATCTCCTTGTGGAGCATTCTCCTAATCAAATTAGGAGATTATCCAAATTTAATTCAGATCTGAACTTTGTTAAGAGATAAACCTTATGCTCTTAAGAGGATAGGTGTTTCATACCCATTTCCAAACCCAGATTCGACCCAAAGAACATGGCAACTTAATTTGTCATCTGACAGCTTACTTAATCTTATTAATTATGGGTCTTAAGCCCATTTACTTCAAAAACTCATAACCAAAGATGTTGCATGGCCACTTTAGGCTTGATATTGCATGACGTGGGATCCCACACTAATCTCACATAAGCCTACATGGGTTTGGCCTAGTCTCTTTCTGAAAGATGATAGGCCTAATTCAGTGTTTAGGGTACTGAACCCCTGACCCAATCAGCATTGGTCAAGTTTGGGCCCAACATTTACACCTAAATGATTATTAGATTCAGCCACCCTATGAAGACTCAAGGATAATGAACTCATGTAAAGCAAAGCCCATCAGGTAATCAGCCCTGTAATGGTTTCTTACACTTAACCTCTCAACCCATAATGATCAAACACTACCCAACAGAGAAAGACCTCTCTCCTGGTTACAAGGTGAAGTGTCACACTCTCTACTAAGATGGACCCTAAGATTAAAACCTTTTGCAAGCTTTTTTCATAAAATAGTAGTATATAACATATAAATACATTTTGCAAAACTATATTTCAAACATATGTGAAATGCCAATAGTTTAGGTTTCTATCAAAGGGAGTATAAACTCTAATATTCATGTTCTCTGATAAATGGGTCGATCATATCAATATGATCATCCACTTGGGTGAATTCTTAGACTGCCCCAACATACCCAAGTATTTTACCCTTAATGGATCTCACTACTTGTCATATCAAAGACAACCCAGTCCAAAACCTAGTGTAGTACCATAATCAAGTCTGGGGTAATGTGTAACTTTCCAATTTTGCCCATCTATCTTTAAGGTCCAAGGCATAACTAAAAATTGGTTCGGATTCAGTGCTTCTAATAAACACCCACTGGCAATGCTTGGGGTCTAACCTTAGTAGCTGAGATAAGCTATTCCAACTCCTTGCCAGCACACCAGTGTCAGCCTTGTCAGGATAAACTCCCCAAGTCTATACAATGATAGAGAACATTCTAAACTAACACAAATCTCTTAAATGTCTAGTTTAAGGGGTAATGCACAAAAAAATACTCATATTAACATTAAACAATAATGTACAACAACCACTTTCGATTTTACTTCATATTAGGCCCTACTTAACTTTTTATGCCCAAATAAATAAATATGTATGTATGTACCAACAAATCTCATCAATAATAGGGATGGCACATAGAAAGGTACTCTCATCATCAGAAATGTTGGGTTGTCCTCCTTATGAGATGGGACCTACAAATAAATAAAGGCAAACAAAAGTAAAAAGTGCAAAAAGACAATAAGAAGAAAATCAAAGAAAAAGATGGCTTTTGTATTTGGCTTTTCTCACAAGCCAATACGTCTTTTGGGGCTTTAATGAATTGGGTTCAGCTTTCTATCTCCTTTTCTCTTCAAGGATTTTAGAGAAAGAACAAGGTTTGGTGGAAAAGGTTTTTGAGAAAAGGACAAGAAGAAAATATAAGGGTTGTAGAAGAAAGAAGAATCCTACAACATCTCTTGGCTCCCTCTCTTTTTGCTTTCTTATTGATGAGATCTTTCTCATTTTGTTTATTCCATCTACTTAAATGGTGTTTATTGTTGTTAGAAACCAAGAGTCTCTCTCTTGAAGTATTTATCTAGTTGTAACTAGATAGAACTTGTTGTACCCAGCTATTTAGTTGATAGTGGAAGTTGTGGACTTCAGTCTTGTGGTTGTTACCCTCACATTAAGGGGTTTTTCACGTAAATTTTGGTGTCTTTGTCATTGCTTGGATTGTGTTTGTTAAAATTGCTTCTATATATTGTTGCTTGCTATTTGCTCATTATTCTCCTTGATTTGCACAAGGAAGTACAAAGGGATTTATTTCCCCAACAAAGTGATATCAGAGCAAGGTTCTTGTACAAATCATGAAAGGAAGTTCGGTTAGGATGATTTCATTAATTAGAAGCAATTCCTCTTTGGAAATCAAAAATTAAGATATGTTGCTCTCCAAAGACTTGTATGCACCATTGAAAGGTGAACAAGGCAAGCCCAGGGATATGTTAAGTGACCAATGGGAAATTCTTGACTTGAAAGTCGTTACACATATCTAATAATGGTTGGGCGATAATATTTATCATCTTGTGGCAAATAAAATTTCAACCTTTCCACTTTGGAACAAGTTGGAAGATTTGTATTTGAAGAAAACCTCAGCAATAAGCCTTTCTTAATAAGAAAGCTTGTAAATTTGAAGTATAGGGAGGGTTTTTCCATTACTGAACACTTAAACCAAGTGCAAGATGTTGTAAATCAGCTAGTTTCAATGAGTATTGTAAGAATCAATTTTCTCAAAGAGAAAACTAGAAGGAAATCATTAGACACTAGAAAATTAAATGCACTTCTTACAGAAAGTCAGGGTAGAAGTCAAAGTCAAGATCCATACAACCGTGACAGGTCTAGAGGTAAATCCAAGTCAAGAAAGGATATCACTTCTCATTAGTGTAACAAGCCAAGATGCTTCAACAAAGAATGCAAAAAAAAAAAATAAAAAGGGACAGAAAAAAAAAAGAGAAAAAATAAGGAAATGAGACGACTACAGTTGTTTCAGATAGTGAGGTTATGATTTTTGTAGGTTGTGAAGAGTCTTGTTTTAGCCTCCAAGACACAAATTGGATTATTGATACTGGTGCTTCATACCACACTACTCCACACAAGGAATTCTTTACTACTTACAAATCAAGTGATTTTGGTGTTGTAAGAATTGGAAACAACTACACATCAAAAATTGTGGGGTTAGGTGATTTACAAATAGAGACCGATGTTGATTGTAAATTGGTTCTCAAGGATGTGAGGCACATACTGGATTTTTGTTTTGACCTAATTTCTGTAGGAAAATAAAATGAAAAAGGCTACAATAACAATTTTGGTGAAGGAAAATGGAAGCTCACCAAAGGATCTCTAGTAGTGGAAAAGGGGTGAAGATGTTGTATCCTTCTACAAAATGAAGGCTCAGTTATGTAAGGAGCAGGTAAATGTTATAGAAAAAGGCTCCTCCAACTTATGACATAAGCGGCTTGGTCACATGAATGAGAAAGGACTCCAAGCTCTTGCCAAGAAACAATACCTCCCTAGCTTGAAAGGTACGCATTTAGATTCATGTGTTTATTGTTTTTCAAAGATATCCTCCTCATTGAAAGCAAAATGTTTTAAAATTGGTCCATTCTGATGCATGTGACATGAAAGACAGGTCACTTAGTGATGCTTCCTACTTTGTTACATTCATTGATGATACATCTAGAAAAGTTTTTATGTTAAGACTGGGCATCAGGCTTTATATAAGGGTTAGGCTTGGACTCAAGCCTAGACATTTTCTATTAATAAAGAGGCAAAGCCCAGTCCAAACCCGGTGCAATACAACACATTAGCAGGTCTATTTGACACCAACAAATGAAGACTCTTCCATCAAAAGTCAAGTGGAAAGAAGAGGAAGAGTGAAAATTTATCGGTCTTCACATGCACCAAGAGATAAGTGAAGAACAATTATTGTTTTCAATTTTTTTAATGTTCAGATGTGATTAGTTAGTAACAGAGAAATTGGACTTGAACCAAAGAAAATGACTTGATTATAGGCTAAAGAAAAAGAGTTGCAAAATTAAAATGAAATATGTTTGACCCAAAGAGTGGGAGAGGGAAGTAGAAAACTTGAAATGGTAAAAGCTAATGGTTACCCATTGAATAATTGTGACCCAACCCAACCCAACTCATTAAATAGCCCAGTGATCCAGGCTAAATGGATACAACCTAACTCGTTAATTAATGGGGTGGGTTGGATGGGTTAGCGAGTTGGGTTAAAAAATTGCCACCCCTAATACCAAGTAAAAGAAACGGATGGGGAAAATTCTGGAGTTATCTCTTTAAGGTATCAAAAACCTCTTGTCTATGGGCGACCATAGACACCAATGCAATTTTAAATATAATCGAAGGGATCTTAATATGCAAATAAAATTCTGGAGTAATTGCTTTAAGGTATCAAAAACCTCTACTTTCAATTATAGTATAACTATAATCATTCAATCTATTGAGGAAGCTTCAAAGAAGGAGCAAGTGCAATGTGTTTTAGGCCCCATTCACTTTTCGGTAAGTTAATTTCTCGAGTAAATAGACTTATCTGATGGGCGTTTTAGCTATAAAAATCCATTATTAAAAGTGGCAATTTTGTCCCATCCAAGTGCTAGCAACTTTCCCCCAACTGGGAAGATGGGTATCATTTATCACTTGCCTAGGGAAGTGGTTCCCAGGGAAAATAAATTTTCCATGAATTCCACAAATCTGAAAAAAGAACATGGGTTTCTTAGTCAATGGGAACCAAAATCCCATTGACTAACTTTCCTCCTCTCAAAATCCAAAAAGCGAGCAAACCCTTAGGTAGGGGTGATCATGGGTCGGATCAGGCTTTGCACTTATGATAAGGCTATAGCTTAGGCCCGAGGTTCTGGGCCTGAAACATAAGCCCTAGCCCAGGTCTATACGGGCCTAGGTCGGGCCGGGCCTGATTCCAGGCCAATATCACTTATATATAAAACATTACATATTTATATATTAAATGACATAACATGCCTATAAAATTATTTTATATATTATATAATATAAAATATTACATATAGTATAAATTATACATGTCATTTTATAATATTTATATATAAAATATATAATATAATGTAAAATAACATGTATACATATGTATATAATATACACAAAATGTGTAAGTTTAAATGCATGCGAGTCGGGCCGAGCTTGAAGTATTAAGCCCAAGTCCGGCCCTAAATTTTAAGGGCCTGATGTGGGCTCGGGCCTGGGCCGGGCCTGAACACAAAACCCAGGCCCAAGCCCGAAATTTCTGGGCCGGGCCTTGTTCACTTTTCAATAAGTTACTTACCCAAGTAAATGCACATACCCGGGTAAGTGTTTCTCAAGAAATATTTACCCGAGTAAATGCATTTACCCATGTTCTTTTATTTCCCAAGTAAATAAAACAACGACCATCTTAGCCATAAAAATACAGTATTAAAAGGGGCATTTTTGTCCCATTCAAGTATTGGCAACTTTCCCAAGGCGGGAAAGTTATTTACCCACTTGGGATATGGGTAAGTGATATCCATAAAAATTAATTTTCCCTGATCCTCCAACAACTCTGAAAAAAGAACATGAGTTTCTTGGTCAATGTGCAACTTTTCCCCTCTCAAAATCCAAATAACAAATGAACCCTTAAATATTAAAAAATTAAAAAATAAAAAAAAATATATTGGTTTCACATCATCAAGCAATCTATTCGTGAACAGAGTGACTGCCCCCACCTTGACAGTTCCAAGCCAACAGCTTCATGGTGCCTACGGTGGCAATTGACAGCTGCCACCTAGGCCTCAAACAAGGTAGATTTCAGGGGGGTAATTCTGCAAACTTGAGCTTGTAGTTCGTCTAGATCTCTTCTTCATGTCAAGTCAAGGTGAGGATGGAGAAACTGGAAGAACAACAATGAACTTTCTCATCGGCCTTACTTTCTAGGAGAGGTGCAAATCCGAAGCAAGTTTGTCTATGATCAACAAGCATAGATTCAGTCTCATTAAGTTGCTCCAATGGTGAAGGTGGATACGCAGGTATTTGACATGCCTTTCTAATCATCTCCTTCAACCCCGAGGGATTAATATTTCTATTTGAATAGCAGGGAAACACCTGCATCATCCCTCACTTGGTAGAGAATCTTCTTCAGTCGCTTTAATCTTTCTCGATGAGCTTGGTAGCAACAACGAGATAGGTTAGTATTCAGTTGGTTGTCCCCTAAATCATCATATATTTTCCTGTCTCTTAAAATTGTGGTCTGTTTCCAATTCGTGCTAGTCGGAACAATTGGTTCTACTACGTATTGGCACATTTCCAACTTACAGCCCAAGACAAGTGAACAATCCAATGGTAGAGTAGCAAAACATTGTACCCTGGACCCATTTAATTTCGCATTCAATCCTTTAATTTTATCAATCAATACCAATATACCATGTCATCAACAAATAACATGCACTGCCAAACCTCTTAAATATGTTGATGAGAGCAAGGTTTTAAAAACCGACCTAGAAAGAGAACCATTCTAGCTACCAGTTTCCAGGTAGGCAGTTTGACTGTCCGGGTCAAATAGTTTGGACGGTTTGCATTAAGGCAAATATTTATATGAGAAAGGACTCAGAAAAACTGGAGAAGAGACTATTGTGGAAAGAAAAAAAGAAAGACAGAAAAGGAAAGGAGAAAGGAAAAAAAAAAAAGAAAAGAGAAAGGAAAGGAAAGGAAGAAAGAGGAAAGAAAAATGAGAGAAAAAGAGGGAAGAGGAGGAGGATGATTCGATGCTCACCGGCGACGATAATGGCGATGGTGAGGTGACGGCAGCAACAGACGCAAATCTGATATTTGAGTTCTAGGATCTCAGATCTAAGATCAATTTCTCTACAACGTCTGTCTTCTTCTTCTTCTTCTTCTCTCTCTCTGTGTTGGATCTCAGATCTGAATTCATGTCTCAGACTGGATCTCAGATCTGAGTTCATGTGTTTCTCTCATCTCTGCAACTTTCTAAAGCTATGAACTGATGTCTGGGTCAAACAAGTCGATGGTTCGACCACCTAGGTCAGTGGTTTTCTGACCAAGTCAACAGTTTTTTATCTAAGAACAGGTTAAGGATGAAACCAAACCAGTTACTTGAACGGTTTCTGGGCCAAACGGTCTGACCGTTTAAGTGAACGATGATTCAAAAACATTGGATGAGAGTCTAGATCAAATCACCACAACACATTGCTGGTCACAGGACTGCAGCCGCACATCAAGAACATCTCCTATGAATGGCAATATAAAATATAAGAGATGCTCCCGATGTGCGGCTTTGCTCATTTGGCCCGCAAGGTGCTGCTGTCAGCATATCCGAACTTGTTTGGTCAATTTATCCATGAATAAGGACCACGTGCACTTTGATGAAGTTCCATCATAAGTGAAAACTGATCTCCCTCCCACAAGTGTTCTAACATCAACTACTAGAACCGATACATTAAATGCATAATTCTATATAACAAAGGAGAAAGGTATGGGTAATTACATGTAAGAAAGCTCGCAGAAGCTCCTGTCTCGCCAGGTAAAATCTTTCATTAAACAGCTTAGTATATCCGAATACTTATCAAGCAGTCTTCAGAAGATCTTCCTAAAAAGACTTGTCAAACATCCCCTATCTGATCTTTATTATCTGATTTAGAAAGAGAACTTGGATCCCACACTACCCAGGAAACTCACTTTCCTCAAGCAAATATATTCTAGTTATAATGTAGGGTATGCATATGTTTTGGCCTTCTTAAATCCTAAATACGAATGCATATCTGATATCATCACCCTCCATACATGATACATCAAGTGAGAATTGAAACTCAAGCCCATGCACTACGGAAGTTCATAGCTAGTTATGAGATTTTTGACATATTCAACACCCACATGCATTCAGTATACGCTACCAACTACGATCTTCTATCTAATATCTAACTAGACAATTCATTCATTTTCATAGAAAAAAGTATTCATTAAAATACAAAGAACACTTAAAAAAATTCCATAAAATTACCCCAAAGCAATCTTTCTCATCCATGCAAACACACCTACCACCCCCTAAGGACAAATTAAAAGCCATATCATAACACCCCCAAAGTGCTATCATTATCCCCTCTTCCAAATTCTCTATCCGAGGATTAGAAGAATCTTTAATAACAAAGAAAGGAAGAAGGATCAATTATGTGCTGTCACCGGTTCGGGGCTGGTGGATTGGATGCTGAATCTTCCAGAGTCCAGAAATTCTAAGAGAGAACGCTTTGATTCTGAATTTTGGGCTTCTTTGAGTCCCTGTTAAGAAGAGTGTCTGTTCTGTTTTCCTTTTTGTTTTACTGCTTGTAATCTGGCTTTGTGGGTGATGCTGCATTGTACCTCTCTTCTTATATTTAATGAATTTTCTTTTTGATTTATCTTCCAAAAAAAACTCTCTCCAAGCATACCTCCCTCAAAATTTACCTGGCTCTGGATCAATTTGCAGACTACAATTCACTACTTAAAAAGCTCATGGTTCAGTAACTGTATTTTTTCTTTTCTTTTTTTCTTTCATTTGTTCTGAGAGTAAAGCAACAAATGTTACAAATCTATTCAAAAGATATGAGAGCTTAAACAGATATTTTTTAGGAGGCCTAAAGGAAGCAAAAGAGATTCATGTTCAACTCGATAGTGTTTTCTATGGCAAGTCTTCAACTCGATAGAATTGATCAAAAGAACCCTTGAAATAGATTCTACTTAAAGAAAGGGTTCTTGTCATAAGTTGTTCCTAGATGGGTTTTTTTACCAGCTAAATTGTTCTTGGTGTTTATAATGTTTTAGATACCTTTTTCATACAAATACATTTACATGTAAATGTATGTGCTGGTAAAAGATACAAGAATAGATGTTTCAAACACATTTACATGCATCAACTAGAAGATCAAGATAACTAAAAGAGCCAGAATGGACTACCACAAAAGGCGCTAGAGGATCAAGATAACTACAAGAATAGATGTTTCTTTTCTTTTTTTCTTTTTTTCCTTTTTTTTTTTGAAAAGAAAAAAAGGTGTAGATGTCAAACTATAACATTACAACACATCATGATAAAAAAAAAGTCCAATGCTTGGAAGCGAGGAAAGCATTGCTCTTGTCTTTGAAGGAAACCTTTGTAATCTGTATCATGAACAAGCCCACATCTTGTTTCATGATTCCTTAGAAACTATAGTTTGAGTATGGTGCTGATAGAAAAGCCAAAATTGCCCATAGTCTGAAAAGGGATTATATGGTCATCCTATGACAAATCTTCATGATAAAGATGAAGCCCAAGCCCTAAACGTGCACAAGCTCGACGAAATGCCATTGATTCTGCCTTTTGAACAGGGTCCCCGAAATTTGTATCATCAACAGAGGCAGTGCCAGTCGATTCCCTAAAAATCTTTTCCAAGTAGCCAAGTCAACTGAATTAGATATCTCCAATAATTCCTTCATTTTCTCCCAAATTCTTAAGATACATTTTTAATTACTCTTTAATGGTTTAAAGACATTTGAAAGCATAATAAATTTAAAGATAATCTGGCAAATCCTACAAAGGTAAAATAAAGAACTTTTTTTGTTACAACTCAATACAACACTTAGATTTAGGGTAGTCAAAAGTACATATTTAAGAGAAAATCAAATATTTTTAATAACTGAAAATAATCAAACTCAAATGGCAAAGTCAAACACATGGAAACTAGAGATATTTGCATGAGAACAAAAGAATCAGGAAAAATGAATTTGAGTGGAGTACTTGATAAATATAATTTTAGATAACAAGCTCAGATGAATATGTTGAAAATGTTTATATTAACATGAACTCATCTAGAGACCAACACCAAGTGGACCCTTTTTTTTGTTGCTTTACAACTGATTTTAAAATGCTTATGGAACAATCTATTTTTTAATTCTATGAGAACTCTATTGAGTTTTCCATACATCCACTGAATCCTTCATAGTTAAATGAAGTTTTCCAGATTTGGAATTGGAAACCCAGTTTTTGAAAAGGGGAAGCCATATTAGGAATTTTTTTCAAGCATCGAATCAGTTTTTTTTCTTTCAGAAGATACCGTTTAAGGCAGTAAGAACTTAGGATGATAGCAAATAGTCACATATATGAAACTATGCAGTGAAAACTACCTCACATGCAAACCTGTCTTTGAAAAATAGGAAGCAACTAATCAAATTTTTTAAAAAGATTTTCCAATGCTAAAAGTTCAAGCACAGCATAAAAAACATGCCAACCATGCATATACATGCACACAAAAATACAAAAACTCCTGAAAAATATAAAGTGAAGTGGTACCTCAGCATCAGTCCCATAGAGTGTTACACGATAGACAACTGATACCGACTTCCCATCAGCAGAATAGGTGATGCTTCGAATTTCACCAGACCATTCTACAATGTTGAACATGAGATACTTTCAGAGTTGTAAAATTTGATACTGAAGTACACATCCCCCTCTAGTCCTCTACCCAAAAAAAAAGATTAGATGAATAAATGAAAATCAATTGTAATTATTTAAATGAAAAAGAAAGCAATATGAGAGAGAAATTAAGATCTAAAATAAACCTGGAGCATGTAAATTCATGATCCGATTGATAACATGCCTGCAAGGAGTGAAAAAGGGATCATTCAAATCCAAGTTTAAAGCAATCCAACAAATATATGCTAGGTTCGTAAAAATTACTGAAAACTAGCCATGCAGAACTACTAGAACAATCCTCTGGTTTTTTATAGAGTCAAATAAAGATCCAAAAAGGATCATTACTCTCTAAGGGCCAGCTATTTAGGGCCTTGGGAAGGGTAATAAACTGGATAGGACCTCAACCTTTAGCATTCATTTCTTACAAAGTGGTCGCTCTCAGACTCGAACCCGCGTTCTCACTCTTGTCAGCCCGGTATTTTACCATTGCACCAAGCAATGGCCCTACATCATTACCAATTTACTATCAAGAAACCAGTATATAGAAAATGAAGAAAAAATATGGGCATGGAACCAAAGATTTCTTAGTAAAAGAAGAAGAACCACGGACATAAGTCAGAAATTCTCTTCTAGGCAAACCGAAATGTCAACAATGAAACATAGACACTCTCAAAATAATCACGAAAAAGAGCATGAAAACTCTCAATCAAAACCATTTCTTACACATTTTCTTGTATGTAAATGCTAGTCATGTTTTCCCTGAATTCACAATCATCTTTCATTTGTAATTCACAATTTTTCCAGAGTTTTCTTCAAGAAGTTCTAGCTTCAAAGTTTACCAAACTAATCCATTCTGATTGAGAGTGAGATAGAGATAGAGGTTCTTACCAAGGAACGTACTTAACGGATAACCCATTTTCCATTCGAACTTTGATGAGGGAATCCGGGATTCTTTTATTAAGTTCTCTGAGAACTTCCGACAACGGGCGACTGATTCCAGAAGTCGGAACATCGAAAGCTTCGGAATGTTCTATTGGGACTACCACTCTCTCCTCACTCTCCTTCTCGTTCGCCACAGGAGCGGAAGAAGCTTTGGCGTAAGACCGAGAAGAGATCCGCGGTGACAATCTTAGAGGGTACTGTAAAGACGAGCAAGAACAACGAGTGGAAGCCTTGAACAAGGATTTCATCAGACACGACGCCATTAAAGAGTTCTTCCGCTCTTTCCCTCTGAGAGAAAGATGACCGGAACTCCGGAAGACAAAACCTCAGTTTTAGGGTTTTGGACATGCCTATGGAAATGGAAGTCAAAATTACCATTTGATTGACATATTGCTGCCCCGAATTTTAAGAAACAACTAGAGGGGACCGCACGGGAAATCTGAAAGATTTAAAAATTTTATTTATTATTAATTAATATTAAATTAATAATCAAAATTTATTGTTATTTAATTAAAAAATTTTAATATTTAAATTTTTAATAATTGTATTTTTTATTTAATATTAATTTACATAAAATAATTAATGTTAATTTAATATGAATAAATATTTTTTATTAAATTTAGTTTTATTAATAATTTGTAGTAATTTTAATAATTGTTATTATTTTTTCATTTTTAAATGAAATTTTGATTACCTTTAAATAAATAAAAATAATTACAAAAACTAACATTATTATTAATTTCACTAATAATTAATAATTATATAGGAATGACAACGGGGTGGGTTCACGATAGGGCACCCCATCCCTATACCTGTCCCATAGTCAATACACTCTCCTCCATCCCCACCCCGTCCGTCCCTAGTGTCAAGCGGGTTCAGGGCAAGGCAACCACTCCCCTATGTCAGGCAAGTTTAAGGGCAAGGCACCCCACTCCTCATCAAGGATGGGGAATCCTCAAATTTTCCCACCTCGTCCCTAGTATTGGCGGGTTCAAGTAGAGGTGTAAATCGGGTCATGTTGGCCTGGCACAGCACAACTTGCATGTGGCCATCACAAAGTGTGGGTCGCGCTATTCTGGCCCACGAGGCGTCTTGACCAGTGCTTCCCTCCCTTAGGATAATTTGGGGGGTCAATTCGGCACGGCCCACGGCCCGAGCCCGCATGGGTCCGTGTCGTGGGCTAGGTTTTAGACCTAGCAAAAAGTTGACCCAACCTGCGATCCCAACCCAACCCAACCCGAAAAAAACAGGGTTAGGGTCTCATATTTAGTTACCCGAATGTAAAAATGACCCGACTCGACCCAACTCGAAAAAAAAACGGGTTGGGTTGGGTCATGGGTCAACCCGCCGACCCGATTGTCAAGTCTAATTGGGATTATTTTGCATTGTTAGAAGTTTACACTCTTTAATTTTTTCTATTTAGTCTTTACTTTTTATTGTTTACTCTTTAAATTGTTAAATGTTCAAGTTTTTTATTTTATATTTTGGAATTTTAAGGTTAATTCTTTTAATTTTAACATTTTTCATGTATTTTTTCTTTATTTTTTTAAATTTCAATTATTTTTTGGGATGACCTGAATTGACCCAATGGGTCAAACCCAAACTCGAACATTTAGGGTTAGGGTCTAGCACTTGACAACCCAACCCGAAATTTCACCCCGACCTAAAATCAACCCAAAGTACATTGACACAACCCAAACCCAATCAACCTAACCCAATTGCCAGGTCTAGCCAGGTTGGTCCATGGGCTAAGCCTTGGACCAAGCCAAGCTATGAAAGGTCCATTTAAAAAAATATGAAAAAGATGTTTAAATTTTTATTTCAAATGATTTTTTATGTATACAATTAGACATATTTATGGGCCGAGTAGCCTCACGGCCCGGCCTGGCCTAACCCATTATTTTTTAGGCTTTGACAAAATTTCAGACTTGTGGGCCCAAGCTTGAACTTTCTCAAATAAGCCCGACTTATACTATTACATATATAAAAGAGTACTTATGTTATATATAATAAATATAATATATATATATATATATATATATATGCTTCCTAAAATATTAATAAATATCAATTTATTATTAGGAAATATAAATTAGTTTACTAATTTATCAAATTATTACCAGATTAATGTAATTTTAGTTTATAAAAATATATTGAAAAATAAGACATCTTGTGTATAGGTCGGGCTTCGGGCTTGGGCTTAAGATCTAGGCCCGATGGTCGGGCTGAGCTCGGGCTTAGGCTTGCACATTTTCTATTGATAAAGAGGCTCGTGTTAATTATAAAACTATGTTTTTTTATAAATTAAAAATTTTATTTAATTCTAGTCTACTATAAAAAAATACATAACATTTCTATGCATATTAATATAAAATTTGTTATTTAAAGATTATATAATAATATTTACCATATATGCATATAACTTCCAAATTGAGCTTATTAGGAGTTATTTAGCTTGGGCTCTATCCGCTAATTGGACTCAAAAAGTTTGATACACAGTTAGATTTCGAATCTCATTATCCCTGATAATGTGTGGACATGGTGCATATCTCAACTAGACCTAACTTAAAAGAAAATAGTTGCTTAATTAAGTTATAAACGATTTGTTACTTTTTATTATTAATTATTAAAATATTGTAATTATTAAATTACTATATTTATTTAAAATATAGTAGTTTATTGAAAGTATCATATTTTCAAAAATATTGCTAATTTCTTGGTTAAAACAAATTAAATGTATTTTTTTGGTAATTAAATGTAATTTTCTACTATTTATAGCTTAAGTTATAATTATTGTTAGTTATAGTTTAAAAATAATTAATGTTAATTATATTACTATTAATAATTAAAATGCATTATTTTTTCATTATTATTCAGTATTTTTTTGCAATAAAATACAACTAATTTAATTTTTTAATTATTTTTAGTATTTTAATTAAGCTTTAGATTTTTTAGAATTTTTGGATTTTTAATTAAGTTTTGGTGTTGTTTTCATTATTATTCATTAATTTTTGCATATGAGTATTTTTCAATAATTTTCAGTTTTTTCAGCATTTATTTTTGCATACTAGTCATACAAAAATAATTTGCATACGCTTTCAGTAAAAATAAATTAAAAAACTAAATAAATATCATAGTTAATAAAAATACAGCTAATTTTCAATATTTTTCAATAATTTATGGCTTTGGTATTTTTTTTTATAATTTTTAGTATATACCCTTATTAATATAAAATATTGTTAATTTTCAATATTATTTAATTATTCATAGTATTTTAATTATGTTTAGGTTTTTCAGAATTTTCCGAATTTTTAATTAATTGTTGGTCTTTTTCATTATTATTTAGTAATTTTTGCATATGAGTAAATTTGCAATAAAATATTATTAATAAAACATGTTATACATTTTAAATTTTTATTATTTTTTATCATTTTTAATGAGTTCAATATGCACAATAAAGGTCTCAACTCATAAAAATTATTAATTAATTAAAATGCATCAATACAAAGTTATCTAATAATATTTTTAAAACTATCAATTAATATTTTTATATTTAAATTTCTTATTTTTTAATTAATTGTTGGTATTTTTTTCATTGTTATTCAATAAGTTTTGCAATAAAATACTGTTAATAAAATGGGTTTTGCATTCTAAATTTTCATTAATTTTTATCATTTTTAATGAGTTCATTATGCACAATAAAGGTCTCAACTCATAAGTTATCTAATAATATTATTACAAGTTTAAAACTATCAATTAATATTTTTATATTTAAATTTCTTATTTTTATTATTATTAAGTTTGATTTTTAAGTGGAATT
This sequence comes from Nelumbo nucifera, assembly GCF_055504915.1. NCBI lineage: Eukaryota > Viridiplantae > Streptophyta > Magnoliopsida > Proteales > Nelumbonaceae > Nelumbo > Nelumbo nucifera. Next base: position 75,581,625 of record NC_142653.1, read on the forward strand.
GAAACACATTTTTAATATTTAATAAGTTTTGTTAATATTTATTTTTATTGAAAGTTATGTGGATTTTTAAATTAATAACTTTGTGATTGTTTAACCTTAACCTATTTATATTATTACTATTCTCTCTCTCTCTTAAATGTAATAATAACATGTATTAAAATAAGAGGCATTGGAAAACGCAAAGGTCTTTATCTAATAGTATATAGTTTTATTAATCTAATCAAGATAAGCAATGATTACTGTTTTATATTTTTTAAATAAAAAAATACAAAAAGTAGAGAAAATAGATAAATAGCTTTATCTCAAATGAGAGACATGCTAACACTCGTGATATAGATAGATAGATTACAACCGCTTATCACTCGTGATCACTCCGTTTATGCTCAGTCAAAAGGTTTTTGTCCTTCGACATCCAATCGACGCATCACAGATGTTCTCTGGATGAGAGGTTTAAATGAAAATGATTGAAATCGAGATTTGTCAAAATGAAAATGAATTAAAATAATTAATTTAATTTGTTATAAAAATAATTTAGTAATTTGGATTAGTTATATTAATAAGGGCTTTTTACATACAAAATGATGAAGTATGATGACTTTACAAAATCAGATATGCTAAAAAAAAAACTAAAACAATGAGCGGGAAAAGTTTTATTTTTTTCTAGACTAAAATGCCCCAAATTCCTGTTCATATAAAATATAAAAATGTTAGTAGATTTTTTATAGAAGTTTCCATCATTTTCTTAAATCATTAAAAAATATAAAAAAATTTTGAGAAAATTTATCTGATTCCATTTTTACAGGCAGCTGATTCCATCTTCTTTCTTTACAAGCGGCGAACCCAGATCTGTCTTCACAGAGGAAAACGATAAAAACAAATCTGGGTTTAAATATAATATTTGAGTTGGCTTAGATTGACTTGGCTCAATTAGTGTAGGACAAAACAACCTTTGCGTGAGAATAACAAAAAGAACTTTATCATCGTCACGATCAATATTGTAAACCATCCAACTTAATTCGGATTTGCTCCTCTCCTCTCCCTCATATACGGCCCATTTAAGAATGTCCCTTACTTGGGCTCAGCATGGCAAGGCTCATCCACTCATATGTGGGCCAAACCTGAACTCTCCCATACCATGCCCAAGGCCCAAATGTTATGGGCCTTTTGGGCCCTCATTCTAGCACCAATGAATATAGCAAAAAATGGCGCCTTCATTTTGAACCATCAGTCTGCCAATGAAAACATTGGCCTTCCATTTCGCAGGAGAGAGAGAGAGAGAGAAGCAACAAGTAGCAAAAACAGAAAACAGCGGAGAAAGGTACCCTAGACAATAGATAGAGGCGTCCGAAAGATGATTCTTAGAACTCCTCCTCCAAGGAAGCGCAAGGTGGATTCCGGCGCCACTGACCACGAGACTCCCGGTTCGAATCGCGCTCTAGTCATCTATGAAGACCCCGTGCGGGAATCTTCTCACGATCCCTGTGAGCAGATGCTCTGCACTTACCAATGCCGCCAAATGGTATCCCTCTCGAAATTCACTACAGTCAATTTATTGTCCTTTGTAACAACTTCGGGTCTTACTGATTTCATTGAACTTTTCATAGTAGAAGTTCGTAAAAAAAAGCTTTTATATGAGATTGATGTCTTCTATGTTATTCTTTTTGGCTCTTTGGTTTGAGTGTTGAAATCAATTGCATGAGCTACTTAATTAGTTCAGCTTCAAGAAAACCCATTGGAATTAGTTCAGATTCTTCTCTTTTCCAGGCTCTCGTTTATTGCCTCAGGGCCTGGGGTATTTTAGGTTTGCGGTTGCTTGCATTTGGAACCGACAATTGAGAGACTGACAATAAATTTACTATTTATTACCGTTTTTAGATAATGATGGCTGTGATAGAAAATCTGTAGAAAGTTTCCTTTATTTGCAAAAGAAATATTGGGGACATATGCTATAGTTTGGTTGTAAAATTTTTTAGTTGCCGAGAGTGAATGAATTATTAGATCATTTAATGTGTTAGTGTCTCTAGAGTTAAAGCAAGGTGGTTGAAGTAGATAGGTGCATCTTGTGCCTCTAGGGCGTCATGTTATCTTTTAACATGCACGTTGTACTTGTAGGTTCAAGTCCTACTCCTACATAGGCTTACTAACAATTACAAACTTATAGATTAGTGCTTAAATGTCTTAAATTAAATTCTTAACTCTTATCTAAAAGAACCTCTAGGATAACTTTCTTTGTACAAATTCCGCATGTATCATGATGCATTTTACAATACATTCTAAAAGACTAAAGATCAATTACTAAAAGGACATATAATATGCCAATATCAGAAATGACAAATCAGAGTATTTAAATACAAATATAAAGTCATATTTTTTTGAACCCCAAACTTTACTCCTGATGGAGTGGTGGCCATCATTGAATTTTGCTAATAATAAATTGGTAAGAAATACTTGGGGGGGGGGGGGGGAATTGGGGATGTAAAAGCCTTATCCCTCAGAAAAAAAACTAGATACAAGGAGATCATCCCCATAGTTATTAAACATCATGTACAATAAAAAAACTCTAAAATCCACCAACCAAGAAAAACACAAAAACAGAATACCTGAAATATCATTTTTAAACAAGACTTGAATATGAACTGGGAGTTTGAGAAAAGAATTATAGACTGTATTGCTGTGTAAGCTACTCCCTATCTTGGAGAGAGAATCTGCTACTTGGTTTTCTTCACGGTATATGTGAACACATCACCAAAGGGTTGAAAGATGTCATGCAAAATTTTTGGGTGTGTTTCCACCATCCATTCTCTGGCTTGGATTTTTTGTCTCTGTTGAAAACCAGGTTATGTTAAAATCACCACCCAAACACCATGGTCCCTCCCACAATCCTCTAATCATGCTCAACTCTTCCCAAAAATGGACCCTATCTTTATAGGAGTTTGGACCATAAACATTTGTCAAAGCCCAATCCTTACCATCAGTTAGCCTACTAAATTTGATTGAGACTGAGAACTGCCCTACTAGCTCTTCCAAACCCTCCAACTATTCATTCCTCCAAATGATGAGAATACCTCCAGAGGCTCCCCATGAAGGTGCAAAAACCCAGCTTAAGCCCCTAACTCCCCAAATGCTCCTGATCCATCTCCTATCTATCTCTTGAAGTTTTGTTTCTTGTCATAACACCACATGTGATTTTTCCTTCCTGAGGGCTTCTCTAATTAGCCGTCTTTTCTTTGCACTCCCTTAACCCCTCTCATTCCAGAATCCAGCTTATAATCTTCACATCTGCAACAACAATGAACCCTAACTTTTGAGCAGTAACTAACAGGCTTCCCCTCTTCTACCCTTTCTTCTGCTCTCTTCCCTATCATATTCTATCTCACTAACTAACATTTCCACTTCACTCTTCTTCCTTTTCTTTCCTTTGTCCTTCCTTGTGTATGCCTTCACACCTAAGGGCTTCTCCAAGGCGGCTCTCTTTTTTTTCTTAGGCATCTCCCTTAATTTCTTTGGTCTCTTTCTAACTTCCTGTCTTCCCTCTTCAAGACTAGAGCAAGAACTCTTGATTTCTTGCTGTCCTCTCTCTTTCCCTTCCTTCTCTTTTTCTTTTGGCTCCACTAAAGTCAAATTCTCTGTACCTAGTTCCAGAACTTTCTCTTTAACCCTTATCACCCCCACTTCCTCTGAATCCAATTCACTTCCAAGCTTTGTGGCAGAGATATTTTCTGCAATCATTGGCACCTGACTTGACCTGGTTCTGCAAATGCTACCTTTTCTTCTTCTTTTGGCTCTTAGTAAAGTCTGCTTCTTTGTTCCCACCTCCAAAACTTTCTTTCTCACCCCTACCTCCCCTGTTTCCTTTGACTCCTTTGCACCTCTATGTGTTGTGGCAAAAAGATTTTCAGCATCCACTGGCTTCTGAACTGTGGTTGGATTTGCAAACACAGGGGAGGACACACAAACTTCATTATTAGCAAAGGTTTTCGAGGAAAAGAAAGGACCAACATAAATTGAAGGAAATACAGGGGTAGACAACTCACTGTTCACAACTTTTGTAGGCCCCACCCAAAGCAAACTTAGGATGGTTGGAGTCCTATGAGGATGAAGGCTGCACGGCTTCTTGTGGAAGGGGGTGCTGTGCTCCTGTGCTCTGCATCAGGTTGCGATCCAACCCCTGAGTGATGTTATCCGCCGGTTGCTTTGATGTAAGATTACCTAAATCCTCTTGCTTGGTCATTGGTGAAGTCACTTCACATTTGTAGGAGCCTCACCTGGCCTAGACCCTTTCAATAGATTACTTTCGTTTGAAGAATCTTCAGCAAAAAGTATTTGCGTGACTAATTCGTCATCGCTCATTCTCTTGCAAGCCTTAGTCAAGTCTATACTCCGCATACTCAACGGTTGGTTGATTTCTTCATCCCCTTCAGGCTGCATATCGTCCCAGTCGCTGTCTGTATCTGACTCTTCTTTATTTTCTCTGATAAACTTTGGGTTTGGCCAAGCTGGTGTGGTCGAAAGCTCCTCTCTAATCAGTCTCTAAGCTAAGGTTGTGGCCATCCGTTCAGCTGAATACTGTGAGACCTCCACTGACCTCTGAAACTTTTCCATCTCCGCTGTCATCTTCGGTTGGAAGGGAGGAACAATTGATGGGGACAATGATAGATCCAAATTTTTGTCCCCCATCAACCCAAGTGAGCAGGGCACATGACTTTTTAAAGAGTCACACACCATAATATAAGAATTTGGATCCATCCTTCTTAATGAACTGGGTCGGGTTGGCTTGACGTTTTCCTTAACCCGCATATCCAACCGCCTCTGTAAATCCTTAGAATTTGAAAAACTTGCCATCTTAACATCCGCTTCAATTACCTTGTTTGACACGGCAGCCCTCCCTGACACTATCTCTGCACAAGATTTTCTCTCCATCATCCAATCCTGATTGAATGAACCTCCTTTCCATTTTTATAGATATCTGCTGGCCCCCTTTCTTCGCAAGCAACATTTCAGCTTCCTTTTTAAGAGATTTTTCAAGCTCTACTTTTGACCATCCATTCTCCACGTGGCAAAGTTTCAGCTTCCTTTTTAGGAATTGGAGAATCAGGGCACACTTAGGACTGGAGACCAATAAATAACTCCATGTGGCCTTTTCTGGTACATTGGTTCAATATTTCATAACCAGGGAGAGATCGAGGAGGATGTTGCCCATAGGATTAAAGCAGGATGGTCAAAATGGAGGAGTGCATTCGGACTTTTATGTGATAAGTGAATACCACTTGATTAAAAGGACAATTCTATAAGATAGTTGTAAGGCCAGTTATTTTGTATGGAGCAAAGTGTTGGACAGTCAAGAAACATGTCCAAGATATGAGTGTGGTATATTATACTCGGGCCCATTAGGAGTGGGGGTCTCCACTAGGGCAGAATTATTAACTGCCCTTCAAGGGGTGCAGTTTGCAGTACAGCTAGGAGTGGAACATATAATAATAGGAGATTTCAAGGTGGTTGTGGGGTGGTTACAGAAACCAGAGTCGGTGGTGTTGTGTTTTAGGAATGAAATTAAGAAATTCAAGTGGCTAACAAGAAGTCTGTGTATTAGCTAGAATATGATGGGTGGGGAGATCAGCAAATGCTATGGCTGATAGCTTAGCCAAGCAAGGGGCAAACAGGGAACATTTGTATTGGGCATCTCTGTAGTAAGCTTTTGTTTTTGATGTCTTGGAGAGGTCACAGCTCGTGCATCTCCATGGGACACTTGTGCCTGTTCTATACACTTTCTAATAAATTCTTTCTTCATTTATAAAAAAAAAAGAGTGTGGTAAAAATGCTTATGCTGAGTTGTATGAGTGGAAAAACTAGAAAGGATAGGATTAGGAATTAGATCATTTGTAGGAACTTAGGGGTAGACATAGCTCCAATAGCTATAGTTGATAAAATGAAAGAAAGTTGATGCAGATAGTTTGGCCACATGGCATAGAAGACCTTCAACAACACCTGTGAGAAGAAGTGATTTGTTGCAAGTTGAAGGGGATAGAAGGGCTAGGTGGATTAAAAAGGACATGGGTAGAAGTAGCCAGAAATAATTTATGTGCCGATAGTTTAGCAATGGGTATGGCTTTGAACAGAATGGAATGGTGAAGCAGGATTCATGTAGCCGACTTGATATGGTTGGGATAGGCTTAGATGATGATGATGATATTTTTGGGTTTTGTCCTTAAAATAGCACATGAATATTTTAATTTATTTATAAAGAATCACAAATCCATGCTTTCTTGCTATTTTGGAAATGCTAGTTGTGAAATGGCAATTTTGCAGGACTCTATTGATTCAAGAACTTGCTTGGTTTAAAGATTTGCTGAGTCCAGTGTTTGTCTTGATACTTTGGATTTTGTTTTTTCATTTTAATAGGTTAAGTCAGAGTTTTTGGATGCATTGGGTAGTGCAGAGAAGCAAGTTCGTGATTACCAATCCAGACTTGAAATGTTGAATGATGATCTTCGTAAATCTGGTGGGTTGTTAGAAGCTCTATGATGCTGTTAAATCTCATTGCTTGCCTACCATACTCTAAACTTATGCATCCCTTACAAATATCTATACTTTAAATATTCAAACCAGGAAAAATGTTAATACATTTTGATTTCTTTGATAAACCTTCCTGTGATGCCACTTTGTTAACATGGCATTTTGCTAGACAATTTAGTAATATATTTTATTTTGCAGGAATCATGAATTTCCAAACATTCCATTCTTGTTTATATGTAAATATTTTCCACCATGTATTCTTCTGATATAAAAAGGCCACTACCCAATGTTGGTCCTAGCTATCTGTGGTCTTGGGAAAGGGTAGACTGGGTGTGGTCCTAATCTTTGGCAGTTTTTGGATAAAGTGGCTACCTTAAACCTGCGTTCTCACATTTGCAAGCCTGAGATCCATTACACCAAGTAATGGTGAAAGTGTTATTTGTAGATATTGAATGATTTTATGCCATTCATTTTCTAAACTCTTGTGTCTTGATACAATCCACTAAGAACAATAGTTTATAACTTCATTGTAGTTCTCATCTCGTTTTTACTTGATACAGAAGTTGAGAGGAAAAAATTCAGAGATCAGTTCCTTTATGCAGAACAAGAACTTGCTGCTGCCAAAGGGCGTGAACAGTCGCTGCAGGAGCAGCTTTTAAAAGAAGTAAATGATTCTCAGGAACGGCTCCACAAACAAATTAGATCTTACAGTGAACTTGAGGTACTAGTTTTTCTCTGTTAACCTTGGATCAGTTAAGCCTTTTGGTTAATATTACCAAATATCAAGCTGGATGATATGATATTGGTATTTGGAACAAATTTGCTAATGTCTATAGGTACTAGTTTCTATTTCAATCTCAAGAAAAAAACATTATTTCAACCTTGTTATTTTTAGATTGTAGTTGTCAAGTAAGAAATGAGAGGTTAGGTTAAATCTTTTTGATGCTTTAACTCTGTTTAGGTATATTATTTATTAGGGCAATTTTCTTAAACTACCCCTTCTGTTTACATATGGTCTTAAAGTACCTCTACTGTTTCTGACAATTGACTAAATCTTCCTTGCTGTTATTGTCCGTTAACTGAAAAATAAAAAGACTATTTTGCCCATCATTCTTCTTTAAAATTTCAAAATGAGGGCCTGCTAGAAAACACTACCCGATGCTCAATCTGGATCTTGGGAATGACAGGTGGCACTGACGATCAGGAGCGTCGAACACAACTCGATGAGTGCAGATCTACTAAAGATGGAAGAGCTTCTTCGTTCATCTTTTCCGATCGACGGAAAAGCCTCAAACCCAACTTGATTTCTTTTCGTTTCTGTTTTTCCTCTCCCTCTCTATCCCCCCCTCTCTCTCTTACCCACTCTTCTTCTCCCCATCGACCTCACCTCCCCTGTTTCAGTGTAATAAAACATCGTCGCTGCTGCAACTTCTACTCACCGGTCGATTCAGTCTTCTTCTCTAAAGGTGCTGTCAGCCGGGAACAGCCTCTACAAATGCCTGAACCGCCACCACGAGTGCCCGAATCTCAACCGCCATCGGAACCGCTGCTGAAACCACCACTCTCTCTGACAGGAGGGGGGCGAGACAATTGTCATTGAAGCTGTTCAAAGTGACAGAAATGATGAAGATTAGTATGATACAACTGTTGTTCAAAATCTCACAATCCTTGCTCTATGTCGTGTTTGCTTTTACGTTGCCTATGCAAACCCAGCTGAAGCCTCTGTTCTCCTTTCCTTTTCAGCTTTTTTTCTCTCTCCCTTCTTTATGCAAGAAAAAACAAACTCATACTAAGCTTTTAACAGAAGGAAAGAGGGGGTTGCAGCGGTGGCATGCAGTACTAAAAATGGTGTGACAGGGGAGCATTGTGCGCAAGCTTTTAATAGGAGAGAGGGGGGTTGCAGCGGGTGCGGTGATTTAGTTGCAGCGCAAGCTTTTCTGCTTGTCTTGACTCAGTGGTGGTTCTTTTCGAAGCTTCCCTGAAACAGAAAACCTTTTCTTAACAGTATAGCAGAGAGCTTGCTAAGGTGCGTGGTTTTACACAAGCTTAATGGCTTGTGTGATGTTGCTGATCAAAGCTTTCAAAGAGGTGCTCCTATAGAAATTGCATAGTCAAAGTCGGAATTGGAGTCAGAGACGAAGATGAAGACGGAGTTGGAGCCGGAGACGTAGATGAAGATAGAATCAGAATCAGAGACAGAGTCGGAGTTGGAGTAGGAGTTGGAGCCGGAGTCGGAGACGTAGACGAATATGGAATCAAGATCGGAATTGGAATCAGAGATAGAGTTGGAGTCAGAGCCGGAGACGTAGATGAAGGCGGAATCGAATCGGAATCAGAGACAAAGTCGGAGGTGGAGATGAAATCGGAATCGGAGAGGGAGACAGAGACTGACGGAGAATGGAGTGAAACCATAAAAGGGTATTTTAGGAATTTTAAAATATATATCTGTCACGTGATGTCAAATGTGAACGGAGTGTGACAGAAAGTTAGCGGTAAGGGAGGTTTTAGACAATTGTCAGAAACCTTGAGGGTACTTTAAGATGATATGTAAACAGTAGGGGTATAGTTAGTCAATTTTCTAAACCTTAGTGGTAGTTTAAGAAATTTGCCCTATTTATTATTATGAACCACTGGAAAGACATTGGAGCCCTTAATTAGTACAAACTGTACAATTTACCAATTTATTTCTTGTTATTCTCATATTTTGATGGCAAATTTGCAAATGCTTTGAAATTATATTTACTTACGACAGGAATGCTATTGTAGAGAATTGGTAGGTCCCTTCATGCAATCATACCTGAATACTCTCCTAACTCCTGAAAGCCCTGGATTCCCCAAGCTGCAACCATCAAAGTTTATCTGTCGATCTTAATGTTATTCTTCTAGAGAAGGCTTTCCAGTAGCAACTTCTTGCTTATTCAATTGTGATGCTAACACATGTTTGTATTGCAATAAAAGATATTAGATTCAGAGATACCATAGTAAGTTGAATAGTAGTGTTCTAAAATTTCAACTTGTAATTTGCTTGAACTGAAACAACTTGATTAGCTTGGCCATGAAAAGATCAAGTGGTTGTTACTTCATACTGGCAAGGCTTCTCTAGAAGAACAACGGTAAAATCCAGAGCTAAACACATGTTTTCTATTACAGTGAAATGTATTAGACTTGGAGGTACTAGTGAGTTGAATAGCAGCAAGTGTTTTAAAACTAGTAAAGTCAACTTGAAACTTGCCTGAGCTGAAACAACTTGGTTAACTTCGCGATGAAAAGATTTGGTTGGATTTCTGAATTATGAAATCTTGATGATCGGTCTTGAATTAGTTTCCTGATGCCACAATCAAAATCTGGAGGGGGGGGAGTTTTGAGAAAGAGGTTCTCTTTTCAAAGTGGCCATTTCTTTTTCTTATCCCAAAGGTAAAAGATATACCCCTGTACAAAATATACAATTAATGTATTTGTTACATAAAAATCCCATTATATCCTTATAACTCAACATAATCCAAAGTGTGGAAAATCAGTGTTGCTGTGATAACAGACTTTGATTGGACAAGTGCTGATCTTTCAATAGCCAAAGTGCCAAACTTCAAAATATTTGCCTCTCATAAATCATACCTGATTGACCAATTAACGAGCTTTTGTTCTCAATTTTGTCAGTACCTGATTCACCTATAATGTTTCAAATGTTTAGAAAATAACAGATGGCAAAAAAGATTGTGGGGGTAGAATGGAGAGAAAAATCAGGGTCTTTCTACCAAATAATGAGGCTTTGATTGGACATAATCCAGTGTGTGGAAATTGAGTATTGCTGTGATAACAGACTTTGATTGGACAAATAGTGATCTTTCAATAGCCAAAGTTTGAAACATCAGCCTCTCATATCTGATTGACCAATTAATGAGCTTTTGTTCTCAGTTTTGCCAGAACCTACAAAAGAGTTTTGGGGTAAAAATGGAAAGAATTATCAGTCTTTCAACCAATGAGATATGGTCATGGTCATGATTTTTCTGGGATTTGAGAAAAAGATAACTTGTATTTAGAAAAGGGGAGGGAGTGATGTTCACATGAAATACTGTTCAAAAGAGGGCCTAGATAAACCAAAAAGCAAGTTCCTAACTATTTTTTGATAGTATCATAAAAGAAAGTTTTATTAAAAAATAGAACCACAAATTACATCAAGGTATAAAGATTACACCATCAGACATTACAAAGAGCTAATCCAGATTACATTCTTGAATCTCAAGAGCACTCCAAAAGGAGGACCTAAAATCTGACAAAGAAGTTCGAGCAAAATCTGGAAGGATGAGCACCCAGGCAGAATAGCTTTTCCAATAGACTCCACTACCTTTTCTAACACATGTTGACTATCCTTGAATACTCTTCTGTTTCTTTCTCTCCAAATTGACCAACACACAGCAAAAGGAATACAACCCCACACAATTCTGGCTTTTTTGCTGCCCTTGTAGGAAGGCCATTTGGAAAAGATTTCCGCTGGAGACTCAGGGAGGAACAGCTGCATGCCAAACAGATCTGAATAATAACTCCAGTACGTCTCAGCCACCAAGCACAAGAAGAACAAATGAAGTACTGTTTCCTCACATTCTTTGCACATGTGGCAATTGTTTGCCATGTGAAAGCCTCTTGACTTCAAATGGTCAGTGGTAAGAACACTATCTATAGCCACCAACCACGCAAATGCCTCCACCCTAGGTGGAACAGGATTACCCTACATGCCCTTTACAGCTCTCTTCCCCCAACTAGTTTTTAATTTTTTTTGAAGAATCAGAAAAAAAAGATTTTATTAAAAGATAAAGAATACAAAAGAAAGGTGATAAGATATCACCTGAGAAAGGGGCACATCCAAAAGACCCTTACACAGAGACCACAACCATCCAAATCCAACCCAAAGCCACACAAACACAAAAACCACACTTTACCCAAGAACAACTAAAAAACCCAGACGTGAAAAAGGAAACCCCTATAACTGAGATTGTCACCATACAGACAGCTGAACTGGCTAAGCCTCAACTCGCGATATGAACACAGCCTCAATCTTTGTCCACTAGAGCATCTTGTTGCCCTAATCATCCTTATCCCAAACCTTGCCTTCTTGCAATCAAGCTCTTTTATTCAACTTCTCGTCCCTTGTTTTCCCTTCAAACTCGTCGAAGGCCCTTCTAACTAATTCCTTGCTTCCCCAAAAACATAAACCCAGGCTGTTACCGATTGTTACCTCTCTTTCCACTAATATCTGGATAGGCACGCCATCTGAGTCATCCTTCTTTTTGTCGCTTGTTTGTAACGGCAAGTTCTCACCAGAGTCAGCACCTTCGACATACACATTGTTTACTTGTTGCTCCTTCCTCAACTGGTTTTTAATCAGAGCTAGATAGAATGACTTCACTGTGAATTTCCCATTCTTGCACTCCTTCCACCACAATTCATTCCTTGAAGAACTAGAGACCTTTGAAATCTCCAAGACTTCCAGAAGTTGTACACATTCCTCCACCTCCCTAACCCAGAAAAGTCTCCTAAACTTTTGGCACCAAATCACCTTGTCCCCCCTCCTCTCATAGCATTGGCTGATTGAAACATCATGGTCAACCAACCTGTATAGTTTGGGACAAACCTCACACAACCTTCCCACTCCACACCAGGTGAGATTTCTGAAATCTTGGTTGAAGTTCATGATACCTTTCCAGATACTCACCCCAAAATTGCTGAAACCTCTCTAGATTCCCACCCGAAGCCAACCACCCCATACTTTCCAGCCACCACCCTCCTCCATAGAGAATCCTTCTCCTTTTCTAATCCAAATCTCCACAATCACTTACCTAGCAAAGTCTTATTAAACACTTTCAGCCTTCTAATTCCCAAACCCCCATTCTTCTTTGGTCTGCAAATCGGGTCCCAGCTCACCAAGTGAAATTTCTTAGAACCTCCCACCCCTTACCAAAGAAATTCCCTCTGCAGCCTTTCAATTTTCTTAGCCACCTCAGCTGGAATTCTCAATATATATATATAAGTTGGCAAGCTAGACAGGATGCTTCTAACCAAGGTAATTCTGCCCTAGTGTTTTAAAAGCGCAAGGGCTAATTTGTGCCTGAGGTGCAAGGCGCAAGGTGAGCACATGCCTTTTTGAAGCAAGGCGCAAAATTACAAAAAAAGATAAAAAATAAAAAAAGTCAGAAAATTAAAAAAAAGCAAAAAAATTTTAAAAAATGCAAAAAATTCAAAAAAATATTAAATATAATATTAATAAAAAAATAAACTAAAATTTAAAATAAATGTTTTAAAGAACCTATTACCGAAAATTAAAATACATAAACATTACATGTAAAGTAAAGCGTATTCAAATGAAAGTTTAAAAATAAAAGCAAACATATAAAGCATTTTCAAGCATGTAAAACCCACAATCTCTTTTTATCCTCAATTGCATTACTTCAAGTAGCTAATGTGATGTAAAACATATTGCATTCTTGATTCTATGAGTCGCCTTTGTACCACGCCCCTTGAGGCAAGGCGCATACCCTAAAATGTGCCTAGCTTTTAAATCACTGTGCACCCCAAGGACAAGTGCTTAGCCTTCCACCTATCCAGCTTCCTCTCCACTCTCTCAATGATTGGTCTCCAAATAGATAAAGTGGAGGATTTGGCACCAATCGGCATCCCTAGATGCTGAAATGGAAGCTCTCCAGCTTGACAATCAAACACTGTAGCACAATTCAACAACACTTCTCTCTCCACTTCCCCAACCCCAATGATGGTGCTCTTTGCTAGATTCACTTTTAAACCTGTCAGCATCTCAAAGTTAGCTAGAATTGTTCTCAGGCTAAGGACTTGGTCAATAGACGCATCCAGGAAAATCAGCGTGTCATCAGCATATTGCAGGTGTGATATACATGAGCCATCAGACCCAGCTTTGAATCCTTCAATAAATCCATACTGAACACCTTTAGCAAGCAGCAAGAACCCCCATCTTTCTTCAGAGGCATTTGTCAGCTTATCTAGGTACTTAAGAGTCAAACAGCTCTTTAAACATTGGCATGAACTCATTTTCTAGCAGAGATCAGCAGTGTTTAATAAAGGCAAAATTCAACCTGTCTGGGCCCGGGGTTTTGTCTCCTGAAATTCGTTTCAGAGGCTCCTTCACTTCTGCAGCTCTGCCACCTCAAAGCTACTCTTGAGCCAATGAGAATCAAACTCACTCAGTTTTCTTGGCTCCAAACCCCTCTAATGCCACCCAGCTCCACTATCTAGCAGAGTACAATCCTTTGTAGAATTCCACCACTTTTTCTTGAATATCAGGACACCCGTCCACCACTTCGTCCCCCACTTTAATTCTGGAAATAGTGTTACATCTGCACTTGGCATTAGCAAAAGCATGAAAAAATGCAGTAATCTTGTCACCAGCTCTCAACCAAACTGCCCTAGACTTCTGCCTCCAGCTCACTTCCTCCCTCTTTGTTAATCTTTCCAGGTCACCTTTCAGCTTCTCTCTCTCCTCCCTCGTCTCCCTAGAAATATTCCCCTCCTCCAGCCTTTCTAGCCTCCCCATTTTCTCAAGCACTTCCTTCTTTCTACTTGGGAAGTCTCCAAAAACCTCCTTGTTCTACCCTTTTAATTCCTCTTTTAAAAATTGTAGTTTCTTCATTAACTTGAAACTTGCAGACCCTTCCACTTACCACCCACCCCATTTCTCCTCCATCCAATCCCTAAAGTCCAGATGATCCAGCACATATTTTCAAAGCGAAATGGCTTAGCACCCAACACCTTAGCTAGGCAGGGCCTCTTGAATTACTTCCCCAACTTCATCAGCTCAATCCCTTGTGAACATAAATCTGTCCAGCCTTCTGAGAATCTGGATGCTGTCCATTTGACCAAGTGAACCTCCCTCCCAACAGCGGAGGGTCAATCAGCCCTGCTTGGCGATAAAATTCCCAAATCTCCTTATCCCCACACAGACTATCCCCTCCCTGCTCCCTATCATCTCTCTTATCCTCCTAACCACATTGAATCCCCCCCTGACCCAAGGCCCCCCCACCCCATGTGACTGTCTAACCTCCTCCAACTCCTCCCAAACTCCTTCCTCCTACCTTCCTCATTCAGGCCATAGACATTAGTGACTCCCCAACACAACTGACCTCCATGTGCTGATTTGAGACAGACCGACACCGAAAATTCACCCACTTCTCCCCTACCTTCAAGAACACATTTGGGTCCCAGATTATGACCAAGCCCCCTGAAAGCCCTATGCCATTCAATTCCAAACATTCCCCAAATTTCAGACTTCTCCCTTAAACCAAACTCCTCCATCTTAGTTTCTTGAAGGCAGACCACATCCGGCTTAAGCCTTCTAATCAACTCTCTCACCAACATCCTTCTCCTATCCTCCCTCAGACCCCTAGCGCTCTAAGAGAGGATTTTCGTCCTTCTAATCTTCCTTTCTTAATTCCCTTTCTTTTTTTTTTCTTTTTTTAGGATTCTGCCTCAAAATCTTCTCCTTGTATTTCTCCCTCATCCCACACTTTGCCTCCTTCCACCACTATTTCCTTCTCCCTTTCCACCTTTCTCCTTCTCTCTAGATTCTTGAAGGCTTTCCTCACGAATCCTTCTCCTCCCCAGTAAAACACACCAAAGATTTTACCCACTTCCACCTCCCTCTCCAAAGTTTGTTTATATCCACCTTTCTGTCACTCCCTTTATCACCCAACAACAACGGACTCTTCCTCCCTTGTCCTTCTCAACCCCCCTTTTCTTCCATACCCTTAGAACTTTTCTCTTCCTCTGCCTTCCCTCCCCCTTTCTACGCCTCCTCCCCTCCTTGAGTCAAGCTTCTTCTTTTCCCATTATAGACCTTACCTACTCTGCCCTCTTCTTCAGAAACTTCTCTATGCTTCCTTTTTGAGTAGAAAAGTTTGGACAACCTGTTTTGATATAAAAACTGTAAAAGAAAGAAGAAAAGAAAGAGGAGAAAAGGTTTCAGCTGAGAAAGAGAGAGAAGAGAATGGGAGAAGCTCAGAATTAGGTCTGACAGCCTCTTTCATTAGATTATATACTCATAAATAAAAGAGAGTACAAAGACAAGTATGCCCTTAGTAAGTCGGCTACTTATGAGAACTTAAAAACACTCTTAACTTAAAAACATAAATTGATGGGCCTAAGGCCCAATAACTCCCTAACTATGCTATGTAAATAAAAAAACATGTTATATAAGCCCAAAACTCAACACTACTCAAGTTGGGAATAAATGTCACACATTCCCAACTTGCGTAGATCATGCTCCAGCTTGTTTCTTGCAACTCCTTTTGTAATAACACCAGTAAGCTGCAAGTCGGATGCAACATATGGCAAGCAAACTTCTTCGGATGTTACCCTTTCCCTTATAAAGTGTCTATCCATTTCTATATGCTTCGTTCTATCATGCTGAATTGGGTTGTGGGCAATGTTAATTGCTGCTTGATTGTCGCAATATAGCACCATAGGTTCTTTGGCCTCAACTCCAATGTCCCCTAACAAGGAACGGATCCAGAGGAGCTCTGAAACATCATGTGCCATGGCTCTGTATTCAACTTCTGCACTTGACCTTGCCATAATTGTCTCTTTCTTTCTCTTCCATGAAACTAAATTACCTCCAACAAGAGTACAAACTCCTGATGTAGATCTCCTGTCATCTAGACATCCTGCCCAATTAGCATCTATGTAAGCCTCTAACTTCATTTGTTTGTTTCTTACTCTCAGTATTTTACAATGTTACCTAGGCCTGAACTATTTGAGAGAGCCTTGACCTCTCCCTCAAACTTTTTTTTTCACTTGCGATAGTCGGTTCCTCTCCCTTCTTTACTAGCCCCACACTCTTCTTTAAAGAGTCACTCAGCTTAAAAACCACCTCCGCGTGTCTGTCTCTGGACATATTTGCCCTATGTCCTCCCTCAAATTTTCTTTTTTGCCCAAGTGCGACTGTTGGGCTTCTTCCTTTTCAACCTCGCCATTGTTTGATCTCCTCCCTCCATCGTCCTTAATCGACTTTTGGACCCACTCCACCTCAAGAGCGTTACTCAAATTAATAGGTTGGCCCAAAGACAATGGCAAGGTTGAAAAGGAGATTTGGGACATAGGACATGTGTCCAGTATCCCAAGGAGATTTGGGACTATGCCAAGCAGTTGTGTTTTGGACAAGACAGTGTCACAAGAATTTACTACTTATACCAAGATTGTTTTTTCTCTTCAATAAGGGGATAAAGGTGTTGAAGAATACTATGGTTCTTTAAAAAGCTAAAGAAAGGAGCTTAATGTTTATCAATCCCTATGCACTGATTTGAAGACTCAACAAGAACAAGGATAACATCTAGATGTTGCAAGGTTTTTATCTGTGTTGAGGTCTGAATTTGAATTGGTATGGGCCCAAATCTTAGGTAGCAATGATCTTCCATCCCGTTTTGAGGTTTTCTCCCATATAAGAAGAGCTTCAAATTCATGTAGTGATTATCCCCCACCTTCAGAGAGATCAGCCATGGTGGTTTCCAGAGGAGGTTTTCTTGGTAGAAATATGTGCAGTAAAGGTGGAGGTAACATGAGGCGTTTTGTTTGTGGGCCTAGGGGTGGACATGGCAGTGGTAGAGAGGCTGGTGGTGGTCGTAGTGGCAGTGTTATGATCTTCATGGCCCTTCATCTTCCTGGGCTAACTATGCATGGTGGAAGGTGGCTTTGGGAGTCATAGTATGATTTAAAAATGCTCTTACTTCTAATGTTGGTAAGGGTAAAGACAATCTCTTTCATGTGAGGACTGAGGAGTATGAAAAGCTTCGCCAGTCTGTTTCTTCCAGTTTTGCTACTATACACTTGTGAAGTTAGGTACCGCTTGCCTTGTTTCCAGTTCTACACCTTTGCCCTAGGTAATTGATTTTGGAGCCTCATACTACATGACTGGCTCCTTAGATATGTTTGTATCTTTGTCACCACCTTCTAATCCCAGACTATTATTGGTACCGATAATGTGTCTCTTGGTTATGACCTTAACTTATGCTCTATTTTTTTATGATCCCAAGATTCCCTTTAGTCTCTTGTCTACAAGTAAGATTACTCAAACCTTTCATTGTTTAGTAGCTTTTTATCCTTCATATTGTGTCTTTCAAGATCTCAAGATGGGGAAGACGATTGGTGGTAGTCATGGAGTTGGAGGACTGTACTCTACCTAGATGACTATGGTCCTTAGAAGGCTCTCTTCTTTCCTCTCTTACACCACATCAATGGCATTGTTGTCTTGATCATCCTTATCTTTGTGTTTTAAAAAGCAAGTCCTGACTTTGGAGCTTGTAACCTGGTTAGATTGTGAGTCTGTTAGTTAAGCAAACATCATAAAGCGTCTTTTGTTTCTAGAGTTGATAAGTGAGTCCTAAGTCCTTTTGCTTTAGTTCACTCATATGTTTGGGGTCCTAGTCATGTGTCATCTTATAATGGATTTAGATATTTTGTAACACTTATTGATGATTATTCAAGAATGACACGGATTTACTTAATGAAGGATTGTTCAAAATTGTTCTCTATTTATTGATGACTATTCAAGAATGACATGGATTTACTTAGTGGAGGAACCTATTCAACCATCTATTTACAAAGTGTACTCCAAATGTAATTGACAACTAGAATTGTCATCAACAGTTGATCTGGCTCCAGTTTCTTACCTACCACCAGAGTCTTTGTCGTTGACAGATCCACCAGCCTGAAATCTTAATCTTCCTATTGCTCTTCATAAGTGTAAGCGTGCTTGCATAGATCACCCATTTTCTCAATATGTCTCTTTTGCTCACTTATATCCTTTACATCAATGGTTCATTTCCCTTCTATCCTTAGTTTCCCTACCGTGTTCTCTACAAGAGGCCCTCTCATCTTCGGACTAGAAGAAGGCGATGGATGAAGAATTTCATGCTCTTCAATCTAATAATACTTAAGACCTCACTTCCTTACCAGCTAGGAAGCAAATCGGTGGTTTTTTATGGGTCTATACAGTTAAGCATTGTCAAGATGGCCATATTGAGCGATTCAAGGCTCAACTTGTTGCTATGGGGTATACTCAGAACTGTGGTGAAACCTTCTCTCCCATGGCTAAAATAGGTTATGTACGAGTGCTCATCTTTTTAGCTACCCACTTTGATTTTCCCCTATTTTAGCTTGATGTTAAAAATGCTTCCCTCCATGGTGATCTTCAAGAGGAGAGGTGTATATGGATCAACCTCCTAGATATGCTGCTCAAGGGGAGTCAGGGAAGGTGTGCCTATTGAAGAAGGCTATCTATGGGTTGAAGTAGTCACCACGGGTATGGTTGGGTTGATTTACTACTGTGGTGTAAGATTTTGTCTTGAATAATGCAGTGCTGATCATTCTGTGTTTAGTAGGGACTCTTCATTTAGGAAAATCATTTTGGTAGTGTATGCTGATGATATTATTCTCATTGGTAATGATGCACATGGAATTAATGAGTTGAAACAGTTCCTACAACAACACTTTCAAATTAAGATCTAGGAACCTTGAAGTACTTTCTTGGAATTGAGGTGGCTCGACCGAAGTGGGGAATCTCTGTCCAAGCGAAAGTACGTTTTGGATATGTTGGATGAAACTGGGTTGTTGGGATCCAAGCCAGTTGAAACTCCTATGGATCCCAATGTGAAGATGACTGATGGTTAGGGGGAGCCATTAGAAGACCTACAAGGTATTAGAGACTAGTAGGCAAGCTGATCTATCCTACCATCACTAGGCCTGACATCTCCTTTAGTGTTGGAGTCTTTAGTCAATTCATGCAGAATCCAACAATTGCTCATTGGTATGGTGTTATGAGGGTGGTAAAGTATCTAAAGGGTGCTCTTGGTCGAGGGGTTTTGTATAAGAAAGGGGGAGATATATCTCTAGTAGGGTATTTAGATGCAGATTGTCCAAGGTCTCTAATGGATAGGAAGT
This sequence comes from Nelumbo nucifera, assembly GCF_055504915.1. Classification (NCBI taxonomy): domain Eukaryota; kingdom Viridiplantae; phylum Streptophyta; class Magnoliopsida; order Proteales; family Nelumbonaceae; genus Nelumbo; species Nelumbo nucifera. The sequence goes on from NC_142653.1 coordinate 75,601,089, forward strand.
CTACTATAGGCTATTGTACCTTCTTGTGTTGAAATCTCGTCACTTGGAAGAGCAAGAAATAAATATTGTTTAATTCTATATACAAGATTATCACAGGTAATAGGCTACAAAAATTACAAATGGAAACAAGAATAAGTAGACAAAATTATCTATACAGTGAAAAATAAATGAGTAGGCGTACTTTATACTGTAACTCTCTCCATCCCAATTTCAAGTCAAAACTTATTTGCTATTTATTTGGCCTTTGATGCTATATGAATGAATTACCTATTCTATGTCATTCACAATCCAGGTGAAACTCCGGAAAGAAGTAAACCTTCGCAGGAATGCTGAATCTTCGGCGGCTTCAGCTGAAGAGAAGGCTAGCCTATTAGAGGAAAAGCTGAACCATCTCTCTGAAAGCATGAGCAGAGAGAAAAATTGTCTCCAGAATGAACTTGTTCAGTTAAAGAAAGACTCCAAACTTTCTATTTCTCGAAAACATGCAGATGTGAGTGGTTGGATGTGCTCATTGAATTTGAAAAAAAATGTTTAACTTTAATCTTTCTAAAGGGTAACTGACTTGTATGTACTTTTAGTTTGAACGAATGGAATGCAGAGCAAACAATGCAGAGAAAGAGTCAGAGCTGCTGAGGAAAGAGTTGGAGGAACTTAAAGAGCATCTGAACGAGGTTGGTATGATATCTTGTACTGATTTATACTTATGCACAAATCAATGTATTCTGTGTTGGATTTTGATGCTTTGTTGTTCTGATGTTCATTTTGAGGTAATTCTGTGCTTACTTTCATTTCTAATTAACCTGAGGAGCATTGTTGGCCTAATAAAAATGAGGTTAGGTTTCTTCTTGTGTACTTGTAGGGATCTCTGTTTCAGATGTTGTCATCAATCTGCATGGTCCATATTCTGGGTCATTATTTGTGTTGTGCTAAAGCAGTCCTGTGGTGTCTTGGTGCTAAGCTTGCACTAATTACTATTTGTTTTGATGTCTCTAATGAATCTCCGAAACATAAGTAACCTGGTAAAAGTTGAGGCTGGTTTTCTTCGATTGTGAGTCTAGATTCCTTCTGTTGATGCCTATCAAAAGAAAAAAAAACCAAAAAAGAAAGATTCCTTGTGTTCGGGAGGATCTTAGTCTCTTAATGCTTATGGCATAATTTTTCATCAATCTGCATACTCTAAATTTTGCACCATGCTTTGGGTTTGACTCAACGCAACGCAATCCCCTCACAGTCTGGATAAACCAGCTTAAGGACTTCAATTTATACGTAGGTAATTTTGCTAAATCAGCTTGCTGTTCAGAGAATTGTCCTTTTTTTTTTTTAATTTTTTTGATACTTGTTTTTAAGGATGCCAATATTTAGAATCCTGATTTATGTGAAACCAGCTCTTCATTGTCTACCCTTTGCAGTTTTAATATTCATACGGCTCTAAATGGGATTTTCATGTGATTGTATCCTTGATGCCCTGATTCTCTGGTCAATTGTCAGGCCTGTCAGATTGTGAGGGTTTTGGTATTTGGTCAATCTAAGTCTGGCTTAGTGTTGGGTTCAAAGGTCAATCAAACTATTAGCATCTATGTAGAATTCCTTGTATGTGTCCCATTTCTTTTGGATTCGAAGGTCAAGCATTTGGTGCTATGGCCTGGGGCTTTACACCACTGTTAGATATCAAACATCCCAATAGTGCGATACAAATATCAAATCTCCTGTTTTCTTTGTAATTCTGGTTGTGGAAGTTGGATGGTTTTGATTTTTTAGTACTTGGTCTATGACATGATTACACCAAATTTGACTAATAATTATTTCTTTTTTAATTTTTAACAGTGTTTGCAGCAGAAAAATGAAGTAGAAATGAAATTGTTAAAAATCACATCTCTATCTCAAGAAGCTGCTTCTACAGATACTGATATTTTGGTGAAGCATCTACAGGAGGAGCTCAGAAACTATGTGAGTTCAGCATTTTCTTGCATTATGAAAAGGGTCATTACCTAATAATGATCCTGACTGTTTTGGAAGGGGTAGACTGGATATGGACCTTGCCTTATTTTATTTTATTTTTTTCAGAAAGTTATACTTCTTTCAGAGTGAAACCTATATTTTTGTGCTTGCATTTTTACCTTACTTCAAGATTTTATTGTTGCACCAAGCAATGTCTCCTATTTTCTTGCATTCTGACTTGTGCATCAAATGTCTTATTCTTTTTCTTATTATTAATTATGGCCTATGTTGCATAATTGTACATTTGTTTCAATGGATATCTTGGAAAAATATATGAAAAAGGTGTACATGGACCATACAAGATAACAAAAATCCCAAGGTCCCAAAATAAAACAATGTCTCCACATATTCTCCATCCTCGGAATAAAAGGTGCCACATACAAAAGGCTCTAAATATGGAAGCTTATACAAATGAATGACTAAACAGGAAATGCCCTTGATTTCAACATGATATACATTTCTTGTGTATTATATTTTTTCCTGTTAATGGAAGGAATTTTACTAAAAACTAGATAAGTAAACTGTAGAAATGTATGAAAATATAACCATCCAATACTGATAAAAAATATAACCATCCAAGACCTAAAATATTTTAATTGGAATTTAGAGAGGAAGATTTTCTTCTCTATTTTCTGAATATCAGAGACTTTCTACTACTACTGTTTTATCTACTATTAAAAATGGCTATAAGTAGAGATGATGAGTGATGCAGGACAGGTAGGGGGGTGCAAAAACTTTTAGATTTGGTGGTTTACTTTGTGGAGTGAAAGAAGGTAATTGGAGTGATTAATAATGAAGAATTGAAATGGAGAAGCAAGTAAAGAGCTTGCTGCCTCCCAGAAGATTAGAAAGAGATTAGAAAGAAAAGAACAGTTTTTCTGTTAGAGTAAACAACATATAGGTAGATCACCTGGAAGAAGTAGACAAGGAAATTGAAAATAGTTCACTAAACTAAAGGTTTCTTGGATGTAGCCATAGTATCAAGAAGATCTCAGAATTGGAAGAATACAATGAAGTTGAAAGGAAAGGTTTTTGAAGCAGAACAACGGTTCAATAGAAAAGGGTGGTTCATCACAGTTACAGAGTGGTTCGGACTGGGCACAAAACAGATGATATGTATCCCCTTTGGAAACCAGAGCAAAGGTTGGACCATGTTTGCGAAAGAGTTGCAGGATTTCTTGTGGAGAAACGAGGAGCAATCAAGGAAAACCCAGGCCAACCACAGTGAGGCAATCCAATCAAAGACAGGTCGGGGAAAGGATAAAGATGGGAATGGTAAGGATTGGAGTAAAATGTATTTAGTTTATGCAAACAAGAAGGTGTCCAAATGGAGCTTGGTAGCAGAGGAACTGAAACAGAAATTGAAGTTTGAAGGTCCCTTCAATCTGTGACCCTTTCAGGCAGACAAGGCTTTGTTAGAAGTGGGTAAGATGGGAGAGGAGATCCATGCTCGTTCTTTTCAGACCACCGAAGGTGTAATGGTAATCAACCAGTGGACTTCGAGCGCAAATCGCATACACCACTCAGAAGGCTTCCACATTAAAGTTTTAGGGATTCCTTTCAACTTATGGACCCCTGAAATTTTTAAGAAAATTGCATCCCTGTGCGGAGGTGTCTTGGAAGACCTGGATACCTCAAACCTCAGTGCGGCTGTTTTGGGTCTGAGAGGGATCAAAGTGGAAGAAATCCCAAAAGCAGTGGAGATGGAAATAGGCGAATCTCAGTTTGTGGTGTGGTTGCTTTCTTCAGTGGAGGAGAGGCTGTGGAGAAATTTGTGAGAGGTAGAAGATGATGACGTGGCATGGGTCAAAGAAAGGGAAGAAGAAACAAAGAAGTTTGACCGCTCTTGCAAAAGAATGGAAATTGAACAGTCATCATATTCGAAAGTTGGAAATTTGTGCATTAATGAAGAGGGTAAATCTGAGCCGTTTATTAACGCACACGTGGCCTTTCAAAGATCTTTTGCGGAGGTGACAGCTGGAAGAGGCGGTAAAACATCATTAAATTGTAAACCCGCGCCAATAGTCAAACTGATGGGCGAACCGAGCGAACCAAGGGCTCAGGTGCGCGGGTCAGTCCGAAGGGTGGTGGACAGTAGCAGGGGTCTATCATCGTCTTCTTCGATCCCTGTTGCTCGCCTCCCGCCATGCTTTTAACGCAGAGTTGCAAAGCCGCTTCTAAAGCCCCTAAGGACGTTGGAAAAGGTGCGGCCACATGGAGATGGATGCCGGTGGCGACGAACAACTCTACATCTCCTGATAAGCCCAATCCGAAATTTAATAGGCATGAGAGCGACAAATCCGAAGAGGAAAGTGATTGGGAAGACCTAAGGCAAGAGAAGGGGTATCAATCGGAGCTAGAAGATAGTATCGGAAGTGTCAACATTACTAAAATGTGCATCTTGTGGGACAATGAAATGCTGGGAATAGAATTGTTGTTTGAAGATCCCTCTACCTACGCTAGCGTGGCTCCAAGAGAAGTATCCGGTGATAGTCCTGCCCCAGTCTTAGAGGCAAACTCAACTTCAGTCAGAAGGGAAGATGGAGAGCTCCCAGGGGAGGCACAACGTCAAGATATTAATAAAGGATGTCAGATTTTAGTACTAACCCGGACAAAGAAGCACAGGAGGAACAGGACATTGATGTTATATCAGTGTTGCATGCCAAGGCTTCCGAATTAGTGAGTATTGATAAAGGGAAGAACTCAGGCTTGCTGGCACAGGGAGTCCCTAACCCCTCGTCTTCGTGTTTACCCTTTCAGCATGTGAATCCTTGTTTAGACCCCTCTAAATTATATTCATGTGTTTGTGCAGGTACAACCAATGCCATTCCTCCCAGGAATCTCTCAATGAAAAGTGCCATAGCCCAAGATTCTGATAACCTATCGGACAATAGCCTAGAACAAGAGAGCTAGAATTTGGTCCTTAATTCTAGAAAACCTATTTGACCTGACCTTATTTTTGGAGAATAATGAAAATAGAGTAAACCACCCTGTGGGTGATTGGGGGCTGAATCAGGAGAAATAAAAGTTAGAAGGAAAGAGAAGAGTGGGAAGGAAGAATGAGGGAAGTATGGTATACTTGAGGAAAAAAGGAAAACAAAGAAGAAGAAAGCGAAGCGAGCTAGTGAAGCTTAAGTGTGGAATAAATTATGAGAAGATGGAAGAGGGGAATCTGAAAAGGAAAAGAGGGGAATTTTAGGCAGCCATTGATAAGGGGTCACAACAGGTCGAAATGAAGATAGTTAGCTGGAATGTAAGATGCCTAGGAAGCGCCAAAAAGAGGAGGATAATCAGGAATGCTTTCAGAAAAGAAAGACCAAATATGATATTGATTCAAGAAACCGAACTTTCAGAGCTAAATCGAAGGTGGATAAGAAGTATTTGGGGAGCCAGGGGTCTAAGCTGGTCGTATGCTCCATCATGGGGAGCCTCAGGAGGAATTTTGACTATTTGGAGAAATGAGGAAATGGAGTGTGTGGAGGAATTGATTGGTAGATATTTAGTCTCCCTAAAAATTAGAAGACTATCGGATGGGAGTGAATGGGTGGTAACAAATGTATGTGGTCCTAACTCCTATAGAGACAAGGAGGTTTATTGGGAAGAATTATGCGATATTAGGGGAATCTGGGAGGGACCATGGTGTGTGGGTGGTGATTCCAATGTCATCAGATTTTCAGGAGAAACAAACAATCCGAATCAAAGAATCACTACCAGCATGAGGAAGTTTAATAACTTAATTGATTCCCTTGAATTGAGTGAACCTCCGATGCTAAGGGTGGACTATACTTGGTCAAATTTTCAATCCCCCCTAACCATTTCCAAGCTGGATAGGTTTCTTATTACTCCTGACTAGGAAGAATTGTGGGGATCAATAGTAGTGAAAGGGCTACCTTGGGTAACTTCAGACCATTGCCCCATTTCCATTGAGAAGGAAAGTCCAGGAGGAGGCCCTAGTCCTTTCAGATTCGAAAACGTGTGGTTTGAGGATCATTCATTTAAAACCAGATTGAAGGAATGGTGGCAGAAACTCAGACCTTTGGGGAGTATGAAAATGTTAAGCTTTGCATGGAAATTAAAGAGGATAAATGGGAAAATAAAAGAGTGGAATAAAGAGCATTTTGGGAGGGTTGAGGAAATAAAAGAGAACATAGTGAGGAGGATTGAGGAGTTAGATAAGAAAGAGACTATCAGAATGTTATTAGAAGAAGAGTGGAAGGATCGATGGAAAATCAAACAAGAATTGGAAGAGATATTAAGAAAGGAGGAAATATGTTGGCGATAGAAGTCAAGGTGTCAATGGATTGTTGAAGGAGATGGTAACACTAAGTTTTTCCATGAAAGTGCAAACGAAAGAAGAAAAAAAAACTTATTCTTCAGTGTGGAGGAGGGGGGTCAGGAAGCAAGAGAGAGCTAGGAGATCACAAGGATTTTTGTAAACCATTTCAAGGAAACCTTCACAAGATCAAGCGGGGTGACAATAGAGCTACCATAAATGGAAGGGGATAGGATCTCAGAAGTGCAATCCTTACTTTTGGAAATGAATTTTACTTTGGAAGAAATCAAGGATGCAATCGAGCTGGATGGATTTTCAATGGCCTTCTATCAAGAATGCTGGGATTGGACGAAAACTGATATTCTGGAAGTTCAATGAATTTTTTCAGAAAGGAGAGGTGCCTCGAGGGGTGAATGTCACTTTTATCACTTTAATCCCAAAAAGGAGAGAGGCCAAAACCCCTAAAGATTATAGGCCAATCAGTTTTATTGGGAGTATATATAAAAATATTGCAAAGGTTCTCTTAGAAATGAATTAGGCAAGGAGACCCTTTATCCCCTTTTATCTTCACTATAGTGGCTGAGGTGTTAAGCAGAATGGCTATGAAAGCTGATTCCCAAGGACTGTTTAGAGGGTGGAGGATAGGTAGAAATCAAGTGGTTGTTACCCACCACCAAATGCAGATGACACAATATTCATTTGTGAGGGTGGTACCGTGGTAATGAGGAAGGAGTAGTAAACCTAAAATTGCTATTGGATAAATTTGTGGGGGTGACAGGTTTAAGGATAAATTGGACTAAAACAAGCATATTAGGGGTCAATCTGGAGGAAGGGGAACTCCATAGATTTGTAGAGATTTTGGGGTGTGAGATTAGAAGGTGGCCAATGAGCTACTTGGGGTTACCCTTAGGAGGCAATCCTAGGTTAGAAGGTTTTCTGGAAGCCAGTCATTGAAAGATATGCTAGGAAGTTAGCTCTTGGAAGAGGAATTATATCTCTTATGGTGGAAGGATAACCTTGATTAGAGCCACTCTGGCAAACTTCCCTATTTATTTTCTTTCAACCTTTAGAATACCCTGTAGAGTAGCAAGGAATCTAGAGAAATACATGAGAGACTTCCTTTGAGACCCAGGAGAGGAGAGGAAGGTTCACTTGATTAATTGGGACCAAGTTAGAAAGCCCAAGGATCAAGGTGGTTTGGGAATAGGAATTATTTCACTCAGGAACTCAACTTTGTTAGGAAAATGGCTGTGGAGATTCCCTTTTGAGAGAGACAGGCGGTGGCACAAAGTCATTGAGAGTATTCATGGGTTGGATGGAAATGGTTGGGATGCAAAAGTTGCCCCTCATGTTTCTTCAGCTTCTCCTTGGAAAGCAATTTATGAAATTTACCGACTTTCCTTAATTCCATTTGATTTGACGTGGGGCAAGGTAATAAAGTTCGTTTTTGGGAAGACCTTTGAGTGGGAGATAGTCCACTTAAGGACCTTTTTCCTGACCTCTACACTTTGTCAAATTTCGAAGGGGAAACAGTAAGAAAATTGGGAAATCCTAGTCCAAATGGGGTTAATTGGAATCTGGGTTTCAGGGAAAATGATTGTGATTCTCTAATTCAATTGTTGGACCTAATAGGACAAGTTCATTTGGACCCATCCTTGAAGATTCTAGAATATGGAAAGGCTCCGTTGATGGCCTCTTCTCTTGTTCTTCCTTCTTTAGTGTTCTCGCTTAACCTAGCATCCCAATTGGGGACATCCCTATGAAAGAAATCTGGAGTAAGCCTAATACCCCCAAAATTCAAGCTTTTTGTTGGGAAGTCTTCCTTGGAAGGTAAATACTTGTGATATGCTGCAGAGAAGAAGGCCTTTTGTATGCCTCTCTCTTCATATGTGCTCCCTTTGTATGGAAAGTGGTGAGACCTTGGCACACTTATTATTATCTTGCTCCTTTGTGCATCACATTTGGGAATATTTTTGTACTCGTTTTGGTTGCAGGGGGTTTCCCTTCAAGATGTGGCAGGGCTCTTCAACTGAGATTTTTTGAGTCAACCAGAGAAAAGAGGGAAGGTTATGTGGAAAGCTACAAAGGTAGCTATTTGTTGGGTGATTTGGAAGAAAGGAATAACAGAATATTTTTGGACAGGAGTAGAACAATGGAGGAGGTAATTGACACCATCAAAATTAAAGTAGCTCAATGGGTAAGATCTATGCATATCTTTCATGATTGCTCAGTCATAGACATTACAAGATCTTGGACAAGTAGCACAATCTTCAAGAGTGAAACTGTGAAAGAGAAAGTAAGGATGGAATGGTAACCTCCAAATGGAAATAGGTTTAAACTGAATTTTGATGGAAGCTCCTTTGGAAATCCGGTCAGGTATTGGGGGAGTAATCAGAAATTCTGAAAGGAGAGTATTAGCTATTGGCATGGGCAACTCTCTAAAAGCTGAGTTAATGGCATTGCTACAAGGGCTGAAGATAGCTAAGCAACTTGGAATGAGGCATATTGAGGTTGAAGGGGATTCCAAGGTGATTATTTCTTGGGCTAGAAACAATAGAAGTATTCCGTGGACCTTCAAACAAGTGATAAGGGAAGTGGAAAAGGTTGCAAGGGAGGTAGAGGCTGAATTCAAATGGGTTAGAAGGAGTGCAAATGGGTTAGCTGATTATCTTGCTAGCTTCATGTATCCATGCCTAGAGAAGAGAAACTCTTTCTTGGAGTTCCCTTTGAGTAACAGAAAACCCATTCTGCAGTGGCCATATGTGTGTCTCTTGGGGCATGCTGCATGTATAAACCAACCAATCGCACTACCAACATATGAAATATCTGGTCATGCCATACAAAGATATATTAACTTCCCCAAAAGTCTTTGGAACACTCCCCTGTTTGACAAGAGTTCACCATTCCCAGCTGAAAGATTGTGGTTGGCATCAATGGGTGTAGAGGCAGATTTGACACCGAGTTTCCTGGTCTCAATAAGAAGATCTAACACATAATTCTGCTAGGAGATGAACATACCATCTTTAGACCTGGCAACTTCAATTCCAAAGAAGTAATGCAAAGTATTTGAAGGAATACAAAATATTTTAGATCACATTAGCTATTTGAAGTAATGCATTTGAAAAAAAAAGAGATCAAGGGTTTTACATGTTTTGAATATGTTTGTTTTATACATTTTTTTTTAAATTTTCATTTGAATGTGTTTTTTTGATAAATGATCACTTTATTAATGAATTATAAAAAATGATTAGTTTATTAATACCAAGAGTTTAAACCAGTACAAGCATCCCTTGGAGAGGTGTGAGTTGCAACCTCCCCCAAATCAAATACAAATAGAACAAATTAATAACAGATTACAGCTGAGCCCAGTACAACGTATCCCTATTTGTCCCTTGTTTGGCTAGAAAATCAGCCATAGTATTTGCTGATCTCTTGACCCGATGTATTCTTACATTCATACTCCTTGTATACCATTTAAATTTCTTGATTTGATCTCTATAACACCATAGGACAGTCCGGATTTTGCAGCTATCCCACTACCACCTTAGAATCTTCTATTATTAGATTTACCAAACTAACCTGGTGGGCAATCTGGATTCCTTGTATTGCAGCAAGCTGTTCAGCCTAATAGAATCTCCTTCCCCCACCGGTCCTAAGAAAAGTGCCAAAATATTACCATCCATGTCTCTCACCACCCATCCTACTACTTCCATCAAAGTTCAGTTTTAGTGCTCTTCTAGTGGTAGTGTCCAAACTAAATGTGTTCTATCCTTTTGAGAACTGCTATTGGCCACCACCATCCATTTTGTCCTAATATCATCAAAGGAAACTGATTTTTTTTTTTGGATCAATAACTGTGAAATGTATTCATTAAAATTAAGAAGAATTGCAAAGCAAGGGGGCTAAACAAACTTAGCTCCCTATAACAGTCTATGAGCAGCAAATACAATTACAATAAAGCCCAAAACAAAGAGTTCCTATTAACCCCTTGCCTAGCTAAACCATCTGCCAGTGAGTTTGCACTTGTCTTAACCCATTTGTACTGAATTTCAACATCCTTAGCCAGCCACTTAAATTATCGTTTTTCATTGCTGTACTTCCATATCGTTGAGTTATCTTCTTTTAACCAGTTCACCACCACTTCAGAATCTTCTTCAATAATCAGCTTTCTAATTTGCAGCTCCTTGGCTCTTCGAACCCCTTCAAGGGCTGCAAGAATCTCAGCCCTCAAAGAGTCTGCTTCCCCAATTGGTCCCGAAAACATAGCTAACAGATTTCCATGTTTATCTATTATTGCTCCCTCTATTCCAGATGGACCTGGATTACCCATACTGCTGCCATCAAAATTTAGTTTAATAAAGCCGTTATGTGACGGTTCGGCCACCATCAGCCACCATCAGCGCCATCAGCACGCCATCTAAGCGTCTTGGGTTGGGTCCTTGTACTCTTTTTGTAAGGGGGGTATGCCAATGGCAATTATGTAAATAGTAGTATGAATGTACAGTATTTTGATGTATCCTTTTGTCACTCCCCCAAAAGCTTAACGTACTCTTTGAGGGGAGGTAGGTAGTCGAGTGAGCTCATAAGCGTGTAAAGGTTAAGCACGAGATCCCCTCGACACTGTACTGTGTGCTTGTGCTTACCACTGATTAATGCAATACAAGTTGCCTTTTGTCTAATTTGTGTGCACTCTTGTTTCCTTTTGTGTGTTGTTGCTTGCATTTGTAGGCTTTCTCGACCCCAATCGAGCGCCGCACGGGGCCCCGTCGATCAGCCCCGTGACAGTTGGTATCAGAGCTAGGTTGACATTAGTGGTTGTCAAGTGCAACGAGTCCCTTTCGTGCCCCGCAACAACACCAGCCAGATGAAGAATCGTGACACGCGAGAGGAGATCCAGGTAGGGATCTCACGGGTGTATGATGAGGACGAGCCTAGAGGTAGCTCTCCCAAGGACAAAGGCGTCAGCTCAAAGCATAGCAAGCGTGACAAGTCAGTTGACAAGCTTGCGACCATGGACAAGCGCATCATGCGCTGTGAAGCAGTGGTTGGCGAAACTCGTGACCGTGTGGACGAGCTTCAAATCAACCTTGAGACCGTAGCATCGGTCGTGGAAAGATTGGAGGACCAGTCCGGTGGTAGCTCCAACAGGCCAGATAACCCACTAGACCTGGTGAAGTGCCTGCAGATCCAGCTTGAAGACTTGAAGGGCGAAGTGACCCTTCTGAAGAGGCTGATGGCCAGTACAGCCAGCGCACCTGCTGCTCCAGCCCCTCCAAAGATCAAAGTCCGCGAGCCTACCTCATATGCAGGGACCCGCGATGCCCGGGAGCTTGACAATTTCCTGTGGCAAATGGATCAATATTTCACCGCCGCCGAACTCGTCGAGGAGGCGGCCAAGGTGCGTACTGTTGTTATGTATCTTACTGATGTTGCTATGTTATGGTGGCGCAGGAGATGTGCCAATGCGGAGCGAGGATTATGCTCCATTAATACTTGGTCCGTGTTCAAGAGCGAGATAAAGCGCCAGTTCTATCCAGAGAACGTGGAGTACCAAGCCCGTCGGAAGCTCAAGAACCTAAAACACACGGGCTCATTGCATGAGTACGTGAAGGAGTTCTCCGCACTATCGCTCGAGATCACGGACATGTCAGACAAAGACCTTCTCTTCAACTTTATGGACGGCCTACAACAATGGGCCGAGCTCGAACTCCAGAGACGAGGTGTGAAGGACCTTGCCACAGCCATGGCCGTTGTTGAACAACTGGTAGACAACAGGCGACCAAGCAAAGACGGCCCTAAACCCAACTCATATCAGGGCGTAGGCAAGATAGGAGGCGACAGGAGACCTTACTATGCGCCCAAGGGAGACTCTGGGCCAAGTAAACCCAACACTTTTAAGTTCTACAGGAGACCCGAAGGAGACACTGGATACAGAGGTGGCCAGTTTGTGAAGAGGACACCTCCGGCACCATGCTTCATCTGTGAGGGAAAGCATTGGACTAAGGATTGTCCTAGTCGGGGGAAGCTCAGTGCCTTGCTTGCAAAGCTTAGTGATGATGAGCATAGCGAGGAGGAGAAGGAACCAGGGGAGACAAGAATGGGGGCTCTACGAAGACTCAATGCAATGAAGAAGAAGGCGAGCCCGCAAGGAGCATCGAAGTTCAAGCCGAAGGGACTGATGTATGTAGACATCCGCTTGAATGGTAAGCCCACAAGAGCCATGGTGGATACTGGTGCTACTCACAACTTTATCTCTATGGAAGAGGCATCCCGAGTAGAACTTGCACCTACCAAGGAAGTCGGATGGTTGAAGGCTGTGAACTCTAATGCCAAACCCATACAAGGTGTAGCTCATGGGGTGGTCTTGCAACTTGGTGACTGGGAAGGGATGATAGACCTCTCAGTCGTGCCCATGGATGATTTTCAGGTTGTTCTTGGCATGGACTTCTTAACTCAGGTAAAGGCGGTGCCCATGCCCTTCCTCAACAAAGTGTGCATTTTTGAAGATCAGGCTCCTTGCATGGTTCCAGTTGTGCCAGATACCACGTCCACCCCCAAGATGCTCTCAGCATTGCAACTCAAGGATGGAGTGCGGAAAGGAGAGACCACTTACCTAGCCACATTGGTGGACTCCGACCTGCCTGATCCACTAACCGAGCATATCCCACCAGTGATTACAATGGCACTAGAAGAATTCCAGGACGTCATGCCTCCCACATTGCCGAATAAGCTTCCCCCAAGGAGAGAAGTTGACCACAAGATTGAGTTGGAGCCTGGAACCAAACCACCAGCACGCCCGCCATACAGAATGTCTCCTCCTGAGCTGGCCGAGCTACGCAGACAGTTGAATGAGTTGTTGGATGCTGGATTGATTCAGCCTTCTAAGGCCCCTTTTGGAGCACCAGTCCTATTTCAGAAGAAGCATGATGGATCTCTTCGGCTCTGTATTGACTACCGAGCTCTCAACAAGCTCACCATCAAGAACAAATATCCCATACCATTGGTGGCCGACCTCTTTGACCAGCTCAGCAGGGCCAAGTACTTCACCAAGCTAGACCTGAGGTCGGGGTACTATCAAGTGCGTATAGCCGAAGGAGATGAACACAAAACAGCTTGTGTTAACCGCTATGGGTCCTTTGAATTTCGTGTCATGCCCTTTGGGCTTACCAATGCTCCAGCCACCTTTTGTACATTGATGAATAGAATATTTCATCCCTACCTAGACCAATTTGTTGTTGTGTATATTGATGATATTGTAATCTATAGTAGAACCTTGGAGGAACATGTTGACCACCTCCGCACTGTTTTACAGGTCTTGCGGGACAACAATCTATTTGTTAAGAAGGAGAAATGTTCTTTCGCCACAGAAGAGGTGGCCTTCCTCGGTCATATAATCCGAGCAGGCACAATAGTATGGATCCAGCTAAAGTCAAGGCCATTCAAGATTGGGCACCGCCCACCAGGGTCACCGAACTTCGCTCCTTCCTTGGCCTCGTGAACTACTATCGAAGATTCATCTCTGGATTCTCAGCACGAGCCACTGCCCTCACCAACTTACTGAAGAAGACTAGTATGTGGACCTGGAGTGAATGTTGCCAAACAGCTTTTGATGATTTGAAGAGAGCTGTCTCAGCAGAACCTGTCCTCGACTTGCCTGATCCAAGCAAGCCGTATGAGCTACACACAGATGCTTCTGATTTTGCTATTGGCGGGGTCTTGATGCAAGAAGGACATCCCATCGCCTTTGAAAGCCGTAAATTGAATGATACAGAGAGGAGGTACACTGTACAAGAGAAGGAGATGACAGCCATCGTCCACTGCCTCCGCACATGGCGACACTACCTGCTTGGCTCCAAGTTCGTGGTCAAGACTGACAACATAGCTACTAGTTACTTTCAGTCTCAGAAGAAGCTGAGCCCTAAGCAAGCTCGATGGCAAGATTTCTTAGCGGAGTTTGACATGACTCTAGAGTACAAGCCAGGGCCGATGAACAGGGTTGCTGATGCACTTAGCAGGAAGGCCGAGCTTGCAACACTATCCACAGGTGAAGGTCCCTCTCAAAGCCAGATCAGACTAGACCTCATCAAGCTCATCAAGGAAGGACTCCAGAAGGACCCCATTGCTCAGAGCCTATTGACAGCGGCTCGTGAAGGGAAGACTAGGCGGTTTTGGGTTGAAGAAGACCTTCTTTTGACAAAGGGAAGGTGGATATTTGTGCCGAGAGTTGAAGATTTGAGGAAGACTCTCCTACGTGAATTTCATGATAGCTTATGGGCAGGACATCCTGGGTGGCAGCGTACCTTGGCACTTCTACAACATGCCTACTATTGGCCTCATATGGAGCAAGATGTTCGAGAATACACAAGGACATGCCTGATTTGCCAGCAAGACAAGCCCGAACGTGCCAAGCCTCTTGGACTCCTACAACCTCTTCCAACTCCCTCACAACCTTGGGAGAGTGTTTCTATGGACTTCATCAGCGGTCTTCCTAAAGTGGGAGACTATACATCCATCATTGTTGTTGTTGATAGATTTTCCAAGTATGCCACTTTCACCCCAGCACCAAAGCACCTTTCAGCTGAAGACACGGCATACCTTTTCTTCAAGCACGTAGTGAAGTATTGGGGAGTCCCCCGGAACATTGTTAGTGATCGGGATCCCCGATTCACTAGTGCTTTCTGGACAGAGCTATTCAAGCTTCTTGGCTCGAACTTGAACTTCTCCAGCAGCAGCCATCCAGAGTCAGATGGGCAGACAGAGAGAATGAACTCCCTCCTTGAAGAGTACCTCCGCCATTTTGTATCAGCTACACAGAAGAATTGGGTTCGATTGCTGGACATTGCGCAGTTCTCCGTCAACACACAGAAGAGCTCCTCCACCAATCAAAGTCCTTTTGAAGTCATCACCGGCCAACTACCAAGATGTCCGCACAGCATCGTCAACGACCATCAAGGAAGAAGCCCTCGCGCCTTCACTTTCACCAGGGAATGGAAAGAATGCCTTGACATCACTCGAGCCTCCCTAGAAAAAGCCTCAAGAAGAATGAAGAAATGGGCCGATTTGGGTAGACGACCCGAGAACTTCCAAGTAGGTGACCTAGCCTTAGTAAAACTCCATACCCATTGCCTTAGGTTCTTTCGAAGAGTTCATCCCGGGCTTGTGAGAAAATATGAGGGACCCTGTGAAATCCTAGCCAAAGTAGGAGCTTCAGCCTACAGACTCAAACTACCTCCATGGCTAAAAGTACACCCTGTCTTTCATGTAAGCCAACTTAAACCCTACCATGCCGACAACCAAGACACCTCCCGAAACCAAAGTCAACGTCCACACCCATCCTACCAACCACCCAAGAACCGATCCCTTGACTCCATCCTCAACCATAGGTTGTCCCAATCCTCCCAAACATTAGAATGGGAGTACCTGGTGAAGTGGAAGGGACCTGCAGAAGAAGACACTTGGGAGATTGCAGAAGACCTCCTTCCGTTCGCAGTGAAGCTGGACGAGTACCTGAGGAAGAATCTTCGAGGACGAAGATTGAATTGAGTGGATGAGACTGTGACGGTTCGGCCACCATCAGCCACCATCAGCGCCATCAGCACGCCATCAGCACGCCATCTAAGCGTCTTGGGTTGGGTCCTTGGTACTCTTTTTGTAAGGGGGGTATGCCAATGGCAATTATGTAAATAGTAGTATGAATGTACAGTATTTTGATGTATCCTTTTGTCACTCCCCCAAAAGCTTAACGTACTCTTTGAGGGGAGGTAGGTAGTCGAGTGAGCTCATAAGCGTGTAAAGGTTAAGCACGAGATCCCCTCGACACTGTACTGTTTGCTTGTGCTTACCACTGATTAATGCAATACAAGTTGCCTTTTGTCTAATTTGTGTGCACTCTTGTTTTCTTTTGTGTGTTGTTGCTTGCATTTGTAGGCTTTCTCGACCCCAATCGAGCGCCGCACGGGGCCCCGTCGATCAGCCCCGTGACAGTTAGGTAGGGGACTCCAGCAAGAAAGTGATGCCTTCTTAGCTGAAGCTAATTCTGCAATTTCCTTCCAGTGTTTTACCATTTCATCTACTAAGAACTCTGCAAACAAAGCCAAAGTTTTCAGCCAATGTATCACCCTAATATGGATTACCTCCAAAATTACTTCCAAGGTTCTCTCCTTTTCTAAGAATATCCGTGAGTTCCTCTCCTCCCAAACAGTCCATCATACTGCAGCCCTCATACATCTCCACATAGCCTTGGCCCTTTTTGTTGGCCTACTCAGCATGAACCTGAATAAACTCTACACATTCAAGGAGGGGGGGGGGGGGTTCTACCTGCACCCAAACAAAGAAGTATACCACTCCCACTATTGGGTCTTTTTCTTTGAAGTAGATCACATGTATTAACTCTTTCCAGAAAGGCTTCCCAATAGAAACTCCCAACCTTAGGGGGTATAGGAAGACACAACACCTTTTTAACAGGGAAAGACAGACCCATAGAAGGAGTTGAGTTGGAGCTTTAAAGAAGGAAGCACATGCGAAAGAACTAGAGGGGGTGAGAAACCAAATTCTATTGTCTGTCTTTGTAGGCTCTAAAAAAACCCCTTCAAGAATGGATAGCAAGGATATGACATAATCAAACTCTGTGTCCCTAATTTCCCTTCTAAAGCCCAAGTTCCAGCTGAACCCAGAAGTTGAGTTAGAAGCAAGGTTTAAAATGTCGATGTTGACGGAAATGTTGCTTACCAAAATATAGGACATATGTCGGAAATGTCGAGGGGAAATATTGTAAAAATTAGAGACGTTGTGGAAATATTATGAAATATGTGGAAATATGCAATGATATTTTGTAAAATGATAAAAGAAGCATTAATACATATTTCTAGACTATTATCTTATTCCCAACCATTATATAATGCTAAGAAACTAAGATCAATAACAAATTAGTAAATGACGATTTACTGATTTATTATGCATTTTGATGTTTTTACAAGGCTATATGATATTTTCTTTTCTTATTTTTAATTCTGATTTATTATAAATTCTAATATATTTATTTCACACTAGTAAATAGAAATACATTTATTATGATTTTTAAATATTAAAGTTATAATACATTATAAATTTAATAAACTGATTCTCCTTTTTGTAGTATTAAGATTATGATAAATTCTGATTTCTTATAAAACTTAATGAATTTATTATGATTTTAGTAGAGATCACTAATTGCAGATTTTGTCGAGTTTCTTGTGAAGGAAAGAGGGGGAAGATGAAGTTTCTTGTGAGATTAACCCTAGCCGCCCCCCTCTCATTATATTTATACTTAACTTAAAAGATGAGATATTACAAGGATGCCCTTAGTAGGGCGGCTACTAAAAGCTGAACAGTCACAACTTAAAGAAACATAAACTAATGGGCCTAAAGCCCAACAACTTCCTAACTAAAATAAAACAAACCGGACCAACTCAACACTCCCCCTCAAGTTGGGAGTAAATGTCACACATTCCCAACTTGCGTAGATCATGCTCCAACTTGTTCTTTGCAACACCTTTTGTGAGAACATCTGCGAGCTGCAGATCAGAAGCAATGTATGGAAGACAAACTTCTCCAGAAGTTACCCTTTCTCTGATAAAATGTCTATCCACTTCAATGTGCTTAGTTCGGTCAGGCTGGCTTGGTTTAATGGCAATGTTAATTGCTGCCTGGTTATCATAGTATAGCATCATAGGTTTTTCTGCCTGTACACCAATTTCTTCTAACAGGGAACAGATATAGAGGAGTTCTGAAACTCCATGTGCCATGGCCCTGTATTCGGCTTCAACACTTGATCTTGCCACCACTGTTTGTTTCTTACTTTTCTATGAGACAAGGTTACCCCCAACTAGGGTGCACACTCCTGAAGTTGATCTCCTATCATCAAGGCATCGTGCCCAATCTGCATCTGCATAAGCCTCTAGTTTCAACTGTCCATGATCAGTAAACAATATGCCTCTGCCCGGGCATCCCTTCAGATAAGGAAGAATTCTGTCAACTGCCTCCCAATGCTGGACTCGTGGAGCATGCATGTATTGACTTACTACACTTACTGCATAGGAGATGTCTGGTCTCGTCATACACAAGTATAGCAGCTGACCCACAAGTCTCTGATATCTTCCAATGTCCTTTACTGGTTCACCTTCTGATGCATTGATTTTATGGTTCTGATCAATAGGGGTGATGATTGCCTTTGTTCCAAGTTTCCCTGTCTCTTGAAGGAGATCCAAGACATACTTCCTTTGTGAGATAAAAATTCCATGTTTTGATCTTGCAACTTCAATGCCTAAGAAATATCTCAGTTCTCCAAGATCCTTAATTTCAAATTCTTTATGTAGGTTCTTTTTCAGACCATCAATCTCACTCAGATCATTCCCGGTGACTACAATATCATCCACATAAACAATTAGGATTGACACCAAAGATCCCCTTCGCTTCACAAACAAGGTGTGATCGGATTGAGTCTGAGTGTAACCAAAAGCAATCAAGGCCTGTCTGAATCTGTCAAACCATGCTTTGGGAGATTGTTTCAAGCCATAAAGTGACTTCTAAAGCCTGCATCCCTTTCCCTTTTCAGTATCATTGTAAAAGCCAGCAGGAAGATCCATATACACTTCTTCTTGCAGATCCCCATTTAGGAAAGCATTCTTCACATCAAGTTGAAACAAGGGCCAAGAGTATGAGGTAGTAAGAGAAAGAAGTATCTGAATGAGGTCATCTTTGCAACTGGCGCAAAGGTCTCTCAGTAATCAATGCCATAGGTCTGTGTGTACCCTTTTGCAACAAGTCTTGCCTTGTACCTTTCTATACTTCCATCTGCCTTATATTTTACTGTGTAAACCCATCTGCATCCAACTGTCTCTTTGCCTTCTAGTAGATCCACAATGTTCCATATTTGATTCTTAATCAAAGCTGCCATCTCTTCCTGCATAGCTGTCTTCCACTCAGGTTTGGAGAGAACCTCACTAACACCCTTGGGTATAGACACTGAATCAAGAGAAGAGAGAAAAGAACGGTAGGAAGGAGAAAGTCCACTGTAGGATAAGTACTGTGAAATACAATGAGCAGTACACTTTCTCTTCCCTTTTCTGAGAGCAATAGGGAGATCAAGATTATCTGTAACAGAGTTTGTAGGATCAATTGGAACTGAAACAGTAACGGGACCAAGAGGAATACCTGAATCCATGGCATCCGAATCTGGAGTCTCCAAGTAATCGATAGGAAGTGATGTGAGTTATGCTGTAGTGGAATCAACCTCCTTGTGAAGTCTCTGTCGTAAGTAATGCTGAGAAGCAGAACGCAAAGGAGGTGGCAAGGTAGGTGCCACAGGGTGGTGGTCAAGCACAGGAGTAGACACAGGGATTGGAACTGGGAGAGGAATAGATTTCTGACTCACTTCCCCAAAACACTCCCCCTGAGAAGGATTCTTTGAGAAGAAGCACGTAGATTCAAAAAAGGTGACATCCATGGTAACATACCGGCTCCCAGAGACTGGATCATAGCAGCAGTACCCTTTCTGATTCTCTGCATATCCAAGGAAGACACACTTCTTTGCCTTGGGATCAAGCTTCGAGCGGTGAGGACCAAGGATATGTGCAAAGCAGACACACCCAAACACCCTGAGAGGAATATGAAACATCTCCCCCTGAGGAAAAAGAAGACTGAATGGGGTGGTGAATCCAAGTATACGAGAGGGCACCTTGTTAATCAGATATACTGCTGTGAGAACTTCATCCCCCCAAAATCGAACTGGAACTGTAGATGTGATCATCATGCTTCTTGCAGTCTCAACAATGTGTCTGTTCTTCCTTTTTGCAACACCATTCTGCTGTGGACTGTAAGGGCAACTGCTCTGATGGACAACACCATATTCTAACAGATATGAGGCAAGATGTCTTTCAAAATATTCCCTGGCATTGTCAGATCTGAACACCTTTATTCTTGTTCCAAACTGTGTTAGTACCATCTGATGAAATTCCCTCACCAAGGATGGTACCTCATCGCGGGATCTCATCAGGTAAATCCAAGAGTATCGTGAGAAATCATCCACAAATAAGAGAAAATAACGATAGCCTCCCATAGAAGGAACATGGTAAGGGCCCCACACATCTGAATAAATAACATCAAAAGAAGAACATCTTTTATTACTAGGTTTAAATGAATGTCTACAATGCTTTCCAAGTTGACAACCTTCACACTCCAGACTTGACAAACTAACAGACTCAAAAAGTTTTGGAAACAAAAAACTCAAAGAAGAAAACAGTAAATGACCCAAACGATTATGCCAAAGTATAATTTGACTCACAGGCCCTGACTCACTATCCCTGCTGACATGGCGACTTTGATGAGATGGAAGTACATCCAGGAGGTAGATTCCATTCACTTCACAACCACTCCCAATCGTCCTCTTTGAATCCAGATCTTGCAAAATACGACTAGGAGAAAAAATTACTGAGTAGTTCAGGTTCTTAGTCAAACTACTAACAGATAACAAATTAGTGCTCAATCTGGGAACATGAAGGACAGATGGTAGAGAAATAGAATCACTAATCTTGACAGATCCCTTTCCAACAATAGGAACATGGGATCCATCAGCTGTGGGGACCCTATCTCTGCCAGAACAAAGCTGGTAAGTTGAAAAAATAGTAGAGCTCTGAGTCATGTGCTCTGAGGCTCCAGAATCTATAATCCAAGGAGGACCCTCCTTACCTGAAGTGGAAACATAATTTGCAGTGACGTGTGAACTACATGTGTGAGCAAAGGAAGTAGAGTGGACTCCACTAGTGCTTTCTGTACCTTGCTGTCCGCTTGCGCGGCTGAACTGGAACTGGTTGTATCCTGCTGGTTTAGAAGTAGCCCATACCTCTCAAGTTCGGCCCTTACTACAGCAACTGCAACAGACTCCAGGGTAGCTGTAGTAGGAGGGGCTAGAATGTCACCAGTAACTGCCATGTGCGCATTTCCCTTCTTATTTTTCAATCTAGTGGGCACAAGATGTGGGTGAAGCTTCTAGCAAGTATCTCTTGTATGTTTAGGCTTCTTACAATAGTCACAGATCAGATCTCTTTTATCTTCCTTCTTGATGTCATTGCCACTTTGTTTAGGTTTCACAACACTTACCATGGCAGACTGATCAGAAATAAGGTTTTTCATCATCACATCTCTCCTGCACTCCTCCCCTAACACGAAGGCATATGCTTGGGAGAGAGTAACACTGTCCCTGGAAAGAAGGTGCTGTCGTGCAATATCATACTTAGGATTAAGGCTAGCAAGGAATTCAAGCACCCTTTACTTCTCTAGATGTTTCTGATAGGTAGCTGCATCCTTAGTGGTTTCCCAAGCAAATGTCTCTAAATGGTCAATCTTCTGCCACAGGGTTTTAAGGATTGAAAAATAGGCTGCAACAGATCTATCTCCTTGCCTTGTAGCAATAATTTGATTTCTCAATTGATAAGCCCTAGCAACATTCTTTCTCTGTGAGTAGGTTTCTGCAACCCCATCTCATATTTCCTTAGCTGTATTTGCCCATAAAAAATTTTTACTTATATGTGGCAACATGGAATTACACAACCAAGTCATCACCATATAATTTTTCTGTACCCACCGGGAGTTGCTAGTATCGGGTTTCACCTTTTCACCAGTGATATACCCTAATTTCCCATGAGTATCAATGGCCATCTTTGCAGATTGTGACCATTCTAAGTAATTTGCACCATCTAACCTAATTGTAGTAATGGTCCTAGCCCCGAAAGGGTCTTTAACACTTCCTCCCATTGGTCCCATTTCACTCTTGGGCTTATTTTCAACTCCGTGACCCTCCATGCTTCTTTAAAAAGGTAATGAAAATAACTAAAATTTGCAGCAAGATCAAACAAAACACATTTTGGAACCAACAACACCTTTCTGGTGTCCTAGACTTTCTTCCCACAAAAGATTCCTTTTCTATGGGACGGGAGAAGAGAGAGAAGAGGCAGCTGCCCTCTCTAGAAGCCTCCAAATCAGGGAGGACTTGAATCGCCCCTTACAAAAAACTCCAAGGAACCCTAAAAAATTAGGGCGCCACTTCCTTGGTCAAAATTGAAGAGTCCAACAGAAACTGGACTCTTCCCCTTTCTCCAGTTTTTCCTGATTTTGATGAGAAACCCTAGAACAGCTACAGGGCACACAGATCCACCAAAAAAAATCCAAAAACTGGGCTTACCTGAGAGCTTCGATCAGCCTCTTAAATCACCATGCAATCGGCCGATCAAGGGCTGCATGAGAGAACAACTTCAAGGAACCTTCGGCCCGCTCTGATACCAAGTAGAGATCACTAATTGCAGATTTTGTCGAGTTTCTTGTGAAGGAAAGAGGGGGAAGATGAAGATTTCAGCAGTAGAGAAGAAAGGAGAAGAAGAAGAGAGTAGGAAGTCAACCAGGATTATCAAAATCAACCCTAGCCGCCCCCTCTCATTATATTTATACTTAACTTAAAAAAAGATGAGATATTACAAGGATGCCCTTAGTAGGGCGGCTACTAAAAGCTGAATAGTCACAACTTAAAAAACATAAACTAATGGGCCTAAAGCCCAACAACTTCCTAACTAAATAAAAACAAACCGGACCAACTCAACATTCCTATCTTTTGTACCCTCGTTTTGCTTTTGGAAAGTCTCAGATACTTCATTACCTGTTTCCTGAACGACCAAAAGATTGGAATTAGCGGCTTTGGAGAATGAGTCAGGCTTTTCACCAACAGCATTAAAGAGATGTTCCGTGCTGTTTTGAGTGTTTAGCTCTTTACTGGCACAACAATGAGGTTCCCTAGCTTGCACTTCTTGAAACAGAGTTTCCAAGTTAAGAGTTGCGGCAATCTCTTCCTCTGCGACCTTATCGAACTCAGCACTGCCTATACTAGTCTGGCTTTCTAGGTCTTCCTCCGTGTCTTCATCTTTAGTATCACAGTCTACCCAGCCTTCATCAAAACCCTCCTTCCACGTTACAATCTCTGGCATATCTAGGATTTGGCCGGTCTGGTGAAGATCTTCCCACCCTAGGATCATTCAAAGCTGTGCGAGAAATCCACTGTAAGGAGCTCGAGTTCCGCACATACCTTTTGGAGGAGGTAGCAAGTTCTCTGCAAGCCTTCTTCGAGGAGGAAGAAAATAGACGGTTGCTATCGTCTATAGTCTCCCGTTGCAAACCCCGAATCACGTGCGCACTTAAACATGCACGTGGATTAGGGTTCCACCCATAGGTTGAACCGGTCGGACCTCCTACTGGTTCAGATGCTCCAACTTGTGGCCCGGTTCTTTTTTTAACCACGTCAGCGAAAGAAGTGCAGCCTTTTGAGGTTACGCCTAATTCAAAGTTATTTAAATTTTTTTCTTTAAATAGGTTGCATTGGTTTTGGGCTTCCCCCATTGACTTTTCAGCTTCCACTTTAGGCTGACCTCTATTTTCAAACTCTATCTCCACCTGTAAGCCCCTAGTAACCCAGCCTTCCACATCAGCATCATCTTCAACCTTGGAGCTTCGTCCCCGAAGCTCTGCTTCCATCTCTGAAATCAACCAGACTATATACCAAAATCCATCCGCAAGAACCTCTATTGTTCTTGGGATCGAATCAGGTTATACCCCAACCATCCTCAGCTCAGCAGCTCAAAAGCCTTGCAGCTGACATTCTTCCATTTCCCTCCCAAGAGCCTCACAATATTTCCCACATTTAATTCGTTCCAGAGATGAAATGGAAGTCCTACCAGTTTGAGCAGGAAGCTTCCGCCAGGCTGTTCTATCTCATTACATAATGGCTTCCACCTTTGAACTTGGACTATGCCTTCTTCACATTTGAAAGCAGTAAAGCCTCTGTTTACCTCATCATTAGTTCTTAGTATTGCCTTCCTTGCTGAAAAAGGTTTCAATGCAACCTCAGCCTCCAGA
Source organism: Nelumbo nucifera (assembly GCF_055504915.1). Lineage (NCBI taxonomy): Eukaryota > Viridiplantae > Streptophyta > Magnoliopsida > Proteales > Nelumbonaceae > Nelumbo > Nelumbo nucifera. Next base: position 75,625,294 of record NC_142653.1, read on the forward strand.
TTCAGATTAATCACAATTGAATCTAAAACCTTCCTCCAGTCTTTTATCTCCTTGTTAATTGATATCACCAATCTACACTCCCAGCCACCTTGTTCACCTTCAAGCCACAACTTCAATCCAGTATTGGAGCTCGATATAACCTCTCCAACATTGTAAGATTTCTGCTTCAAGTGCTGCTCCGAACATTTCAAAGTTGCGGAACTTTGTTCTCTCACCTGCTCCGCATGTCTGTCTACAGAGACAAGAAAATGCTGCAGCTCTTTCATGAAAGCCTTCAAACCTTGTGTCTTCTTTCCTTCTGGTAAACAGACCATCTATTTCCTGGCACCGAAGTATTCTGATATCGTAATAAACCATCCTTTTCTGTTGCGCCTCAGCTCCACTTCAAACCTCTTTCTTTCCATTTCTAACACATTCCTCCAACCAGCTGTTCTAACCGATTGTAGTACACCATCGATAAAACCCTTCAACCATAGAACCACATCTTCGAACAATAATATCATCGCCTTCTTGTCTTCCCTAATTTTTGGCAGATTCTTGCCTCTGAGTCTTCCACTCTCCAATAATAAATTCTTTGCTTCAATGTTTAAAACTGATTTCCAACTATTCACCATCTGGAAACCTTCTTCAGATCTTTTCTCCATCTTCGACGATCAACCACAAGCTCCTTTCACCTGTTACGGGTGAAGAACAAGAAGATCAATTTTCGATCTATTAGGTTTAACTCAAACCTACCGACCTTCCTTCGATCGAATATCGCTGCAATGGAGCCCGGAAAAATAAAATAGAAAGAGGGCGGCGAGAGGAGAGGGGAACACGTTGAAGTCCACCCCCCTTCCTATTTTCATCAAAAGAAACTGATGAGAAGAGTCCAAGGTTTTTAACCAAGGCATCACCCTGGTCATCACACACTCCTTCATTTCTTGTATACTTCTCTCCTCCTGAAAAATTCTTGCACTTCTCTCTACCCAAATAGACCCGATTAGTGATACTCTTGTAAACCTCCACATTATTCTTCCTCTTTTTTTTGCCCACACAAAGATAGGTGAAATGACAAACGTATCTCTGAAGGTATATTCCATCTGAACCCAAACAAAGATAAGAACCAATTCTACAATTTTGCAGCAAAAGAATAGGAAATAAATTAGTGATAAGAATCCTCTCCACTAGATTTGCAAAGAATGCACCAGTAAGGGGATTAACATAGAGAGGGTTTTCACTTTTGCAAGTTGTTCAAGGTGTTTAACTTCCCATAGTATACTTCTCAACAAAGAGCATTAACTTTAGGGGGAATAGACCTACACTAGACTTGAAGAAGGAAGCATGCGAAAAGGAGTCCTTAGGATTAGGAGACCAACCCATCTGCCTGAGGTAAAGGGATCCAAATGGACATTATCAAGAGAACATAAAAGCCCAATAGCAACTCAGTCTTCCTCCTTTAACCCTCCATGAAAAACAAAGTCTCAACTCAAACCCAAGAGAGTAATAGAAAGGGTGAGAATTTCGATACTACTTTCTTTTACAAGGAATAGAGTACAAAGAGGGATGCAGGTCCTTAAGGGTTGAGTTACCAATCCACACATCTTCCCAAAAACAGAGTTCCTAGAACACACATCAAACCTGACAAACTTGGGAAGCTAAGGAAGCAAGCTATGAATTGCTTTACATGAAGTTGCCAAAGTAACCCATGAGAAACACTAGCATCCCAACCATTATCCAACCGACCATGGATACTTGCCACCACCACATGCCACAAGCTTTTCCTCTCTAAAGGCCATTTCCACAACCATTTTCCTAATGAGGCGGCATTCTTTTAACCCACATTCCCTAATCCCAATCCACCCTCCTAACTCTTACACTGTCTCCCGTTTGATTAGTTGGTCTTTTTAACTTTCCCCTGGTTCCCACAAAAAAAATTTTTCTTTTTTTTCTCTAACTTTTTTGCTTCTCTCAAGGGGATTCTAAAAATACAGAGAAATTAAACTGATAGATTTGCAAGAGTGGCTTTTATCAAAGTATTTCTGCCCTCCAAAGAGATGTAATTCTTTTTCCAAGCAGCCAACCTCTTTCCAATCATCTATTCTTGTCCAAGATTGGGTTCCAAAAACTGCTCTCCTTACGATTGTTACCTAGGGGAAGACCTAAGTAGGTCAAAGGCCAAGGGGAAGTAGAGCACTCTAGACAAGCTGCCATTGATTCTAAAATCCTCTCCTCCACATTAAGACCTGCAATGCAATTTTTTTCAAGATATGATTTTCAGATTAGTGACTATAACCTCGTTTCTGCCAACCCTCCAACCTTTTAACCAGCCTTCCACATCAGCCTTCGAGATTTTTGAATATGCTTTAAATGCTATCTTTATGTATTTTAATTTTAGATAATATTTTTTTAACATTTATTTTAAAATTTCAGTTTATATTTTTAATTAATATTTATGTTTAATATTTTATCTTTTTTTTTTTGCATTTTTGTGTCTTGTGCCTCAAGTGCAAAGTTCCCCTTGCGCTTTTAAAACATTGGGGCATTAACATCTTATGTAGCTGTTGTAGGTTATTTTCAGGGTCATATGCACACATTTATGCCTTTGAACAAACAAAGTTGTGGTACCTAGTGTGAGTGGGGAGGTAAGGCAATGTAGGGAGGTCAACTTGAAAGATAGTAGATGGCTTTGAGAGAAGGAAGAAGGGAGGAAGGAGGGTTGTAGAAGGTATGTAATGGAGGCTGGAAGAGACCTGAGAGCACACTTGGGTAGATCTCACGCAAGGAGATGATGTGTATGCGTGAAGAAAGCTTTGGGTCTCCTCTATTTATAGAAGAAACCCCTTAACAGAATAGGGAAACATGTAATAGGAAAATGAACTTTCCCCAAAGCGGGAAAGTCTATTATTTGGTTAGATCTGAGATAGAGAGGACACGAGTAGGGTTTTTCCATGTGTCACGTGTCATTGTGGAGATCTTGGAGAGAGAGAGAGAGAGAGAGAGAGAGAGAGAGAGAGAGAGAGAGAGAGAGAGAAAGAAACGGAAATTCCCAGAAATCAATTCTCCTCTTCTGGACTTACTTTCCTTATTTATAACACTCAGTTACAATTCTGTTATATCAGCCTCTCCACTTGTCCAGTTTGTTATGTAGTTTGTTCGAGTGGTTGGCTTTCAGTTACATTACTTAAAGGCTGACGTGGCCTTTTCTTGTACACTTGTCCCCCTGTTCCACTTATTTGTGTCTTAAAAGTCCCTCCTCCCTTGAAAGAGACCTTGCCCTCAAGGTCAAGATGTGGGAGACCTGACCATACCAGCAATGCTTCTGGTTCGATGTGATACCTCTTGTCCAGAACTGAAGTGAAGAGAAGGGAGAAGAGAGAAAGAGAGAAGAGAGGAGAGAGATTTGAGAGCTCAAAAAGATGCTGGCGGCGCCAACTTTTTAATATTTATATTAGGGCAACTAAACATAACATAAAGACAAGGGGAATTACAATAGTACCCCTGCCACACTAACATAAATAAAAACATAAGAAAAAACACACTTTAACTAGTCTTTTAACACTCCCTCTCAAGTTGGGACATAGATGTCAATCATGCCCAACTTGTCACATAGATCATTGTGCCGCAGATGATGTAGCCTTTTTGTGAAGATGTTTGCAAATTGATCTTCATGTCTGACATAGGGAGTGCACACTTCCCTTTGACAACCTTCTCTCTGATAAAATGCTTGTCTACTTCAATATGCTTGGTTCTATCATGCAGTACTGGGTTAGCAACAATGTTTATGGCTGCCCTGTTGTCGCAATATAAAGTCATAGGCCCATCAACTGTAAATCCCAGTTCACTCAATAGATTTTTTAACCACATTATTTCAGCCACTCCATGAGACATTGTTCTATATTCAGCTTCAGCACTAGATCTAGCCACCACATTTTGCTTTTTGCTTCTCCAAGTGACTAGTACAATAGCCACTGGTAGACTTCTTATCATCCATTGATCTTGCCCAATCTGCATCAGTATACATTTCAACCTTCAGATGTCAGTGCTTTTGGAACAATAAACCTGCACTTGGGAATTTCTAGAGATATCTGAGAATTCTTTCAGTTGCTTCAAGGTGGGAGGTCTTAGGGGCATGCATGAATTGACTAAGAATACCCACAACATAAGCAATATCTGGCCGAGTCATGGAGAGATATAGAAGTCTTCGTACAAGCCTCTGAAATTGCTTCACATCTTTGATGGGTTCACCTGGGAAATCACTTAATTTGTGATTAGGATCGATAGGAGAATCAACTGGTTTCACTCCCAACTTTCCTGTATCCTATAACAGATCTAGGACATACTTTCTCTAAGAAATGAAGATACCCTTTTGTGAGCGGGCAACTTCAATTCCATGAAAGTATTTTCAGAGGGCCTAGATCTTTCACCTCAAACTGAGTAGCGAGAAATCCTTTCAATCTTTGAATTTCATCTTTCCAATCACCAATGATAACTATATCATCAACATATACTATTAGGGCTGTAATTTTCCCTTCCTCTTTTTTTACAAACAATGTATGGTCAGATTGGCATTGCTTGTAGCCCTTTTGTTGTACAACTACCTGGAATCTGCTGAAATAGGCTCTTGGTGATTGTTTCAGGCCATATAAAGACTTTTTTAACTTGCATAACTTTTGTTCATTACCTTGAGCCCGAAAACCAGGAGGTTGTACCATGTACACTTCTTCTAGATCACCATTTAGAAATGCATTCTTGATATCCAATTGGTGAAGGTCCTAGTTGAAGTTAGTAGCTAAAGAGAGGAGAACCCTAATGGAGTTCATCTTAGCAATTGGTTTAAAACTTTTTGCATAATCCACTCCATACACTTGAGTGAACCCTTTTGACACTAGACAAGCTTTATACCTTTCCACTGTGCCACCAGCCCTATGTTTCACTGTAAATACCCATTTACATCCAACTGGTTATTTTCCCTCAGGAAGATCCACCAATTCTCACGTACCATTTTTATGTAATGCATTAATCTCTCATTGCATCTGTCCATTCAGGCACTGAGAGAGCTTCTGCCACATTCTTAGGAGTAGGGACACTATCAATAGAAGAGAGGAATGCTCGAAAGGAAGGTGAAATGTTTTCATAGGAAACAAAGTGGGAAATGGGGTGCTTGGTGGTGCAAGATCTAACACCCTTTCGGAGAGCAATAGGAAGGTTAAGATCACCAACACTTGAGGTATCAATAGCAATAGGGTTAGAAATATCAATGGGAGCTAAGGTACCTAGATGGGTAGGATCCGTTCTGGAGAATGTGATGGCATTGGTGGTACAACTTCTTGATGCTCCATAGCTCTTGAACTTGGTTGGCCTTTGTGATGATGAAAGAAAACACGAAAAGAAGGAGGGTTGGGTAGAGGAGGGAGCTAAATCTGAGGTAGAGGAGGATTTTGAAACTATTTGTCCTCATGCCTACACTTCCCCCTGAGGAGAAACAGAAAAGAAATGTTGACTCTCAAAAAAGGAGACATCCATGGAAACATGATATTTCCGAGAAACAGGATCAAAGCACTAGTACCCCTTCTGATTTGTAGGGTATCCCAAGAATATGGAAAGAATAGCACGAGGATCTAATTTCCCACGAGTGGGTGACAGGTTTTGAACAAAGCAACGACAATCAAAAACACGAAGAGGAATAGACAAAAGAGGAGCCTGGGGAAACAGAAGCTGATGTGGGGCTTTGTTCTCTAACCACCGAGAGGGCATACGGTTAATGAGATAGGCAACACAAAGGATAGCTTCAAGCCAAAAACATTTGGGGACATTCATATGAATCAATAGTCCCCGAGCTACTTCAAGAAGATGGCGGTTCTTTCTTTCAGCAACACCATTTTGTTGTGGTGTTCGAGCACAAGAGCTACGGTGGAGTGATCCACGTGAAGCAAAGAACTCCATAAGATCGTTATGGAAGTATTCTTTCGCATTATCAGAATGGAAGATCTGGATTTCAGTTTGAAATTGGGTGAAAATCATTCTTTGGAAATCTTGGATAATTTTCGGAACTTCATCCCTAGTTCGCATGGGATATACCCATGTATATCGAGAATAATCATCAATAAAGGTAATAAAATACTTGTAGCCACTTTCAGATGGTAAAGTAACTGGGCCCCAAACATCAGAGTGAACAATATAAAAAGGAAATTCAGATTTATTATTCTTCGAAGAAAAGTGAGTTCTACAATGTTTACTCAATTGACAAGTTTGACATACCAACTCTGACACTGACACAAACTTAAACGATTCTGGAAACACAATCTTTAAGGAATCAAAGGATAAATGACCAAGACGATTGTACCATAAATAGGTTTGACTCTTAATAGACTAACTCTTAGACTCTATGACTGCAAGGTCAGCCTAGAAGCCAAGTTGTTAGTGTGCATCTGCCGCTTTGTTGTGGTTGGCGTGAGAAGTAATGGAAATAGTTGTGGTTGGCGTGACAGTGCATCTGCCGCTTTGTTAGTGCGCCCTGCCTTGTATTCAATGAGATAATCGTAGCCGAGTAATTTGGCTATCCATCGCTGCTGTTTCGGGGATAGAACTGACTGCTCCAACAGAAATTTCAGGCTTTGATGCTTAGTTTGTATGATGAACCTCCTCCCTAGAAGGTAGGGTCGCCGCCGCTGAACTGCGAGGACAATTGCTATCAGTTCTTGTTCATATACTGACTTGGCCCATTTTTGTGTTGTCAATGCTTTGCTGAAAAACGCTAGTGGTATTCCTTCTTGCATGAGAACCGCACCCACTCCCTGGCTTGATGCATCACATTCAATGATTAAGTCCTTTGAGAAATCTGGAAGTGCGAGCATTGGTGGGGACGAGACAGTTGTTTTGAGCATCTCGAAGGCCTACTGGGCCTCCATAGTCCAACATAATCCATTCTTCCCGAGTAAACTTGTCAAGGGGGCAGCAATCAGTCCATACCCTCTGATGAATCACCAGTAGTACTCTGTTAGACCCAAGAAGGCCCGTAACTCCTTAACATTTTGAGGTTGGGGCCAATTTATCATGCTTGAGATCTTTTCCGGGTCTGTCGCTATAGTTCCGTTTTCGACTATGTGCCCCAAGTAGTGTACTTGAGTTTGGCTGAATGCGCACTTTGACTCCTTTGCAAAGACTTTATGAGTCCTTAGTAGTTCCAAAGTGATTTGTAGATGCACTAGGTGTTCGTCCCATATAGCGCTATATACAAGTATATCATAAAAAAGCTAGTGTAGATTTGCGCAAATGGGGTCGAAATATATCATTCATAAGTGCTTGGAACGTAGCTGGCGCATTGGTCAACCAAATGGCATGACCAAAATTGCATAATGCCAATTGTGTGTACGAAAGGCAGTCTTGTGGATGTCACCCTCATGGACCCGAATTTGATGATATCCCGATCTCAAGTCTAGTTTGGAGAATATTGTGGCCCGACCGAGTTCATCTAGTAGTTCATCGATTATCGGTATGGGAAATCGATCTTTCACAGTAATGTTGTTCAGGGCCCTCTAGTCTATACAAAACTGCCATGTCCCATCCTTCTTTTTCACAAGTAATACCGGTGAGGAGAATGGGCTATGGATGGGTTGTATAATTTTTTTATCAAGCATATCTTGCACTTGTCTTTCAATCTCTAGTTTTTGAAAATAGGGGTAATCATAGGGCCTTACATTCGTGGATGCCGTTCCAGGCAACAAGGGAATGCAATGATCATGGGCACGTTCCGGTGGTAGTTCCTTAGGCTCTTGGAAGATCACTGGAAACTTCTGAAGTAATTGTTGTTGTTGTATGTGGGCTTCTGCAGATCTGTTGGAGTTACTTCCTTGGGCTTGAATTGGGCCGTTCCCGTGGGAGTCTATTTGCATTAAAATGATGTGGGCTAGATCTGCCGCCTGTTTTCTTAGAGTGGCGAGGCTAATGGGCCCTGGATCCTTGGACATCTGCCCTTGAATATTCACCTGTGATTTTCCCACTTGAAAGTCCATTGTGAGGCGGGCCTAGTCACATATCACCGGCCCTAGTTGCCTTAACCATTGGACTTTGTGAACTACATCTGCTCGACTGATTTCTAGGGGATGTAGATCTACCTCGAACTCGTGTCCTTGTATCTTTAGTTTTAATCCTGTGCATGTACTGTCACACACCAGGTTGCTCCTATTAGCTACGTGCACCTAGAATGATGTGTATGGTTGGACCGGAATCCCTAGTTGTCTGACCAATGTTTGAGTAATGAAATTGAGGGTGCTGCCACTGTCTATAAGAGCCGACACATGGTGCCCTTGTATCAATCCGGTTACTCTCATAGTTTGAGAGGAGGCAAGACCGGTTAAGGCTTGCAGGGATACTTCCAGATATTCTTTTGTCCATTGCTCCCATTCTGGGTTGTCCACTGGCTCGTCGATGTCTGTTGATTCCTCTGCGTTTTCGGTTTCGGGCTGAAGGATGAATACTTGCTGGATCATGCAGCGATGGCCCAATCCAAATTTGTCTCCACACGCATAACAAAGGCTCTTTTCTCATTAGGCTTGCATCTCGACCCAGGTTAACCTCTTGGCTGGGTCGAGTGGGCCTGAACCGGAGTTGGCTTCCTTGCTTGTGATTCTCACTCCTGGTTTGGACTCCGGTTTACCCAAGATACCAGGTTCCGGATTCGGTATACCTGGTGTGACCGCTGCTCCCAGAGGTTGATTAATCCTTCTTGCCCGATTCAGTTTGTCTTCGTGAAGTCAAGTTAATGCTGCTGCGTCAAGAATGGTGGTGAGTTGCATGGCTTTAACCTCCAGCCGCAGTTCTTCCTTTAGTCCACCGACAAAACTGCTGATCAATGCGTTTTCTGGCCACCCTTGCACGCGCATAGCTAACCTCTCGAACGCCATCTGATAATCTTGGATGGAGCCACTTTGTCGTAGCTTGGCAAGGCTTTCATCATAGTTTTCAAAAGCCGAGACACCAAATCTCATGGTTAAGGCATCTGTGAAGTCTGCCCATGTGGCTCTTGGGTGCCGTTGCCAGTACCACTGGTACCAGACGATCACCTCTCCTTCTAGGTGCGCGGAAGCTAGTGGAACACGACCAGGTCTAGGCGTATCATGGTAATCGAAGTACCTTTCGGTTTGCAGAAGCCAGGACGTGGGATCCCCTCTTGCGAAGACGGGAAACTTGATTCTTGCCATTCTGATGGTTCTTGATCCGCTTTGATGACTAGTGTCACTGTGTTCTTCTTGCCCTTCCTGTTTCGGTGGTGTCTGTTCCAGTCACCCAAGAAAGGACGTGAAGCTCTCCTTCATTTCTTTAATGTCTGCCGATAATGTTCGCATTTTTCCTTCCATGTTGTCGACTCTGTTCTCCATCGAGGATGACCTTGTGCTCGGCATCTCAGCTCTGATACCAACTTGTTTGGTAACTGCCTAACTTAGGGCTTTTTGAGGAAGCCTGCCCCCTCGCGCGCGAGAGAGAGAGGGAAATTCCTTTCCTTATTTATAACACTCGGTTACAATTATGTTATATCAGCCTCTCCATTGTGCTGTAGGGATTTTCAGGCTACGTTAGCTATTGTTGGCCATTCTAAAGTGCAGTTCCTTTGTTATTTAAGTGGGGAGACTTGGGTTTGTGATGCGACGTGAGTGCATTGTGGTTACTTACTTGAGTGTCTATGGCACAATCTCCATAGGGCCTGAATCCATATACTTGCACCTAGAAAAACTTCACTATGTTTATATTAGTCTTTGAAAAGGAAATTGTGTCAACTGAAGGAAGGAGGCTGTGAGTATAACTTCTTGATTGTACTTATATTTGCGAAGGATAAATCTCTGAAAGATAGCTAGTCTAGGAAACCTTTTATTATGATTATATTCTATATTTATTTGATTTTCATTCACTTTTTACTAGGAGTCTGAAGTGCGTGAAGCAAGGAAGTTAAAGTCCTCGCATGAGAACAAAGAGTTATTAAAGGAGAAATTTTTGGAAGAAAAGAACCGCAGGGAGAGGGCAGAATCTGAGTTGCTTAAACTACAAGATGTCCAGCTGAGTGCAAAGAAGTTAGAGGATGAATTAATGTCATGGAAATTGGCGATCCATGAGATTCCCGGTGTTTCTTGTCCTGATGATATTATCATTAAGTTTTCAGGCTTGCAAAAGTAATTTCTTAACCTTTTGTTCTATCCTTTGCATATCATTTATGGGAATTCCATTTTATTGCACTATAGATGAATGATTCCTTACACTAACTCTGAATTTCCTATGGTAATTTACTTTTAATTGGATTGTGGTTTGAGATATGAAATCACCATCTACTAAAGTAATAGAAATTATTAGTATTGTTAATGGTGACCGCCATTAAACCATATCATTTAGGCCATGCATAGTTGCCTAAGAAATGTAGAAATGTAGGGATTTTATAATGCTTTTTCTAGAATGAACTGAGTTGTGGTTGGTTGGTTGGCCAAGGTAGCTTTTGGGCCCTGGTGTAAGATTTCCTGATTTGGAAAATAAAGATGCAATTAAGGATATGCAGGCACAACAACCAATGTTAGAACACCCGTGGGAGAGAAATCAGATTTTACAGTTATGATGGGCCTTCACCAAGGTTCAACAGGTAGCCCTGATTTATTTGCACTGATCATGGATGAATTGACTAAGCATATCCATGAGGAGGTCCCATGATGCATGTTTGCTGATGACGTCGTTCTAATTGATGAAACCAGCAGAGGATTAAGTGCAATATTAAGCTTATTGACAAATTCCTTGGACACGAGATTATAATGTAAGACTAAAACAGAATATATGACATGTAAATTTAAGAACAATGGAAATGCAAATCAAAGTTGAAGGCAGTACTCGTTGTCCTATTGTAATACTTTATATATAATATGAGATATCATGTGTTTCTTATTTCTTGCTTGAATTTCTTGTTTCTTTAACTTGCCCACCTAAAAAGGGAATTTGTGTAAATGTACATATTTTATGCCCATGAGCCCATCTCAATAAAACATTGCTCTTTTGGGGTGGGGCGTTCATTTGAATTCGCCCCTTAAACTGTTTATCTCTTCTTCTTTGCTGCATACATGAAAACCCTTATAGGCTGACAAGAGTACACTTAGGATTGGAAACCAAGAGATAACTCAATGTGACGTTTTTTGGCACCTTAGTTCAATTATTCATTGTAAGGAAGAGATTGTGGATGATGTTGTCTGTAGAATTAGAGTAGGATGGGCAAAATGGAGGGGGTGCATTTCGAGTCTTTTGTGATAGGGGAATACTACTTAGATGAAAAGGAAAATTCTATAAACAATTGTAAGGCCAGCTATGTTGTATGTATCTAAGTGTTGGGCAGTCAAGAAAAATATGTCCAGAAAATGAGAGTGGCAGAAATGTATGCTAAGATAGATGAGTGGAAAACTCGCAAGTATAGGATTGGGCAGTCTTAGGAACTTAGAAGTAGTTCCAATAGGTGATAAAATGAGAGGAAGTAGACTAAGATGATTTGGTCATATGCATAAAAGACATCAACATAACGAGTAGAAGAAGTGAATCAAGCGATTGTCACAAGTTGAAGGGGGTAGAAGGATAAGTGGTAGACCTAAGCGGACATGGGTAGAAGTAGTAACTAGTAAGATACATGTAGCCCTCACTGTGCGCCTTGTGCTTTTAACACAGTCATTAAATTGAACAGCCTGGTGAAGCAAGATACATGTAGCCGTCCCAATATAGTTCGGATAAGGGCTTGGATGATGAAGAATCATCTCTAGTAATGGTTCAATATTTTTTGATCCAAATGCATTCAAAGACAAGAAAGTTTGTTGGATCTGCCTTTACCTATTTCACACTGCAATCTGCTACAATAATTTTTGGAACTCCATTGCAAACAAACAACTTTTTGAAAAAGCAGATTTGCATCTTCAAGGCATTATGTCTCTGAGCATGAATGAAATGCACCTTATATGCATAGTTTTCGAGGAGTCAAGCGACCAAGGTGAACTTGGGCACCCACTTAGGCATTGCTTGTTGTCCTTGTTGTCTGTCTGAACTTCTGGTCCATCAATGTATCTTCTCAAACCTATTCTGTGAACAGAAGACAGAAAGTGAAACATCCATAATTCTACATCAATGTTTTAAAATGCGGAGGCGTGACGTGAGGCGTTCCACTAGCTAGAGGCATGAGGTGTAGTTCAGAGCGTAAGAGGCATCAATGCTTACGCCTCCTTAAGAGGAAGGGGGATGAGGAGGAAGAAGAGGCAGAAGAATCTCATTTTTCTTTATTTTTAATAAAAACATTTTATATTAAGAAGAATGAAGATGCATAACACTAGTTAAAGGGGGGGGGGTTCTTGTCGAAAAGGGGGCCTTTCGCCCCCCAGCCAAGGGGTCTGGGGGCTTAGACGCCGGCCCACTTTCTTTTCCCTTATCTTTTCTTCTATTCCCATTCCTTTCCTTTCCTTTTCTTTCTTTTTCTCTTTTTTGTCTTCTCTTTCTTTCTTTTTCTTTCTCTTCCCGTTCTTTTCCTTTCATTTCCTTTTTTTTTTCTTTCTTTTTTCTTTTTGTCTTTTTACATGAGGTGTGCGTGAGGCATATGCCTCAGAGGTATCAGTGCCTTTGGCATATGCCTCAGGGCGTTTTGGGGGCACCTCGCCTGGAGGCGTGCCTCTAGGCGTACACTTCCCACGCCTTTTAAAACACTGTTCTACATTTAATTGATTGTTCCATCAAACTTTACTGACAGTATTGATAGACCCTCTAACAGAAGCTGTAAACAAATCAAATGGGCTCTGAACACTCACTTAGTTCCTCTAATATGAAACTAGAGGTTGTGATTATGACCCAAGGAGGTAGCAGTCACAAGTGAAGTTTTTCTCAGATTCTCATCATATGACCGATAGACTAGAGGGCCCTATATATTGAGACCTCTAGCACACAACGTTACAAAATTTTACTGTTGGAAGGGAGAGCCCTTCTAGTCTGTGAATTTACCAATGATCAAAGGACAAGCTTCCTGCAGGGTAGGATTAGTTGCCCAGAAATTATCAACTACCCTGCCAGACATTGACCACACCAAGCAAATAAATAGCTGACATGGGAATAGTTTGATTAACTGTAAATAAGCTTAAGATAGGACACACGACAAAGATATTTACCCATTGGTGTATGCTATGCCATTGGCCGTAAGATTTATCCATACACCAAGGCTATTCTGAACTGAAGGCATCTGGCCACTCAGATAAACATCTCTCTTTTTAGAAGCCACTATACAAGACATCATCTAAAATACAGATGTCTAGAGACTTGGACAAGTGAAATATACATGAGTTAGTGGAGAGAAGGTCTATTCCCAAATAACCCATATGTCATGGGCTTCTGTGTGTATGTCTCAAACTGGACCAATGATCAGATTTAGTGGTGATAAATTGATCCAACAAAATCTGAAATGTAGGGGGCTCTGTCTAGGTTCAAAGTATGTACCTCTATTCAACTATAGACGTGGCCTGCTACCTCAGAAATATTAAAAGCAGACCAGATTTTGGACTGGTGAAAACAGTCCCAAGAAAACCTTGAAAATTCATGAAAAAGATGTACTGATCGCTGGAAACATACTCTACCAAAGGAGAATATAAGATTGAAGCAAGGAAAAAAAAAATAGATCTTCCAACCTGTATGCCTCCTTTCCAAAAGAAAGGACAAAAACTATCTTCCTTCTTAGTCCAGAGTCCAGATGTGTGACCCATTTAACCTATTCTAGGTGTTGAAACCTCCTTTGATACCATGTAATCTAAGCAAGACACCTCATGAAACTAGAGATAATGATGGAGCAATGGAAAACCAATATGGAGAGAATACGTGTCATTCTTGTTAGTTCAATAATAGTTCGATGAATCTTTTGTAGGTTAAACCGTGAGTCTTGCTTTTACTTAGTAAATTGCTGTCCATTTGTTTGATCCAACTACTTTAGATGGCCTAACGTAAGGGGGCAATAATGTTGAGTTGTACAATGTGTCAATGGTTGCCATGATTTGGACAATTTGGGAGGGAATTCTGTTCAAGGTTGTTAACTGGGTGAAGAGTATTGAGTTCTTTTCACCTTTCTTTTTCAATGGAAGTGGGCTGAAGTAGGGGTGTCAATTGGACCGGATTTGGTCGATCCAATCTGATGAATACTTAGGACCATTTTGGACTGGTTCCAATTCACTGTCTGTACCGTCCAATCTGTTCAAATTGGTTTTAATTTAGATTTGTTCCAATCCAAACATGGTCCATTGACACCTGTATTCTTATTTTCTATCAGTGGACCAGATATTGGTTCAATCTGACCCAATCCAATATAAATCCATTATGGATGGACCAGGTCCAATCCAATCCAACAGATACTTTGGACCATTAAGTCTGGACTGGTCCAATTCAATATGTCTTATTGGTCCATTCAATCTATCCAAATTGATTTTGATTTGGATGGGGTCCAACCCAAAACCAGTCCATTGACAGCCCTAGGCTGAAGTGGTGGGGTCTAGTTCAAAGAAGGTAATGTAAAAATGGGTTGCACCGGAAGGGGAATTTATTTAACTTAGTTTTGATAGCAGCAGTTTAGGAAATCTGGGGCCTTCGAGGATAGGTGGGGACTTTAGGGATGAAGATGGAAATGTCATAGCTATGTACTCAGGTCTTATTGGAGTAGGTTACTCAGTAAGGCCAGAACTTATGGCTGCAATTTATGGAGTGCAAAAATCTGTGGAGATCAGAATGGAGAAATTAATTATTGAAGGGGATCTGAAGGTGGTGATAAGTTGGTTGCTTAATAAGGAGAAGGTTTTAGGGATATTTATGAATGAGATTAAGGAATTTATATGGCTGTCAAGAAGCAGGCAATTGAAAATTTCATTAGGGGCCCAAAGAAATTTTACTTTGTAAAGTGGGACAAGGTGTGCAGGCCAAAAGGAAGAGGGGGTTTGGGGTTTAGAAGGGTAAGGCTCTTAAACAAGGCACTGTTGGGTAAATGGTTGTGGAGGTTTGGGTTGGATAGGGAAAGGGATTCTCTTTGGAGGAGCATAGTAGCTGGATAAATCTTACGGCATGAAGGGAGACCAGCTGGTGTGGAAGGGGATAATGAATTTTAACCAAGAGTTCAAAGCTTTGGTTAGGTTCAAGGTGGGGGGGGGGTCAAGGGTGGGAAGACGAGTAGTGTTGGACAAGGTTCAAAATTTCGATACGTATCAGGCCATATCGGTTGATACGTATCGTATCGGGAGCTTCCCAATACGCCCATCCAGGGGGTGTTTCGGGGTCTAACCCGGTTCAGGGCGTAGGCTGGTCTTAAACTGACCCCTCTGAACCAGGTTAAAGAAAAAAAACTAAAAAAAAGGGAGCGACTCACGATATAGTCCGATATGCCTACCGGTGTATTGGACTATATCGATATTTTGAACTTTGGTGTGGGATTGGGAAACTTAATGAGGTATGTCCAAGGTTATACAGGCTGTCTGAGCAGCAGGTAAGTGTAGATCATTGTTTTGACATGAAGGGAGACCAGCTGGTGTGAAGCCCAAAGTTTAGAAGACCCTCGAGGGATTAGGAAATTGAAGAATGTCTTCTACTGCTGGATAAACTCCAACAAACTAACTTCTCAATCACCACAAGAGACAGACTATGGTGGAAAGAGTGCAGAAATGGAAGGTTCACTATGAAATCTTTCTATTTGGTGCTGGTCAGGGCAGTGATTTAAAGGCACGCCAAGGTGCATAGGCAAGGTGCATTTTCAAAGGGTGTGTGGCTGGTGCGCCTAGTGTGCTAATGTTGCTCATTCTTTCATCCTAATAAAAGATAGTTTTAAAAGACACTTAAAGTTATAAAACCTTTCTTTTTTTATAGGGATTATGAATTTAAGACCCTAATATGGACTTGTTTGGGTTGGCCTCGAGGGGCTTAGATGCTTAGTACAAAGGTGGCTCGTAGAATTTGGGAAAAAATAATATTTATTTTAATTTGAGATAATAGGTTTTTAAGGCATTTATTTCAAAATTTAAGTTTATATTTTTAATTAATAATTTGTTTAATATTTTAATGATTTGCATTATTTGAATATTATGGCATTTTTTTGATTTTTGTTTTTTGCATTTTTGCATCTTGCTTCGAAAAGGGGTGTGCCTCACCTTGCGCCTTGTGCTTTGGGTGAAAAATGGCCCTTGCGCTTTTTTTGTGGCTTTTGCTTTTAAAACACTGGGTTAGGGAGCAGTTAGTTTCTGATCAAGTGGAAGGAGTGTGGGGGAGCATTGTAACCTCAAAGTGGAAGCTTTCGCTTGGTTAGTGGCTTTGGAGAGCATTGTAACCTCAGATCATCTGAAGAGTAGAGGTTTCTGCATGGCAAGTTACTGCTATCTTTGCTGCTTGGATCAGGAGACAGTCTACCATATATAAATAACTTACAGTTACTGTTGTATGCTTATTTAATATGGGACAGTTCTTGAACATAATAATAGAAGACTAAATGACATTACTACCCTTAATACTGATGCTATCTAACAGTGACTGTTTTGCATAATACATAAGAGTGGAACCCTAATCCTACTGTAAGTAGTATAACTCTACTTCCATACTTGGTCTTGCACATGTCATAAAGTGGCATAATTACTAAAACAACATCCTTCAACCTAGGTGAAAAGGCGTAAACACCATTGACATGAACATCTGTAAAGGCAAGGGTGTGAGAGTATCTCTACTATTGCTCTGGATGGTAGGATTATGATTTGTCAATTTTGATAAATCATTGAGAAGCTAACTGTTGCAATAGAAAAGTTTTCATGTATCATATACCTCTTCAACTTTAGCTCTCAGGAATCTGTACTTACGTCAGTATGTCAAACTACTGTAGAGAAGTTTCTGTTTTCGTTTCCTCTTTGGCTTCTTATTTTGCATTTTAGCATTCAATACTTGTTTGTTTTCCTTGTGTTTTTCTTGGAACATATAGTGATGTTGTCTTCTTTATCTTGTTGTGAGGACCATGACATAAATGTGCCTGTTTATGTCTTGACAGTTTGTTGCTTTTACGGTGAAACTACAAGTTCTTGCCTTGAATTTAGGTGTTCAATCCAGCTTTGCCAGGAAAGAAGAGATTATTCTTAGTTGACTATAGGTGATTTGTTTTTTTCTTTTTTTTTTTTGTTGTTGCAGGGAGGTGATTGAAAGTATGATGAAGGTGGGTGAATTTAATGCACGCTGGAAACAAATGGAAGTAGTTCTGGAAGCTGCAGATCTTGGTAAACAAAATGCTGAATCTGAGGCCATTTTGGCGAAACAGAAGGCAGATGAATTGGTATCAGAAATTAAGCGGCTTGAACTAGTTGTAAGTTTTAGATGATATATTCTTTAGTTTAACTTACATGCTCGGTTGGTAAACTTATGCTTCCCATGCTTAGATTGTCCATTTTTGTCATGCACAAAATTATTGCACCTGTCAGGCAGGTTTTCCTTTATCCACATTTTTTGCCTTGTTTTCTTTGTTAATGAGGAGTCATTAATATGCCAATTGCTTCTTTGTTTTTTGTTCTTTTTCATTCATAAAAGGTATATGAGAATTCTATGTTGACAGTAATTGGTTACTGACTTTTGTGATAAGTTCTTGTATATTTTGATTATTCCCCAATTTATGCCACCTTTTGGTTACTTATCTTCTAGTCTTACTATGGGGCCTTGAGATATCCTTTGATAGTTTTCAAAGATATGATTTCAATGGTTCATCTATGATTAATTGTTTGGGCTTTTGGTTATTGTTAAATGTTATATAAGTTGTTAGTTAATATTTTTAAGTGATCCCCACCATCTTATTTTTCAATTGATCTTTTGATATGAGTTATCTTGGATGACTCTTTTTAGCTCCTGCTGTATGGCTACTTGTTGTACTGGGCCTGGTTGCATCCAAACACACCTTTTTGATATACTAATGTACTTTGTGGTATGCAAATACAAATAGATTTACTGTTTAAAGATAATTGATTCAAGTATTCGAAAATTATTTATATATTGAGTATTGACATTGCCCTCTTATCTTGCTGGCTTGAGTTGAGCACATCTTTCCTCTGGCTTTGGATTCTCATTTCCTATCCATTCACATGTTTGATTAATAGCTGTGAAACAACAATTATTTGATTTGAACTCTGGAACGCTGTTATAGATTGTTAATAATGTTTACATTGCATTCTGTGAACTTTGTTTAAAGCCTATCATTTTACAAAGAACTGTTGTACCTATAAGTCAAAGTATGCAATTAGTGTACAAAGAAGTGCTAATAAGGAACACTGATGTTGAGACTTGGTATGTAACATCAGGGAGCTAATGCTGTTATAAGTAAAGAATAAGACCATCAACATTAACAAATAATAACAAATCCAATTTAACTAGAGAGCATGTGTGGGTTGCTGAATGCATAGAATGGGGGGATAAATTAGTGCTATGTGCTTGTAGTTATGAGCATACCATGCCAGTAGGGGTGGGCATTTGGTTTATTAAGTGAAAAACTGAACCCTTACATGGAAAACCGAACCGAAAACCAATATAGCTAGAACTGAAAAAACTGAAGCAAAATTTTTAGTTATTTCAGATATAACTGCATTTCGTTATAATATATTATATTATAATATATATTCTGTATATAATATATTATATTCAACATAAATTAATATGCTTATATATATTATATATGTAAGGAAATTTGGTTAATTCTGTTAATCAAATTTTCAATTATGAAAAGTTGAAACTGAAATACGCAAAAACTGAATTAGCTGAACAGAAATAACCAAACCGAAGAAACTGAAACTGAAATTTTGGCTTCGGTATTTCAGTTTTAACTGAATAATGCTCACCATAACCCTAAATCATGGTAATTTATGTCGATTTCCATTTTGTATGGGATCCATAGTTTTCACCTTGGTCACCCTTCTGTTCCATCTTTTGAAGCATGAGGTTTTTGCTTACATTGTTTCTATCATTGGAGGAAAGTTAGATGGTTGTTCACTTTTGACCTGCGCTCAGCAGCTCTTCGTCTAAATGGGGTGAAACCAGAAGATATACCCAGGAATATAAACATCGTTTTTGAGTGAGTGTTCTATCTGGTGTGGTTGGCGACCTCCATTGAAGTAGCTTTGTGGTTGGAGGCTCGCAGAAGGGAAGATGAAGGGTTTGAAGTGGATTGGTTTCGTGGGAAGCAGAGATTGCTGAATTTCAAACAGGATAAAGCTTTCTCAGATATGGAGGGGCAAAGCGAAGAAGTGTCAAAAGATGGAAGTCGAAGAGTCAAGATGACTGACCTAGGGAAGCCCAAGGGTGTTGCATGTGACAGGTGTTTTCCTCTAAAGGTCAGTGGTGAAGGAGAGAAGTGAGTTTTGTTGGTGGCCAAGATGTGTGGTAAGAAGATAGACAGTTGGGGTCCTAGTTCAATTCGAATTAAAGCCACTGGGTCAGCTGGTACTGAACTGGTAGCTTCGAAAGCAGGAGATATTGTTCTGGGTAGCAAGGTTGGACTGGTTTTAACTAGTTGTGGGCCTGATAAGTTCGAAGCATTGGCAAGGCCACATGACAATTTAAGTGAGCATGTGAGTGGGAGGGATGCTAGTACATTGTTTGACCTTTCTTTGGGTCTTTGACGTCTGTCCTCATCCTCTTCTAAACCTATTACAGCAGTGTGTTTGCAGCGAAGGAGAATTTTGAACAGGATCTTCTTTGGAAAGAAATGGAGGAACTCTTTGTTATTTAAAAGAAGTAGGCCTATAGGAATCAAACAGCTCTCATTAAAGAAGTTTGAAGGGGGAGATGAATTATCTTGCAAAGAGGGTGGTTGGATGGTAGATAGTTTTTCTAGAGCTGATGTTCCAAGCAATTTAAGTGTTGTCGTGAATGAATCTCTCTTGTAGGAGAAGAACCAGGAGCAGGCTAAGAAGTTTCTTAGGTTAGAATCTCTGGAGCCCATGGACAACAAACAGAGTCCTGGCATTTTGTTTAAAGATAACAGTTGTGTGTCCACTGGAGATATTTTAGGGGAGGCGCAGAGGGTTTTATGGAATAATAGAACAGAACCTGAAGATCAAATATACCTGGAAGATGCAGGCAGAGTTAGGGAGGAAAACCAAGAGACCAACATTTTATTTAAAGAGCTAAGAACAACTTTGGCTTTGGCCATTGAAGACTCATTTTTGATCTCTGACTTTAGTGACTTGAATATGGAAAAAGAGGAAAAAAATTGCTCCATCGAAAATGAATTTCCACTGGGGCAAGGGGTCTCACCAAATCATCCCACTGTCACACAGATTTTTATTGGAAAGTTAGGGGTGGATTTAGGAAGGAAAAAAGAGAAAAATATGTTAGAAGGGAATGTTAAACCTTTGAGGATTAAGGCTGTGTCGAAAATGGCCAAAATTCCAAACAATGGACAATTAGTTCATGTTACAATTGTTTTTCATTGATTTAAGTCAGGCATTTTTGGGTTGGTCCTTGCAGTAAATTCAAGAGAACATATAAGAGAAGGGTTGTGAAGACTAAAATTAAAGGAAAAAACTCTGCTGCAAGTAGCATCCGTGATAAGTAAATGATTAAGGTTGAAAAAGAGGATGTGGGACTTCTTCATAAAGGTCAATTTTTTAAAAGTGCAAGGTGCAAAAAATCCGCAAGGCACAAGGCGAGGCACAAGCCTGTTTGAAGGATGGCGCAAAAATACCAAAAATGCCAAAATAGTTCAAAAAATGCAAAAAATTAAAAGGGGAATTTACCGCCCAGCCAGGGGCATAAAAAATACCTCCACAAGCACTGTACTACTTTAGAAATCTCCCAATTTTATACCATGCAAATACAAACTTCCGTCAACTCCACTGGCCCACACCCACGTCACCCCCAATCCTGTCATATTATAAGAAATACCTGAAATACCCCTGGTACCCACTTGATTCTCGACCCTCTAAGACCCCCTTTTCCTCATCTTTTCTCTCTTCACCAGGGTTGTCTTCCCCTGAACCAGCTTCCTGTCTCCTTTCTTCCACCTCTCTTCGGAAGGAACTTTCTAGTTTACCTTTATTAGTGATTTAACAGATGCGCCTAGGCGCTCAAGCAAGGCACATATTAAGGTATGTGCTTGGCCTAGGCCTTAGGCCCAACACTTTTAAAAGACGCGCACCCGGTGCGCCTAGAGGGGCTTTGTACAAACACGGCTCATAAAATTAAGAAATTCAAATTATAAAATCATTTATTTTGTGTAAGGATTAAGAATTTAAGACACTAAACTGGACTTGTTTGGGCTTCCCTTGAGGGGCTTAGTACAAACACGACTTGTAGAATTAGGAATCCAAGATGTTTTACATCACATTAGTTATTTGAAGTAATATAATTGAGGAAGTAAAGAAGTTGCGGGTTTTAGATGCTTCAAAATGTATTTTTTATGTTTGATTTTGCTTTTAAATTTTCATTTGAATATGCTTTATATTTTTTATTAATATTTTGTTTAACATTTTTAATTTGGGGAATTTACCGCCCAACCAGGGGCATAAAAAAATACCTCGAAAAGCTCTGTACTACTTTAGAAATCTCCCAATTTTATACCTTGAAAATACAAACTTCTGTCAACTCCACTGGCCCACACCCATGCCACCCCCAATCCTGTCATATTTTAAGAAATACCCAAAATACCCCAGGCACCCACTTGACTCTCGACCTTTTATAGAAAAACCCAGGAATACCCCTCGCATCCCGTTGCGATTCAGTTAATTTTCTCTCTCCTCCCAACGTCCTTCAATTCTTTTGTTCAATGGCGCTCGTTTGAAGAAGACGATAGAGTTTCTGCAAGCGGCAGGGCTGGCACTTTCCTTCCTGTTGGACAAGGCATAAAGTTCTGCAAAGAGAACCTTGCAGAGGACTAAGATGACAGAGGTTATTTAAAGGGGAATTTTTCTTATTTAAAGAGAACTTTGTAGAGAAGCATTCGAACGCCAAACTTGTTCATACAATGTAAGATTCTAACTCTCTTTTTTTCTTCCTTCTTTGTCATTTTTTCCATTTTCACTATTTTTTTTATCTTTATTATTCTTTGTAACTCCCGCTTCCCTTCATCTGTCTCGTTGGGACGGCAACGACAACCTGAGCAGCGGCAACAATTTTTTCCCCCGTTTTCTAAGTTATGAATCAAACTAATATCGTGTAATAACACTAACTGACCTAGTGGTCATCATATTTGTTAGGTATTATGGTCTCTAAATTGAAATAGCGACATACTGTTCTTTCTACATTTATGTCTCACTTTTCACATGTTCTTCCAATTTTTTTATCTTGTTTAGTTGTTACGAATGGAGGAACCCTTTGAGATTGAAGTATCCTTGATATCCTGAGGCGAACTGTTGCTGCTTGCCACCTCCCATGTCCGAGATTTACTATAAATACCGTGGGCAACAAATTTTATGCAGTCGCCACTGTGACTGCGTGGGGAGATGTGATAAGCTTCTATGGGGATACAACTGATATGCCCGATGCATCGGTTGAAATGGCTGCTTGAGCGGCCATCCAATATCTGTGATCACGCTTGCAGATCAACATAAGGGATGCAAACTTCGATGCCATGAAAGAGTACCAGCACATTTGCCTTGAACGGGAGGTCGAACTACAGGATGTGAGGACAGAATATCTAGCATTGAGACGTGAGTTTTTGCAATTGCGCGGCGAGGTCAAACGCTTGCGGAATATCGCTACATGAAATGATCGAAGTGGTCTCCATTAATGAGATCGGATTGTGTCTAAATGATCGGATGTTTATGCCAGATCAAACATTTTGTGTGTAATTTGTTTATATAAACGTGTTTTCGTAAAAGCACTTTCATAAAGTGCTTTCATAAATCTCCCGTGTCCGAGATTTACTATATTTTTATTTGATTAGTCTTTTATGTGTTATGTTAATATGTTTATCCAGCTCCACCAAAAATGATTTATTTTCCTAAATGCTTCATATATACATATATCCATATGCAGGACTGAACAACAACGAAATCGAAATGACATAAGTCTGACAACTATCCTCCGTTACTTAAAAAAATGAGTAGATATTTTTCTGAAAAAATGACATAAGTCCGACAAGAATCATATATTTACTAATGAATTACATTTACAATTAAAACTGGTTTATTGCAAATTTATAAGACATTTTAGATGTGTGTTAGCCTATTGTAGTCCACATTTGGTGGATTATTGTGTGCACGTACCGAGATGGATTGACTTCAAGTGTATATGCCGGAGGCATCCGGGCCCTGAAGAGCCTATCTAAGGGCCCATTCACCTTCTGAGATTTGTTTTGACCTTTTTGTTTTTTGTTGTCTTTATTTCTTTTGTAATTAAAAAAAGGGATGAAGGTTTATGTTTCGGTGCGTCTTGGGTGTTTTTTTGGGGGTGATATCTTGTCACATATTTGTTTATCTCTCTTATTTTTATTAAAAGTTTTCTTTTTATTTATTACCAAAGAAAAGGTGCCAAGGCGAAGCTAGGCGATAAGGGAATGCCTTGTTGCTTAGTCACCTAGGTGAGCTCTTAGGCGATGAGTTTTGAAAATAAAAAAATATAAATCATAGGGTAGTTTCCTAGGTTTCGTAGTAATAAGCAGTAATCTTTAATTAATAATTATCATAATCCTCATGAAGCATGTATAAACCCCATATCAAAAGATAGAAAATCAATATATTTATGACAAGAAAAATAAGAAAGGAAAGAAAACATACAAAACATAAGGGCTGAGCCCTTGTGTTGGTCCTATTGTTTATTATTGTGCCAATTGGATAAAGTCTTCAAATTACTTATTACTTATCTATTCAGGTTTTAAAGTCTTAAAAGGTTTAAGACTGTGTCCTTTTGATAATAACTGAAGATGTGGAACTGAAAAATCTTAGTTTCCTGAAGAATGATGATATCTAGTTTTTCCCTCTTAAGAGTTTCTTTTATTAAGCTTCTTTTCAGTTCCTCTCCCAGTCCCCTAACATTCCAACTGAGGATCTTCATCAAGGCTCTGTTACAATCTTTCCCTTACTCATTCTACTTATTACACCAATCGATGAGTCCAAATTCTGATCTACCAATCCCCATTGTAATCTTTTCAGTTCCTTGTTTGTCCCTTTCTTCATCCCTGTTCCTGCCTTGGACACTGTACTCCTACTTATGCTTCTTTTGAGATCTCCTTATGTACTAGCTTTCCCATCTTTGTTTGAATTTACAATGCCCAGTTTTCTATCTAACTCATCTGGACCCAGCTTTCCTAGTTCGACTCCTTAATTTGCCATGTGTGCAAAAAGGAACTTGCCAACAATTTGGGAA
Organism: Nelumbo nucifera; assembly: GCF_055504915.1. NCBI lineage: Eukaryota > Viridiplantae > Streptophyta > Magnoliopsida > Proteales > Nelumbonaceae > Nelumbo > Nelumbo nucifera. Next base: position 75,649,609 of record NC_142653.1, read on the forward strand.
AGTGGGGCACTTGAACCTGAAACACAAACAAAAGAGGGTTTTCGGTGAGAAACAAAAGAGGCAAGCAAGGAGTCAAAACAACTATGACCAAGGTTAGAAGAAGTATATAATGTAGTGCCTGGGTTGAGGAGGTTTTAATTTGCTGGAGGAAAGCAACTTTGTCTCTTTTGCAAATTCCTTGGTTCGGAGTTGTCTCTAATTTTGGTTCACCAACTTGATCGGTTGTAAGATTTCAACAATGCCTCAATCATCTCTTCCTTCGCATTGCACCTTTGATCTTCTAAGTGCCTCCTCTTGGGCATTAGTGACATCCTTAGAGAGGTATGAGCTGAAATCTATATCCAACTCTTTCTCTTTTTTTGGCAAAGTGTCTAGGAAAAGACTAGACCAGTGATTTAAAAGGCGCGCCTAGACGCTCAGGTGAGGCGCATTTTAGGGTAGGCGCCTCGCCCAGGTCCTAGGCGCAGCCCATTCAAAAGGCGCACGCCTGGTGCGCCTTGTGCCTTAGCCCAGGTGTGCGCCTTTTGAAAATTTGCCGCTTTTTCCTTTTTTTTTGAGTTTGGCCGCTAGGCCGGGGGCTCTACCCTTGGACCCCCGTGCCACGCCCCTTAAGGCCAGCCCAAAGGTGGCTCGTAGAATTAGGAATGTAATATTTCACATTCTTAAAAGCAATTAAAACTTTAAAATTATTATTTTTTGTGTGAAATCTAAGAATTTAAGACCCTAGCCTCGAGGGGCGTGGAACAAAGGCGGCTCGTAGAATTAGGAATGTAATATGTCACATTAGCTACTTGATGCAATTGAGAAAAAAAACAGATTGTGGGTTTTATATGTTTGAAAATGTTTTATATGTTTGATTTCATTTTTAAATTCTCATTTGAATATGCTTTACATATTATATTTATGTATTTTAGTTTTAGATAATAGGTTTTTTAAAACAATTATTTTAAAACTTAATATTTTTATTAATATTATGTTTTATAATTTTTGGATTTTTTTGATTTTTTTTGAATTTTTAGCTTTTTTTTTTAAATTGTGTGCCTTGCCTCAAAAAGGCACAATGCGCCTCAGGCGCAAAATTGTCCTTGCGCCTTTTTTGCGCTGTGCGCTTTTAAAACATTAGAGTAGACACAGGAGTTGGCAGCCAATTTGCATCTCCTGCTTTTCCTTCCGAGCTGAGAGGAGTACTAGTGATCCTTCCATTTTCGATGGTGGGGGTTGTAGGGATGTTGGGATCGACATTTCCCGAAGACGTAGAGATCTGTTGGGCTTTGGTTCTGATATGAGAAGGGGTTCCAACTGTATTCTGGTTCTTTTCTTGGAAGGTTTCTTAGCGATCTCCTTTAGAAACTTGAACCTCATGCAAACTGTTCTGCACAAAATGTCTAACCATTTCGAAGAGAGGAATGAATTCTCTTATTGCTCACCCTTATTATAGAAAAGCCTAGCTCCTGAAAGTGTTTCATTTTAACTTCAACTTCCAGAAGACCACCACAAAGACTCCCAATTAATTCAAACACCTACTTTATTTCGAATAATCAGCCATCCATCAGAGCTCAGATAGTTTAGCTCAATGCTCACCATGGGCCACCAATGAGAGACCGATGCTCATTTTCCAAATATGAAAACTATTTCTAGCCTTGTCCAAGTTGTGACCAAGAGGCAAAGCCCACTACTTTGTTTGAATTGAAAGGAGTTAGTTGCAACAGCTCAGGGGCATGACAATTTGTAGTTAGCCCCAACTCCACTTCCCTCCAAGTCAAGTCTTCTTTCTTAGTGTAAATGAAGGCAGTTTTCCCATTTTTCAAATGGGCTGGTCTTGTGAACCATAATAATGTGTTAAACTTCTCGTCGCCACCACTTTATTGAGTATACTCTTTTTCTTCAATTGTGGAAAAGATTTAGGCGAAGGAACTGAAGTGTTTGCTCTCATGGGGGGGGGGTAATAAACTCATCTATGTTTGTAGAAAGGTCTTTCATCCAGTTTTGTTGTCTTCTTCTAGGGTGCAGATATTATGCAACCCATTTGTTCCTTCCCAATGCCTTACCCTGTTAAATTTCCCCCATCTGTTTTTGTTGACTTGGACAAGTCTCACTCTACCCCTTTTTGCTCGTTTTTTGGGTTCTTTTTCCTTTCTTGAACTTCTACTACCTTCTAAAGGACATCCACCAATCAAATCACCTCCTATGTTTTTTAGCTAAATCATGTCCAAGCTTCTCTTCCTCGTTCCGTTACCACTATCTCTTTGAATCGCCTATTGGAGTTTAACTCTTGCTTGAAAGTTTTGGATCTAATAGCTAGCAGTCATTGTGCCATCTCTTATCTTGGAGTCACCATTGAATATCTTTCAATCCTTCAAATCGTTATTGGAGATCTTTCAATCTAGCTCGAAGCATTAATTTTGCATTTAATCGTTCATTAATTTTATCAATTAAAACAATGTCATCTGCAACATGCACCATGGAACTTCCTCTTGAACATGCCTAGTCAATTCATCTATTATCAATATAGAAAGACAAGGGCTAAGTGCTGAACCCTGGTGAAGACCCATCATAACTGTAAACTATGAAGTGTCTCGCATTGGTTGTTACCACCTTGTACATATCCTTAATTTGGTCTATATACCTATTTTGAATTCCCTTCTTTTATAAGACCCATCATATTATCTCTCAAGGAACTCTATCATATGCCTTTTCTAGATCAATGAATATGAAGATCTTTCTTCCATGGTTCATCTCCCTGGCATAAAGTTAAATTGGTTCTTTGATACACTTGTTTCAAATCATAATCTTTGTTCAATTATTCTCTCTCAAAGGCTCATAGTGTGGCTTATGAGTTTAACCCCTCAATAGTTATTACACCTTTTTATTTCACCTTTGTTCTTAAACATAGGCACTATACTACTGTTTCTCCAATCATCAAGAATCTTCTTTTGTTTCACTATCTTATGGCTTAGTTAGCCATAACATCTGCCCAAATAGCAAGCTTACCTCTCCCATACGTTTCCACATTTCATTGGAATCCCATCCGGTCTTAACGCGTTTCCCTTCATGTTCTCTAGTGCCTCTTTTACTTCAGAAAGTCTAACTCTACGAAGGTATGGGCTATTTTTAACACTACTAGTATAATTAGATTCCCCTCTATTAGCACCCTCTCTCTGCTGTTCATTTAATAATTTTCGAAGTAGTTTTCCACTTTTGTTTGATTTCCTCATCTTTCACCAAGACTTTTTAGTGCCTAATATATGTATTTGTTTTGATCAGCCTGGATTGAGCTGGACGTTTACAGTATTTAAGTACTAAAAGTGTATTCCATCTAGTTTCAGCCAAATTGTTGAAGCCTTGCTCTATCCTTCTATTTCATTCTTTGAGATTTACCGAGAAGATTCTTGTAACCACTTTCATGACCTGCCTTTTGCCCCCTCCGCCTTGGGAGCATCCTGGACTGTGTTCCACCCTCTATATTGCATTTTGACAAACCTCAGTTTATAGAAACTGTTGTTTTCTAGCCTTCTTGTTGGGGGTTAGTGCTGTATGTTTCTGTTTATGTGTGGTATTTCTATTTATTTGATTAAGTAATGGCTATGTTTAAGGTACTGTGTACTTAAATTGTTTCTTTATGTGTATGGGATCTTTTTTTAACTTGGCATTTTTCTTTTCATTTTTTAATAGCTTTGCATTGTTTATTACAGCTTTCTTTTGTTAGTGAAGAAAGAGATAGATTAAAAAAGGAAGTCGTTGCAATGAAGAAGAATGTTGAAGCAGAGAGTGAAATGACCAGTGAAACCGTTATCCAGGTCATAGTAGTATATTTTCTTTATTGTATTTTTTCTTCATGCTTTTTATCCTGATAGTTTTACTTGTACTTTTGGAAACACAGGAGCTAGAATCATTACTTTCTAAAAAGGAATATTCCATTAAAGAATTGGAGAGCAATTTAAATGAACAAAAAGAAGTCATTAATCATCAGCATGATGAAATAAAGTTGCTCACTGAGAAGCTGAATAATGAAGCAAGGAGAATCAAGTCATTAGAGAGGGAGGGCGATAGACTTCGCTCTGAAATTTCTTTACTCGAGTCCAAGGTGAGTTATCAAATCTAAAGTAATTTCAACATATTAGGGCATATTGAAAGCTAATCTGAGGTGGGGTGATGTTGCTGTGAATTGCAATGTTGATTTGGCTCCTGCTTTGAGCCATGTGAGATGAAAGCCAATCTAAGTTGGCAAAAGATTGTTTGTAACATAACATTTCATAATGAGGATGCAGGCCTTTAGTCACTCTGCATGGCAGTGTCTGGTAAAAGTCCCTGAGATTGCCTGGGCATTTTCAACTGTCTGGACCTGATTAGTGACAATCAATTACTTGGCTTTACCTAGGCCACAGTTAAAATATTTCTTTTAATTTTGGATGGTTAATGATATTGGGCTGCTAAATTATTGCATACTTAAATTTTAAAATCAGTTAGCAATTTATAAGTCAAAGATTTTTCTTTGTCATATCTGCAGTATCTGATATCTTCCCTCTAGTCATAAAGATTTTTCTTTGTATTCTTTTTCCATGAAAACAGAATACCTCATGTGTACTTAGACTTGAAATTTTAATTTCCTTAGACTTTAAAATTAAAATGTGTAATTTTAGTTATACATTTTCTATTAATACGTTTACTTTTTTATTTATTACAAAAAAAAAATAAAATGTGTATATGAATGATCATATCTTAGTTTAGACTTGAGAATTTAGTTTTTTTAATTGTATATAATGTTTATTTGTAGTGTTTCACTATTGTACTAATGTGTGTTGTTTGAAATTTGAATTATTTTGTTCTTGAATCTGCTAGGTTCTATGCAACCTAGTAGTTTCTTATTTTAATATTGTTTATGATGCATGCTTGATTTTAATAATTGAAACAATAGAAACTAGAGATTTATCATAATATTGTTTATGATGCATGCTTGATTTTTGCTTTAAAAGTCTTGAGGATGAGGATTACCAAAGCAAAGTGGTGCTTAATTATACCATAGGATCTGTTAAACTATGACTGTTGCTTGGGTACAAAAGTTGTACAAAATAATTTTTCTTCTATTTTTTTAGATGTTCAAGTATTTTTTAAAGGTTTTTGACAACTTTTAGAAAAATCAGAAGAAAATCTTATGATTTACGATATGACTTCATTCAGCCCCTTTATGATTTATGATAAGATTATGATTTTTAAAACATTGCTCGTGTTCATATTTGCATTTACTGTTTCAAGCGGTAAGGTAGTGATTACAGTTATGGTTGATCCACTTATCACTAGAGATGGTCCAAGATCTAGCAATTGAAGAAAACTGGATACACAATCCAGAAAAGGAAAGTCTGGACGCAGCTGCCCAGAAGAGAAGTACATATCTCTCTCAAAACTTCACAGATCTCAATGAAAATTTCAGAGTATGCTGAGAAGGGCTATGCGACAACTCCTTTCAAATCTTACTGCAAATGGATGTCAAACGAGAGAGATCCATTGAAATCTCTCTTGCTAGATGCACAGAGTGCATAAAAATGGTTACTGGAAAGATCAAGACAGTCCAGAACCAATTGGCAGTGTTACGAGTTCTCAACGGATTAAGAAAACAAAGTGGATCAGAGAGAAATGGATCAAGGAGCAATCTGCTCTGGTACCATGTGAACCGAACTGAGAACAAGAGCGAGAACAGAATTAAGGGTGTCAAGAATGGTTGACCCCCAACCCAAAGAACCTCTTTTATATTAAAGATATAAAAGATATGTACAGTTACAAGAATACCCTTATAGGGCTGAAAGATAAAAAGAACAAATAAAATAATAAGAATACTATTCTGTACAACAAGGGCTATACTAATAATGTACATCAAGATATATCTTCACAGCTTGGATCTACAAGAATGAGCTCAAGATATATAAATAGCTGACGAGAAACATGATTGTTATAGTACAGTGGATGGGGAGATCAACGAATGCCCTTGTGGATACTTTGGCAAAACAAGGGACAAAGAGGGAAACACTATTTTGGGCTTAACTGTAATTTTATAGTAGTACTCATGTATTCATTGTTATGGTTCTTTTGGTTTATGTTTTTTTGGGTTCCATGTCTTGGAGAGGCGGCACCTCGCATCTTCCCAAGGGTCAGTAATTGCCTCTTGATATTAATGAAATGTTATATATTGTTTATCAAAAGAAAAAAAAGAGTATGACTCCCTTCCAAGCTTTTTTATTGAAGACCTCCACCCTCTATAGTTCCCTACAGAAGGCATCATCCTTGGTGGCAGCTGCTGGTTCCTACCTGTTCGACAAAGATGAGGTCTTGTAGACTCTCAAGCATAACTTGCTCAAATCTCAACAGCAAATGAAACATCAGTATGACAAGAAGCACAGATTAGTAGAGTTCAACTTCAAGGACCTACTTATCTCAAACTGCATCCTCACCAACAAGCTTCTATAGCCAAGCACATTCGATATTACCTCTTACCCAAGCTTTGTGGCCTTTTGAAGATCGCAGTGAGGGTGAGCCTCATGGCATGTCGCCTGAACCAGCCTGAATCTACACAACTACATCCTATGTTTTACATTTCCTTGTTGAAAAAGCACTTAGGGAGTTAAGTTATTTGTTGCCCCACTTTACCGGACCTGAAAGAAGATGCTAAACTTGACCTACTGCTAGAACGGATCATTGATTATGAATGGGTCAAAATTGGAAGAAAAGTTTTCATGTAAGCTTTGGTTTGGTTAGGCTTGCCCATTGAAGTTGCCACTTGGGAGCAATGTTTTAAATTGTAGAGGTGTGCCGTGATGTGTTCCATTACCTAGAGGTGTGAGGTGTGCTTTAGAACATAAGCGGTGTAAGCCTCATGTACACCTCCTTAACAAGAGGGGGATGAGGAGGAAGAACAAGAGGAAGGAGGGGGAGGAGGAAGGGGGATCTCATCTTTTTTTTTTTTCTTTCTTTTTTATGAAGGATGTCTTGTATTAAGGAGAATGTAGATGCATAACACTAGTTGAAAGTTGGGATCTTATTGAAGCAAACAAAGTTGAAGCTTCACTCCTAACCCAAACTTTCTTTCTCTTACCCTTTCCTTCCCTTCCCTTCCCTTCCCTCTCCTTTCCTTTTCTTTCTTTTCTCTTTTTTTCCTTTCTTTTTTTCTTTCTTTTTATTTTCCTTCCCTTCCCTTCCCTTTCTTTTCTTTCTTTCTATCATTTTTGTATGAGGCTTGCATGAGTGAATGAGGAGTACATCTCTAGCATGCCTTATGCAAAAGGCGTATGAGGCAAGTGCTTTGGAGGCATCAACGCTTTTGGCATATGCCTCAGGGTGCAAACCATTTAGTACATTGCTTGGGAAGTCTTGTGTAGTTCTAACCCAGACTATCCCTGGCTTGCCCTCGGGGATGAAGTCCATCTTGAGGAGGGGGGAGATGTTAGGGCCCAATTTGAGCCCATCTTGGTGAGAAGGTCTCTATATAATCAACTCCATACACCTGAGTATACCCCTTGGCTACTAGTCGAGCCCTACACCTCTCAATGGTGCCATCAACATGACACTTGATGGTGAACACCCACTTACATCCCACTGGTTCCTTCCCATGAGGAAAATCCACAATATCCTAGGTATTATTTTTGTAAAGTGCTTCTACTTTAGTTCTCATAGGTTGGGAAGTGTTAGAGCTAGCCGGATAAGGGTAGATTAGTCATTTTATTTCTATTAAGTTATGTGCTTATGTGGCAGTTTTTAATAGAGACTTCCTGTCCCATACTTAAGTGGGGGGCAGTTTAGTCTTTGTACAACTAATTAGAGGCTAATTCATATTAGGGTCGACTGGTAGGGTTTATGCTATCAGATTCAACTGTTCCTCTTCTTCTTCTTCTTCTTCTTCTTCTTCTTCTTCCTTTAATTTGAACTACTGAAACCACTGAGATAACATGGTATCAGAGTAGGACGTTGCTCTTTAAATCTCTGCTCGTGACTGTTGCTCCTTTCTGTTCGTGACTTCTTTTTCTTCTCTCTGGACTGCAAATGGAGAACACAAAGTCGACCAAGGTCTGAAAACACTTCGGCCTCTCTTTCTCTGCTTAGAACTTGATTGCCTTTCAAGAGAATAACTCCAGAAATAAGTGGATGGCCAACTGGAGCTCTCCATCAAAGTTGGTTATCCTTTTTTTTGTGTTGGTGTTTCTGGGTTGGAAAACCCTAAAAAATCTGCTCGTACTGATCAGAACTTAAAGAACTAGGTTCTTTGTAGCCTTGGTTCTTGGTAAAAGGCCCAAGAACAGGCTGTGTTTACAGTGACCGAATGGTGTAGGGGTTACTGTAGTGGTTGTAGTTGATGTCTTTGGACTGGTAGTGACCTTTAAAAAAAAAAGGGTCAGACAGACCTATACCATGTGGGACAGAGATGGTTGTGTGGTGATGCTTTTGATGCTCACTCTTTATTGAGCAGCCTCAAGAGGGCTTGTATGTGGTTAGTAAATTGCTGAATTACTGTAGTGGTGATTTATGGCTCTGTGTAATCAGTAGTGGTGTGAGCAAGAACAAAAGTTGTTTTATTTTTTTTTTTGGGGGGCTGGAAGGAATGGCCGAATTGCCTACACCAATTCTCTGCCTTGTTGGTGTTGTTTGAATGTTGGTTTACCTTTTGTTCTTAATCTGGATGGTAGTTTGTGCACAGCCTTGGCTGTTGTAGTATTTGGTTGGTGATTGAGAGTTCAACATTAGAGATAGCAGTGGGGGAGACATAATGGCAGCAAAGGGAGATGGTTCTAGTGATTAGAAACCGAGTGTGATGATCCCCTCCGATTATTTGGGTGTGAAGATGACCTCCATTAAACTTAATGGTGAGAATTATGTGCCATGGGCCAAGTCAATGGAAGTTTTCCTCAAGGCAAAGAGGAAAGTGAAACACGTGAAGGAAGATAAACCATCAGCTGATTCTCTAGGGTTTGACGACTGGGAACAGGAAGATGCCCAAATCATGACATGGTTATGGAATAGTATGGAACCCAAAATAAGTACCAACTTTATGTTCTTAGGTACAGCTAAGGACATATGGGAACATGCCAAGAAGCTTTATTCTGGGCAGGATAATACTACAAGGGTATATAAGCTCTATCACGAGTATTTCGATCTGCAGCAAGGGAATAAAACCCTAGAAGAGTACTATGCCAATATGAAGAACCTCATAAATGAACTCGATGTCTATCATCCCCTCACTCTAGATGTTAAGGTTCAGCAACAACAGAGGGAACAACTAGATGCCACTAGGTTCTTAGTGGGGTTGAAATCAAAATATGAACCAGTAGGGCCCAAATATTGGGAGGCTCTACTCTTCCTACACTTGAGGAAGTTTTTGCACGACTTTGTAGGATTTCTTTGGGATTTACAGAGAATCCCACACAGTCTGACAGATCAGCATTTGTGATAGACACAGAAGGTGGACATGGTACTAGAGGGGGAGGACATGCCTCCCAAGGAGGTCGTGGTGGTTCCGTATTTGGCCGTGGTGGTGGTCGTGACTCAGGGGGAGGCCGTGGTAAAGGAAAAAGTAACTCTACAAGGAAGTGTACCCATTGTGGTAGGGACAGACATTCGATGAATTTCTGTTATGATCTCCATTGCCCTCCTTCTACATGGGCTAATCATGCAGTAGCTGGTGGGGTTGATGTCAGTGATAACCGACAGGCAGATCTAACACCTTCTACATCTACATCTTTTTCCCGGAAGGAGATGGTGAGTGTACCGCGCGATGAGTATGAGAGGTTCCTCTAGGCTACTTCACAGCATACTACAACCACCCTTGCCCACTCAGGTATAGCTTGTCTGGCATCCAAACCCTCTCCCTGGATTATTGACTCTGGAGCCTCTGATCACATGACCGGGACTCCAGGTGTGTTCTCTTCCCTCTCTGAAACTTCCACATCTCAAACTGTTACCCTTGCCAACGGTTCCTCTTCTTCCATCTGTGGTGTTGGTAATGTTGACACGACTTCTCTTTCTTTATCATCTGTTCTATGTCTCTAAGTTTCCATTCAATCTTATGTCTGTTAGTAAATTAACCAAGACTCTTAATTGCTCTATTACATTTTTCCCTTCCTTTTGTGTTTTTCGGGATCTCAAGACAGGGAAGAAGATTGGTGGGGGGCATGAGGTTGGTGGATTGCATTACCTTGACGGTGGTGGATCGTTAATTGTACTTCAGACTTCACTCACTCCTCTACAGTGGCATTGTCGATTGGGATATCCATCTCTCAAGGCACTCAAGATACTGGTTCCGTCTTTGAGTCATTTGTTGTCTTTACAGTGCGAGTCGTGTCAGTATGGGAAACATCGTTGGGTTCCCTTCAGTCCTAGAGTTGATAGTCGTATGTTGAGTCCTTTTGCTTTGGTTCATTCAGATGTTTGGGGTCCGATTGCTAGTTGGGGTTGACCCTTCACCTCCTCCAGTGCAGATCCCTACTAAACGGCCACTGATCTGGCACGTGTATACTCATCGACAGACACCGGCTCCTTCAGCTTCTACCTTGTCTGCGGATCTTGTTGTTGTTTTTGTTCTAGAACCTTCAAGATTTGATCTTCCCATTGCTTTATAGAAAGGTAAACGTATTTGTACCCTCCATCCCATTTCCAATTTTGTTTCAGTCTCTCGCCTTTCCGCTTCACATCGCTAGTTTGTTTCACTGTTGTCATCTATTTCTATACCTAAGAATGTCCAAAAGGCTCTTAGCTCACCTGGGTGGTGGCAGGCAATGGAGGAGGATCTCTCTGCCCTTCAGCACACTCAAACGTGGGAGCTCATTACTCTTTCTCCCGGTAAGCATGTTGTGGGTTGTAAATGTGTGTATACTATTAAATACTTGTCGGATGGTAGTGTGGAGCGTCTGAAGGCCAGACTTATTGCTAAAGGTTATTCACAGTTGTATGGGGTGGACTATATGGAGACCTTCTCTCCAGTGGCTAAGATTGGCTATGTCCGTGTCTTAATTTCCTTGGCAGTTATGTATGATTGGCCCTTGTTTCAACTTGACATTAATAAGCCTTCCTTCATGGTGACCTTATGGAGGAGGTATATGTGGAGCAACCACCTGGGTTTGTTGCTCAGGGGCAGGATGGTAAGGTGTGAAGATTGAAAATCACAATTTATGGGTTGAAACAATCGCCTCGTGCTTGGTTTGGGAAGTGGTGAAGAATTTTGGAATGAAACAATGCCAGGTTGACCACTCGGTGTTCAGCTATGATTCAGAAGCCAGAAAGATTTTATTAGTGGTCTATGTGGATGATATTGTCATAACTGGTAGTGACAAATTGGGAACCAATAAACTAAAGGTCTTTCTGCAAAACCATTTTCAAACAAAAGGCCTTGGGACATTGAAGTATTTCTTGGGTATAGAAGTTGCTAGATCAAAACAAGGTGTAAACTTGTGCCAAAGAAAATATGTTCTTGATCTGATGGATGAAACATGACTGTTAGGTGCAACACTGGCTGAAACTCCCATGGAGCCAAATGCTAAGTTGAGCAGTGATACAGGGGAAATATTTGATGATCCTAGAAGGTATAGACAGTTAGTGGGGAAGCTGAACTATTTGACTATCATGAGACCATACATCTCCTTTGCAGTCAGTGTGGTGAGCCAATTTATGTAGAACCCTCAGATACCTCACTGGGATGCAGTTCTTAGAATTGTAAGGTACTTGAAGGGAGCTCCAGGCCATGGGTTATTGTACAAACCAAGAGGAAGACTTGAGGTAATTGGGTATACAGATGCAGATTGGGCAGGCTTTGTGTCTGATAGAAGATCTACTACAGGTTACTGCACATTTCTTGGAGGAATCTTGTGACATGGAAGAGTAAGAAGCAGACGGCTGTGGCAAGGAGCAGTGCTAAAGCCGAATACAGAGCCATGGCACACACTACGTGTGAATTAGTATGGCTAAGGAATCTCCTACAATGAAATCGGGTTCTCCATGGGTAGACCTATGAAATTGTTCTGTGACAATCAAGCTGCACTCCACATCTCATCTAACCCTGTTTTTCATGAGAGAACAAAGCATATAGAGATTGATTGCCACTTTGTGAGGGAGAAGGTCCTTATTGGAGAGATAAGTACAAAACATGTGGGCTCACGTGATCAATGGGCAGATTTATTTACAAAAGGCTTAAGCTCAGGGAGAGTGAACTATATATTTAACAAGCTGGGATTATATGACATATATTCTCCAGATTGAGGGGGAGTGTTAGAGCTAGCCGAATAAGGGTAGATTAGTCATTTTTTTTTCTGTTAAGTTATGTGCTTATGTGGCAATTTTAATAGAGACTTCTTGTCTTATACTTAAGTGGGGGGTAGTTTAGTCTTTGTACAACTAATTAGAGGCTAATTCATATTAGGGTTGACTGATAGGGTTTATGCTATCAGATTCGACTGTTCCTTTTCTTCTTCTTCCTTTGGTTCGAACTACTGAAGCCACTGAGATAACAGGAAGAAATAAAGGCTAAGAAAGAGTAATATGATGGGGACAATATGCTATAAGAAAGGTGTTTAGAAATACAATGTGTTGTACATTTTCTCTTACCTTTTCTCACAACTATAGGTAGGCCAAGTCTGGGAAGGAAGGTTTTGGAGCAGGTTCCTATTCTTTTGCCTCTCTTCAAGAGTTGGGAGTGTCTGAGGATCAATTGTAGATGGGGGAACAACCTATTCATGTCATAGCCTATCTTTGGTATCACCTCTTAAAAATAGGATGAGTAGTGAAAATTGGAGGACTAGAAGGTGGAGGAGCAGGAATGGAAGAACTTGGAGATGAGTCTGCCAATGGGACAGAAGAAGCCACAAGGGATTCAACTCCAGGGTTGACAAGAGAAGGCAGAGGAAGTGGTGAAACAAACAACTTAATGGAATGATCGCCCTTAGGAGAATGGCTATAAAAAGGAAGTGACTCTCAAAGGTGACATCCATGGAGACAAAACTAGTGCCACTTATGTCTTTGAGAGCTAGGAACATGAACATAACATGTGCAACCAAAGACACATAAAGGAATATGAAACACTCCACCCTTAGGGAAGAACACAACAAAGGGAGATTTGAACCCCAAGATTCGAGAAGGCATGCGATTAATAAGATAGGTAGTTGTCATAACTGCATCACCCCAAAATCTTACTAGAACATGGAAGGCAAAAAAGATGCTCTTGGCTACTTCAACAACATGTTGATTCTTTCTCTTTGCCACTCCATTTTGCTATGGAGTGTAGGGACATGAACTCTGATGTATAACCCCAAACCTCTCAAAATATGAAACAAGATCCTTCTCAAAATATTCCTACGCGTTGTTTGATCATAATATTTTGATGAGGGTATCACATTGGGTAAGCACAAATTCAAGAAATTGCTTCACAAGTTTGGGTAACTCAGCACGAGAATGCATAATGTAAAGCCAAGTGTAACGTGAAAAATCATCAATAAACAGAATAAAGTATTTATAACCACCCATGCAAGGTAAATGGTATGGCCCCCACACATCAGAGTGAACAATATGAAAAGGAATTGTGGATCTTTTATTATGTGCAGGATAAGAGTTTCCACAATGCTTTGACAACTCACATGACTCACAATGTAGATTTCACAACTTAATTTCCTTAAACAAAGTTGGAAACAAATGACTCAACGAATAAAAAACTTGACCCAATTGATATTGACATAACATAATATGACTGATTGACTCTAACACATTAGAACCAAAAGCAACTTTCTGAGCTGATACTTGACTTTGCTTAGGAATATCCAACAACTATATCCCATTCGTCTTATGGCCACTTCCAATCACCTTCTGAGATTTCATGTCCTGAAAAACATGGTAAGAAGGGAAAACAGTTACATTGCGGTTCAAGGTTTTTTTCAAATTACTTACTGAAAGCCGGTTCATATTTAATTTAGAAACATGAAAGACTGAAGATAAGGTGAGGTATCGAAAGCTTTGATGTTTCCCTTTTCCGAAATAGGGGCAAGGGAGCCATCAACAAGGGAGATCTTGTCTTGGCCAGATAAAAGACAATAAGTAGAAAATAAATGGGACTCACTAGTCATATGGTTTGAGGTTCCAGAATCAATTATCCAATGGGTCCTGTGATTACTTGTGATAGAAGCGGTTTGTAGTAGCACAAATACCTGAATGGGCATAGGAAAAAGAGGATATTTCATGAAGAAGTACTAGTTGTAGTAGTAGATTCTAAGTGGTTGATGAGTCATCCATACTTCTCATACTTTTCTTCAACATCAGCAAGCTGTTCTCCCATTGATTTCTCATCATTGGAACCCTTTTCAACCTCATAAGAGGCAGCTACATTGTCATTGCCACTTTCCCAGTCCCACTCTTCTTACCATTATTGTTGGAAGCTCTAGATGTAGCTTCCAATAGGTATCCTTCGTGTGCTTAGGTTTCTTGCAATACTCATACTACATCTTTCTTTTTAGTACCGACCCTTGGCTTCATCCCAGCATTGGCAAAGTGATTCGTTGAGACTTTTGTAACCTACACTTGTCTTTGACTCTCCTCACTACTAACCATGGCATAGGCTTGGGATAAAGTCACTTTGTCTTTTGCTATAAATATTCTATCAGACAATATCATACTCGAGATTGAGTCCAGTGAGAAACTCGAAGACCCGATTTCTCTCCACTAACATCTTATGAGTCTTGGCATCTTTAGTACATTCCCACACAATAGTCTCCATCAAGTAAATTGGTTGCGAAAGAGATTTCAGCACAGAGAAGTAAACAACCAAAGGTTTCACCCCTATCTTAAATTATTCACATCATTCTTTAGTTTGTATGACCATTGACATTCAACTTCTGGATATAGGTCTTTGTAACACAGTTCTACGCCTCTTTTGCAGTCTCCATCCACAAGTAATGGTAACTGGAATATGAGGTTGCATGGAATTCACTAATCAACCTATTACAGTGTAGTTCTTTTGCATCCACCTCTCATAGGTAGTAGGGTCATCCTTCGTAGGTTTTTTCTTGGTTCCAGTGATGTATCCTCATTTCCCTCTTCTACATACATGGATCTTTATAGATTGAGACCATGCCAAACAATTGGTTTCATCCAGCTTCACTGAGGTTACTGCCCCCAACAGTCTCCACAGACCCTCCTTAACCAGGTCTAAGATCTGTGGAGTGTTTCATCTCACCTCTAATTTGCTCCATTGGCCAAATGAAGACAAACAGAAATCAAAATAGGATGTTACTAGTCAAGACATACTGCCTCAAGGCCCAAACTGCTCTTCAAACATCCGAATTAGGGATTTCACCAGACTCGACAAAATGGAAGAAAGGGAGAAAAGTCTAGCCGCTCCTACTAGAGGCACCAGAAATCTTTCCAACTCGGGTCGATCTCAAAGACAATCAAAGCGCTTCTATTCTAGTCCCAAGTACTTGCTAGGGTTTTCGGGAAGCTCTCCAAGAACATTCCTTGGGCCCCAAATAAGCATTGCAATCTTCTCCAAATACCTCCTCTAACTGGGATGAATACATGCTATTTAATTAACCAATCAATTCTCCATACAACCTGTGTATGGGATTAAAGAGAAGAAAAAAGAGTGTAGGTCTGCTACTTTGATACCAAGTTGTAGATCCCACCTGCAATAAAAATAGAAAAAATTGGAAAAGAAGAAAAAGATCGCAGAAGTTGGAAGAGATAGAAGTAATGGAGGAAGAAGATGGAAGAAAAAGGAAGAAGGAAGAGAGTAGTTCGATCCTTCTCTCCAGCCCCTAAAGATATCTTTTATTCTTTAATAGTAATCTG
Source organism: Nelumbo nucifera (assembly GCF_055504915.1). Lineage (NCBI taxonomy): Eukaryota > Viridiplantae > Streptophyta > Magnoliopsida > Proteales > Nelumbonaceae > Nelumbo > Nelumbo nucifera. Next base: position 75,665,413 of record NC_142653.1, read on the forward strand.
AGTACAATTACATGAATACCCTCAACAGGGCGGCCAGCACTAAAACAATAACAAAAAAGCAGAAAGCAGGCCCATAACTATGGTCCACTACTGAAAAACGTAAAACATAAACATAACTAAATAAAAAGAAATAAACTAAGGCCCATTCGACCCATCATCTCTACAGCCTGTTGAACCTGTTAGTCTTAGTTATGACTATAACAGTCATTCCATGGCCAATTGTAGTTCTAGAGAAAATTGTAACCAAGGAGTCAGGATTGCTGCCTAACTTAGAGTTCCTATGAGAAGAACTAGCCTCCGGAAGTGGAAGAATAAGAAGAGAATTTGAATGGAAAAAGAGAGAGAGAGATTTGGGTTCAACAGTTCATGACATGAGTTTTTGCCAGCACTTTATAATGTTACATCTGAATTACATTCACAGATCTATTCCTTTCCTGCCATAACCTGTTGCTGATGTGGCTTTGTTGGTATGGCTTGCTGGGAAGGCCATTCCTCATGTGGGGGTACTTGGTGATGGGGTTATTCCTGAGCTTAATTGTCTCTATTGGTGGCCTAACAGGTCCCCACGTGTTCAAATCAACCTCATCCACAAGGTTTAGATGTTGAAACTGCTGTTGGTGCTTATCATAAGGCTTCCATGTTGCACCATCAGTACCAAGGTGTGTCCAAAACTCCAAATAACCAAAGTTTCAGGTATGACATGCTGACCTTTCTGTAGAGAAGATGGGCCGAATGGCCTATAGGCTGTTTATCCTTCTTTATTTTTTATGTTATTTGCTGTAATGGGCCTTAATCTGGGCTTTATTCTTTCTTGTGTTATGTTTTTTAATTTTTTGCCCAACTAGGGGCCTCTCTGTAAATTATTAAAGTTTAACTTAATGAAATAGAATTAGGGGTGTAAGAGAGAAGGTTATGTTTGAAAATCTCTCTCTGAACCCTAGTTGCTGCCACCTTCTTCTTCTTCTTCTCTCTTCTTGAAACCTGGTTTCTGCTACTTTCTTTTGATTTTCTGCAACTTTTTAAATAGTCCTTTCTTTTCAAAAGGCTGTTTTTCTTCTTGGTATCAGAGTAGGCTCGACTTTTCTCTCTTTTCACCTCTTTTTCCCCATACATAGTGTGTATGGAGAACTGAATCGTATGAATAGTTAATTTCAGCCCAGTTGTTGGTGGTTTCTGGAGAGAAGGGGACTGGTTTTGTTGTCCTCCTGACAGATTCAAGTGTGTTGGCCGAAACCCTAATTTTTTGGAGAAATCTGATTGCGGGCCCCACAGGGAGTTTGATCTGGGTGCTCAGTGATTGAAGGTCTTCTCATCCTTCATCTTGAAGATCGAATCAAGTGGATTGGTGTTCTGTGAAGTCTACAAGGAGTGGTTGAGATTTCTCTGTTTCTCCCGGCTTCAGTGTGTGACGCAGGTAGTTGGTACGTTTGCATAGAGGTTCGCTCACAATACAGTTTTTGTTCTGTCTTCATTTGTATTCAAAGTTGTTAGAAGTTATTTTTGAAGTATTTAAGAAGATGAACCCTTCAGAAGTTGATAACAAACATGTTGAATCCGGACAAGTTCCGGGAGCCTCTGTAGACTCTCTACTGTCTGTGACCACCGTCAAGCTGGATGAAACTAATTATCTGGCTTGGTCACAATCAGTAAAAATTCATATCTGTAGTAGAGGCAAATAGGGTTTTATCTCTGGGAGCAAGAAGGCTCCTTCTGAAGATGATCCATCATATGAAAAATGGATGCAAGAAAATTATACTGTTATTGGATGGCTTGTAAACTCAATGCAACCGCAGATTAGTCAGCGCTATTTGTGGATGAATTTAGCAAAGGAAATTTGGGATAGTGTTGCTGAAACCTATTCCCATAAATTAAATGTGGCCAGGGTTTACAAGTTGAGAAGTGATGTGAAGAATTTGAGACAGGGGGAGAAACCATTAACTGTGTATTTCTCAATACTGAAGTCTTTATGGCAAGAAATTGATTTGATAGAAGCTGTAGCCTGGGACACCACTAATGATGCTGAGACCTACAGGAAACTTGTTGAGAGAAACAAGGTGTTTGAGTTTTTGACAGGGTTGAATCCAAAGCAAAATATTTTATCCAAGGGTAGTGTTTCACTGTCTCAAGCCTATGCCTTGGTAAGTAGTGAAGAAAGTAGGAGACTTGTCCAGGTCCAAGGGGCTGGTCTAAATGATCACTTTGCTAATATGGAAGTGAAACCCAAGGGAGTTGCAGGGACTCCAAGTAGCTCAGGGAAGAAAGAAATTATTTGTGAGTATTGTAAGAAGCCAAAACACACTAAAGACAAGTGTTGGAAATTGCACCCTGAGCTTCTTCCTCTTCGATTCCAAAAGAAGTCTAATAATATGAAGGCAGAGAGTGCCAATATTGCTATTGGTCCAGATAATGACAGATACCAAACTGAAGAGATGACTACTAGTGAGCAGTTACCAACTATGAAGGCATAATATGAGAAGTTTGGGAGGACAATCAGTCACCTAGAGGGTGTGGCCTCTTCTTCCAACCCTCCAGGAAATTCAACATCTTCTGCATTTGCTCATTTAGGTATATGGGCTTTTGCCAATCATGCAACCATTTCAGGTAATCGTAGGATCCCTTGGATTATTGATTTTGGTGCTTCTTATCATATGACCAACCTTTCCACTTTGTTTGTTTCTTATGGTTTACTTCTTGGTCGTGACAAAATCACCCTAGCCGATGGCTCTCTTGCCCCTATCTCCGGCAAGGGAACCATCAAAGCTACGGATTCCTTAGTACTTTCTTCTACTCTTCATGTACCCAAGCTAAATACAAATTTGTTATCTGTAAGTAGCTTAACTAAGTCATTGAATTGTTGTGTAACCTTCTTTCCTTCCTATTGTGTTTTTCAGGATCTGGAGTCTCAGAAAGTGATTGGGAGTTTCTATGAGGCGAATGGAATATATCTACTAGACACTCCTGGACAGAGCCATGAACAACCTGGAAAATTTGCTTTTGGGTCTACATCTACAGAGTCCATATTTCGAGTCATGTTATGTCATTTTCGTTTGGGTCATCTTTCTTTTTCTGCATCGAGTCATTTATTCCCAGAACTGTTTAAGGGAATTAGTCTGTCCAGTCTTCATTGTGAGTCGTGTGTATTGTCAAAACATTGTAGAAGCAGTTATCCTTTGAGTAATAAAAGATCTTCTTCTCCTTTTCATATTGTGCACTTTGATGTATGGGGGCCTTACCACTTACCTTCTATGGGTGACTACAAGTATTTTATCTTGTTCATTGATGACTTTTCTCGGTTCACTTGGATATTTTTGATGAAGTCCCGTGATGAAGTTTCCAGATTTGAGGCAATTCCATGAATTTGTCCTAACCTAGTTTGATACTAGAATTAAAATTTTCAGATCCGACAATGCAAAAGAATATTTTGAGAAAAATCTGACCTGTTATCTCACTGATTTGGGGGTTATTCACCAAAGCTCCTGTGTTAGTACCCTAGAACATAATGGAGTTGCTGAAAGAAAAAATCGACATATTGTTGAAGTTGCAAGAAGTATTCTATTTGCCTTACATGTCCCTACAAAATTTTGGGGTGATGTTGTTCTCACTGCAACCTACCTAATCAACTGTATGCCATCCAATGTTTTGGGTTTTAAGTCTCCCTTCAGTCTTCTTCATCCGGGCAAGGATCTTTTTCCTATTCCTATGTCTTTGGCTGCACTTGTTATGTATATATCCCAAGTGTCCAGAGACATAAATTTAAACCAAAAGCCCACAAGTGTATCTTCCTTGGTTATTCCCCCACACAAAAGGGTTACTGTTGTTTTGATCCGAAGAATGGCACTCGGTATGTCTCAATGGATGTCACCTTTGATGTGCTCTCTTCCTTTTATGATTCTTCTCAGGAGAGGCATTGTCCAAAGGGGGAGAATTTGTCACAGTTCTTTGCTTTTCCCCTTCTTGTCCCAGTTCAGTCTTCTGTTGAGACTCTTCCTCCTTCAAATGAGTCAAGGGAGGATCAGTCATTTCATTCTCATTCCAGTGTTCCTATCTCTCCTCCTTTACCTCCTCGTCCTCTTTTTAATCCCAGGTTGTACCAATGGCAGAGAACCAAAAATGAGCAGATTGTTTCCCTTACAACACATGAGCCTCCTGCACTTCCAATCACAGAAGAGACAACAGGTATTGATACAACCCCTTTGGAGTCATCATTCCCAGACCTTGATATCCCTATTGCTATTAGGAAAGGAAAAAGGAAGTGTACTGCACATTGCATTTCCAAACACCTTTCTTATAGTTTGCTCTCTCCTTCATATTTTGCCTACCTTTCTTTTGTTGCTTCTAACCCAATTCCCAGGTTTGTGTCAAAAGCTCTTACTATTCCAGAATGGAGGGATGCTATGAGAACAGAAATTGATGCTCTGCACAAGGATGACACTTGGGAAGTGATTGATTTGCTTGAAGGGAAGGATCCAGTAGGCTGTAAGTGGGTCTTTACTATCAAATATCTTGCTGATGGCACCATTGAAAGGTACAAGGCTAGGCTGGTTGCAAAAGGTTATACACAGATATATGGGATTGATTATCTGGAGACCTTTGCTCATATTGCCAAGATGACTTCTGTGAGAGTTTTGCTATCTCTTGCTGCACACTCAGACTGGCCACTTTATCAACTGGATGTAAAGAATGCACTTTTGAATGGAGAGTTACATGAGGAGGTCTATATGTCTTCCTCCAGGGATGTATGAAACAGATATGAAAGGGAAGGTCTCTAGGCTGAAGAAATCTCTTTATGGACTTAAACAGTTCCCTAGAGTATGGTTTTAAAGGTTTAGGGCTGCCCTTGTTAGCTTTGGCTATGTACAAACATAGTCTGATTATACCCTCTTTATGAAGAGGAGAGGATCCTTGGCCGTTTACTTGATTGTATATGTTGATGATATTGTTGTGACTGGTGTGAGATCAAAGATCTGGGGGAATTGAGATACTTTCTTGGCATATATGTTGCTAGATCCAAGGATGGGATACTTATCTCTCAGAGAAAGTATGTACTTGATTTGCTCTTTGAAACAGGGAAGATGGGTGTTAAACCAATTGCTACTCCTATTGATATGAGTCATAAACTCTCTGCTTTAGATGGATTATTGTTGAAAGATAAGGGAGCCTTGCATAGACTACTTGGAAAACTTCTCTATCTATGCATGACTCGCCAGACATTGCATATGCTGTTAGTTGCATTAGTCAGTTCATGCATGCTCCCAGGGATACTCACATGGTAGCAGCAGAGCGGATTCTGTGTTATTTGAAGGGTTTCCCTGGAAAGGGAATTCTATTTGCTAAGCATGGCCATATGAAACTTGAAGCCTACGCAGATGCTGATTGGGCCGGAAACATTCATGACAGAAGATCTACCTCTGGGTACTGTAGCTTGGTGGCAGGTAATATTGTTTCTTGGAGAAGCAAGAAACAATCAGTTGTTGCCCGATCTTCAGCCGAAGCTGAATACAAAGCCATGGCTCATGGAGTTTCTGAACCACTGTGGCTTAGATCCTTGATGGAGGAACTGGGTATTGAGCATGATAAGCCAATGATGTTATATTATGATAATCAGGCTGCCATCAACATTGCTCATAATCCAGTGCAACATGACAAAACTAAACATATTGAAGTTGACAGGCACTTCATTCGAGAAAGAGTGGCTTCTGGAGAAGTGTGTCTACCTTTCATCACTTCTAAAGGACAGTTAGCTGATTTCCTCACCAAGGGCATTCCCAAGGCTAAACTTCAGCATGATACTGGCAATCTTGGCATGATTGACATCTATGCTCATCTTGAGGGGGAGTGTAGAGAAGATGGGCCAAATGGCCCATAGGCTGTTTATCCTTCTTTATTTTTTATTTTTTATGTTATTTATTGTAATGGGCCTTAATCTGGGCTTTATTCTTTCTTGAGTAGTTCAATCACCGTTTTCCTCTCATAAAAAAAACTGAGGTAATGTAGGACTGCTGAGAAGTCTACCTGTGTAAGGTGGGAGTTTGAGGAAAGCAAAATCTCTAACCTGGTATACAACCTGTTGATGCTTGGCATCATAGGCCTTCTTTTGAGTTGTTGGGCCCGTAGGAGATTAGCCTTAACTTCTTGAAGTATAGCATCTCATTGTAAGAGGTGATCCTCTAATGTAGCCACAGTGGTGGACCCCTTCTCATAGGGAACAATGGGAGGTGGATCCCTACCATACAAGGTTCTAAAGGGTGACATTCCAGCTGGGATATGGTAGGTGGTATTGTACCACAATTCAGCCCAACACCATTTCATCCATTGCTTGGGTCGATCATTAGAGAAGCAACATAGGTAGGTCTCCAAACAATGGTTGACTACTTCGGTTTGTCCATTTGTTTGGGGATGATAACTAGTTTATTTCATCAGCCAAACCCCTTGAAGGCAGAAGAATTCTTCCTAGAAGCGTCTCAAGAACACTGGGTATCTGTCTGATATAATAGACCTTGGGTTATCGTGAATTAAAGCAACCTCTTTGTCAAAGACTTTAGCCATCAATATTGCGCTATATGGATGCAGAAGGCCTATGAAATGGCTTTATTTGGTGAACTGATCAACTATGACCATAATAACTGATTTTCCTACCAATACTGTCAAATCGAAGACAAAATCCGTGGATATATCTTCCCACACCTGAGTGGGGGTGGGCAATGGTTCTAAAAGACCAGAAGGGGAGGGGGCGAGTTTTGACTTTTGTTGTTGACAGACACTGCATGCTACAACATATGCCTAACTTGCGATGCTAGCCATTTGTATGTTTGCAGGACTCCTGAGTATTCCCATCTGGAGAGGCGTGAAAAAGTTCAAAAAACTGTTGTACGTGTACCTAATTACTAGGAATCACTATGTGACCCTGAGTATTCCCACCTGGGCCCATTTGTTTTTAACGGCCTTCATCTCTTTATTCAATTCATTTCACTTCAGAGTCTGTCGATGAGAGGGAAAATGGGTCTAGATACTTGCATGGGCTTGCACTCAGGCTGCCTGGACAAGGTATCAATAGAACAACTAGTGGCCCCAGCTTGATATTCAATTTGGTAATCACCTAGCAATTTGGATTTTCATTTTTGCTGTTGAGTAGATAACACCTATTGTTCCATGAAGAGCTTCAATTTGATAATCACTACCATCAATTCCTTCATGCACAGACCTTGACGTGGCTTGGGATGACAATGCCTTCACTATGGGCCTTCCCTCTGGCATTAACAACGCCCCCATTTATTTGAGGCATCAGACTCACTCAAAGTCTCCTTACAGATATCAGGTAACACTAAAGTTAAAGATTCAGAAGGTCAAAAGTTTGCTGGGCTTCCAGCTTCCCTGGACCATACAAAAGAATTTTTCTTGAGGAGCCTTGTTAGTGGAGCTGGTATTAGGTTGTAGTTCTGAATGAACCAGCGGTTGTAACCTGTGAGACCAAGGAACCCTCTGAGGTCCTTAACCATGGTCAGGTAGGGTCACTTAGTCATGCAAAAAGAAAAAGAAATTGTGTCACTAGAAAGTTTTAAATTGGTAGGAGAGGAGTTCTTGTTTTCAATGGACATATGGTCTATTGAAAATTTTAACTTATTGATTTTAAAAATGTTATACTAGAAATGTTTTGCTTTAAGTTTATTGTTGATATATACATACATATAAAATATTTATATTTATAGATGTGAACAGATTTTGGGTTTCGGTTGGATTGGGGTGCTCAATGTCTCAACCCTAACCTGACCCTAAATTAAGTTAGTTTCATATTTTTCAACCCTAACTCGAATTCAAATTTCAACCAGAACCAACACAACTTTTTTGAGTTGGGTTTGGGATAACATGATCCTAGTTGCACCTCTACTATAACTTGAAGTTACTGCTGTTAGCAAAACTGTTTTAGGATGGAAAATAACCCAGAAATAAAAGAAGAAGAGAGAAGAGGGAAGAAGAGGGAAGAAGAAATGCCTTGATGCCTATAACAGTACAAGAAAACATGAAGAAAGCAAAAAAAAACAACAAGATAACTGAATATATGGGACCACAAGTAAACATTATCAGGTCTGGCCCACTATATCGCTATACTCCCCCTGAAGTTGGGAATAGATGTTGATCATTCCCAACTTGTGCAAATTTGATTCCAATTTGACTTTGGTGAAGAGATCGGGAAGCTGCATATTAGAGGCAACATATGGCAAGCAGACATCTTGAGAAGCAACTTTCTCTCGGATGAAGTGGCAGTCAACCTCAATATGTTTAGTTCTGTCATGCTGGATTGGGTTGTGAGCAATATCAATGGCAGCTTGATTTCCTCAAGAAGAAATCTCAGCCATAACACTGCAGCCACAACATGAGTGATGGACCTATACTCTGCCTCAACACTTGAACGAGCAACAACATATTATTTTCTGCTACGCCAACACATTGACCCAATCAACATCAATATACACCTCAATTTTCATATGATCATTGTTCTTAAAGAGTATGCCATGACATGGACATCTTTTCAAGCAAGGATTCTTTCCACAACCAATAGATGAGTGGTTCTAGTAGAATGCATGTATTAGTTGACAACACTAATAGTACAAGAGATGTCAGGACGGGTAAGACATAGATAAAGGAGCTTTCCTACCAGCCGATGATTCAATTCAATGGGTGTGTCTACTGGTTTAACTCCTAGTTTCCTACTATCCTCAAGGAGATCAATGACATATTTCCACAACCAATAGATGAGTGGTTCTAGTAGAATGCATGTATTAGCTGACAACACTAACAGTATAAGAGATGTCAGGATGGGCAAGACATAGATAAAGGAGCTTTCCTACCAGCCGTTGATTCAATTCAATGGGTGTGTCTACTGGTTTAACTCCTAGTCTCCTAGTATCCTCAAGGAGATCAATGACATATTTCCTTTGTAAAATGAAGATATCATGTCTAGATTGGGCCACTTCAATTCCCAAGATATATCGTAGGTCACCAAGGTCTTTCAATTCAAATTCCTTATTAAACAATTGTTTGAGAGAATCAATCTCACCAGCATTACTATCGGTCACAACAATGTCATCAACATACACTGCAAAAAGGGTAAGGGAAGCATCACTTCTCTTAATGAAGAGAGTATGGCTGGAGTGGTCCTATACATAACCAAATCAGGCTCTTAGAGTGAGCCAATCTAAATCTGTCAAATCAAGCTCTTGGAGATTGTTTTAAACCATATAAAGCCTTTTGCAATTTGCAAACTTTCTTCCCTACAGCTTCATCATAGAAACTAGGAGGTAACTCCATATAGATCTCCTCCTGCAAATCACCATTAAGGAAAGCATTCATGACATCCAGTTGGAACAGAGGCCATGAAAAATTTGCTACAAGGGATAATAGAACCCTAATGCAATTCATCTTGGGTACAAGTGCAAAGGTTTCTAGGTAGTCAATGCCACAAGTCTAAGTATACCCGTTTGCAACTAGTCGGGTTTTATACCTATCAACTGAACCATTTGCGTTATGCTTCACAGTGAATACCCATCTACACCCAATTGGTTTATTCCCTTCTAGCTTGTCTATTAGCTCCCAAGTCTTATTCCTAATGAGGGCATTTATCTCTTCCTCCACTGCATTGTTCTACTAGGTACCACAAGAACTTCTTGGACAGATCTAGGAATAGATACAACAGAGGTAGTTGCCAAGTAGGACCTATAGGATGGTGAAAGATAACCATAGGTGATAAACTGAGATAGTGAGATATGCAATGGGCAGTAAATGAAGTGCACCAACACTTCCCTTTGCAGACTGCAATGGGATGATCAAGATCATTTGGAGGAGGTAAGGAATCAAAAGTTTGAGTGATGTATCAACAGGCAAGGTGGAAGTACTTGAATCTGGAACTGCAAAAGTCTTAGGAACTTGCCTGGACTACTTATGAGCACCAAAATCAACTTGCCTCCACCTTTTGTGAAAGACCCTCAACTCCTTACACCTCTGACAAGCACCCTCATTACACAACTCTCCTTCAAGAATAGGAATATGCAGAGAAACTTAAAGACTAGGAACATCCCTCTCACTACTCTCCCCCGATAAGAAACACCTGGGTAATAAGGTACATTCTCAAAGAAAGTAACTTCCATGGACACAAATTGAGCCAAAACGAGGATCATAGCAGCAATATCCCTTTTGATTTTATGCATAACCAAGGAATATACATTTAGGAATATACATTTATTAGCCTTAGGATCAAACTTAGAACAGTGAGGTCCCAAATTTTGAACAAAACAAGCACACCCAAAAAGTTTAAGAGGGATGGTATACAAATCTTTCTTAGGATGCAATAATGTAAAAGGAGCTTTCATATCCAAAACACGGGAAGGGACTCAGTTGATGAGATACACAGCAGTATGAATACCATCCCGCCAAAAAGCGAATGGGAACATTAGAATTCAGCATAAAGCTTTTTGCAACTTCTAGGATATGTCTATTTTTTCTCTTAGCCACCCCATTTTGTTGAGGTGTATGAGGACATGTACTCTGGTGAACAACCCCATACTCAAGAAAATATGAGTTTAGGTGTTTAGTGAAGTACTCTTTGGCATTACCGGATCTGAAAATTTTTATTCTAACTTCGAATTGAGCGAGAACCATTTGATGAAAAGCACAAGTTAAAGTGAGAGTCTCATCTCAAGAATGCATAAGATAAACCCATGAGAAATGGAAATAATCATCAACAAACAATAAGAAATACTTATATCCCCCCATAGCAAGAATATGATATGGCCCCCACACATTAGTGTGCACAGTTTCAAAAGGAACATTACTTCTTTTATGACTTAAAAAACAGAGTGATCTACAATGTTTTGCAAGCTCACAACTCTCACATTGCATAATAGACATTTGAATTGGCTTAAATAATGCAGGAAGGATGCTTTTCAAAAACCAAAAAGACAAATGATCCAAATGATTTTACCAAAGAATAACCTGACTCACAAACTTAGAAACAAAAGACTTCGCAACTCTTTTTATCACTTCGAAGTGGGTGTTCATGTAGGTAGATTCCATTCATCTCATGGACAGTCATATGGTCTAATGCAACTCTGATATTTCCTTTTCTAGAAATAGGAACAAGAGAGCCATCAGTTATAGATACTTTATCTTTGCTTGAAGACAAATTATATGAAGTGAATAATGAAGACAAGCTAGTCATATGGTCTAATGCAATGGAGGCTATAATTCAAGTAGCATGAAAAACAGTGGCTCTTGTACTTGAGTGGGCAAGAGCTAAAGTAGAGGAAGGAGGAGCAGTGGTGGTAGTGGTAGGCCGGGATGATCCTATAAATCTAGCTTCATTCTCCAACTGTGTCAAAACTGCCCTGATTGCATCTAAGGCCTCCAAATAAGTAGATCGAGGTTTAAGAAGGGAAGAACCATTTGATGTAATAACTGCATTTGCATTTTCCTTCTTATTCATGAATCTTTCTAGTATAAGGTTGGTGAAGCTTCCAACAAGTGTCTTTTGTGTGCCTATTGCCTAGGTTTCTTGCAGTACTCACAAAACACCCCCTTTTTTCCTTCATTCTTCATCTCTTTCTCCCAGTCACCACCATGCTTCTGTCTTGCAGCTGCTAATGTTGCCTCCCTTTGATAATTTTGCAACATAACCTTCCTCCTACTTTCTTCACTATGCAAAAGGGAGTAGGCTTGGGTCAAGGTAACAGTTTCCCTAGTGAGAAGTTGCTGTCTAACAATGTCAAAATCAGAATTCAAACCCTCAAGAAACTCAAAAACTCTGTTTCTTTCAACCAACTTGTTCTAAGTTGCTGCTTCCTATTGCTTTCCTACTCAATTGTTCAAGGTGATCTATCTCATGCCATAATGATTTCAGAGTAGAGAAATAAACCAATACAGGTTTCTCCCCCTGCTTCAGATTGTTCAAGTCACTTTTCAACTCATAATCCCTAGCCACGTCAAGTCGCTGTAAGTCTCTTTCATATTTTCCCAAATATCCTTGGTTGTCTTTGCCCAAAGGTAATTTTTGCTAATATGGGGCTGCATTGAGTAGTACATCCATGTCATCACAAGATAATTCTCTTGAACCCATTTTGCATAAGTAGTGTCTTCCTTGGCTGGTTTCTTAGTGTCTCCAGTTATAATCTAACTTCCCCTTCCTCCAATGGCCATCGTGGTAGATTGAGCCCAATGCAAGTAGTTTGAACCATCAAATTTGATTGTGGTGATCTGAAAAGGGTTGTTATCACTTATAAGTCATACTAACAGCGCCTCTAGCACCTTCTCCAGCAGATTTCTATTCACTCCCAAATAACTCCATGCTGGACTCAACACAGAGAAGAAAAAGAACATAGTCGGCTCCTCTTTTGAATACAAAAAATCCCCCAAAACTGAGAATAGGGACAACAATCCAATAGATTTATTGTTTTAAGAGAAAAACCCTAGTAACAGTCTTGGAGAAAGATGAAAAAGAGCAGCTGCTCCTCACAGAACCCTATCTCCTGTTACAAGTCTTCAGGAAAGTTGAATAACCACCCAGAAATTGTCTGGGTGGCACCTTCAATCTGAGATTTAAGCCCTAAACTCACTTGAACTTAAGTTCTCTGATTCTTCCTAACTGCTGGGCAATCTCCAAGAACAGAATTGTCTTAGGCAAGCTTTGAACTCCACCAATCTCCAAGAATCAGGCCACAAAGAGAGATAAATTTCCAGTCCTAAGAAAATCTCATGCAGCCGGCTAGGAAGAACTTACATGAGATTCACGAATGACGAGCAGAGCTAAGCCTGCTCTGATACCAACTTGAAGTTACTGCTGTTAGCAGAACTGTTTTAGGATGAAAAATAACCCACAAATAAAAGAAGACGAAAAAGAGAAAAGAATAGAAGAGATATGGGGGCAGAATGTTATGTTGCTGCCATCCTAAGCAGTATTTTTTTTTGTGTTTAACATAACATAAAGTGAAAAGACAGAAATTCCCTGCTGCCTATAACAGTACAAGAAAACGAAAAGAAAGCAAAAATAAGCAACAAGATAACTGAATATATAGGACCACAAGTAAACATATCAGGTCTGATCCACTGTATCACTACACTATATTACCATTATAGCATACTTTTCTCTTACTTACATGTGTGCAATTACAATCTTACATTCAACAACTTGGATGGTTTGTCTTGTGCAGTTAGGTCATGGTGATTTCTCTGCTGCAAATACAAAAGTTCTGCGAATGGTAAACACCTTGGCAGTTGATAATGAGGCAAAGCATACTATAGAGGCATTACGAACTGAATTGCAGAAAACTAAAGAGAAATTGCAAGCTGTTGAAGAATTGAAAGGCCAGTCAGGTATGCACGAACCCTTCTTGTCTAATAGCAAAGAATTATGACACGTATTCTCCTTTTTGGCCATGCTTTGATGAATCTTATGGCACTTTTATCTGTTTATTGTTGTGAGCTTTCATTTATTTTCTTTTTGGAAATTCTTTTGAGTGAATGTTATTTACTTGAATATCTTGGGTTGCAAGTTGCAACTTGGGCCAGGCTAGCCTGAACCTAACTTGAAAATATCAGGCTGGGTTGAAGGTTGGTTTTGGTTTGGATTGAAAATTATGAACCTGACTTAATTCAGGTTAGTTTAGGGTTGATAATTAGTTTGCTAAAAATGTTGCATTGAATGCAGCTTTTCTTTAGAGGACCAAGCATATAGAAGTAGGCTTCCACTTTGTTAGAGAAAATGTACTTGGTGTTAAACCTGCCTGTTCTGTGAATTCTATGGATTAGTTGACTGATTTTTATACTCAAGGATTAAGTTGGGAAAGAGTAAACTATATTGATTGATTAATGAAAGTTATCTCTTTTGGACAAGTTGGGGTATATGGAGTATGCCCCCCAACTAGGGGAATTTATGTCATTTTATCTGTAATTGTGTTTAAATTGTGCTTTAATTTCTAATCCCCACAATTATCATGGATTGAAGTATCATTGTAATTTATGATTAGAATCCTACAAAGTTCAGCCTTTTTAACTCACCATTGAGGCCAGTTGGACAGTTTGACCTGTGACCCACTCATGATTCCAATGTGCTAACTTATAGATTGGAAATACTTTGAAAACAGTTGTCTTAGTTAGTGATCAATTGATTTGGGTGGTTGAAACATTGGTCTGCATGACCCTCTTAGGGTCTTACATGTAATAGTAAATATTTTACCTTATGATATTTGATTCCTTTTGGGATGGGGGTCGATCATATGTTACTCCACTTATATTGAAGTCTTTCTTTTCTTCTTCCTCTTTTGTAAATTAAACAAATTAATAATTTTTGCAGCAGTAAATAAAAGTGCAGATTTTATTAGTTCAAACTAAAAAAATTATTAGTTTTGTTCTTTCAACTACATGTAGCAAAAATGTAGAGAAGCTTGAATTCTTCTGTAGATATGAGACTAACTTAAATAAGGAGCTACTATAAAGACTTTATGATGTGGGTCCCATTTTTTTATCAAATAGGTTGTTGTTTGCAAATTAAACTTGATTTAATTTTTTTAAAATATATAAGAAACCAAAATCAAATTTATCATATAAGGATAAGTTGTGAATCTCAAATGATATAATAAATGGTGTGTGCCCATTCTTCTAGATAAAATATGGTCTCTTAAGTCAAATAAAAATCTATCAAAATACCAAATAAAAAACCTAACCTAAAATTTTAATATAAATGATTTAAAAAATTGAAATAGCTTAGATTAGTGGCTTTATACTTAGTACAAGGGGTCATTCCTAGTTGTAATATTGTTTTTGTTTATTGCAAACTTGTCAAATAATTAAAAATAGCTATGCTAAATATCAAAATCATAGTTTTCGGAGTGAAGGTAAGGTTAGGCAACAATGGGCACCTTGTCACCTAGTTGTCTAGGTAGGCACCTAGGTGTCTCCTAGGTTTTTTTTTCTTATGTTTTGTAAATAAAAACCTTGAATTCTAGGGTAATTCTCTAGGTTCTATGGTAACCAGTAACCATCTTTCATTAGTAATTATCAATAATCTTCATCAAAAATATAAATTTCATATTATGACATAGAATCAAGTCATCAACATATATTCAGGCTAAGCACCTGAATCACCCCAAAGTGGTGACTTGTGTCCCTTTTTCTATCCCCCAAGTGTTTGAATTTAGTTACAATTAAGATCAATCTTAGAAAATGTGGAGAGATTGGGCCAAATGGGCCCTAGCCCAATTCTATCTTATTGATTAGTTCTTCTTGTTATTTGTTCTTAATGGGCCTTAGTTCTCTTTAGGTTTTCTAAGTATGCTGATGTGGCGGACACCTACTTAACGGAAAACTTGTAATTTATGTAATCTTAATAAGATTAATAAAAGATTAGAGAGAAGAAAGTGGAGATTATTGAACTCCTTTTTTCTCCCTTCTTCTCCATTCTCTATTCTTCTTCTCGTTGGCTTCTTCTCAAAATATTCCTTTGCATTATCAGACCAGAATATTTTGATCCGAGTATTAAATTGGGTAAGAATAAGTTATTGAATTTTTTGAAAATTTCATAAGGTAAATCCAGGTGTAATGACAAAAATCATCAATAAAAAGGATGAATACTTGTAACCCCCATAGCAGATAAATGATATGGCCCCCACACATCAAAGTGCACAATATGGAATGGAGAAACTGATCTTTTATTACTCACCGAAAAGGTTTGTCTATAATGCTTTGCAAGTTCATATGACTCACAATGAAGACTCGATAGGGATATTCCCTTAAACGTTTCTGGAAACAAATGACTCAATGCTGAAAAAGAAAAATGATCAGATAGATTCCAAAGCTACTCCAGTAAGTAGTCTAGGATTCAATCAGAGATGTCTAGCAAATATATTCCATTCGCCTCATGGCCACTCCCAATCGTCCTCTGAGTTTTCAGGTCCTGAAAAACACAATGAGTAGGAAAGAAGGTTACACTGCAATTCATTATTTAGTTAAGCTACTAACAGATGAAAGGTCAGTGTTATGTTTGGAAACATGAAGGATAGAAGACAAAACAAGGGAGTCAGAGGCTATAATATCTTTTGCCAGAGATGGGAGCAAGAAACCCATCGGCAAGGGAAATCTTCTCTCTACCAGAGAGGAGCTGGTATGAACAAAAAAAGTTAGATATTTTGGTCATATGATCTGATGCACCGGAATCTATAATCCAAGGAATTCTACGATTACCTAAGACTGTAGCATGATTTGTAGAAGCACAAATGCCTACATGGGAAAATGTAGATGTAGAGGTGTTGCATGAGGAGGAAGCTACAACAGTAGTCTCCAAGTGATTAGCGTCCCATATCTTTCAAATTCTGCCTTCAAGGCTGCTAGCTACTCCACACCAGATTTTTCAACACTTTCTCTATTTCCACCTTTAGATGCTATAGCAACATTTGCATTCTTGGGCTTTCCAGATTGACCACCTTTCTTAAAGTTGTTGTTTCTTGCAATATTCGCATATCACCTCTTTCTTCTCAGTTGGCCCCTTTGTTAAGAGGAGAGATTCCTTAGTGACCCTTCTGATTGTCTATGTTGATGATATTGTGATTATTGGTAATGATACTCGGGAAGTTACTCATCTCAAAAGATTTCTTAACACTGAGTTTGAGATTAAAGACTTGGGTGAACTCAAATATTTCTTGGGAATCAAAGTTGCTAGGTCTAAGGATGGTATCCATAGTTTTCAAGGCGCCAAGGCGAGGTTGGGTGTCAGAGGGGCATCTTGTCACCTAGTCGACTAGGCGGGCACCTAGGCATCGCCTAGTCACCTAGTTCCCTAGGTACCATAGCCATATTTCCTTGATAATTATTCATAATTTTCATAAGAAAAGTATAGAGTTCATGTTAAAGTATAGAAAATCAACATATTCATGAAAAGATAAAAAAGGAGAAGAAAATTCAAAAAATATAGGGGCTGAACCTTTATTTTTGTTATAGGAAAAGAAGAAAAGAAAAATAATGAAAAGAAATTAGTATATAAACACACAAAATGAATATTTTAGTTTAATAGTGCCTATTTTATAATTATAATGTCAAAAAATAAAGAATAAAAAAGTATTTTACAATACATAGTACAAAACTACTTGGTGATTAGGCGAGGCGAGCCTCAAAGGGTGCCTTGTCATTGTCACCTAGGCGTCGCCTTGACAACTATGATGGCATCTTCATTTCTCAACCTAAGTATGTTCTTGATCTTCTTGCAGAGATTGGCAAACTGCGTGCTCGACCAACTTCCACTCCTATAGACCTAAATCATAAGTTGTCAGCTTACAGCTACTGGTGGTGAATTGTTGATTGATCGGGGAGTGTTCTAGAGACTAGTTCAGAAGTTTTATATCTTTGCATGACTAAACCAGATATTTCCTATGCAGTTAGTGTAATTAGTCAGTTCATGCATTCTCTAAAGATACACATTTAGCAGTTGCTAAGAGGGTTCTGTGTAATCTAAAAGGGACTCCAGGGAAAGATATCTTGTTTGCTATGCATGGACACATGAAGTTGGAAGCATACACTGATGCTAACTGTGCTAGATGTTTTGATGATAGGACATCCACTTCAGGTTACTTTGCTATGGTGGCAGGGAACATTGTATCATGGATGAGTAAGAAGTAGTCTGTAGTGGCTAGATCCTCGGCTGAAGCAGAGCACAGGGCAATGGCACATGGAGTTTCAAAACTTTTGTAGTTGAGATTACTTTTAGAAGAATTGGGTATAGATCGGGAGAAGCCAATGATGTTATTATCGTGACAACCAGGCCGCTATCAACATTGCACATAATCCTGTTCAGCATGTTAGAACTAAACACATAGAAGTTGACATACAGTTTATATGGAGAGAGTTGCTTCAGGAGAAGTCTGTCTGCCATTTATTGCTTCTAAAGAATAGTTGGTTGATGTTTCGACAAAAGGTGTTCCTAAAGGAAAGCCGGTTCACTATATAAGCAAATTGGGCATGATTGATATCTATGCTCAGGTTGAGGGGGAGTATAGAGAGACTGGGCCAAGTGGGCCCTAGCCCATTTCTATCTTATTGATTAGTTCCTCTTGTTATTTGTTCTTAATGGGCCTTCAATTCTCTTTATGTTTTCTAAGTATGTTGTCATGCTAATAAGGTGGATGCCCACTTAAGGGCAGATTTGTAATTTATGTAATCTTAGTAAGATTAATAAAAGATTAGAGAGGAGAAAGAGGAGATTATCGAACTCCTTTTTTCTCCCTTCTCCCTTCTCTATTCTTCTTTCTTCTTTTCTTCCTCTTCTGCTATGATTTGAAATATTTGTACTATTTTTTATTGGTTTGAATCACATTTGAAAATTAACTTATTCATGAGAAGAAAATTCGGAAAATATAGGGTTGTGAACGTCGGAAATCGGTTCTTCACTTCATGGCCGAGTAGATGGAGTTGCTACCTATGAAAATAAATAGTTGGGAGTGATGGGCCTCTCGGGTCTGTAAAAAAAGCTCAAATTAATAGTGACTCCTTGTTCTTCAGCCAGGACTAGGCCAATCAAGGTAAGTTGAGAGAGAGAGAAAGGGTAGGGATTAGGCACTCCTATCTCTATTCAATGTGAATGTCAGTTTCTGTTTTTTTTTTTTCCTTTTAAACAATGAAAATTTTGGGGTTAGATTGAGAACCTACATTTCTTGACAGCTTGAAGATGGATGATGACTGTAAACCCCATAAAGTTTGAATAAGGCTTGGATGATGATGATATGAATAGACAAGGAAATATGCAAATTAAATACATAAATCATTCTAATTTGTAAAGAAGGTTTTAACCAGGAAACGAAGTAAAAAAAAAAAGAATCCAATTTCTAGAACATGGTATTCATGTTAGAAAGAATCTATGTAATAAAAATGAAAATATGTCAATTGTCTATAAAAAGAACTAAATTGTACTTGCATAAAAATTATAGTAAATATATTTACATATATAGATATGTATGTGTATGTGTTTTGTGCATTGTATTCATACATACATAAAAACTAAAAAATTATATGTATACTGTAGGCTTACACCTGACCTTTTGAACACCCAGCCACCTTGCCTTCACATTTAGCCTTGACCCTCACAAAGCCCTACAAAAGCAATACTTGTACTAATGACAAATATAGATGATAAAAAATAGCATAACTTTCTCAATATTCATCTGTTCTTTGTGAGACAAGTTTTGGTGTTTCTAAAAAAGTATAGGAACTATACCATTGTAGTCATAATCCCCAAAAATCTCAATAGGTCATGGTAGATCAGGAATCCCAGAACTGCAATTTTCACAATGTTGTTGAAAGATCTGGAAAAAAACAAATAACTTCTAATCACTTGAAAACCTGCATTGAAATTCTTCTAAAAGCAATGCCCTATCAAGGGATATAGAATGAAATAATGAGAAAAGATGGATGTTTTCAATCAGAGAACCTTGCTCTGGTACCAAGTTGAGTTGCTTGGTTGGTTTTGGACAAGATATAAAATGAAATAATGAGAAAAGATAGATGAAGAGAGAAACTAGAAGACGAAGTAGAGAAAATAAGAGACGGCATGAAAATCTTCTCTTCTCATGCCTCAGCATTAGTATTAATAGTAATAGAAAATAGAGTGCTTGTGTTTTGACCAATGAACTCCTGATAATGGTAATAAAGTACTTTTGAAATATGTTGTAGTTTCTAGAAAAATGCTTAATGCAAATATTTGGACATGGTTAATTTATTATTTACAAATAGGAAATATTCTTAATTTTATAGTTCTGCATATGATTAGCAGATGCTGGAAAATTAATTGACTCAGATATATCTGAAAAGCTTACACAGCTTAAAGGGCAAATTGCGACACTTGAGAAAAGAGAAGAAAGGTTAGTGGTCAGCAGACTTTTAGAACTGTGGGCATTGCACTTTTAGTATACTGTCTCTTTGTACTGAGGTTCAAATCTGCACTTGAAACAGATACAAAGCTGTTTTTGCGGAGAAAATCTCAGTTTTCCGAAGGGCTTGTTGCTTACTTTTTGGTTACAAGGTATAATCTAAATCTCAATTACTATTACTACTACTACTACCACCGCCACCACCACAATAAGAAGTCTGCTTTATTCATTTTTCCATTTCAATTTGACGATAATAACTCTCAAATCTGTTCACAATCTTTGTTAGATTGTAATGGATGATCAACTGCGCCCTAATGGAATTCCAGTAACACGGTTTACTCTCCAATCTATTTATGCTCTCAGTGATGATGAGAAACTTGAATTTGATTATGAATCAGGAAACACAAACATTTTGGTAAGATGCTCTTGTTGATGCTCTTGTTGCTGAACTCTGGTAGCTCTTGTTGCTGAACTCATGTGCTGACTTTACTTTTCATTTATATAGGCTAGTGATTATGCTTCCCAGCCTGAGATATCTCAACAGGTATGAAGTATTTTTATTTGTGGAAAATGTTGTTATCTCTATGTGCAACCAAACACCAATTTCACTAGATTGTGGTTGGACCAGTCTGGTGAAGTAGGTGAGATCAATCAATAAGAATAACAAATAGAATGAACAAATAAATACTTGAAATGATGATGAATATTAACAGAATCTTGTGGGATTAAAAGTTGAAACAAAAAATAGGATGAAGCAATCTGGGTATCATCCAGGCAGTTGTGCTTTTAAGGCTCGGTCACCATGGCAACCAACATAAGTACTTCCTATGTAATGCAGAATAGGTTATTATGTGAGATTTTATTGGTTGAGTGGTTAACATAATATGGTGAAGTATATGCTGTAAAATTGATGTTTGATGGTGAAATTTGAAGTGCTTATTATCATATATAATTTCCTAACATGAAAATAAAAAGGCTAAATCCAGAAGTTAATAAAAGGTTGGGTTTGGATTGGATCAAGTTGCCCAAGGAATCAACTCTAACCCAATGATAATCTCTTTCAGTTACTGTTCTCTGGCGATGACTTGTCTGAGACTGGCTCTGGCAATTAGTTTAGACCAGATGAGTCCTGAAAAAAGTCAAAATGAGCCAAGAGAAAGCCTCTGGGCCTGCCCTCGTTTAGATGTGAGGGACAATGTTTTGATCAAGGAAGCTATATGCCAAAGAACTTGGCCGGAAGAGCGGAAATCCAATTTTAAGAAGGGTGGGAACATTTTGAATACATCAGTTGGAGCTAAGGGCATACACACTATCCAACAGAACCAATGTTTAAAATGTCGATGGAAATGTCGCTTACCAAAATATAGGACATATGTCGGAAATGTCGAGGGGAAATATTGTAAAAATTAGAGACATTGTTGAAATATTAATAAATATGTGAAAATATGCAATGATATTTTGTAAAATAAGCATTAATACATATTTCTAGACGATTATCTTATTCCCAACCATTATATAAATCTAAGAAACTAAGATCAATAACAAATTAGTAAATGACGATTTACTAATTTATTATGCATTTTGATCTTTTTACAAGGTTATCTTATATTTTCTTTTCTTATTTTTAATTCTGATTTATTATAAGTTCTAATATATTTATTTCACACTAGAAAATAGAAATACATTTATTCTGATTTTTATAATACATTATGTTTTATTATAAATTTAATAAACTGATTCTCCTTTTTGAAGTATTAAGATTATGATAAATTCTGGTTTCTTATAAAACTTAATGAATTTATTATGATTTTTAAAACTAAACTTATAATAAATTATGATTTAGTATAAATTTAATAAATTCATTCTGATTTTTAATAAATATTTTAAAAAAATACTAACTAGTTAATATTTTATTACTTGAAAAAATATTTTATGTTTTATATTATAAAGTAATTAATTTATTCTTTTGTTTTTATATTTTGTTAATTCTTTTTTATAACTATTTTATTTGAAATATTAAATAGAAATTATTAATGGAATAATTTATATTAATATACTGTATTATAATAATATAATATACTATATTATTAATGTACATTAGTCGACATAATAGGAAAAACTGTTTTTTTTTTTTGTTATTTGGACCAATTTGGTTGACATTTCCGAAATATAGGAAATGTCGACCGAAATAATGTAATTTTTATATTACCATCCATTTTCATGTCGGTGAGCCTCAACATTGACATATGTCAGGCAACATTAACGGCATTTCACAACATTTTAAACCATAAACAGAACAAAGCCACCATTAGGGATGGATCAGTCCCTACGGGAATTGATTGACAATTTGTTTGGGACTTGGGCTTTAAACTGTCTCTCTAAATTCCTGGTCTTGTTATTGGACTGTCTTCTTACTTGAGGAGGAAAAATAGATATAAGACCATTTTGGCATTTCTTTTGCAGATAGAGATATTTATACGGAAGATGAATTCCATTCCAGCCTTTACAGCCAACTTAACTATAGAGTCTTTCAACAGGCGGACACTTTCTTGAAGTCTGAGTATTAGCTGGCTGGCCAATGTAAGAGACTCCTTGCAATAATTTCCCTTCTGTCACCACCCTGAATATATGGGAAAGTAATAAATCGAAATGTACATGTTTTCATTGGTCTTGCTTCGTTACCTATGATGGCACCTTTTCTAATGCCTGCTGTTGACTAATGTCTGCAAAGTTTTAGACATTTTAAATTGAAGCCTGAATGTTTGTTATTCTCAGCGTGTAATTATGATAGTTGATGGTAGGACAAGGTATTGGTGTTGATTTAATGAACTTGTCCCACTGGGCACCATAGATAACTTTATAGGGATTTATTGGTGTTAGCATTTATGATATCCAAGGTAGTGTTTGAATTAATTATCAAAAAAAAGGGTAGTGTTTGAACTAGGAAAGCAGAACGGTTGTAGTGTCAAACATTGCTTTCTTTAAACTTGTGCTTTGCTCATTAAATAGCGTGGTAAAAGAGAGGATACATCGTTTCAGTCCAACAGAATCAGCTAAAAAAATGCAAGCCCGCATGTTTTGCAATTTGATGGGCCACAGAATTAAAAGATCTTGAAACACAGTAAAAAATGCACTCGTCCAAACGAGAAGACAGATCTGACATCCGAAACTGTTCCATCAACGGCAGCAAACTTCCAGCGATAGGATTCGAAAATGTTTCTTGCTAGCTGCAATCTTCGATGCGACAATACAATCCTGTTTTCAGCGTCCATGGCTGAAACACAGGTCTTTTTTATTGGTTGCTGGCAACTGGTTACCAGAATGTTCCCTGATAGCACATGCCAAAGTAGCTTAATGAGAAGGGTGATAGTAAATTTGTAAGCCACATCACAATTACATTTAACCCACCCAAGGGGAGGCAGCTTTCGGGCACAAAGCAGCTAGCTACCCAGAAGATGCTTGTTGAGACAGGAGATTGTGGAAACTGCTAAAGAAGTCTCAGTCAGGTTTTTGCTCATCAAATCTGCTGGGTTACTACCAATTGCATTGAGATGCCAATCATATCTTTCCTTCCAAATTCCCCAACACAGGATGAAATGGAGAGCGATCCATCTTAGCTGGTCCTCACTGGACCCACTAGCAGCAGCAAACCAACTCTCCACCCAATCATCATAAGTACTGAAACTACAGATCCCTAGATCTAGGTGCCATTTGGTACGTCTTTCTTGAAAGATCTTTTGGAAGATTTGATAGCCAAAAGTAGTGGGTTTTATATAAAGATATTGGCAACGAAAAAAGGCAAGTTTCATTTCTAGCTTCTCAAAATAAACTTGAAGTGAGCTTTTCGCGTCTTTTTGGCAGTCTTTAGATGGCTAGATCTCCCCCCAACCAAATGGGGAAAGACGAAAACGTGGGTTGTTGGGCTTCTAAATTGTTAACAACTCATGTGGAAAGACACACCAAATGAGGCCCTAATGTTTAGGATTGTAAGCCAAGCTGCTTGAGCAAAACCACATTCCATAAGCATATGAATAATTGATTCACTAGCAACATTACAAATTAGGCATGAATCATCAGAAGTAATACCTTTCTCCAAGTCTTTGCATAACTACAATCACTTGGTAACTTTTCTAGAGAAATTTTTTAATTTTCGGGGGATCTTTTGTATACTCGATGAGAAGCTACGATTACCAGTGAATTTGCATTGGCACCCTCTAGAGCGTGCCTCACAGCACATCCCAACTGTGTATTGGGAACATCTCCCCATGATAGGTATGGTAGATGTTCCCAATGCACATTGAGATGTGCATGTAGGGTGCGCTTTGTGGGGCACCAATCTGAACTCATTACTAGTATTCAGATCAGATGAGCAGCAATCAAAAAATTCATCATTTTTAGAGAAATCCCAAGAGGAATTAACTTCAATAGGGGAGAACAAGGATCTTATCAAACTAGCATTCCAGTGCTTTGGAGGACTTGAAATGAGCTCAATGACTTTAGACAAAACATAGTTAGGATGCATAGCATATTGAATTTTAAAACCAAAGAAGACCAGGAATCCATTGGTCCTCCCAAATATTGATCAAACTTCCATTCGCTGAAGGATTCATTTAGTAAGCAGATTTTGACCTTCAATAATACTATTCCAAGCCCAGAAAGAATAGTGATGGCAATTGGGCAAATTTGGGGAGGGTTTTGTAAATTTTAGACCCTACTCGACTTCCTAAGCTTCCAACCGGATACTCTAGGAAAGATTAGATCCTTTCTAAGCCTGTGGAAGTTGAGCATCGGGGTAATACTTGCCTTTTATGGATGCTTCATGCCCAAAATGAATTCTTATTATCGATAAGCTTTCATGCAGTTTTAGGTAGAGAAGAGTTAGGTTTAAACATTCAAGTTTTCAAAAACCAAGACCTCCAACATTCTTACTCTTACGGAGATTGGCCCAATTGATCCATCTAATTTCCTTCTCTTTTCTATCCTCCAAAAAAGCAACTTACTCATGACATAGGTAGGGGTGGATGTTACTAAATGATTTAATCATTACTTATCCGCTTGCTTGGTTTAGCAAGGCTTTCTTCCACCCACTCATTCTAGAAAAAGCTTTATTCACCACTTCAAATAGAACTACTTTTTTCTTTCCAAAATTGGTTGGAAATCCCAAATACTGAAGAGGGTGTTTAGCCTCTTTCATCCTTAGCATTCTACTAAGAATCACTCTAAATCTCCTGGGGGTATTCCTCTCACTCCTCTATTTTGTATGAATGTTCTCTCTTCACTAATGAGTAAGTTAGTTCATGAAGGGAGGTTGTCGGGAATTAAAATTGCAAGAGGGTGCCCTACTGTCTCTCATATGATATCCACTGACGATTTAATTATTTTTGGCAAAGCATCCTTGGGGTAATTGGAAACAGTGAATGAAAGAGTCTCTCCAACACTTTGGTGAAAGTTCAGGTCAAGAGGTAAATTACTCTAAGTTACATGTGAAGTTCATTGCTAGGAAGGAAAAGTATTTTGGAGCTCCTCTGTTCTTGGATAGAACAAAAAGGAAGCATTTAGTGGTGTTCTTTAGCGGGTGTGTGATCGTCTTACTGGTGGAAGGCCAATACATTGTCATTTGCTGGCTGCCTTGCTCTTATTAAACATGTTGTGGCTGTGGTTCCATCCTATAATATGTCTACCTTGTCCCTTAGTGTGTGTGTGTGAATATATGGAGCAGTCAATGAGACGGTTTCTTTCGTGTAAGGGTGTAGGTGAGGGATGTCACCCTCCAATTGGTTGGATCACAATCTGTCTTCCAAATATTGTAGGAGGTCTTTGTGTGAGAAGAATGAAATACATAAATGATTCACTTCTTGCAAAATTTATTCGGTGGAGAATCCTTACATAACCTATACCTACTTGGGAAATTATTCCTAAGGAAAAACATTTTTCATATATAATGAGATATTTCATGGGGACCACTCCTAGAAAGGGTGACTGTTGGGTTTGAAAAGGAATTTGTAAGGTGAGATGTGTTGAAAAGGGGGTGTATTATTAGAAAACTTGGTTCTAGAAATACTATTTGGATTTGGGAGGATCCTTAGGTACCCCAGATTAGGGGTGCTCACGGTTCAGTTAATCGAACTGTGAGGCTTTTTTTTGGACTGAACCGGTATTATTGGTTTTTGAAAAACCGGTAATCAAAATTTAACTAAACCAGTCGATTAACTGGTTGATCAGTTTGGTTAACCGTCAGTTCGGTTCGTTGGTTTTTCGGTTTTTTAATTTGTATAATATATATTATAAAAATATATACAAATATATAATAAAAAATTATAAATATATATAAAATATTATATTTTAATTAATAAATAATATATCATATATTATAAATATATATTTATATATAATACATATTTATTAATTGAACCGATCAATTCAAATATAAAATATATAGAAATATATGTATTCCTGTCGGTCTGGTTAACCGTCGGTTTTCTATATTAGTTAACCGAAATCGAACCGATACCTTTGGTTTTTTAAAAACACTGAACCGATCAATTCGATTAACCGATTTTTTTGTTCGGTTTCGGTCAATTTTTTCAGTTGGTTTGATTTTTTGGTTTTTTTTGCTCACCCCTACCCCATATCCCTGACTTCTGCATTCCATTGCAAGAATATGCGACTTGTTGGACCAGAATAGATACTGGAAAATGGATGTGTTGAAGCAGTTGTTTGATCACAATACCATCAGTGCAATGAAACAAGTTCCCATGTCTTTGGTTGTGGATCCATGAGAAGAGTGGTTCCTTTTTGGTCAAATTGGCCTTTAAGTTGATTTCTCCTTCTGGTAGTGACCAAGATGTATTATTTTGGCGCAAGTTCTGGTCTTTAAGTTGCATTTGTATCTTCGAGTTCAGCTTTTTCAATGCCTTGTTGAAGAATGAGACGTGGTCCCTAGGGGTGCAGTCAAGCCCAGTCGAGCCGAACTTTGATTTAACAATATAAAGCCTGTTTAGTTGCATGGACACTAGCGAAGAATACCCCACCATTGTATACCTTCTGTTACACATTGACGATATTATCATGACTGGAATTGAGGATATTCTGTCTTTGTTCTTTAAGCCCCAAACTTTACTTCAGGCTAAAAATTTTATAGAAAACATTAGCAAATATAAAAACAGGAGAGGACTTAACCCGCCTTGCCCCAAATCCGAGAAAATTCTCTCACACCCATTCCCACCCATCCCGAAGAAGGGAAAAAAGAAAACAGTTACAAATATCTAGAGATAGATAAACCATTCAAATCTTTTTTCACCATCAGCTTTATATGGTTGGGTAGATCATTAAAAGATTGAAAGCTAGCGTTCACAGTTGTATCAATACCCAAGTTTGCTAACAGATCTGTTTCTGTCCCACTTGCTTGGTGATTTTAATAAAACTTCTAGTATCAAAGGATCTTTGGTTCATTGAATTCTTTTCTTGGGCTAGAAGCCGAAGCCTACCCCATTTCCTATGGTATCACTCTTACATAGAAACTATGTATTCTTGATCTCCTGAACAAGACTGATTTACGTGATGCAAAGCTTGTTGCCACGCCTTTACCTACAAATCAGCAGTGTGGTGGACTCTCTTCAATATGTCACATTTACGAGGCTCGACTCCGCTGAGACCGGATTCAGTCCTCACAAAATTTGTGCTCATACCTTCCTCACAACACTTATAGCCGTGCATTTGAAATATTTCCATATTTTATATTATTTTTTTATTCATGATTCATGGGAATATGTTCTTAATGCAGTGCTACGTGTTGTGAGAACGGTGTGAGTACAAATTTTGTGAAGACTGATTTCAGATTCCACGTTGCCCTTCGATATTCATGATGAAGGGCATTTTGGGGAGGAGAAAATAAAAATCTTGTCAAACAATAATGATATGACATCTGAACTAAAATACCAGGTCGTTGATAGTCTCAAGTTTGAAATAGAAAAAAAAAATATTACTTTTCAATCTTGGCAAGTCTTTTTTAGAAGATCTTTTTGTGGCTCTGATAGTTAATAGATGCATTGAGCTTTTGACATAAGATCTAGGCAGCTCGAAGACCATTTGACAGACGTACGTCTTTCCATGCATCATTTCAGGTCTTTCTGTGCGAGATTAAAATGTAAAAAATGCGAAAAGCTTTATTTGGAGTTTCCCGAAATCAGCCCAAAATGGGCTTTGCGCGTCTTTTCGGCACCGTATCTTTTGGCGGCTAGATCTTCCGCATGCCAAACAGGAATAGACCGATTTTCGGTCTTCCCGACTTGTAAGCAATCGAAAGACCGCGCCAAACGGTGCCTTAATTTTTGTATCTTTTATTTTTTTTTATTTTGTAAACTAATAAAAATGTTAAGTCAATGGTCTTAACTTCCTAAAAATTATTAATGTAAAATTAAGTCAATTTTGTAAATAATATTTTTTTCTTTTTATAACTAATCAATATGTTGTTAGCATATTATAAAGTAACTTTATAATACGTGACCTTTTCCAAATCCATGCAACTCCTTTTTGGTAATGGTCTAAACATTATATAACATGTGCCTACATACACACAAGCTAATTGCATTATGGAAAAGAGAAGGAAATTTTTGCATCATTTATAAAATTGAGGATGGTAACAATTTTTAGTCAAAAAGTCTGATTTTACATTCCCTTTTTACCCTCTATGATTTTTGTTGTTTCAGTAATTTATTTAACTATCATGATTCATCAAACTTTTTCCAACGATAAAAAATGAGAATGCAAACCATTAACATGGTTGTATCTTGAATTTATCAAAAAAAAAAAAAACATGGTTCTATCTTGATTTTACTTTTGAACTTTGCTCTCAACAATTTGTTTTCCAATGTTCTTTTTTTATCACTCAAGTATTTGATTTTATCGTAAATGGCCATGTACACTCTCCAGTGGTGACCTTGTTGCTACCTACTATTTTCATTTAACTCATTGTAACTGTCCATAAATTTTCATCAATTACACACATGACACATAAGGACTGTTAAATGGTGATTGGAGATCTCATAACTAATAATTTAACATTATTTATGTTTTTGCTGAAATTATATATCAATAAATTATTTTATAAATTCACCCTGATATTTAGAATAAAAATTAAAAATTCATGAACCTCACTTAGGGTTAACATAGTGCATGTGAAATCATCTAAAAACCAAAACTTGAAAAGAATACAAAAGACACCTCTTATTGAATTAATATTAATTTTAGTTAGATAATAAGAATCCTATTATGGGATTAATATTAATTTCTTACCCATTTATAAAAAAGAAGAAATTGATGAATGGCCCAACACCCTGATTTTATATTTCCAATCCTATCCCCTCTTAAAATGATTAAAAATAAAATTAATATTTATTAATAATTAATTAATTAATTAATTAATAATATTAATATTTCTGAAAATAAATACAAATAATTAATTTATTAATAAATTACTATTAATATTTATCAACAAATCATTATCAATAATTTCTAAAAATTTTAGTAATTGATTGTTGGTAAAAGATATTGAAATAATTACATTTCTAAAAATTATAATTATGATTTCAGATAATTATAAGTTATTGATTAATTTCATTCGAAAATGAAAGCTAGTTTGGTGTAGTTTTTAGAAATTATGGACAATTTATTGATTATTCAATAGATTACTGAAATTATTGAAAATTTATTGATTATTCAACCAATAAATAATTATTGAAAATTAATAATTGATTATTCAGAAAATTAGCATATTTCTCATTATTACATTTTCAGAAAATTATTGATTAATTTTAATTGAAAATTAGCATAATTGTGTGATTTTCATTTTAAATTATTAAAGATAAATAGTATTGGTAAAGGAAATCATTAATTTGAACCAATAATTACACAAATTATTTCTGTTATTAATATAAATTAGTATAATATTGGAAAATTTTAGAAAAGGAAATTATTAAATAACTTATATTGAAAAATAAAAGATAAATTAGTGTAATTTTGTAAATAATATATTTAAAAAAGAAAATAAATAATTTATTTTCTTTTTTAAATATATTATTTACCAAGAGCCAACATTCAATATATCCTTTTTTCTTTTTTAAAAAGGAAAACATTAATTTATTTTCTTTTTTAAAAAACCAATAATTTAGTATATATACTTTTGGAAATTTACCAAGAGCCAACATTCAATATATCCTTTTGATCATTTTTACCAGCAAATTAGACATTGGGTTTTCCCGTGCATCGCACGGGTTCCCTACTAGTAGTACTAAAAAAATGAGAACGTTGCAATTGGTTTGGTCAAAACACCCTGATTTTACTTTTCAACTTTACCCTCAACTTTCTATTTTTCCCATTGTATATATGTTATTGCAAAATAATTATGAAAAATCACATAAAATGAAGAAATAATATAAATTACAAAAAACAAAGAAATACATAAAGAATTACAAAAAAATATAAAAAATCATAAAAATTGAAGAAAAATAACATAAATTACAATCTATACCATACCAAAAAATGAGAATGTTGCAATTGGTTTGGTCAAAACACCCTGATTTTACTTTCCCACTTTGCCCTCAACTTTCTATTTTTGTCCATTGTATATATTGTCATTGCAAAATAATTGTGAAAAAAAACACAAAAAATAAAGAAAATAATATAAATTACAAAAAAAAAAACAAAGAAACATAGAGAAAACTTACAAAAAATATAAAAAATCATAAAAATTGAAGAAAAACAAAAATTACAAGAAACAAAGAAAACTATAAATTATAGAGTGAACAAAAAACGAGAATAAACTAAGAATTTATATCTACTACCATATATAAAAAAATGAGAACGATCCAGTCAATGTAGTAAAAAAATACCAATTCTACCCCTTAGTTTTTTTTTTTTGTTTTTCTAACATATTCCAATTTTATACGAGGGTGCATGATAGTAGTTGGAAAAAACAACCATTGTCTTTTCTAAAAAGCCATTGGCACTTGACCCATCAACCCGTTAATGACCCATTTTGGGTTCAACCCAAACCCACCATAACCCAACCCATTAATTTTTCAAATAATATATAAATTCTAGAAAAATATAACTATAAAAAATACATAATATACAAATAAAGATAGGAAATGTAGAAAATAACATAAATTAAAGAAAAAATAAAAAATGCAAAATAATTATGAAAAACATAGAAAATGAAGAAAATAGTATAAATTACAAAAAACAAAGAAATGCATGAAATTTTACAAAATTTGTAGAAAATCATAAAAATTGATGAAAATAATAGAAATTACAATAAACAAAGAAAACCATAAATTATAGAAAAAATGAATAGAAATTGTATAATAAAACAAAAATTTATAGAAAAAATATAACAAAAATTACACAAATTACAGAAATTTCATTCCATGGGCCCTAGACATATTTGTTAATTGGGCCCACGTATTATATGGGCATTTGGCCACTAGGACTGTATGTTATCCTGTGTGTGGTTATTAAGTAAGGCCTACAACTCATGTCCTCAGTCGTATGCAATATTGTGACACATTATGAATCGTTCGATTGTTTTATTCTTAGACAAATGTGCGGAGGTGATCAACGTGGCTAGAAGGTGGTTTGCATACATGTTACTCTAGTAGTTGGTTGATAAATTTTGCTTCCAACTAATTTCTTTATCTCCTTTTAGTTAAACAGTAAGAAGAAAATGTTTTTAGGTTTCAATGTAAATTATTTAATAGTCATCTTAGACAATGACTTCTGCTATTCAATAGTTAATTGAATAAACTAACATAATAGCTTAGTTTACTTCTAACCATTAATAGTAATTATTTTCATAGGTTTTAAGTTATCACAAAACAGGAGATCGGTTAAGAGTAGCATCTCCAATTCTCCATAAATTTTGTGTTTCATTGGGATGAACTGTATCTATATATAATGATGTTGAATTTAATTTTATCATTAATTTGGTGCATTAATGTTTCAATCTAATGCATTTGCAACCAACATTTTATAATTATAAAATTCAGATCTTGGCATTTTGTGAGAATAGTCTTTTTTTATGTATTATATAATTGTCTTAGGACTTGACCGGTATGTGAACTTTCATCTATGCCCGAGATGTAAAAGCATAATCAAGCATCACCATTAATATCAAATACCCCGTGCATCGCACAGGCCATTCCACTAGTATTAACTAAAAGGGAAAAAGGGAGAAAAAAATAAAAGATCCATCCAAAAGAAAAATGCAATAACTAAAATATAAGAATAAATTCTAAATAAGACATTAATGCCCATAAATCATGACTATGAAGAATGGAAAAAATCAATTAATGAAGAATGGGATTTTATAGGGAAGAACCAATTTTAAGTTAGTAGACCTACGAAATGGTATGGAATCCTTGGGTGTAAGTTTGCATGAAGGAAAAGTTAAAAATAAAATCTGACAGTACCATATATAAATGCAAGGCTAACTATGATAGGGGCCGGGCTGGGCTTAGAACCAGTGATAAGGGTTATAGCCAGGATTGGGCCCTGTCTGGCCTAGATCCTAGGCCTAAAATATACATACCAGGCCCACGTTGGGCTGAAGCAGATTTTGGGCCTATGGCATTTAATAATAAAAATTTATTTAGAAATTTTAAATTAAATGATGTATGATACATGAATGGTCAATCCTTCAAATGGGGGAATGTCATTCCAACAGGAATGGGAATGGGATTCTAATTCCATTCAACCAAACAGTTGGAATCGGAATAGCCCAATCCGATTCCGATTCCAGACCCCTATTTCTACAAACCAAATGGACCCTGAGTATTGTCCCAAGTCTCACATAGAATATATAAAGCCTTGCATAGGAGAACCCTCATAATTGGGTTGACTCATGTGTTGGCACATGTGTCAACTTATGAATATGTATATGTTAAAATCTTTATATTTATATAAATTAAAATCATGTATATAACATATAAAATATATTATATATATACTTAAAATATATAATATTAATTATGCCTAAAGTGTTGGATCCAAGCCCCCTAGAATTTTGCAAACTTGGTGCAGGCCTGGGATGGGCTGGATCTGTACACAAAAGTCTAGGCCCAGGCCCAGAAATTTACGAACTGGATGGTTTAGGGTTTCAGGCCTGGCTAAGAATGATCACCCCTAGTTACATTTAATTAAAGGAATATAAATGGGATAAATTACAGGCTACACCCACGTACTTTTGGGGGGTAGTGACAAGTTAACTTCAAAATAGATTCTCGTATGGCTGTCACATGCATGTTCACACATTTATAAAACCCAAACTGACCTTATCATTTTATAAGACCAATTTATAAAAAAAAAATTATAAAATACAGCAATAAAATACAAAGAAGAAGAAAGTGAAGGAAATATAGGAAATACAACAAATAGTGAAGAAAAAAATGAAAATAAAATAAAGTACAAATAATAAGAATTATAGAAAATAACAAACTACAAGAAGATACATAAAACATTGAAAATTACAAAAAAAAAACACAACAAAAAAGAAATTGAAAAAATATAACAAAATACAAAAAAAATGCAGAAATAAAATTGAGGAAAGTACAAAAAGACAAACAAATACAAAGGAATGCAAAACTTCAAATACGCATTTTATCTCTACCAAGTACCATCAAGCCCATTAACAAGACAGGGGACAAAGTGTTGTAATATGTAAGTTTAGGGTGGGGTCTTTGTTCAAAATGAAAAGTTGGAGGTTTGAACTGTCACCACTTCAAAGTATAAGGTGACAAATTGTAATTTACTCTAACTATATCTATATACTAGTGGGGACCCGTGCAAAGCATGGGAAAATCTGAAAGATTTAATAATTTTATTTACTATTAATTAATATTAAATTAATAATCAATTTTTTTGTTAATTAATTAAAAGTATTCAAAGTTATTGTTAATATCTAAAATTTTAATAATTGTATTTTTATTTAATGTTGATTTGTAGAAAATAATTATTGTTAATTTAATATGAACAAATACTTTTTAATAAATTTAGTTTTATTAATAATTAGTAGTAATTTTAATAATTGTTATTATTTTTATTATTTTTAAATGAAATTTTGATTAACTTTAAAAAAATAGAAATAATTACAAAAGCTAACATTTTATTAATTTCACTAATAATCAATATAGGAATGACAACAGGGTGGGTTCAGGGCGGGGCACCCCATCCCTGTCCTTGCCCCATACTCAAGACACTCTACCCCATCCATGCCCTGTCCCTAGTGTTAGGCAGGTTCAAGGGAAGGCAACCACTCCTCAATGTCGGGTGAGTTCAAGGGCAAGGCACCCCCGCTCCTCATCAAAGATGGGGAATCCTCAAATTTCCCCACCCCATCCCCAGTGTTGGGTGGGTTCAAGTAGAGGTGTAAATCGGGTCGTGTTGGGCCGAGCCTTGGGCCAGGTCAGGCCACAGACTAGGCTAAGCCTTAGGCCAAGTAGCCCGACAGTCCGACCCAACCTGACTCATTATTTTTCACGCTTTGACAAAATTTCAGGCTCGTGAGCTCGATTTTGGGCTTTCTCAAATAATCTCGGCTCGATACTATTACATATATAAAAATGTACTTATGTTATATATAATATATATATATATATATATATATATGCTTCTTAAATTATTAATAAATATCAATTTCCATATAGAAAATATAAATTAATTTATTAATTTATTAAATTATTACTAAATTAATATATTATTTTATAAAAGTATACTAAAAATAAGACATTTTGTGTACAGATCGGGCTTCAAGTTTGGGCTCGAGCTTCGGACTTTATATAAGGGTTGGGCTTGGGCTCAAGCTCTAGGACCGGTGGTCGAGCCAAGATCAGGCTCGGGCTTGCACATTTTCTGTTGATAAAGAGGCTTGTGTTAATTATAAAACTATAACTATTTATAAATTAAAAATAATTGTTGTTCATTATATTACTATTAATAATTAAAATACATTATTTTTCATTATTAATCAGTATTTTTTGTAATAAAATACAATTAATTTAATTTTTAAATTATTTTTAGTATTTTAATTAAGCTTTAGGTTTTTCAGAATTTTTGGATTTTTAATTAATTTTTGGTGTTCTTTCATTATTATTCAGTAATTTTTGCATATGAGTATTTTTTAATAATTTTCAGTATTTTCATCTTTTATTTTTGCATATTAGTCACTACAAAACTAATTTGCATTTGATTTCAGTAAAAGTAAATTAAATAACTAAATAAATACCATAGTTAATAAAAAATATAGCTAGTTTTCAATATATTCAATAATTTCAGACTTGGGTATTTTATAATAATTTTTGGTATTTTTTAATAATAAAATACTATTAATTGTACTTTCTAATTATTTTCAATAAATACCCCTATTAATATAAAACATTGTTAATTTACAATATTTTTAATTATTTTTAGTATTTTAATTATGTTTAGGTTTTTCAAAATTTTTCAGATTTTTAATTAATTGTTGGTATTTTAAAACTATCAATAAATATTTTTATTAGCATTTATTAAGGTATCAGCTCATAAGTTATCTAATATAAATTAATATT
The DNA here is from genome assembly GCF_055504915.1 of Nelumbo nucifera. Taxonomy (NCBI): domain Eukaryota; kingdom Viridiplantae; phylum Streptophyta; class Magnoliopsida; order Proteales; family Nelumbonaceae; genus Nelumbo; species Nelumbo nucifera. Next base: position 75,700,907 of record NC_142653.1, read on the forward strand.
TTTATATTTAAATATCCTATTTTTATTAGCATTTATTAAGTTGGATTTCTAAGTGGAATTGAAACACATTTTTAATACTTACTAAGTTTTGTTAATATTTATTTTTAGTGAAAGTTTAGTGGATTTTTAAATTAATAATTTTTTTATTGTTTAACATCATTTGATTTTATCATGGTTTTCAGAACTGGACCGGACCAGAAAAATCAGGAACCAGTTAGGTGACCGGTTCCATTTTACCCCATAACCGTTATTTTGCCAAAAACTATTGATTTGGTCAGCAAACCGCTGACCCAAGCAGTCAAACCATTTGAATCGTCCAACGGTTTTGCCTAATTTTTTTATTTTTTTGTTAGAATGGGTCGTCCTTTCAATTCGAATGGTTGGACCGTTCGATCCAGGAACTGGATCTTTGATCGATTCGTTGTCCGATTCGGTTTTAAAGACCTTGATTTAAAATGGATAAATATATATATATAGAGAGAGAGAGAGAGAGAGAGAGAGAGAGAGAGACATACATACATACATACATACATACATACATACATACATACATACATACATACATACATACATACATATTAAAATGGCACTTTCTAGCTTTCTAGTTGTTTTTGAAAGGTGGGTATCTTTTTTTTTTGTTTTATTTTGAATTTTTAAATTTAAAATTGAAAAAATAACTCAAATGGCCAATCACCCTTAAGACTTTTATCTCTCCTCATTATCTCACCATTAACTCTCTCTCTCTCTCTCTCTCTCTCCTTCATGTTTTATCATTAACACCTTTAATTACATCTCATCATTAGTGCCATTAACTCTATCTCCTTCCATAAGCCATGCACTAATTCTATCTCCTTTCCATTACTCCATTAAAGTCATTAACTTTATCTATATCTATATTCATTTCAATTTAACTATGTTTTTAGATGCATTAGATATATTTACATTAAACTATAATTATTAATAAAAATTAATTATATTGAAATGGAGATATTCAAATATTAGTTATATTACGTATTAATTATATTATTAGGTTAAATAGTCTACTTCTATTTAAGGGATATTATTTTTTTAAAATGTCATGAGCTGATCCTTTTGGATTGATGTACAGATGCATCCTTTTGGATTGATGTACAGACAGTGTATGCCGCTAGCTCCAATTAGATTGATGTACAAATACATTTATTGTAAATGAATAAAAGTATATAATTGTTTCATGTTATGATTGGTGTGCTTCTGTGTAATTACCTCATAAACTAGACACTTATGAGACTCGTATTAGTTTAAAATGTTCCCATCCGTTAGATAGACTTGGGGAGTTTATCCTGTCAAGGCTGACACTAATGTGTTGTCAAAGAAGTTGGAGCAGCTTGTCTCAACTACTAGGGTTGGACCCGAAGCACATGTAGTGTGTAATTGTTTGAAGCACTGAATCCGGCCCATTTTCTAGTTATGCTTTCGACCTTGGAGACTGATGGGAAAAACTGGAAAGTTACACCTAGCCCCTAGACTTGATTATGGTACTACACTGGGTGTCAGATCGGGTTGTCTTTGATATGCCAATCAGTGAGATCCTTTGGGGGTCAAAACCTGGGTATGTTGAGCTAGTCTGAGAATTCACTCGAGTGGGTGATCATAGTGATAGGATCAGCCCCTTTGTTAGACAAAGTAAATGATCGGGACTGCACACTCTCCAATTGAAACCAAAACTGTTGATAGTCAATTACCCATCCGAGCAAAGAGTGCAACACTGCACCTTGCAGTCAAGGGAGAGGTCATTCCCTGTCAAGCAGGGTTTGATCATTGTGGGTTGAGAGGTTAAGTGTAAGAGACCATTAAGGGTTGTTTACCTGATGGGCTATATCTTACTTAAGTCCATTATCCTTGGGCCTTCATAGGATGGCTGGACTCAATGATCATTTAATTGTAAATGTTGGGTCCATTAAGAGCCCATACTGATGGACTCAGGGTTCACTGTACTTGACAGTGAATTCAATCAGGCCTTTTCACAAAGGCTGGACTGAACCCATATGGACTTATGTAAGGTCATTGTTGGGGTCCCACGCCATACAAATTGAACCTAAATGGGCCAGCAACTATCTAGGGACATGAGCCACTTGATAAATGGGCCTAAAGCCCATGATTAATTGGATTAATCAAGTTGTCATATGACTGCTTAAAGTTGTCATGTGACTTCGACGAATATGGGTTTGGATATGGGTTTGGATCACCCATTCTCATAAGAGGATAATTTTTATCCACTAATAGAGTCCAAATCCAAATAAAGATTTGGATTAGGAACCTCCTAATTCGATTAGGAGTGGTGCTCCTTAAGACTTATAAAAAGAGAGATCGAATTGCTCTAGTTATCATTATGCTTTCAGCTCTCTCTCTCTGCTCTTGCCACCCCAGAAACCCTAGTTCGACCTCCCCTTCTTGTGACTGATCTTGATCAGTTTGATATCTAATTTTTGCAAGAAAACATAAGAGAAAATTGTGCTCACCTCCCTAGTTCGATCCAAGGTGTTGGATTGTAGTTTTATCAAAAATTGCATTGTTGTACCAACTTCACTCCAAGCTGCGCTATCTTTAGTGGAAGTTGGTTTGGGATTAAATTTGGGTGTGAACTACCACTTTGGGAGCTACACTTGTGGAATTTGTATCAGGTATATTTCTCCCTCTTGTTTGGTTAATATAGTCCAATTTCGGTGCAAGAATGATCATTGAAAAATGTAGTTTTTCTAAAATAGGGAATACGATTCCCAATGGTTGAAAGAAAATTTTTGAAATTTCGCCCAGCCATCTTGCATGGTTTGGCCATTTATATGATGGATTTCACCTTCCTTCAATTGACTTTGTTTTTTTGCTCAAACCGAAACCCTAGCTCTATCTCTATGTTTAGACCCTCTAGTTGCAATTAGAGGCTTACAAACATCAAGAAAATAATCCTTGGTTCACAAGTACAGCATTAACATCACCGAATGTAATGTGGATACAACAAAAACAAATGTTTGGATCTCACCAAGTTGCTATAAATCTAAACTGAGAAGAAGAAGGAGGAAGAATCAACAAATCTGAACTGGAGTGGGATTCTTAACTCTAACACTTAATCTCATCAAGAACGGACTTGAAACACATCTAAGCTTGGCCTTGAATGGAGAAGAAAAACCAACTCTCTCCTTCTCTTCTTCACAAACTCAAAACCTAGAGAACCCTTGGTTCTCCTCTTTTCTATTTCTCTTCCTTTGTGTCTTGCTACGGTGGTTACGAATGACACCCAATGCCAAAAATGTGGAGCCTTTTTGGCTTCCATAATATGGCTCCTTTTTGGGAGCATGAAAAGGTGGGGTAGGCCCATCATATGGGCTGGACCCACACCCAACAATTCTCCCCCTCCAACTCATATGGGGGGCTTCACCAAGCCTGCAGCTTATTTGCAAAATTCAAATTTGTCTCTAGGCAAGGATTTTATTAATATATTTGCACCATTCTCATCAGTATGAATCTTTTCAATATTCAACAACTTCATATCCAACACGTCCCGAATCCAATGGTACCTTACATAGATGTGTTTGGATCTTGAGTGAAATGTTGGATTTTTATAGAAATGGATAACACTTTGACTATCACAGTAGAGAACATATTTTTCTTACTTCATGCCTAATTCTTGTAAGAACTTCTTCAACCATAGAATCTCCTTACAAGCTTTTGTAGTTGCAATGTATTCTACCGCTATGGTGGACAATGCAACACACTTTTGAAGTTTGGATTGCCATGAAATTGCTCCCCCTGCAAAAGTCATTAAGTATCCCGAAATGGACTTTCGAGAGTCAACATCACCAGCCATTTTATATCTGTACACCCATCCAACATGATTTTACCATTCCCAAAGTATAAGCATATCTGAGAAGTACCTCTGAGGTACCTGAATATCCATTTTACTACTGTCCAATGTTTTTTGTTGAGGTTAGATAGAAACCGACTAACTATACCAACACCATGAGCAATATCCGGCCTCGTGCACACCATAGCATATAGACCCTCATTGTTCGTGGCCAGCATATTTTTCATGATTGGAACACAATTCACACACATCTCACATAATTTACATGGTTTCACACTTGGTCATACAATTCACAAGTGTTGCATAATTTCACTTATTGCACAAAATTTTATAATTTGTCATTCTGCATATAGTTTGCATGACTCATGCATTTTGCATAGCTCATTCATGTTTTGGGACCAATTTGGCTTTTACAATGGTAAATCATGTGTTTTGAAACTTTCTAGACCTGATCTAGGACCTTCTAATTTGGAGTTGTGGTACCAAGGACATAGAAATTTAGGATTCGAAAAAAATAGGGCCCGAGCAAGTGTTGACACTTCAAATAACCATAACTTTTTATCTGTTTTTTATACAAAATATGTCAAAACAAACGAGTTCAAATCTCCACTCCACAAGGGGATGACCCACAACGTCCACATTACATCACTGTCATGCATTGGGCACATCTCCTAATGATGACATCATCGGGAGTGGTACTATCATCGGGAGATGTTCCCAATGCATGGCGGGGATGTGTTGTGGGGGACCTTGTGGGGTGGAGATGTGAACTCAAAACAAATGCCTCAAAAAGGTCTAGAAGTTGGTCTAGGCAAAAACTACATGGCTAATCAATGTGACACCCGACTGATGCAATGCGTCATTTGGCTATTCATCCATAGATTGTGTCTAGATTGACGCTTTTCGACCATTTATGACCTCTAGGGTGCTTTTTTTCTCGTAAAAATTTGGTTTTTAGCTAGGCCGAGCTTTGCATATGTATCAACATAACACACTTAGGCCTGAGCCCGAGCCCAGCCCGACCATCGGGCCTAGGTCTTGAGCCAGAACCCGACCCTCATATAAAGCTCGAAGCCCAAGCCCGAGTAGAAACTTGAAAACATAATTTTTTTTCCTTTTTTTATTCAATAAAAAGTGTTTTATTTATATTAAAAACCTTCAAATCTAAAAAATAATAAACATCTCACTATTACTTGGAGAAAAAGAGAAGAAGAACAAAGAAAAATATTGTATATATTTTTTATTAAATAAAATATATTTATATTATTTAATATATAGTATTAAGTCAAGCTCGGGCTCGGGCTGAGCTTTTTTGAGAAAGCTTGAGCCCGGCCCGAAAAAAATCAGGCCCGGTGCTTTATGCCCGAGCCCACGGGCCTGAAATTATGACCAAGCTCGACTTATAACGAGCCGGGCTGGGCCAGCTTGAAAGAGCTTTTTTGGAAGTAGCTGGAGAACCCTTGCTTGAATGACACCAAAAATAAAAAGAAATACTACTTATTGTCTTTAAAACAGTGGCGAAAACAAAGAAATAATATCGGGAAGATTTTTTATACAAGTGGAAGGAGACGATCATTGTGAGAAGATTATGATACGAATGGAAGGAGAGTATCACTATGATAAGGAAAGCATAGCAATATCCTACCAACCCACATTCCATTCTAAATCTCTATTTTCTATATACGTTCCTTCCTTTCTAAAATTCGAATTTGATAAATACACTGATTTCAGTGAGACCGAATCAGCCCCCCACAATGTCCCACATCACATCTCCACCGTGTATTGGGAACATCTCCCAATGATGACATCATCATTCCTGATATTATCATTGGGAGATGTTCCCAATACACGGCAGGGATGTGCTGTAAGAAGTTGTGGGGGGCAGTTTTGTGGGAGGCTGATTTGAACTCGATTTCATTTTGGCTTATATCAAGTTTCCAATTTCATGTTTTCCATCTATATCACGATACTTATACATGGCCATGTGAAATGTGAAATGTGAATAGGTGGAATATAGAGAGAGTGAGAGGATGCTAAGATGGAAAATTGGGAGTGGTAGGAAGGGGAAGGGAGAGAAAATTAAGGAGAATGTAGGAAGGGGGTTTGATGAAAGAGAGTCCGGCTTCAGTCCAGGTAGCTTTGGTCAGGGCAAGGTCTGCCCAAAAGGAGGACATGCCACGCGTCCTCCACTTAGTTTAAAATGTTTGAAGCATGTGGGTGTTTAACTCTTATTTAACGCAGTTAGTTGCAAATAAAACCCACTTTTCTGAGTCCACTCCTCTCTCTCGCTCGAGTGTTGCTTGCAAACAAAATCCACTTTTTCGAGTCCACTCCTCTCCCTTGCTCGAGTGTTGCTTGCAAACAAAATGCTTGGGCTAGGTCAGGCCGTGGATTGGGCCAAAGTTATTTATTTAAAAAATTTGAAAAAAAAACTTAAATTTTTAATTTTATATGAATAATATATATATATATAGAAAATATATATATAAATAATATATATGGGTCATGTTGGGTCGTGCCGGCACGTGGGCCGCAGTGATTTGGATAGCAGCCATCAGTGATCGTGACACCGGATACCGTTGACCGGCGACAATCAGTTTCAGGCAACATTTTAAAAAATGACCCAAAAACGGAACCGTTCTGGTCACCGGTTTCTAGGTGTGGTCTGATCGCTCGATTTGAACAGATGGCCCGTTCTAACAAAAAATTAAAAATACAAAATGGACAAAAAATGTTGAACGGGTCAACAGGTTGTTGACTTTTTCAATGGTTTTTTACCAAAGACCGGGTTTGGGTAAAATGGAACTAGTTGCCTGGACAATTCTCGGGCTGAACCATTCGGGTCAACGATGGTTCGAAAACCATTGTTTCAGGTATGTACATCTTTTTATACATTAAAAAAATTACCAAAGACAAAAAACAAATGTTATAGCATAAATCCAATCCATTTTATACATTAAAAAATTAACAAGATAAAAAAACAAATGTTGTAGCATAAACTACTTCTGTAGAATTTCTATCTAGAATGTCCTATTGCCCGATAAACATGGAAACTAATATATATTCCCAATATTCAATAGATCCCACTGTTATTATGTTCTGCTAGTTCTCCAATAAAAAACATGTTTGTTGGTAATGCTTGATGTTACAAGCGGAATCATCTAGGTTCCACAAATGCATTAATTTCATTATGTTTTTGTGTGTATCCCTAAGAAAATCATTGAAAGAAATCGATCAGGCAACTATTTTGTGTAAATCAATTGCTTAAAAGCTCAGGCAACTATTTTGATGTCCCTCCCTCTAGGGGTTATTTGTATAGGCTTGTACATGGTGGCAAGCTTTGTTTCTTCTACTGTTTTCCACTTGCACCCCTATCTAAACACATTTCTAATGCCTAATTTACTAGTCATTTTCTTCACCACCGAGGACCAAATGCTTTTAGAATTGCACTTGACACTTAAAGGCAACTCCAAATAAGATGAAAGTAAAGCACTCAACCTGCAACCCAATAAATCTGACAAGGACTAGAGATTTACAACCTCCCCAATAGCCATCATTTCACTCTTTAATAGATTAACCTTTAAAACTAAGACCACTTTAATGTACCACAGAATGTACCTCAAGGACATTAAGATGGTCATAGGCCTTCTCTAAATCGACTTTCACACCAAGCCATTCTTGTCAATCTTTTATATTGAATTAACTTAAGTATTAGCTATGAGAACGTCATCTTGGATATGTTTATCTTCATGGGTAGCATCTGTTGCATAGTTTTATGAGATCAATTATTCTAAATCATCCCTTTATGGTGTGCCCAAACAATTTAATCCTAAGTGTTATAATTCATCTATATTTGTAATAGCTAATTTATCCTACCTTTGTATTGTTTAGGTATCGAGGTTCAGAACAATCTTTAAAATCACTCATCACCTACACAATGGCATCAATTCCAGAGAGGTCACTCTTGTGCATATGCACATACAAAGAAAAGTCAAGTGGATTGCAAGTCAATACAAATACTACGTACGAGTCCTTGGTTTCCAAGATTTGTGAACAATTTTCAATGGAACAAACAAAAGTTAAGATGGAATATAACATCTAGGGTGGGGGTGTCAAATTGAAGGTCTCTAGAGGTCTAAGCCCTTGGAGTTTCAATTCATGGTTTTGGTCTTGGGATTTGGGAATATAATGTTCTAGGTTGGTTTTTTTTTGCATTTAGCATGTTTAGTTTAGTTTCAATTTTATGCTATCATGGTTTTGGTACAAGACTTTCATTGCTTCATACCTATATGGCTCTAAATATTATGAATATGATCCAATGAATAGGGAGAGTCCCTTTAGTCTTAATTCTCCATATTGTTTGTTTTTCCCAATCCCTGCTAGCCATTTATTTGATTAGCTAAGAATAATGCCTTTGGTTTCATTTGCTTGCTTGATTGGAGTAGTCTCCTTTGTCTACTTGATTGTTTGCTTACATCCTCTCATATGCTCATGCACCCTATAGAATTCTATCTTCTTGCTTACACTTCTTCCTCTTTCATGGTAATACTTACATGCTCATGCATCGTGTAGGAATGATAGTTTATTTGTTACTCTTGACATGACCATGTATCACTTAGATATTAATACTACATTTATTTCTATTGAACTACTTGCATTCTAACATGTCATAGAATTGCATTTAGGCATGCAGTCTAGGACTTGGTCTTTTCTAAGGGTTAATGGAGAATACAATACTCCATTTCCCTTGGACTTTTTTAGTGGATGTTGAGCAATGATTGAAGTACCATTATTTTATTTCACGAGTTTATAGTTTATTTGCATTATGATTTTTTTAAGGAATAAGGGAGTGAAATAGAGGCCAAAGGTTTCAACCAAAAGCCAGTGTGATGCCTAATCCTCTCCAAAATGAGAGGACATACAAGAGCTTTCAGGAGAGAGAGAGAGAGAGAGAGAGAGGTGGGGGGAAGCCCCTATAACCTCCTAGAGTGAGTTGAGAGCAAAAATTCCTCTAGAGGTCATGCAAATGGCTATGAAGAAAGTCTTGAAATCTAATGTTGTAGCTGGAAATAAGAAAATTCCCACCATTTTCTATACATCACGAGCTACATATCCATGCAAGTAAATGACCTCATTTACATTTGTAGGTCATGTTAGTTCTCTCTTGCACCCTTAGAGTCATATAAGATAGAACAGATATATATAAGTACATATTCTAGTCATTCCTTTTCTCGTGCATATAATCAAATGCCATTTGCAAATTTGTATTCCATGTTAGCTAGTCTAGAATCATATATTCATTTAATTCACCCATTCATTCTTTATAGATTAAAATATAACTTTGTTGCATCATATTAGAAGATTCATCTTGCACTTATCTATGCAAGCACCAGACTACATAGTTGTAGTTGTTAATCTTTCAGCATATAGACTACATCTCTTTGAATCATTCATTTATTTGATTTATGTACTCATAGGAAAATAGATATAAAAAGTGCATTTCATGTTCACTCACATTGTTTTCTTTGGGTAGGTTATATCATTTCATTTTAAGAATGGTCTTAATTGGAGATCATTGTTTTCTTTATCTAACTTGGAACAATTTGTCATATCCCTTCATTTGATTTGTTTTCTAGGTCAGTTCATTGGTTGCATGTCAAAAGTGGATACTATTCCTTATTTTTGTTCAAGATGTTTGATCCTACACATTTCATTACATAGCATTTTGGTTCAGCATATTAGAATTTTAAACCGTTTTTTTTTTTCTTTTGAAGGTAAAAGGTTATAAGGTAGTTTACCTTATAATCCAATTAATTTATTCAACTACTTAGAATTACAATCATGTAAAACAATAGCATGTAGAAATGAATAACAAATCGACCACATATGCATGCACTTTATAATGAGGGCATTTTATCCAAAATATGAGTGACATTATTGCTTGTACTTGCAACCCAAGTAACTAAGTAGTAAGGGATTCTTGTAATTAAAAGTTTGTAATCAATGATCAAAGTTTGAATATGCCAAGGAGGGTGTAAACCATTCCCCAATAGACTTAAATTCACAATGGTAGAACCTCCCTCAATAACAATAGAAGACAAGCCCCAAGGGTACTTACAACAGCATGAGCAGCCTTAGTTTTGATTTTCATTATATGGGGTTTGGTTTAGGGGATATATAAATTCAAATTTGACACATGTTCTCATTATTCCATTCTCGAATGGTGATTACAATCCACATATCCTATACGTTAACCATCTATTTTGTCAATTCATTTAACTTTCACTGATCTTCTATTCAATAATTAGTGGAAAGCATAAATCTTGAATGAGTGGAAGAATTGTTTGGCAAAAATTTTCCATGAGGAGAAAACTATTTGCATATATAACTTTGTTTAAAAACTCCATAATCTGGATTGGGAACAGTAGTGGATCAAGTGGGTAGCAAATCTGGTGGAATTGGTGGTTCATTGGGTGCTAATCTTGTCATCTGATCACCAACACTAGAATTCTGTCTTGAGTTGCACCTCCTTGAATTCCTATTGTGTACTATCTGGTGCCATTAGAGCACCATGGCTTCCATGGCAATGAAAAATGTATGAATGTCGCATGGGATAAATTGTAAAATCTGCTTAATTTTTTAGTAGAACAAAAGTATAATATACTGGTGTAATTTTCTTTACTTAATTGTATCATTTTATGTTGCTCTTCTGGAGTGTTCAATAGTCATTTTATTATGATTATTGGAGTCTCATTATTTTTGGTGGCTTGCAATAGTGTGTTGGGAAGTGTGAACATGCTAAAACATAGTTGTTGTGTGACAAGTTTGTTCTCTCTCTCTCTCTCTCTCTCTCTCTTACTCTCATGCACACACAAATTACCAAGATAACAACAGATGTATTATACCATTAGTAAGTCAAAGTAACCTTCTCTATGCGCGAAGGGTTTCATTGAGTTGTATACCTGAATATTCTTCTCACACACGTCAATGAACAAGTCGCCAGTATGAACTACCATTAATCGGAATAGAAATCTTATCATACTTACCACTGTTTAAGGGTTCAAACCATTTATTTAGTTCTACTGTCCTTTTCTCATTAGCATAACCCCGCATTATAAGTAATGGTGTTAATTTATTATTTAGATGGGCTGCATTTAGTAAATCATAATGATAGATAAGACAAGAACAAACATGTGCTAATGTTGGCACGTAATGAAAAGAATACTTATTACGGCGTCTCGATTATAAAAGTGTCGCATAAGCATCTATGACCTATGGAATACCATAGATGTATTTATTTTTAAGCAGTTGACACACATATATTAATGAATAATATCAATAAATAATTTCACCACATTTACCTCTTCATACAGCCATCCTTCCATATCAAATAAAGTGCTAAGATGAGCTTGATTCAAGTGCAAAGAGTCAATTTTCCATAAGTATGTGTCACTACAATTACATCACAAGGAATGATTGGATGAAATAAATAGTAAAATTTTGAGAAATGCTAACAAAATATTACTCTCTAATGTCATCGTGCAAGAACTTCTTAATCACTTCAAGTTCCATTGAAGCAAAGTGTTGTTTGTGTGGGTAAGACCTCCATACTAATGGACCATTGATTTTTTGCATTAGAAAAGGTTGTTAGAAATATTCAACCACTAACCAAGGCATTATGACAAGTATAAATATCATAATACAAATGTCAATATCAATATGGTAAAAGTAGAACAAAGGTGTTGTGTTACATGCCTTGGGCATTACTGCCCTACCCGCTATTGCAACTTCCTTAGCAACTTGCCCACTTGGGGCTAGGCACCAAAGTGAAACAACACAAGATGACTAGGTTGTCTTTCACCCTTACTCCTAAGTTGATATGTCTTCAAGTTTCAGACTTGGTGCAATAATGATCTCACACAATAGGCTAGTGCTTTTAGTAATCGAGTTATTCGGGGAGTTGGGACACACATCATCAATGGGTAAATCTAACACAGGATCAAGTTTAGATCCTATCTCCATTTTACCATCTAAACCTAAGCAATCATTTACATGCAGACCATTTTCATTAACTTCTATAGATATACCATTAGAAGCTAGAAGCTCTCATAGTCACAAATTTTCTTCTTGAATCTATCTCATCTCTTCTTCTAATTGATCATATTTTTTTCTCATTAATATGTACTCATCAACCTGCATCTTTATATCTTAAAACTTGGTGGACTCTAGACATCATAAGCACATCGACTGCATAGTTGAACCAAAAAAGTCATGAGTTTTTGGATCATATTTTAACAATATCAAAATTTTATAATAAACAAAACATTTATGTCCACCCATTACCGTTGTTGTCTCAATCACATTATCCTATTGCCCTCTGGAAGTGGATACACATACTTCATTGTTTTGATCAGAAAGGATAATTTCCTACATAATAACATGTAAAAATATTAAATTATCATGCATCTAAATAAATAATAGAAGTGTCACATTGATTGCCATGGAATGACATGCACCCGTAGTGGAAATATTAGAGGGGAGTAAACTTAAAAATTAATAAAATGAGTTTGTTTTTCCATGTTTGTTCTTACTTTTTAATAAAAAATGAAGTAGGTGACACATACCATTTCATTTGTCAAATTAGCCAATGAATCCACTTGCTTGTCCTTCCATTGTAATCCAAAATTCCCCATTTAAATAATCGAGGAAGAGCTATTGGATTTGATTGAATTATCAAGGAAGTGTGTTCAAACAACCAAGCCTGCACAACATTACAACTACATCAATAAGCACTACTTCATATTCATTGTTACATTAAAAAAAAAAATCTATACATATTCAATTTTAACATACCAATAAAACAATGCTATAACCAAATAAATTCCCTGTAAATGTACATTTTGCAACATGCTTTTTTTAACGAGACCCAAAGGTAATTGTATCCAGCTCACTAGCGATGTATGAATTGATGCACGTATCCCAAGCATAGTCACCTATATGCTCAAAATTGTCTACATACTCAGCACAAATTGGACTTATTCGGGCACCACTCCGTGAGAAAAAATTGATACAAAAATATACAATAGTACCAATTTAATTACATCAAGTGAAGCTTCATTTGAGTCTTCCTTTAAAAGGTTGCATAATTTACGCTCTACCATGAGTAAGTCTACATGTAATACTTTGTTATTAGACTTTTTAAACAATCTTAGAAATAGTTCCGGTTTTGGAAATTTTGGGATAATTCCACTAGCTTTCCCACAAGACTTAACCCAATGATGATTGCAACATCATCGCATGTGAATGGTATTGACTTACCACCCAATTGAAAGCAATGGTTTTTGCAATTCCAAGCATAGAGCAAGACATCAAGAACTATAGTCTCCATTATGATATGGGGCAATTTAAGAAAATGCCCAAATGGAATTGTAACAAGTGCATCTTTGTGTTCAAGTAGTAGATCAAGGCTTGTTATTAGTCGTCATAATTGTTTAGTCGAACATTTTGATCCAATTTATTTCTAAGACATTATTATTCACTAACAACCTACACTAAAATACAAACTAATTATGAGATTTGTGTACATAAACTTCCATTTCAAATGTATGCATCATTATACAAAACAAATAAGTAATACAATAATAATACAAATGAAGATGTGAATAATTACTCATAATAAAAATAATCATTCATAGAGAAAACCCATACACAATTGTTGTGTTTATAAAAGAGGACTAAAGCAAGGAGATCTTCACTCCCCTTTCTTGTTCACCTTGATGGTTAAGGTCCTGAGTTGGCAAATCCTTAATAAGGTTTGTTTAGAAGTTGAAGAATTGGTAGGGATGAGTTTGTAGTGACTCACTTTTAGTTTGCAGATGATATTAATATCTTTTGTGAGGATTGTAAAAAACCTGCCTTGAGAAACTAGAAACCTTTAGTAGATGAATTCCAACGGGTATCAAAGTTGAAGGTCAATTGGGGTAAGAGTTGTGTGGTAGCAATTAACTATGAAAAGCATATTGTCTAGTCCTTAATAGATATACCAGGTTGTGAGGTGAACTCTTGGCCCCTAGAATATCTTGGTATGCCTTTGGGGGAAATACGAAAGTCTAATAACTTTTGGAAACCAAATGTATAAATATTCACTGAAAAACTAGCCACGTGGAAGAGAAGCTACATTTCAATGGGGGGTATAAACACTTTGATTAGGTCCACCCTAGCAAACTTGCCAACCTGCATCCATTCCACCTTTAGGATCACAACAAAAGTAGGTAGACAGGTAGAGAAGATAATGGACTTTTCGTGACAACCAGTAGAGGAAAAAAAAGACTACTTAGTAGGATGGGAACAAGTCTATAAACCCAAGGAGCAAGACTTTGGGACAGGGCCATTGTAAGCATTCATGGTGTAGCCGACAATGGATGGGATGCCAAACTAGCTTCAAATACAAATTTAAGCTCCCACTAGAAAGCAATCATTGAGGTATTGTCCACTTTCCCTAATGGCTTTCATCTTAATGTTGGGAATGGGAATAGAGTGTTATTTTGGGAACACCTTTAGCTTGGGGATCAACCCCTTAATCTGCTTTTTTTAGACTTCTACTCCTTGTCAAACTTTAAGGCCAAACCTATTGCTAGGTTTGTTTTGTTCTCAAAAAGTAGCAAAATTGGGACCTTGGCTTCAAGAAAGGTGTGAGACCTTCTGAGTACAATTCCATGATTCATCTACTTTTACTTTTGGAAAAGGTTTACTTGGATCGATATGCCTCAGATGAAAGAATCCGACATCCAACCCCCGATGATTTGTTTTTTTGTGCATCATTTTTTAACCAACTTTCCCATTCTGACCCTAAGAGAGTAACTTTTCCAATGAAAGAAATATTGTGTAAACCAATCCCTCCTAAAGTTCAAGCTCTATGTTGGGAAGTGTTCTTAGGGAAGGTAAACACCTGTGACATGCTACAGAAAAGAAGGCCAAATAAGTGCCTCTCTCCCCATGTGTGCATCCTATGCAAGGCTTGTGATGAAATCCTTCCTCACTTACTTGTATCATGTTCTTTTGTTTCTTGTATTTGAGAATACTTTTGCTATCTCTTTGGTTACAAATGGGCTTCACCTCAAGGCATAGTGAACTTTTTTCAGCTAAAATTTCCTAAGGCAGTAGAAAAAGAGGAGAAGATGTATGTGGAAGGTGGTAAGGGTAGCTGTGTATGGTCCATATGGGAAGAAAGAAACCAAAGGATATTCAAAGAGAAAATTAAGTCAAGGGAGGAAGTGATTGAAGTCATAAAGATCAGAACCACACATTGGGTTAAAACATTGGACCTCTTCAAAAACATATCTATAGATAATATCCTCATGAATTAGAGGAATGTGGCATAGTAAAAAATGCATATAAAAAGGGCAAAAACGAGTTGGAAACCACTAGGACCAAACAGGCTAAAGCTGAACTTTGATGGCAGATCCTTGCAATCTAAGGAGGGTTGGGATAGGGAGTTATCCATAATCATCAAGAAGAAGTTGTGACCAATTGGGATGGGGAGAGCACTCCTCGCCCTACAAGGACCACGATCCCCGTCCCGTGGGATCCACTAATATATATGTATTTATATGTATATCTTATATATGCATATATGTTCACATACATCTATATATTAATATTTTAAAAAATATGGCTGAACATCCAACAAACCCATATGTCACCTTCATTTTTTTTAGTTTTGCTTAATTGGCACACTCGTTTTTTTTTCATTAGTTCTTCAGTTTTACTCCTTTAAAACCACTATGTCAATTAACTAGCTATATGAATAAGATCCAAACAAGATACATGCCTAGACTATAAAGATGTAATACACGTGATGAAAGAGAAAATATTAAATGCCCCTAAAAAACCAATAATAGTGGCATGTAACGAGCACTATAGACATATTTTAGACAAGTAAAAATGCCAAAGAAAAACGGACCAAAAGTTGGTATCATATTTTAGACCACCAAACTGAAAATAGCTTCTTACCTAGCAATGCTAGCTAGATGGCCATTAAAGGGTAGGAGGAGAACCAATAATCTCTAGCATCAAGTTGTTGGTTAGTACCCCAATTCTCAAATATTGTACTAATAAGTAATATATCCTATCCATTTACAAATGTTTATATATTTTGATGGTTATTTTTCTATTTTTCATTTAAGCGGCTTAGGTTTAAATCTTTCAAGTCATTTTTTTGTTGAAATACATACATATTGGTTCAATATAGACATAAATAAACAAAAAATACACAAATTGTGTGTAGACTTAATGGTTACACAATACTATGTAAAAATACATACATATATTTTCTTTCTTTTTCCTTATAAGTAAGAAATGAAACTTTATTAGTGTAAGGAAGTGTGCAATATTTATAAATTTCATAAATATGAAATCCTGTTGTACTACTTCAATGGAGATCTATATGAATTTGATCACAGCACAAGTCCATCATGAAAGAAACATATTTGGAGTGAAGGATCAAAGCAAGATGAAACAAGTTACTTAATAACAGCCTAGGATCCAAATCCAACTGCAAATTCCTCTTCCACTATCAAGATGAAGATACCGAAAGGACTTGCTTTGTCTCTTTCTCTCTAACACCTTGTGTTCCTAGGAGAAATATTGATAATGATGGACTCAAAAGTGGTTGAAAATAATGTAGCACAATGGGCATTGATTGAAGCATTCCCAATTAGAAAATCTAAGAGGTTTTGTAGTTCAAATTGAAAAAACATGAAAAGATATGATTAGTCTTGCAAAATCATAAAAAGAATACAGATAAAAAACTTGGAAAAATGATGCTTAAACTCACCCAACAAATTTTAATCCTGAACATTACCCATAATAATGACAAAGCTAATTATATAATCATTACGCATATGTATAATACACAATTCCACAACACATGGGGGTCAATATCAATCAATCCTGAACATTAGTCATCTAATAATTTCGCATTTTTTTGAGCTTCCAAGGATAATAAAGAAACAAAAACAACATTAACCCTTCCCTTTTACCCCCATTGACTAAAAATAAAGTTTCAACCAAAAAATACAAAGAAAAAAAAACAAATAGAAGAACAGAGACACTAGCACATAATCACAGATTCTCCATCAAAAAGAAATGGAACTCAATTCAAACTCAAACTAGTAAGGATTGAAAAGCACGAAGAACCCAACCTAACAAAATTGGTATATCGAATTCTCAAAGTAGAAGTTGAATCATATCAAACAAAAAGAAGCTCTATCCAATGATTCTACAGTGACAATACAAACCAGATAAAAAGGTTGAAACTAGGTACTTGTTCTTCTCAAGTAGAGCAGAATGAAGACAGAGTTGGAGGCTAAGGTCAAAGTTGGATGGAAACAAGGAAGAGTGGGGACACCTTGAGGGGCACACACAATGAAACAATAAAAACACGAAGAATATTTAGATGATTTGCCCAAGCATTCTGAAATAAATCTCAACTTCCAGAACTAATAAAAAGAGTGAACAATAGAGTGAAAACGGTGAAGGCTATTGTCAATGGAGAGAGTCCAAGGAAGATGAAGATACCTGCATGATGAACTACGTATCACTCTTTTTTTTTCTTTATCTGGGAGGAAACACCTAAACCAACGAACATTGAAAATGGTGAATACGGTTTACAAGAGAGGGCTTTAACTCTCTCTTTCTCTATTGGCTCTTGTTGTGGGAAGACACACTGAAAATGGCGAACCTGAAGGTTGTTGGCAATGGCGTATAACAGAGGGGATCAATTGAAATATTCTACTCTCTATTGCCTCTTATTCTGTGATAAACATAAAAACTATAAAAGGGGTTGTCAGCATAGAATACTCTGGTGGTTAGCTTTGATTTGGAGGGAGTTAGGCGTATAACATTCAAAATCAAGTGGTGATTAGTGAGGTTGGAGACATAACCACCATGGAAATATGATCAAAACATTTGGGGATAATTTCGTCAGAAAAAATTATATAGATGGCATGGAATGTTTATCGAGTGGGGGAGGGGGCTTACAGGGATTTTGAAATTTGAGGAGGTTTGCAGCGGCTCCCCATTTAACTTATTATTTTTTGAGGGATTAAAATTTATTGAATGAGTTTAAGCATCATTTTCCCTTTAAAAAATGAAGGGAGAGGAGGATATCAGTAACAGTCATAAGATATTTGATAAAGTGGCCTTAATGATGAAAATGGCAATAAGGGTAATCATGCCATTTTCAAAATCAAACATGAACGGTCAAACCGTTCAGCCAGGGAACCATCTAGGCAACCTATTCCATTTTACCCTTAACCCGACCCTTGGCCAAAAACTATTGACTTGGTTAGTAACCCACTAACCTAGGTGGTTAAACCATCGACCTGTTCAACTTGAACAATGGTTTTTGGAAGTTTTCATTCAAACCAGATGGTTGAATCGTTGACCCAAAAACTAGTGGACTAAGTGGTTCTAGTTTTGGGTCAGTTTTTAAAACCTTGGACGTGACTCTCCACATTTATATGATATGTGTATCATCTAAAAATTTGAAAAAAAAAGAAAAAAGAATTGAAAAATTAGAAGAGGAAATGAAAACATAACATACATGGCTTTACATGTTTCATGGGAGAGGTGTATTGTTTCTTATTTTCAAAAGGAAAAAAACAAAAAAAACTAGAAAAATAGAATAGGTGGTGAAAACACATCAAAGTAATTGGTGGACAATTGCTAAATCTTAAACCCTAAACCCTTCAATACTTACATAGAGATGTTAAAATTTTGAAAAAAAAAGATATAAAAATTGGAAAATTAGAAGAGGTAGCGAGAATCCAACATATGTGGCTTTACACTTCTCATGAGAGAGGTGTATTTTCTCTCAATTTTAAAAGGAAATAAAAACAAAAAAAAAAATTTGAAAAACAAAATAGGTAGCTAAAACACCTATTATTCTTAAAGTACCCCTAAGGTTTAGGAAATTGACTAACCCTACCCTTATTGTTCACATATAGTCTTAAAGTACCCCCTAAGTTTTTTGACAACTAATGTCATCGGTAAAGGCTAACAAAAAAATGAAATGTCAAATTTGCCCTTCACTATTCATCAAATTTTCAAAATAAAACCAAATTGATGAAAATTTTCAAGAATCGTAAGATAGTCTAGGTCCATTGGAATGATGAAGAGAAACAACTTTGAATCAATGTCTCGCGACCACATGCAGAACCTTCATCAGTAGTAGAAAGTCAAGATTGTTCGTAACATTGTCTTCTCACCCTTCCATTTTCTTAAAACCCTATTTCTTTCCCTCTCTTCCTCGATCAAATCAAATGTCGTGGGTCCACAAAAGATTAGGTCCCTTGTCGTTTGCATGTCCCGGGACCGTCTTAGTGTTAGATCGTGTATGCCCTTAGCTCCAATCAGATTGATGTACACATACATTTATTGTAAATTAATAAAGGTACATTATTGTTTCATGTTGATATTGGTATGTTTCTGTGAAATTACCCTTAAATTAGACACTTATGAGACTCGTGTTAGTTTAGAATGTTCTCAGTTGTTGGATAGACTTGATGAGTTTATCCTGCCAAGACTAACACTAATATGCTGCCAAACAAGTTGAGGCAGCTTATCTCAGCTACTAGGGTTAGACCCAAAGCACATGTACTATGTATTTTGTTGAAACACTGAACCTGGACCATTTTCTAGTTATGCCCTGGACCTTGGAGATTGATGGGCAGAACTGGGAAGTTACACATAACCCTTAGACTTGATTATGGTACTGCATTAGGTGTTGGATTGGGCTGTCTTTGATATGCCAATCAATGAGATCCATTGAGGGTCAAAACCTGGGTATATTGGGGCAGTCTGAGAATTCATTAGTGGGTGATCATAGTGATAGGCTCAGCCCCTTTGTCGGACAAAGTGAATGATAGGGATTACACTCTCTTTAATTGAAACCTAAACTATTAGTAGTGGATTTCAATTGTTTTTTAGAGTGTGACATTGTACCTTGTAGCCAAGGAAAGGTCAATCCCTGTCAGGCAATGTTGTGATCATTATGGGCCGAGAGGTCAAGTGTAAGAGGCCATCAATGGCTAATTACCTAATGTGATTTATCTAACTTAAGTCCATTATCCTTGGGTCTTCACAGGATTGTTGAATTCAATGATCATTTAAGTGTAAATGTTGGGCCCATATTGAGCCCGTAGTGATGTGCTCAAGGGTTCATTGCGTTTAGCAGTGAATTCAATCAAGTCTTTCCACAAAGGTTGGGCCAAACCTATGTGGACTTATGTGAGGTTATTGTGATGTCTCACGCCATACAAATTAAGTCTAAATTAGCCATGCAACATCCTTGGGTTGTGAACCTTATAGTTAATGAGCCTAAGGCCCATAATTAATATGATTAATTAACTTGTCACATGACAGCTTAAGTTGTCATGTGGCATGGGACGAATCTAGGTATGGAGCACTAATCTTATAAGAAGATAAGGTATATCTCTAATTAGAGTCCATATTTGATTTAGATCTGGATTATCTCCTAATTAGATTATGAGATAGGTCCATAAGATATTATAAAGGAGGAGGGGGCGGACCAGTTCAAGACAACTTCATATTTTTGTAGTTTTTTGTTCTTTCTGTACCCTTTTGCCTCCCAGTTCTTTCCTAGTTCAACATTAATTATCAAGGACTGATAGAGATCAGTTTTCCTCTGTTTTTTACAAGAAAAATTCAGAGGAACTTCAAGCTCACCTTCCCTGGTTTGATCCAAGCAATTGGGTTACAATTTTGCTAAAAACTGTGTTGTTGAATCAGTTTCACCTACACAACGTTCCATCTTCAATGGAGGCTAGTTTTGGGGCTGATCCGGTTCAATGCAAGACTAACCCTGAAAAATGCGGTTTTTCAAAACATAGGGAATTCGATTCCAAAAAGGGTTGGGAAATTTTTAAAATTTTGCCCGACCATCTAGCATGGTTCAGCCATCCATATGATGGATCATAACCCCTTCAACACTTGGTATAGTCCTCTCTCTTCCCACTCTAATACTAGAAAACCTCTTATACATGTGCATCTATGCATGAATTTTCATGCATTAAATGCACCAAGAAAGCCATTTAATCTTTTAGATGGACAAGTGCCCATTCAAGAAAAATATTATTTGTAATGCTTGTATAAAGGATGGGTGGTAGGGAGCATCATATACATGTAAATTCCACTAGTAACGAGAATACTAACAAAACTTACCATAGTCCTTATCCATGGCTTTAGCGGACTTTGATTTTTTTAGAGAAAACCAAGTTAGAGGCAAGGTGTTATTCTCCCTGGCAAGGATGAACCAAAGCGGAATCCAAGCACCATCTATTAAATTGTCAGAGACTTTGAAGAAACAAGGGTAATCATTACAGTGGAAGAGGGTGATGATAATCTCTTCATCCATGTCAAGGACACTAAATACAAACTTTTCATTCCAAATAGGGTTCTTGGCTTTATTCACGACTATGGTTTGGGATTTATACTTGCCAATCTGAAGCTTAAAAGTCCTCCATATCACTCCAAAGAGAGAGAGAGAGAGAGAGAGAGAGAGAGAGAGAGTAAAAATGATTATCCAGATTCTATAGTCAGTTCACTTACAATTGCAAAGACACGAATACCGAGCCACTACAACATTCCTTTTTTTTTAACATTCATTTTGAGTACAATACTATAGACTCCACTGCTATGCATCATTATTGGGCATGTGGAAAGTAAGAAATGTATGCATTTTCTAAAACAAGGAAATTCCCTTTGAATAGAGATGGAGATGGGATGACATGGACATAGAAGGGTATTTTAGGAATTTTAAAATAATTTTCAGTCATGTGATGTCACATGTAAACAGTGTGTGACAGAAAGATAATGGTTAGGGAGGTTTTAGATAATTGTCAGAAAACTTAAGGGTACTTTAAGACAAGATGTAAATAGTAAGGGTAGAGTTAGTCAATTTCCTAAATCATAGGGGTACTTTAAGAAATTTGTCCTTTAATAAAATAAATACAGTTTTATATTTGGGTTAATATGTACTCATTTAATAAGTTCTTATTGGTTTAGGTTTTGAAGTCTTTTCATGGTTCAATATAGATTTAGCAACGCTTGTGTCAATTATACCCTAACAAATAAAAAAATAATAAAAAGAAATTAGTAATATAAACAAACAAAATGAATATTTTAGTCTAATAATGTTTATTTTAAATTATAATACTTTTTATAATATAAAAGTACTCTATAACACAATGTACAAAGTTGCTTCACAATTAGACGAGACAAGCCTCCAAGGGTGCCTTATCACGTAAGTGCCACCTTGACAACCTACACTTTCCTACATTATTTGGCATAGTATCATATGTTTTGAATAACATGTTGAGTATATTTTTCACTTATTATATATTTTTTAACGTATTATACATGTAACTTAACATATTATATATATATATATAAGATTCTTCATTGAAATATAAGGTTCGACCATTTGGTTCGAATAGACAACCCATTTTGACAACAAAAATTATAAGTAAAAAATTACAGAAGCATTATGGCCACTGGTTTTCAGGTAGATGGTTTGACCGTCCGGTTTGAACGGACGGCCCATTCTGACAACAAAAGTTACAAGTAAAAAATTGAGTGTGTGAGGTCCATTAAGCAGCATCGTACATGTTATGTCACTCGAGCGTGTGACTCATAAGACCCGAAAACGGAACCGTTTTGGCCACCAGTTTTCGGGTCGATGGTTCGATCATCCGAGTTCAAACAGACGGCTCGTTATGGCAACAAAAATTAAAAAAATAAAAAAACAACCAAAAACCATTGGACGGGTCAACGGATCGACTACCCGGGCCAATGGGTCGTTGACCGATTCAATGGTTTTTTGCTAGGGACCGAGATTGGGATAAAGTGGAGCTGGTTGCCTTGATGTTCCTGATTAAAAAAAATAAAAAAAAAATGGCAAAAAACCATTGAACAGGTTGACGGTTTGATTACATGGGTCAATGGTCATTGACCAATTTAACGGTTTTTTGCCAGGGACCAGGATTGAGGTAAAATGGAACCGGTTGCCTGGACAGTTCCCAGGTCGAAATGTTCGTTCGTCCGGGTCAACGACGTTTCAAAAGCCATGGTTTTTATGCTTTTGGATTTTCACTATTCATTGGTTTCTTCTATTGTGGGCTTTATTCGAGCGTGTGTGGTACATTCCTTTTTTTTATTTTGTATTTGGTCTTCTTCTTCAAGATCTTCCAAAACAGTCTAGGGTTTACCACCATTTTATTTATTCCCTTTTGTTTTTTCTTTGGGTTTTCTTGCGCATTGTTTTTTTTCTTACAAGACGATCTGCTTTGTTTATTTCTTTGATTGCATGTATGTTTAGTTTTGTCTCAAAGTGGAACTTTGGACTTGATTTTCTGATTTTTTTCCTTGGTTTTTCCAATTTGGTGGATTTACAATCAATTTTTTATGTGTTTAAGGTCACTTTGGATTTATCTTTCAAGGTTTTGGAATCCCCTGCAGTGTCCATCCTTCCCATGACTATGACTATAAAGTTATTTTGTCTAATTATTGACATCAAGAAAAATCGACCTAGAAACGAAACCATTCTGGCCACTGGTTCCTAGGTCGATAGTTCGTCCATACAGTTCGAACAGATGGCCCATTCTAACAACAAAAAATAAAAAATGGCCAAAAACTGTTGAACAGGTCATCAAGTTGACGGTTCAAACGCCCGGGTCAATGGGTCGTTGATTGATTCAACGATTTTTGGCTAGGGACCAGGTTTGGGGTAAATGGAACTGGTTGCTTGGACGGTTCTTGGGGCGAACGGTCCTACCATCCGGGTCATCTTGGAGTTCTCGATGTAAAACAAAGGACAACTATGAAGTAGAACTCAGAACTATCACTATATGATCGTGTTCTTTTATATGAGATGTTTTGCTGAAGTAATATTTAAAAAACGAGCATATGATTATCTCTTTTAAGTCTTTATATGAGTTTCAAGACTTGAGTACTTATAATTGCAAGTTTTTTATTAAGAAACCATTGTCCTTTTTAATGTAGCCAATGTTACAATTTCATCCCAGCCCCTTTGATGCAGCGGCCCCTCTGCTAGTTTTTACTTATTATATATTTTTTAACATATTATACATGTAATATTTTTATGTATGTATAATTTCTATAAATTGCCAAGGCAAGGGCTTAGTGGTAAATGACAATTATAGTATAGATAAGCCCTTTTTTTGCTTTCCAATAGCGAAACAATATTGGATAGAAAAGGGCTTATTTTGAATTTAAAGCAGGTGCAAAGAGCATTCTCCAAAACACTTAAAAAAAAACTTGTTCAGAAGCTGCTTCTCTCGATGTTCATTTAGTTGAAAAGGCACTCCCAAATGCAGCCCTGCACCTAGTTTAATAGACCGCTATCATGTTTTGAATAACATATTGAGTATTTTTTCACTTATTATATATTTTTTAGGGTAAATTACAAAGACCCCCTATACTATGGGGTTTGTGACAAAGAACCCCCCTGTACTTTGTTTTGTGACAAAGACCCCCCTGTACTATGACCATGAGACAAAGACCCCCTTCCATTAGCCTTTTGTTCAAAATGGCCGTTGTAATATTTTTTAATCTCCATACCACCCTTGTAATAACTATTCCAAGGAGAAAATACTGTTCATCTTCCCCAACCTTCCTTTACATCTCTCTCTCTCTCTCTCCCGATCTCTCTTCTTCCCCTACCCCTTAACAACGTCGGGATTGAACCCATTTTCATGAGTTTGGTGCGATTGCTCTTAATGAGTGAGAGGTGAAGGGGAAGAGGATCGTTGCATTTCACCTACCATTTCGGTATGTTGCATTTCATAATGGGTTATTCTTCTGTAACCACTTGTTCTTTCTCCTTCAACTACTGCTTTCCACTTGCCTTGAAAAGCCATCTCTCATTTTCAAGATTTCAACTCAACCTATCAATCATTTTATTGAACCGAATGAACATTTCTTTTAATAGAGAGGAGGGAAGGGGGACGATGTAGCATATTGTGATTGGCCCAGTATCCTCAGGGACCCCATGTAGTAGACTGACGTGGGATAACATTTTTGGAACAGTATAGAGGAGGAATGGGAGTGCTTAATTGGAGGCGATGGCGTGTTTCGGTTGCAGAAAAAAGCAGTATTGATTTGTGTTCTTGTGGGAAACTGATGGAAGATTGGAAGTATTAGGCTATTAGCTACAGAGGGAGCGATGATGGACAGATAAGCACACCCATGTTTTTCTCATATACATGAATACAACTTCTCGGTGATATGGCCGCCCAATCCCTTCCATGGAAGTTGGATTGCTATAACCTACGGCCTTTAACGCACTTGAACCCTGCCCATCCTCCTGAACAAGCTCTGAAGCCACTGTCATTCCAGCATTGTAAGATTCCTAGAGGATCCACTAATTTGCGTTTGAATGCTTGAAGAGCTTGAAAATCAGCTTGAGTGACGATTGCTCAATACCGAATGGCAAGTGAAAAGCAGTTGTTGAAGGAGCAAGAACAAGTGGTTACAGAGGAAGAACCCGTTATGAAATGCAATATGCCGAAATGGCACGTGAAATGCAACGGTCCTCTTCACCTTCACCTCTCACTTGTTCAGAGCAATCGCACCAAACTCGTGAAAATGGGTTCAATCCCGACATTGTTAAGGGGAAGGGGAAGAAGAGAGATCGGGGGGGGGGGGGAGAGAGAGGGAGATAGAGAAATGTGAAGGAAGGTCAGGGAAGATGAAACAATATTTTTTTCCTCGAAATAGTTATTACAAGGGTAGTATGGGGATTAAAAAATATTGCAACAACTTTTTTGGACGGAAGGCTAACGGAAGGGGGCCTTTGTCTCACGGTCATAGTACAGGGGGGTCTTTGTTGCAAAACAAAGTATAGAGGGTCTTTGTCACAGATCCCATAGTACAAGGGGGTCTTTGTAATTTACCCTATTTTTTAACCAATTTAACATATTATACATGTAATTTAACATATTATATGGTTTTTAACTTATTATATATTTTTACTTAAGGAAAATTCCCGATTAGTACCTTGTACTTTGGGCCTAGTGCCACTTTAGTCCCCGAACTTTAAAATGCGACAATTTAGTACCCAAACTTTTTAAATGTGACAACCTAGTACCTACCGTTAAATGGCATTTGAAAAAGACACAAATGCCTTTAAAGTGTTATATAATTTTCTTTATCAATCTTCTAAACGTTGACAAAAATTAATAGTCCCAAATCTTTGCCTTTTCCATTCAAGAAAGTTGGGGGTCATGTTTGAGTGGGCATTTTGGTGACCCCAGCTTTCTTGAATAGAAGAGGCAAGGATTTGAAACTGTTAATTTTTTGATAATGTTTGGATGGTTGATAAAGAAAATTAGATGACACTCGAAGGGCATTTGTATCTTTTTCAAATGCCACTTAACGGCTAGTTAACACTAGGTACTGGATTGTCATGTTTTGAAAGTTTGGGTACTGAATTATCTCAATTTAAAGTTCAATGACCAAAGTGACACTAAACCCAAAATACAGGGTATTAATCAGGAATTTGCCCTTTTGCTTATTATATATTTTTTAAGTATGTATAATTTCTATGTGGTAAATGACAATTATAAGCTCTTTTTCTGCTTTCCAATAGCGAAACAGTATTGGATAGAAAAGCGCTTATTTTGAACTTAAAGCAGTTGCAAATAGACCTGTTCATGGGCCGGGTGGCCTGACTCCCGGACGGGCTTGAACAGGATTTTTGGCCCGCGGGCTTAACCTCGGGCCAAAAAGCCCGGCCTGCATAAAATTCGAGCCGGGCTCGAGCTTTGCTAAAATAGCCCGGCCCGAGCCCGGCCCGGCCCGATTTATAGTTAAACTTAAGTAAATCCGGCCCGACCTATAGTTAAACCTAAGTAAAAACCCTATGTGATGTCTATTTGAATAAATTTTTTGATTTGAGGTCATTGATTCACTTGTAGATCCATTGTTCATTTAAATGGGGGAAAAACATTTAAATTAAAATAGAA
This sequence comes from Nelumbo nucifera, assembly GCF_055504915.1. NCBI lineage: Eukaryota > Viridiplantae > Streptophyta > Magnoliopsida > Proteales > Nelumbonaceae > Nelumbo > Nelumbo nucifera. The sequence goes on from NC_142653.1 coordinate 75,727,814, forward strand.
AATGTCAGAAAATTTTGAATTTCTTTTATTAGATTGGGCTTCGGGCTCGGGCTCGGGCCTAACAGTTTTCTGTTAATAAAGAGTCAAAGCCCGGCCCGGCCCGGCCCATGAACAGGTCTAGTTGCAAAGAGCAATCTCCAAAACACTTAAAAGCACTTTTTCAAAAGCTGCTTCTCTGGAAGTTCATTTAGTAGAAAAGGCACTCCCAAATGCAGCCCTGCATCGACGTTTAATAGACCGCTATTATGATTTGCTTTCAATTCTGCTTGCTGCTTCACTAAAACCCTATTGCATGCAGACACTGAAGGAATAATTAGCCATTTAGCCCTGCCTGAGGTACCTCATTGTTTCAAATGTTGCTTTTGCAATTGAACTGAACAAGATATCTTTATTTCTATCTGAAGCATTGGCTGTTTACGCTGGTTTCTGATCAAAATGCCGTCTTTTCCTCCTGCGGGATCGGTCACGGTCTGCGAAATCAATCGGGATTTGGGTAAGAACTAAGAACCTCTAAGATTAACTGTAAGAAATTATAGGGATTTGATGTACTGAAATTGTGTGTTCTCTACAGTCACTGCCGAAAGTCTCTCGGATGATCAAGCTAAGGAGACATATGGAAAAGTTCTTGTAAGTTCTGTTGAAAGTCGACATTGTTTTGTTTAGCTTTAGCTTTGCTTGTTATTCATTTTTGTTGAATTTGCAATTGGCTGTGCAGGGAATTGTTTTCAGTCCTGTTCCCTTTCAGTCGGATTTTCTATTGCCTACTCCCGAGCAGGGTTTTGAACAGCAAGGAAATGAGGACATTGTGCCGAAAAGGGACTCGAATGTGCTTCGGGTGATACTGAATGGTTCATTCAAACGTTTTTTGCCTCCCAGTAATGTACGCTCTTTTCATGTAATGTATTAAGTCACTGAATTGTGACTATGTTTTCGTTAATTGAGAGAACAGTTATTAGCCTTGTAGTTCATTTATCTATTTTTTCTCTGTGTTTTTTTAAACTGTTTTCTACATGGTTGGTTTGTTTGCAAATAACTTTGAAGTATGACGTTTGTTTCTCTGAGGAATTCTTAATTCTTAGATAATGAACACCATTGGGGAATGAAACTGGTTGAATTTAGTGTGAAGTTTACACATTGTAAGCTCTTAAATCATACAGGTATTGGGTAATTTCATATTGTTAGACGAGTTATTTATTGATATAAATAAATGGAAGATCTGTCATTATGACAGTGTTGTGTGGTAAATAATTAGAACTAATCTACTTCATTAAAAATGATATTACCACTATTTGCGTCACTAAATGTTGATTCTTGGAAAATTGCTAGGAAAAAGTCATTTAAAACCTTAAAATACCTAGGAAACAAGGTGATTCAGTAAGAGCATAATTTTTAGCAGTTTTTGGGGTTGAGAAAGCTAAGGAGACGGGAGTGGGTAGTTTGATCATTGAAGGTGATTCAGAGATAACAGTGGGATGGTTTGGCAGCTCAGAAATGAGTTAGGGCACTTCAAATGGCTGTCTAGAGACATGAATGTTCAAATAACAAATAGGATGGGTTAGAAAACCTGCTAAGAGCTTGGCAGATGGTTTAGCTAAGCAGGGGGTTCAGAGACAAGATATGTACTGGGCACAATTGTAATACAGTATTGGGTGGCTGGATCTGTAATGGGTTTGCTAGTTTCTCACAACTTCTTGTTGTAATCCCTATCTTCTATTTATTAATGGATGAATGGTTTCCTGTGTTGTTGATCAAATATATATATATGCTTAAATTGACAGTGTAAGAGATAATTTATGTTTCATGGTTCTAATGAATGGCCAACTGACTAGTTTTTTCAAGAGATCTAAAGGTTTAAGACAGGGGGGGTCCTCTCTTATCCCTCCTTTTCATCTGTGTCATGGACATCCTAACCATTTTTGTTCAGAAAGCATTGGAGGAGGTTATTTTGAAAGTTTTAAAATTGTAGAAAATGGGGGAAGGGTGCAAATCCTCCAGCTGACAACACTCCCCTCTTCTTGCATGCTTCAAGCCATCAGCTTATCAATTTGCTTGGTATTGTTTGTTGGTTTGAAACTGTAACAGGCTTAAGAATGAATCTTAGCAAGAGTTAGATTGTCTTTGTTGGCCTGGTGGATGACTTGGCCTTAGTTCTGGTATGCATTGTGATTTGATTATCTTCTGATTACCTACCTGTGGTTGCCCCTAGGTGTTAAGATCTGTTCCTCTATAATCTGGAATCCTGTTGTGGAAAAGAGTTGAAAAGAAGTTGTTAAGATGGAAGGCTAAGTATCTCTCCAAAGGGGGATCCAGAGTGCCTTAGCTAGCCAATCTACCTACCTATTTTATGTCCTTATTCCGCAACCCAACTAGGGTTGCAAAGAAAATTGGGAAGCTCCAAAGGGACTTCCTATGGAAGGGATGACAGGATGAGGAAAAAAGATTCATGTGGTGGGCTGGGGTCAAGTCTACAAGAGAGTATCAAGGAGGTCTGGGTGTCAGAAGCTTGCCAAAATTTAACATAGTATTGCTAGGTAAATGGGTTTGGAGGTTTGGGGGGGGGGGAGAGATAGCTAGTGGAGGGGTCTAATTGCTTCATAGTATGGCCTAGAGTGAGGGAATTGGATAAAAAATGGTGTTAAAGTTTTTTTTGGAAGCTCTCTGTGGAAGGGGATCTTGAGGTCTAAGGAGGCTTTCTTAAAAGGTATAATGTATAAGGTTGCTAATGGAGTAAGGCTGAATTTTTAGTTGGACCATTGGTATGGCTCAGTGCTTCTAGTATTGGTCCTACCCAACCTTTACTAGCTAGTTGTGAACAAGGAGTTGACCGTGGCCCAAGCCTATCAAAGTATTGCTAGAAAAATTGTGTGGGTCCCCCAATTCTGTAGAAGCTTTTTTGACTGGGTTGGGATCTTTTGTCTTCCCACCCTATTCATCTTAGTGTCCTCCCATTTAGGGAGTGATATCTGTTCAATCATATGAACCCCCTCTTTAACACGTGAGCAAGACACAAGTAGTTAACAATCTTTGTTTTCTTTTATTTTATGTTAAAAATAAATAAAGAATCTGTCTTTTTCTCTGTGTTGCCAATGACCGTGCTACAGGGAGATTTTGAGATTGTTTTCCCACTATTGGGATATTCGACGTCAGTGACAGAGCTGGAGAGACAAAAAATGGTTTGCAGGTACTCAACGGTTTGCCACATAGAGAGCTTTTGAGATTGTTTCCCCACTATTGGGACATTCAATGTCACTGATAGAGCCAAAGAGGCGAAAAATGGGTTGCAAGTACTCAATGGTTTGCCACATAGATTTAGATGTCCAGAGAAATGATGCCAGGAATTTTGCTAAAGTTTTAGGGGTGGAGCCATTAAGATTGTTATTAGACACATTGAACTCCACCAAATTGAAGGGATTAATGTTGGGGAGGCTATCGGCAAACCCATTGTTCTCTTGGAACAATCTAGAAAAGTTGGTGTGGTTGTTAATAGAAAATGGTATCTTCTTAGTGAAATTATTAAATGAGAGGTCTGTTGAAGATTAATCAGTTTTATGTTGTTTTTCTGAGTAGATGTTTTATGTTGTTAGATAGGAAGTGGGCACTACAGTAGTTATGTGAGTCCAAATTTTATTATGTTTTTGAGTCTTATATATGCTGTTTTATGTTTTACCGCCCTATAAGGGCATAGTTGTCTTTGTACTGCTCTATTATTTTTAGTATAAATAATAAGTGAAGGGGGCGACTAGATTATTGCTCTCTTTTCTTTTCAAGTTCTCTTCTTCTCCTACTCTCTTCAAGAAACTACCTTTTCTATTCATATTTTTGAATTCAGCAGATTTCTACTTGGTATCAGAGCATCGGCTAGGGTTTCTTGAAGCATTTTTATGCAGCCCTAGATCAGTCGATTGCATGAAGTAATAAAGGGCTGATCGATCTGCTATAGATTGCCCAGTTCTTGGATTTTTTGGTGGGATCTAGTCATTAGGAAGGTGATCTACTGTTTGACATCAAAATCAGGAAGAATTGGAGTACAGAGAAGAGTCCCAAAAAAGTTGGACTCTTTGTTTTTGATCTGATCTAGGGCGCCCAGGTATTGTTAGTTTTCTTTTGATTTTCTGAAGAGGGCGGTTAAGTTTTTGGAATTATTTGAGCCTTTTGGAGTGATCGATTCACTTTTCTCTCTGTTGGGAGGTGTGGGGAGGAGAGAGATTTCTCTCTGTATAGGTTTTTCTTCTTCCAGAAGGGTTGGTTTCTGTGTGTGTAATATTAAATTGTTTTTGGAAGGTCTCCAATCTAATTTTTCTTACCGTTGAATTATTTGAAGTAAGATGGAGAGTTGGAATACCGAGATGAAATCCACCGGTACTGTGAGACTGGGTGTTGGAGGTAGTACTAATATTTTTGGGTTTGGGATCATTACTACAGTAAAACTTGATGGTACAAATTATTTGGAGTGGGCACAATCAGCTAAGATGGCTATTGGTGCCCGTGGAAAATTAGGGTACACCACTAGGGAGGAGAAGAAACTTGATACGGACTCTTCTCGATGGGTGCAGGAGAATTACATGGTAATGTCCTGACTGTGTAATTCTATGTTACCTTATATTGCAAAAATTTCCTATGGGCTAATACTGCTAAGGAGATTTGGGATGGAGTGATTGAAACCTACTCTTAGAAGCAAAATGAAGCCAGGGCCTATTAGTTAAGGAATCATGTGATAAATATGAAACAGGGAGAAAAATCCCTTGCTGTGTATTTCTCCATGCTAAAAACCCTTTGGCAAGAAATAGGTTACTTAGAAACTGTGGTATGGGAAAGTGTAAATGATGCAGTAACCTATCACACACTTGTAGGGAGGAATAGGGTTTTTGAGTTATTGGCAGGGCTGAACCCTGAATTTGACATTGCTAGGCAGCATATTCTTTCTAGGGAGGGTGTGACACTCTCTCAAGCCTATGCCTTTGTCTTTGGAGAGGAGAGTAGGAGGAATGTAATGCTGAGACAGCCTGTGATTGACTAGTTGGCTATGGTTAGTACATCCAAACCTAAGTCGAATGAAGACAGGGGGAGTAGTGAGACTAGAAGGGAAGATAAGAAGGACTTGGTGTGTGATTATTGTAACAAGCTTAAGCATACCAGGGACACTTGTTGGAAGCTTCATCCAAATCTTATGCTTGCCCGGATAAGGAACAAGAAGGGAAATGCAAATGTGGCCACTACAAGAGACTCTTCGACCCCTCTTTCCCAAACTGATTGGGAATCCATTGTAGTAGCAGCAGTGAGAACAGAATTGGAGAGGTTTGGACAGCTTATGAGTAAGAAAGATTCACCTAGCTCTGGCCTTCCAGATGGACAACAGAATGTAGGAGCCAACTACACTACTTCTTTTGCACATATATGTAGTTCATATGCAACTGCAAATCTTGCATCTACTTCAGGTAAGGAGGGATCTCCCTGGATTATAGACTCAAGAGCATCTGAGCATATGACTAATGCCCCTACCCTTTTCAGTTCCTATCAGTTGTGCTCTGGTAGAGACAGAGTCTCTATAGCAGATGGTTCACATATTCCCATTGCTGGGAAGGGGAACTTACAATCCGTTCCTCTTCTTGTTTCTTTGGTGCCTCTATCAGTTCTATCATCAATTCAGTCAGCACCTGAGCCACTACGGGTAGCCTCACAGAAATATCAGTGTCGACAGACGATGGTTAACTCCACACATCCTCAACCCACACCACTCTCTATCAGTCCTTTTGAAACTTCGGATTCAACAGATACAGTTCCAGGTATTCCTCTTGAGCCTGAGCCTGTTATGTTTTCTAATGATAATGTTTTGTACCTAATACCATTGTTGCAGCTAATCCCACTAATCTTGATCTTCCCATTGCACTTCGTAAAGGGAAGAGAAAGTGTACAACCCATTGCATTTCACACCATCTTTCCTACAGTGTCTTATCATCCTCCTACCGTGCTTTCCTTTGTTCCCTGGATTCTGTGTCTATACCTAGGAATGTTACTGAGGCTCTCTCCAAACTTGAGTGGAAAACAACCATGCAAGAAGAGATGGAAGCCTTGGTTAAAAACCAAACTTGGGAAATAGTTGATCTTCCCACAGACAAGGAGACAGTCGGATGTAGATGGGTATTCACAGTGAAGTATAGGGCCGATGGCAAGACAGAGAGGTACAAGGCAAGGTTGGTAGCAAAAGGGTATACTCAGACCTATTATGTTGATTATTTGGAAACCTTTGCACCGGTAGCTAAGATGAGTTCAATTCGTATTCTTTTATCTCTGGTAGCCACCTATTCATGGCCTTTGCTTCAGCTTGATGTAAAAAATGCTTTCCTTAATGGTGATTTACAGGAGGAGGTATATATGGACATTCCAACAGGCTTTTATGAAAATGTTGGTAAAGGAAAGGTGTGCAAACTCAGAAAATCTTTGCATGGACTGAAACAGTCACCTAGGACTTGGTTTGACAGGTTCAAAAGGGCACTTATCCGTTTTGGATACACACAAACCTAGTCTGATCACACCTTCTTTGTAAAGAGGAGAGATGCTCTGGTGTCAATTCTTATTGTGCATGTGGATGATATAATGATTACAGGAAATGATCTGGAGGATATTGATGATCTAAAAAAATGATTGTGACAAGAATTTGAGATCAAAGATCTTGGTGAGCTCAAATACTTCTTGGGGATTGAAGTTGCAAAATCCAAGCATGGGATCTTCATCTCACAGAGAAAGTATGTACTTGACCTACTACGGGAGATTGGGAAGCTGGGGACCAAATCAGCAAACACTCCTATTGATCTAAATCACAGAATTAATGGTGTGGATGGTGAGTTGGTAAAAGATGTAGGGAGATATCAAAGAATGGTGGGCCGATTGCTATATTTGTGCATGACACGACAAGATATTTCTTATGCTGTCAGTGTTGTGAGTCACTACATGCATGCACCTCGGGTTTAGCACTAGGAAGCTATTGAGAGAATACTTGCGTATCTGAAAAAGCACCTTGGCAAAGGCATTCTTTTCTCAAATCACGACAATCTGAAGATGAAATCCTATACAGATGCAAACTAGGCAGGATGCTTAGATGACAGGAGGTCTACATCAGGAGTGTGTACCTTTGTAGGTGGAAACTTGATCTCTTGGAAGAGTAAGAAGCAAGCGGTTGTGGCAAGGTCAAGTACAGAGGCTGAGTATAGATCCCTGGCTCATGGTGTCTTAGAAATTCTTTGGGTTAGATCTCTTTTGAGTGAGATTGGGGTGAAAGCAGAGGAATCTATGATGCTGTACTGTGACAATCAGGCTGCAATCAATATTGCCCATAATCAGATTCAGCATGACAGGACAAAACACATTGAAGTTGATAGACACTTTATAAGAGAAAGGGTAACAGCCGGAGAAGTCTGTTTGCGTTATGTCTCTTCAGAGTTGCAGCTAGTTGATGTTCTCACTAAAGGGGTGGCAAAGAACAAGTTTGAACATGATCTACGCAAGTTGGGAATGTGTGACATTTGCTCCCAACTTGAGGGGGGGTGTTGAAGATTAATCAGTTTTATGCTGTTTTTTTGAGTAGATGTTTTATGTTAGTTGTTAGATAGGAGGTGGGAATCACAGTAGTTATGTGAGTCCAAATTTTATTATGTTTTTGAGTCTTATATATGTTGGTTTATGTTTTGCCGCCCTATAAGGTCATAGTTGTCTTTGTATTACTCTATTATTTTTAGTATAAATAATAAGTGAAGGGGGCGGCTAGATTATTGCTCTCTTTTCTTTTCAAGTTCTCTTCTTCTCTTCTTCTCCTTCTCTCTTCCTTCTCTCTTCAAGAAACTACCTTTTCTATTCATATTTTTGAATTCAGCAGATTTCTACTAGGTCCAGAGCACAAGCCTAGTTAGCTTAGTCATGCTCAACAGGAACTTATTAGAGAAGAGATTGTCCTGGAGGTAGAGATTGCACAATTGTTCAATTAAGAGAAAATGAGAAATCTGTAGAGATCTTGCCCAATGGACAGTTGGAGTAGAGACTAATGATGCACAATTGAAAGAGCTGACAATGTTGACCAAGTGTTTGGGGGAAGCTTCATTAGTCTCTCCTAAGTGAGCCACAAAAAGATGGAGTCGTAGTTGGAACCCCAACCTTGTTGTGTACCTTTTCTTGGTGCCCTAGTTTAGGTACATAGGGATGAAGTTGGTGGAGTGAGTGAGTGTGGAGTGAGTAGTGTCTGCTTGCACTTGGCAGAGAAGGGGGCTGTGGTTTGCTCTGGAAATGGAGTGATCTTGGTTGTGGAGGCAGAGGAGAGAGCTAGGAAGGGTAAGGTAGAAGAAGACAAGGAGGTTGGGGCCGACGGAATGGAGATAATAGTTAAAGATTGTGATGTAGATTCTGTTTGTGTTGATCCTAATCTGTAAAAAAAGATACATTTGATGAAGATAGTGAAGAATGCTCTGGTTACTGAAGTGGTGGTCGGAAAGTTGGGTGTAGATTTAGGGCGTAAGAGGAAGGAATTCAAAAAGTCTGAGTTGGATGCTTCATTGGGAGATCTGAAAAAATTAAGGGCCTCGAATAAAACCCATTTAGTGCATGTTACAAAAGTCTTTTCGTGTCTGAAAGATGGTCTTGTGGGGGCAGGCCCGACCAACAAATTTAAAAAATTGTACAAAAGAAAAGGTATTAAACCCAAAGGTCAAGGCTTGAGGCTACGTTTGGGAAGGTTAGAAGGTGCAGAATCTTGAAAGATGTCCTGATTTACTATTGAATAATCTTGGGGGGGGGGATTTGAATCAAAGTGGTGGTTTGGAGGAAAAGAGGAAAGAGGATAAGGGGTGGTGGGATCAAAAGAGGAGGAGGTTTAACAGGGAAGAGTAGATTTAAGTGTGCTTGTTGACAGGGAGGTGGAGGTTGGCAAGTCTTTGGGTCTTTTCTTCTTGGGAGGGGAGGTTTTTGTAAGAAGAGCCTTTGAGGAGTATGAGAAGAGGAGGGAAGGGAGTCTTAAGAAGACCAGAGTTGGGGAAGGGGGAGAAGCTTGGAATGAGGAAGGAGGTTTTCCTTTTTGCTTTAATAATTTTTTCTTTTACTATAGAAAAGGGATACAAAGAATAATGACATCCAATTGGTTGGCATCACATTCAACTCCACCCCATGAGTAGGTGGAAGCAAAGGAGTTTCATTAAAGGTGGTTGGCGTGAGGGATGCGAGAGATGAAATCTAAGAGGGTTTTCTTATTCTCTGTTAGTTCAGAGTACATGTGATGACCCAAGAACAATGGGACAAAAAGGACAAAGAAACCAGAAATAGATAACAATGGCATTAAAAGAAAAAAAAAAGTTGTGAATTGAGATGAGATAGGCGGCGGCCATGTGCTTTACAAACGTCGTGGTGGACCCGGGCGTAGGATAGACGTCGGCGTTGGCTGATTGTTGTTGTGCATGGGACGGGCGACAGATCGGTCTGCCGTAGCCGTGTGCGAGACAAGTGTTGCTGTTGATTGGTAATGACTGTATGTGGGACGAGTCTCAGCGTCGACTGGTCGTGACTATACGCGAGACGGACGTTGGGTCGCTCGGGTTGGGAAGCTTCTTGCCGGAGTCGGCGGGTGAACTGGCTGACCCGCTCGGCATTGTTTCGCATTCCCGAGGTCGACGACACATATCATGTGTTAGTGTGGGCTGCCAGGTCGGTTGCGCCACGGCCGTTGGATCAAGGCGATCTAATCTGTTCATTTTTCTTTAAATAGGGCGCTGGTTGAGGCGGTCACTACCATTTGCCTTCTTCAGCTTGGGCTTACAGAAACCTCTACCACCTTCTTAGCCGATCCCTTAGCTTCTATCTTAACTCTGATTACTAGGTAAAGGACTGCACCCTTAGCCATGTCGTACTCCGATTTTGGTCCTGAGTGTTATGACCTCCCTGATCTGTCGGGCGCGAGCTCACCTCGTCAGACCACGTCCTTTAGTAGTAGTGAGAGCTCTGGTAGAGAGTTTGAGGGCTTGCCTCAGAGGCCCGAGGTCCGGGTATTGAGGGAGAGGACTGCTATTGGAGTTGCCGAGTGCAGTTGGCGGGGCAATGAATCTCCCAATGAAAGTACCGGCTCTTCGTGGCCGAGGGGTGGCATCGCCCGAAGTGGTGGAGGGTGGTGAAGGTGAAGACCTGAGCCCTGAGGGCATAGACGAGGTCAAGGCCCGAGGCATCACAATAATGCGCCATCCACGCTCCGACATGGATAGCAAACTTAGCATAGAGCAAGTCAAGGATCTTGCTAAGATTTACCATATTTCGAGGGGATATAGGCTTAGAGTCCCTAATGTAGGTGATAGGCCTTGGTTGCCGGAGGAGGGGGAGGTGTGCGTACATGAGCACTACCTCCACTCATAGTTGTCAAGGCGATGCCTAGGCGGGCCGCCTAGGCAGTTTTTCATGGTCGCCTTGCCCAGACGCCCCAAGTTTTAGATACTAGGCGCCCACCCAAAGACTTAGGCGGGCGCCTACATATAAGGCGGGTGCCTATTTAGATATAATAAAATTATTTTTTTAGTTAATTTATTGTTTTGAAATTTTATTGATGGTTGTATTGTTTTAAAATATATCTGCTACATGCTATCATCTTAACTCTTAAGTATTAAGACAAGAAACAAGTTCAGTTTCGATTGGAGAGGGAGGAGAACCGAACACCAGCTCGAGCCCCAGCCCACCTCCACCGCACCTCAGCTCCAGTAGCGGCAGGTAAGTTTCTTTCTTTAGTTTTCTTCTTCTTCTTCTTCAACCTTTTTTCCTTTTTTTTTTTTTCGAAAAAACAGTCCACAACCGCAGTCTTCTTCTGCCAAACCTCCTTTTTTTTTCGAAAAAAGTCAAAAACAAGGGGCTCCGCCCCTATACTCTTTTGTCCTCTCAATAGCCAGTCGACTTAGTCCTCTCTCCACTCTTCTTCTTCTTCCATTCCGCCCCATGAGGTCATGAGTCCAACTGTCCAAGTGTTCCAACAGTCGTCCGCCCCTTCGAGTCCTTGAGTCCACTCTTTTGTTTTTTTTGAAATGTTTTATTTTGAATTTGATTGTATGCCGATTGCTGAATTGAAAATCTGAGATATGTTTGAATTTGAAATGCTTTATTTTGAAAGTCTAAAATAGCTGATTATAGAATCCATAAATTAATATATTTATAGATTCCATCGCCTAGGTGCCTGGGCGCCCCATGGTCGCCTAGCCTTCGCCTAGTCGCCTTGACAACTATGCTTCCACTTTGGCCTTAGGTTCCACATACCCCCTCGTCTCCAAGCTGTTGAATTGCTACAGTATCTCCCTTAATCAGCTTGCCCCCAATGCCGTTAGGGCAATCATTGCTATGATGATGATGGCTCGACTCCAAGGTGTCAACGTGAACAAGAAGATATTTTGGTGTATGTTCGTCTCGAGGCAGCACCCTACCGGGGCAGGTGTGTACTACTTTCAAGGCCGACGAGGTAGAGTGGTGGACAACTCGTCGTTAGTTCATAACTGGAAGAGGAAGTACTTTTTTATATCTTGTCCAGAGGGTTGGCCATTCAGGTTTGATTGGGGATAGCTAGACCTCATCGCCGTGAGGATAATGCCCTGGCACAAAGGCTGGTCTCAACCCCGCCCGCCTCGGTAGGGGAACTCTTACTGTTGGCTTTACATGTCAGCTTTCTTCCTTTATGTCTCATACTAACATGCTCATGTTTTTTTTTTTTTTTTTTTTTTTTTTTTTTTGCAGAGATGCAGGGCAACACGAAGGAAATGCTGTTGGAGATGACGAAGTCTTGGAAGAGGACTCCAGGTGAGGGGCTGCCACGGAAATAGCTGCCAAGAGAATCTGCTGCCGAGAAGGTACCTCGGCTGAAGGCTCTTGCTGGGACCTAGAAGACAAAAGGGCTTGTCGAAGCCGGGAAAGGGAAGGAGCCTGTAGAGGTCGAGCAGAGAAAGGAGCCTACCGCGAAGCCAAGGGCTGATGTTTCCGAGGGCGGATGAAGCGGAGGGATGTTAAGTCCGACCTGAGGAGGAGAGAGCACGTCAGAGGCCCTGGGTATTACTCCATGGGTCAAGTTAGTCAAGTGCACACGAGGGGGTTGGATGAGGCCTGAGGAGAGAGCTCAGACGAGGTCACACGAGAGTAAGAGAGCTTAAGAGCAAGAAAAAGCCAAGTGTCCTTACCTGAGGAGAGAGCTCTTTATATATATTTTATTTATTTTTTATTTTTTTGTTTCAAACCATTCAGGGGGTTTGGTATAAGGTCTATCTACCCCTTGAAATAGGTCAAACCCCGAAACTCTAAGTATGATGTCACGTATTGGTGACTAGACCTGTTCATGGGTCGGGTAGCTCGACGAGCTGACCTGTTCTAAGTCGGGCTTAGTCATAATTTTAGGCCTGTGGGCTCGGGCTCGAACCCAAGCCCGATTTGATACTATATATTAAATAATAAAAATTATATTTTATTTAATAAAAAATATATATACTATATTTTTTCTTTGCTCCTCTTTTTTTTTCAAGTAATAGTGAGATGCTTATTATTTTTGAGTTTTGAAGGTTTTTAATATAAACAAAACGCTTTTTTATTGAATAAAAAAAGAAAAAAAATTCTGTTTTCAAATTTCTGGCCGGGCTTGGGCCTGGGCTTTGGGCTTTATATGAGGGCCAGGTTCGGGCTTAAGACCTAGGCCTGATGGTTGGGCCAGGCTTGGGCTTGGGCCTGAATGTATTATGTTGATACATAGGCAAAGCTTGGCCCGAACCCGGCCCGACCCATGAACAGGTCTATTGGTGCCCCACTGATACAGTATGACCAATATGTTTTGAAATTTTGATCCTGAACTGAGTGATTTATCAAATTAAACTTTGATGGGAGCAGGCAGGGAAATCCAGGTCCCCCTGGAGTAGAGGAGTATTTAGTGGTAAAGATGGTTACATTGTTGCTTTGTTCAGCTGGTGTTGAGGACTTTGAAAGGCTGAATTCCTTGATGTACTTCAAGGGGTGCAGATAGTATGGGCTTACAGGGATGGAGTCAAGAACTTCAAATGAGCCAGCAATATGGCCATAAGGATACACTGGGTACAAAGGTTACCTAATGGAATGGCTGATACCTTAGCCAGGCAAGGGGTTAATAGGGATAAACTGTATTGGGCTTAGTTGTATCTTGATCTCTTGATATTAATCATATGTGAGAAGGTGCAGATTGCACCTCTCAAGGGGATGCTTGTATTGTATGTACATATTGTTGTTCAATAATTAATGAAGTTTTAAAGTTATCTATCAAAAAAGGGTTATCTATAAAAAAAGGGTTAAAAACAAACAAATGAAAGGACTGATTTCCTGCTATGCTATGCTGAAAGTAATGGAACCGTAGAGGAGACAAAATGTGATTGAATATGTTATTTGTAGAGAAAAGAAAACAAAATGAAGGGGTGGAGCCCTTCTTCTAGTTAAAGTTAGAATGGCAAAGAGTAATTAGTTGATTATGGAGAAAGAATACCAAGACAACATTTTTTGTTGCTTATGGAAATTAAGAGAAAAGTAGAAAAGCCTCTTTGAACTTTTGAAGAATAATTGATGAGGGCCACTTGTTGAAGCCATACTATAACAAGCCTATTACTTTCCCATTATTGTTGTGTTTTCCGTAAATCCATTTTTTTGATTGGTTGCTGCTCGCTTTATTTTTCTGATAAGTAAGCTTGCTTTATACTAATTGGTGGTAAATTTGCCCTAAAACAATTTTATAAAACTCTAAGTTAAAAAAATTGTCTTTTATGATGCCCTTCCTACCTTTTTACCCCTATTTATACAACATGACATGGTTTGGCTACACAATACCTAATATTTATATACCTACATTGGAAACACTGAAATGAGGTATCTATATGTATCTATATGTGCTTATTTCTATGTTTTAGGATGCTGATAATATATAAAATGATATTAGGGAGTAGGGACTAGTTGATGGTTCTACTGTAAAACTTGTCTGTTTCTACTTTCTAATGTCACGTTTATGTAGGCAAATTTACTATCAGAAGTTGATCTTCAAGGAGTAAGTTGGCATCAACATAAGCATATCTTAGCATTTATCTCTGGGCCAAATCAAGTTACAATTCGTGATTATGAAGATTCAGGTCAGTATCTATATATGTTTGATTGTGGAGTGATTGCTTTCATTCTTCTTTGTTTTTCTTCTGCCAGTGGAGTTTTTCTTATCCAATAGTTTCTAATGGCATTCCACTGAAATCTAGTACTTTAATACCAAGTGTTTCTTGTGAATAGAAGGAAAGGATCCATGCATTTTGACCAGTGATTCACAAAGAGATGTTAAGATTCTTCAGTGGAGGCCAAATGGTGGGAAGACACTATCTGTAGCATGCAAGCGAGTATCTTGATAATTCTAACACTCCCATTGTTATTTGAGTTATTTCTTTTTAACTGTATTCTATTAGTGAGTGCTGTAAGTTTTAAACTTGTATGATTTCATTGAAGAATTAAACTGGATTTTTTTATTTGCAGAGGTGGAATTTGCATTTGGTCTTCTTCTTACCCAGGAAATGCAGCTTCTGTGAGATCAGGAATTGCCTCTTTTGCGGGTACCCTCCCTAGAGGTTCAGGAGTTAGATGGACTCTTGTTGATGTTCTTAGAAGTCCTAAAGATGAGCAAATTACTGCACTCTCATGGAGTCCTGATGGAAGATATCCAACCCTGCTCGGCTACTCCCCTGTGCCATTTATCTTATTGCAGTGCATTTCTTTTTCTCCGGTTTTCTAAAAATTGATTTCTTTTTTGTATTGATGTATTACAAATATTAGGAGCCATTGCTTGGTTTAATGGTGAAGTCTTAGACTGACAAGTGTTAGAATGAGGGTTCAAATCTGAGAGTGGCCACCTTGTGCATAAAAATTCCAAAGGTTACGTCTGTATCTGGTCCACCCTCCCAAGACTCCAGATGGTTGGGACCAACATTGGGTAAAGGCCTTTGATGTATTATAACCAATGGCAAAAATTATTTAGATACTTTTCTCTCTTTACACCTCAAAATGGAACATACTCTTGTTCTCCACTCTGATTTTTTTTTGGGGTTTAAAAGCCATGTCCTTGATGTGCTTGACTCATCCTTGCTATAGATTGCTTTCATTGTCTAAACTTTCATTCATTTCTAATACAATCCATTCATTCCTTTTATCTATAATAAATAAATCAAAGCATCTAACAAGGGTTTATAAACTTGTGCCTTGTGAATTCTAATGTTGTTGGAATTCATTCGTTTCCATGGAATTAGTATGTTACCTTTTGTTTCCAAAGTCATTTTCTTTTTTCTGGTGCTCCAACCCAAAAAAAGATGAAAACCTTGACATATTCTCAAATATTTGGCTTCTGCTTCACATGAGAGCTCGTCATTCACAATATGGGATGCTGCTCAAGGTATAGAAACTTATTTTTAGCTCTCTGTTTAATATCCATCAAATTCCTATGTCATGCTTATCCGGTTTTCTCTACTGCAATTAAAGAAAAAAAATTAGGACTTAGGAGAAGTCTTTGTTGTATTGAATTGAGTTATATTCTAATGAATAGCTTGTTTGATGAACTATGTAGTTAAAATGATTTTGGCTGTTTTTGTCTTGCCACATGACATTCTTTTTTTAACATAGACTCCATCCATTGACTGACATGACGTGCTATTGCCATAAGAAGTGAATGTTATATGCAACCATGAGCTGCTCTTTGGAATAAGAAAAACAAGATCAACAGAAGCACACAGACTCAAAGGCAAATGTCTAAAATGTTGAGATATATTCATTGACCTTTTGTGGATTAATTGGGCAATAGGAGACCTTATCCAGATATTAACCAAAGAAAGAAAATTTCATTTTGTGCTACATATGACCGAGGTTCAAAATATCGATACACCCTGAAACGCCAGAGTGTGCGTATTGGGGGTTTGAGTAACACTTTCTATTTATTTTTAGTTTTTTTTCAAAATTTTGTACAGGGCCGGTTTTAGCAAGGTCTATCCCCTGCTTATGTTAAAATTTTAAAATAATCAATATTGCATATTGGGGTGGGGCTGATACGGTACACCCCAATATGTTACGAAATGTGAACCTTGCGTTCAACAACTAGCACCATTACAGGAAATGCTTGTGGTCTCACTCAAAATGAAAATAAGGTAGACAAGGTGTAATCGTCATACACAATTACAAAAAGCTTGAAGGTGGATTTCTGTAAATTTGAAAACATGCCTTGTGGAGTACTCAACAAACTGGCCCTTCAAAAAAGAATTGATCATGATACCCTCCTTGTTTATCCATGGAGCTCATGTTCCATTGTTGAAGCATTGAACAACAAATTCTGATTCATATGGGTATGCTCAATCTTTGTATGTTTTGATCTTCATCAATGTTTAAACTGCATGGTGTGCAGCTTGTGGTGAAAGACATATTCAAGCCTTAGTTCTTTAGCAAAAACAATCAGAGGCTAAGTCTGGAACCAAAGTAACATAGAAGAAAAACTTAATGTACAATCATATGCAAAACAAAACATAAAAGGGGTTGTAGTCTCTAGAAATCATCATGGGTATACCCTACAATCATGGATCTTAAATTCAATATCTATGGGCATTTCACTATGTAGAAATGGAGAAATTTCAGAGATATTTCACTGATTCCGCTAAGGCATTTGGAAAATCTAGAAAATCAAGGAAGTTTTCTAGAAGCATGGAATTAGTTAATAAACCTTAAAGGAATCATTAGAAGTATGATTGCACATTTAAAACTCAAAAAACCATAGGAGAAAATTAAGAAACTTTAATAGGTATCTTTCTTTGTAGACTCCCTTTTAGTCTTTTAGCCATATTCTCTTCCTTAAATATTTCATTGACTTGCCATTTTGATTTTTATCTATTTTGTTACTATATATTTTGATTAGATTGAGGATCCTTTTTTTTTGTAATTGTATCATCATCATCCATGCCTTATGCCATCTATATGGGGTCAGCTATATGAATCCGGTTTTGCCAATTGACGACTCACCTAACTAACTAACAAGTCACAATTGGTAATTCTATTATTGGTAAGAATGAGGTTTCAGATATAAGTTAGCCTATTATAGGTGCACCAAAGCAGACTATTGGGGATAGCTACTTATCTTTTCAGTTTCAGACATAAGTAGCAACATTTTTTCTTTTTTCTTTTTTTATATTTTGGTAATAAAGTAGCAACAGTTCAAACTATTAAATGCCACCTAAAATAACTTCCTTGGAGAAGTTGGATAGCAGTGGCTAATACCTCTGCTAGGAAGAATAGAATTTTGGTGGAATGGACACCTCCTCTGGAGGGTGTCATTAAGCTGAATTTTGATGGGAGTAGCCAGGGTAAATCCATGACCTTTGGGTATAGGAGGGGTTCTAAGAAATAAGGACAGCAACATTATTTCCTTGTTTTCGGGCCTAGTGGGAATGGGACACTCTACAAGGGCGGAAATACTAGCTACTGTGCAAGGGATCCAGATTGCGAACCAGTTTGTGGTGGGGCATTTACTAATTGAAGGTGATTCTCCGGTGGTGGTGGGGTGGCTCTTGAACCCAGATTCTGTTGTTTGGGGCTATAGAGACCTCCTCATAAAAGTGAAATGCCTAACAGGCAATATGATATTGTTCAATGGGTGAGCAGATCAGTAAATGCTGTGGCTGATTCTTTAGCCAAACAAGGGGTTTCTTGGGATTGTCTTTATTGGGCTACTTTGTAACTTGTTCTAGTTGAGTTTGAGAATCAAATCTGGTGCCTCTCCTTGGGATGTTTGTAACTCTTAAACTTTTTGATTAAAAATATTTTTCAATCATTCATCAAAAAAAAAAAAAAAGGAAGATGGGCTCCTATTGAGCTCAACTTGATTGCTGATAGTCAAGATAAGTATGAATCACAGAATTGATCTTTTTTTTTTTTTGACTCAAAATGTTGTTCTTAGAAGTGATTTTGTGGTGCTGAAAAGTCAGCTTCCAAGATATTTTTTTTTTGCCCAATACTTTTCAAATACTCCTATGGTGGTTACTTGAAATGATGCCAATGGCACTAAGTCTTGCATTTCATTCTGCATAAACAATATTTCTTACCAGTTACCACCCTCCAAATGTTATATTTTAGTGTCTCATGGAAAACAAATTTGGTATATGCATTTTGATATTAGAGATTAATGAGTACAATTTAGAGCATTATGTTTATTTTGTATATCTATTGTTGGATGCATTTTTTCTTACTATTTTTATATTAAACAGGGTTGGGAACACCTATTCGACGGGGATTAGGTGGTATATCAATGCTGAAGTGGTCACCAACAGGAGATTATTTCTTCACTGCCAAATTGTATGGAAATTAACTTAATTTTTCAGTTGCATGGCTGTTAATCAGAGTGCTGCATGTTTGAGTTTATGATACCAAAGTAGATGATTTTGTATTGTTACAGTGATGGAACATTTTATCTTTGGGAAACAAACACATGGACATCAGAACCTTGGTCTTCAACTGGTGGTTTTGTCACAGTAAGTGAAAACGATAGTTTTTGTTCTCTCTACTTCTTTCGTTTACCATTTTGATTAATAACAGATACCCACCCTTTGGTTTCTGGCAATTATAAATCCCCCTCGGGTTTCTGAACTATTTCTGCATTTACTCTCATTTGTTGATGCATACAGATAACTTCCCTTGGTTAACTTTCCCTGGAGAATCCATTAAGAGGTCATGTGATACATTTACCCCTGTCAGCAATTCAGCATACCGATCAGTCATCTAAGCTTTATTCCTATTCACTTACCATTCAAAGGATGCTCTCTAACCAATTAGTCAAAGCTCCAACTGTTACAGAAACAAGAGGTAGTTATCGGGCCCCCTTCTCCATCACCTGTCTCATTTGCACTCTTTGCAAGTGCAAATTTTGCTTTCCAAGAACTGATGTGAAATTTCCACTACCTTCTTCCTACATCAATTTTTATCTCTTATAAAATGGAAACTACATCATCTTGCTGCTTACCAAACTCTCAAACAATTAACCCTCTTTCCTCCATTCTCTTTCATGAAGGTGGGAATCACATCATCTTACTTCCTATTTCACTTCTAATTAAAAAAATAGCCAAATGTGAAGCAAAAATAAACCCAAATTTATAGTTAGACTATTTGCACTACCATGCTTTTACACTAATGCAAATTAAATTCACAATGCTAACAAACTGAGCCCAAATGGAAAACCCAATTGGGAAAATTAAAATAGTCTATAATAAGAAAAACAGTTTATTGAGGATTTTGTGCAGATTTGTTAGTTGTTTTTGTTTATTAATTGTTTAGATAGTAAGTGGGGACCACAACACACTTGTTGGGACCCTTTGGAGTTATTTTTAAGTTTTTATGTGTTATTCGCCCTATAAGGGCATATTAGTCAATATACTCATTTTTTACTTAAAGTACAATGACTAGCTATTGTCGTGCCGTGTCGTGCTGACCTGACCCATGGGCCTAGAAACCCAAGCCTGGCATGATCCATATAATCGTGCCGTGCTCGATAGGTTTGTGTGCTGTTGTCTTGTGCCAAGCTGCTTTACAACTCTAGTACTAGGTATTTCTCTTGAGAATGTTATTGCCTTTGATTCGATTAATAATGTTTCTATACCTAACATTGATGTTATGATTGATCTTGATCTTCCCATTGCACTCTGCAAGGGAAAGAGAAAGTGTACAACCCATTGCATTTCACCATCTCTCCTATAGTGCCGTATCACCTTATTCTTGTGGCTTCTTCTCTAGATTATGTGTCTATACTTAGGAATGTTAGTGAGGCTCTATCCAAACTTGAGTGAAGAACAACTATGGTAGAAGAAATAGAAACTTTGATTAAGAACTAGACATGGGAGATAGTTGATTTTCCTATAGAAAAGGAGACAATTGGGTGTTCATTGTAAAGCATAGGGCTGATGGCATCATAGAGAGGTACAAGGCAAGGTTGGTTGCAAAAGAGTATACATAGACCTATTGTGTAGATTATTTGGAGACCTTTGCACCAGTAGCTAAGATGAGCTCAGTTCATATCCTCTTGTCTCTAGCAGCTACTTATTCATTGTTGCTCTTCTAGGTTGTTGTTAAAAATGCATTTCTTAATGGTGATTTGAAGGAGGAGGTATATATGGGCCTTTTAGCCAGTTTCTATGAGAATGTTGGTGAGGAAAAAGCTTGTAGGCTAAAAAAAAGTCATTATATGGTTTGAAACAGTCACCTAGGGCATGGTTTGATAGGTTTAGGGGGGCATTGATCCGTTTTGGGTACACATATTCAGTTAGATCACACTTTCTTTTTGAAGAGGAGAGAAACACTTGTGTCAATACTGATTGTGTATGTGGATGGTATATTTGTTACAAGGAATATTTTGAGGGAGATTGGTGGACTCAAGGATTCATTGCAGAAGGAGTTTGAGATTAAGGATCTAGGTGAACTAAAATATTTTTCGGGGATTGAGGTTGCAAGATTCAAGCATGGGATATTCATCTATCAGAAGAAGTATGTGTTGGATCTACTTAGGAAACTAGGAAGCTAGGAGTTAAACCAGCTAATACTCCTATTGACCCAAGCTACAAGATTAATGCTTTGATTGGTGAGTTGGTTAAGGATGCTGGGGAGACATCATAGGATGGTAGGCCGACTACTATATTTATGTATGACACGCTTGGACATTTTGAGTTAGTATATGCATGTTCCACGGGTTCAGCATTGGGAAACCATTGATAGGATACTTGCATACTTGAAGAAGCATTCGGGTAGAGGAATTCTATTATTAGATCATGGGAATTTGAAACTGGAGTGCTATACAGATGCAGATTGGGTAGGTTGTCTAGATGATAGGAGATCCACATCAGGGGTATGCACATTTGTGGGAGGAAATCCATGGAAGAGTAAAAAACAATCAGTGGTGTCTAGGTCAAGTGTAGAGGTCGAATATAGATCTATGGCCCATGTTGTTTTAGAGTTACTTTGGGTTAGATCCTTGCTCAGTGAGATTGGGATAGATGTAGAGGAGCCCATGATGTTATATAGTGACAACCAAGATGCAATGAATATTGCCCACAATTCAGCTCAACATGATAGGACAAAGCACATTGAGGTTGATAGACATTTCATAAGAGAAAGGGTGACAACCGGAGAAGTTTGCTTCCCTTATGTCTTCTTTGAGTTACAGTTAGCTAATGAATTCACCAAAGGGGTTGCAAAGAACATGACATATGCAAGTTGGGAGTGTGTGACATTTACTCCCAACTTGAGGGGGAGTGTTGAGGATTTTATGCAGATTTGTTAGTTGATTTTGTTTATTATTTGTTTAGATAGTAAGTGGAGACTAGGGGTTGATACAAGCCGAGCCGAGTCGAATATTTGACTATTCGAGCTCAGCTTGACAATAAAATATCAAGCTCGAATTCGGGTTTGAGCTCGATTCGAACTAGAAATATCAGTTCGAATTCGACTCGAATAAAAAACACTTGCATTCGAGCTCGGTTCGGCTCGAGCTCGATAATGAACCGAGCCTACTCTAGCTTGAATCCGAGCCTACCTGATATCACAAAGTCCCTGTAGAAGCCATAAGAAAATCCGAAAGAAGAAGAAGAAGAAGAAGAAGAGGACCACAATATAAGTGTGTGTACACCAATAAAATTAAATATAAATTATATAATTATATATGAATATTATATGTAAATATAAAAATTATATATATAGGGTTCGAATAGGCTCACGAGCCTAACAAACCAAATTGCATAGCATTCGAGCTCGGTACTCAGGCTCGAATTCGATTCGAAGCTCGGTCTGGACCGAGCCGAGCCGAGCTCGAATAGCTCGTGAAAAGCTTGGTTCATATCCACCCCTTGTGAAGACCACAACACTCTTGTTGGGACCATTTGGAGTGATGTTTTTAAGTTTTTTATGCAGTTTTATGTGTTAGCCGCCCTATAAGGGCATAGTAGTCATTGTACTTATTTTTTACTTGAAGTATAAATACCAATGGGAGATGATGGCCAGATCTGATTTGCTCTTTCTTTCTTTATCAACTTCTTTTGTTCCACAAGAAACTCCTCTTTTCTTTGCAGTTTTTTGATTCAACAGATTTCTACTCAGTTGTAAGAGTTGCATTGCAGACATAAATGTCTAGGGGAAGTAGAACTTGGGAGGTATGCTGAAGCTTGGTTGTTCAATGATTGATTGGCCTTTTTGTTGTCTTGGGCTTCACCTTCAAGGTGTCCTAGATCTAGCAGCTTTTAAAATTAGTAGTAGATAGACTTTCTAAGAAGCTTGATAATTATAAGATAAATTATGTTTCCTTAAGGGTGGAGCCTTAGTTAGGTTTACTCTTGCTAACCCACCAGTATACTATGTTTTGGTGTTTAAAATCCTACTGCTTGTTGCCAAGAGATTGGAAAAAATCATGAGAAACTTTTTGTGGGAGCCTAGAGAATCTAAGAGGGACCATTTGACCAATTGGCAGACAATGTGCAAGAATAAACGGGGTTCAGGTTTGGGTAAATTAGTTCTAAAAACTTCATCTTTATTGGATAAGTAGCTTTTGCAATTACTTTTGGAGCCAAGCAAGTTACAGTGTTCTATTATTTATGGCCTTTCTGCTTGGGTTTGGCATTAGGTTAGACCCTTTTTGATCAAGGCCCAGCTGGATGCTTGAATTCAGACTTTGGGCTTAGGCTGGGCTTTGGCCCAAACTCGGCCCGCAGCTCAATAAACTTAATCAATACTTCGAAACTATGACAGAATCATGTCAAGGGAAAGTGATTTTGACCCACATGTTAGATCTACACCTTACCAAGGGCTGAGGTTTGTTATATAGTTTATATCTTTACTCTTATGAAAAGTTATGTGAGAAGTGCAACATGGGAAATGGAGTGAAATAATTGTACATATATGCACACACAAATAAAAATTATATATATTATATATTTTGGGCTAGGCCCTGGGCCCTAGGGCTGGGCCATGGTTGACCAAGCCCAACTCAAACTTAACATCAGGCCTATATTTTGGTCTATGCCCAACCTTAATTTCCACTGATTGGGCTAGGCAGGTTGGATGTCAGTCTTAATTGTGCTGGCCTGACCCAATGCTCAACCCTACTTTTTGCTAATGGTTTGGGGTGCAAGATTAAATGCTAGAGCCACTTTGCCCCCCATCCCGCCCAAGTGATTTAAAAGGTGTGCCTGAACTGTGTTTAGGCGCACAGGTGAGGCACATTTTAGGGTATGTGCCTCACCTAGGTCCTAGGTGCATCACTTTCAAAGGCGTGCGCCTTTTGAAAAATCATGCACTTTTTTTCTGTTTTTCTTTTAATGCTTAGCATCTGGTGCTTCTAATGCACCTTTTGCTTGCTTCACTCGCTCATTGAAACTTCGAAAACTCCATGTTTGCTAATTGCTAATGTTGCTCATTTGTTCATCCTGATAACAGATTTTTTAAAAGACACTTAAAGTTATACAAACTTTTTTTTTATAGGGATTAAGAATTTAAGACCCTGATATGGTCTTGTCTGGGCTTGCCTTGAGGGGCCTGGTACAAAAAGGCAGCTCGTAGAATCAGGAATGCATAATGTTTAACATCACATTTGCTATTTGAAGTAACACAATTTGGAAAAAAATAAAGAGATGTTTACATGCTTGAATATGTTTTGTAAGTTATGCTTGATTTTATTTTTATGTTTTCATTTTAAATATGTTTACTTGTTATATTTATGTATTTTAATTTGAGATAATAGTTTTTGTAAAACATTTATTTTAAAATTTAAGTTTATATTTTTAATTATTATTGTGTTTTATATTTTGCATTTTTTTTATTTTTTTTGACTTTTTGGCATTTTTTTTGAATTTTTACCATTTTTTGCATTTTGCGCCTTGCTTCAAAAGGGCGTGCACCTTGCCTTGTGCCTCGTGCCTCAGGTGCAAAATGACCCTTGTGCTTTATCTGTTCTATTATTCTTTTCCACACTTCATTAGATATGATGTTTGATCTAGTAATAGAACCTGTTAAAGTTATTAGGTAGCAGGGTTAAGTCTTTTTACATATTATTTATATTCTCCTTTGTCTTTATCTGTTTTTATTGGAAGAAATAAAAATGATTTGACAGAAAGATTGAACCTTTCTCTTGTTCTCAGTCTCCTCTCCTTCTCTTTCTCTCATCTTCTTTCAATTGGATTGATATTCAATCCTTTTTCTCTTATGTTTTTTCTTTGTTTACTGGCTGTTTGTGGAAGATTTACAGAACCAAATTTTTAGAAGATCTGCAGTACGGAGATTTGCCTTTAAATCTTATTTTTTTCTTTGTTTACTGGCTGTTTGTGGAAGATTTACAGAACCAAATTTTTAGATCTGTGGTACGGGGATTTGCCTTTAAATAATCAGTTCCCTTGTCCTTATCCCATTTCCATTCACAAAAATCTTCCTATCTCGCAATGTGTGTCCTCTTCCGAATAGGGGTTAGTTTGGAATTTTGGGTCTGAGAAGGGGTTTAACTATAAGGGATTTGGAAATTTCTATGTTTCTTCACTTGTTGCATTATTGGAAAGAGTGCATCTGGATAATTTTTGGATTTTACTGTTGTGTTCCTATGAAGCTATTGGAGTGGATCTATGCCCCATAAAACTAGGTTTTTTTTTTTTTTTTTTTTCTCTGGAGATCTTTTAAATGTTCAAAGGTTATCAGGAGGAGGAGACTGAGCAAAATTTCTTGGATAAAGATTGAAGGGGAAAGGAAGAACGTTGGGAGTGGGCGACCTTCAGGTATGTTAGAGGGAAGGAGAAAGTCATTCTGAAGATTGCCGAGGAGCGCACTGATTGTGGTGTTGTCTGAAGCGCATGTTTGTTGCGGTCAATCTGTGGTGGATGTTGAAGTTGTGACCAATGATTTAAAAGGCATGCCTAGGTGCACTGGTGAGGTGCATTTTAGGGCATGTGCCTTGCCTAGGTCCTAGGTGCAGCAATTTTTTTTTTTTATCAGCAAAAGAAAATTTAGTTATTTATTAAACTGAAAAAACAGATTACAGTTTCTTTATCTACTCTGCACTCCAGAGTATTACAATATACAAAGAAACCCAGATTATGTAGATCAACATCCCATTGTTGTAATACAGCCAGCTATAATTTAGCCCAAAATAGAGTAGGTCTATCAACTCCCTGTTTTGCTGGAGTATCTGCCAGTCCATTCACTGTCCTTTTAACCCATCCGAAAGTAGAGTTAAATCTCATAGCAAGAAAGTCAATCTCCCTAAATGCAAATCTGTACTTCCATGGTGCTGAGTTTACTTGCTTAGCCCAAGCAATGACTAGAAGTGAGTCCCCCTTCACTTCCAATTCTCTAGCTTCTAATTGTTTTGCTAATTTCAGGCCTTGTAAGAGTGCCATCCTCTCTGTCTGAACTGAGTCTCCATACCCAATTGGTCCTGAGAACAAAGCCACAACTTTCCCATTGTGATTTTGAAATATTCCCCCTATTCCTGCTCTCCCAGGGTTTCCAAGGGAGCTGCCATCAAAATTTAGCACTTTCAAAATGCACACGCCTGGTGTGCCTAGGTGTCCTAATAAAATATCTTCTTAAAAGACAATTAAAATTATTATATCATTTTTTTTGTGTGAGAATTAAGAATTTAAGACCCTAACATGGACTTCTTTGGGCTTGGTACAAAGGTGGCTTGTAGAATCAGGAATGCAATATATTTTACATCACATTAGCTACTTGAAGTAATGCAATTGAGAAAAAAAATCGACTGTGGGTTTTACGTGTTTGGAAATGTTTTATATGTTTGATTTTATTTTTAAATTTTCATTTGAATACGTTTTACGTGTTATGTTTATGCCTTTTAATTTTAAATAATAGGATTTTTAAAACATTTATTTTAAAATTTAAGTTTATGTTTTTTATTAATATTATGTTTAATATTTTTTGTCTTTTGCATTTTTTTATTTTTTTTAGCATTTTTTGAATTTTCTGACGTGTTTTTGATTTTTTGGCATTTTGCGCCTTGCTTCAAAAAGGCACACACCTTGCTTTATGCCTTGCACTTCAGATGTAAATTGCCCCTTGTGCGTTTTTTGCGCTTTTAAAACACTGGCTGCGACATTTAAGGAAAATGTTGGTACATTGTCTTCGTTTCCTATTTCTGATGTGAAAGGAGATTTCTCTAATGTGTCTATTGAGATCCATAAAGAAGAAAAGATTGGGCTGAAAGAGAGGGAGGACTTTAGAGAGGTTGCTGCTGCTGATTCAAGAGGCAAATCAGGGTTTGACAATGGAAGAAATGTTGACTTTGACGTGGTCTGTTGTGCTCTGCCCCAAGCTGAGGGCGATGATGCTGAGCACTGGCTATTTGAGGAGGTGATGATTGGAAGGTTAGGCATGGATTTGGGTAGGAGGGACGAGGCTAGAAAAGATCTCGGGGTAGCTGAATCAGTAACCTGACCTCAAAAAAATCTCATGGAGTTGATGGAGTGAGATACTCACATAGGGCTGGTCCAACAAGAACTACAAGAGGGTATATAAGAGAAGAGGAAGTAAGACTGTTATTTCGACAAGCAAAGCAGTTGTTAAGGAGAACTTTCAGGTTTTCTCCAATATGGGTAATCAGGTGGGGACTCTTCTGCATGAAGAAATTATGGAGATTGGATCTGCTTGTTTTGCGAGAGTTCCTAATAAGAGCTCTGAAAAAAGTGTGGACAGATTTCGAAGAATTTTTTACATTGAGAAAGCTGCTGGAAAAGATGTAGAGATTGGTAAAAGCCTTGGCTTGTTCTTCAAGGGTGGTGAGGGGTTTTCCAGGAAAGCCTTTGAAGAGTTTGAGAGGAGGAAGAGGAAAGAAAGCTTAAAGAAAGGTTTAATTGGAGGAGGAGAGATGTGGGATGGGCAGGGGGAAGTGTTTGAAGGCTGAGGGTCTAGTCTTAGAGGTGTTTTGATCTTTATTTTACTAGAATTCTGTAGTATCGTGTTGATTGGTATCAGTCTGTATCTCAGTTTTGTTTTTCCTTCTCCCGGGTGATTACTTGTGACCTTCCTCTTGTATTCTCTTTTTGTTTTTCTAATGGAATTCTTATTTATTTTCAAAAAACAAATTTTTACTTGCAAAAACCTGCAGAAGAGAAGGCTTTTTTTGGTATCTTTCACCTGACGTGTGTATCCCTTGCAAATGAAGTTATAAGACTACTTTTAATTTGCTAACCTCTTTCCCATTTGCAATCAATATTTGAGAAAATTTCTCTTCTTTATTTGGCTATAGGTAATACACTGTTTGCCTTATTTCTAGCTATAGGAGTTAAGTTGGTTATTACCTTGTTTTTGTCTTTATTGTAAAGGTAACCGTCATTTTGCTATATGATCAAAGAAACAATTCAAAGTTTTGTGTGGATTTGGCTTGAGAAAAATTCTAAATGAAAAATGGGCAAACATCTTTAGAATATAAAATTTATTATTTCAGGTTAATATTGCATCTAGGAGGCAGGGAGGGAGGGAAGGTGGAGGAAAGGGAGGGAGGGTAAGCAAGCAACATCCAAGTTTTAGTTGGATGTGGCTTGAGAACAATTCTACAAGAAAAATTGGCAACATCTTCAAAATATAAACATTAATCATTTCAGGTGAATATTGGGGTTTGTAACACAGAATCAAGTTTGGAATTTGCTTTTACCTTTTAAATGGATGAGAAGGAGCTAGGGAGGGAGGGAACATCTTCAGAATTTAAACATTTATCATTTTTTTTGATCATCAAAGGAGAAATTTATTTGAAATTAAAGTTAAAAAATTTTACAACTTTGTGTATGGGACTAGAAGTCCCACACTATTACATATTTCTGTCCCTTTTTACATTGCAGCCCAAAACAATTGTTGCCTCAAAGCCCCTTGTTTAGCAAGATAATCAGTTAGCCCATTTGCACTCCTTCTAACCCATTTGAATTCTGCCTCTACCTCCCTTGCAACCTTTTCCACTTCCCTTATCACTTGTTTGAAAGTCCACGGAATAGTTCTATTGTTGTTAGCCCAAGAGATGATCACCTTGGAATCCCCTTCAACCTCAATATGCCTCATTCCTAGTTGCTTGGCTATCTTGAATCCTTGTAGCAATGCCATTAACTCAGCTTTTAGAGAGTTGCGCATGTCGATAGGTCCAGAGAATAATGCTAATATTCTCCTTTCAGAATTTCTGATTACTCCCCCGATACTTGACAATCCCGGATTTCCAAATGAGCTTCCATCAAAATTCAGTTTAATTCTGCTACCATCTGGAGGTTTCAATTCCATCTTTACTCTCTTTCACTCTTGAAGATTGTGCTGCTTCTGTCCAGGATCTTATAATGTCCGTGACTAAGAAATCTTGGAAAATATGCAAAGATCTTACCCAATCAGCTACTTTAACTTCGATTGTGTCAATTACCTCTTCCATTGTTCTACTCTTATCCAAGAATATTTTGTTATTGCTTGCTTCCCATATCACCCAACAAATAGCTGCCTTTGTAGCTTTCCACATAACCTTCCCTCTTTTCTTTGATTGCCTCAAAAAGTCTCAGTTGAAAAGTCCTACCACATCTTGAGGGGAAACCCACCTGCAACCAAAGAGAAGACAAAAGGATTCCCCAATATGATGCACAAAGGAACAAGATAATAATAGATGTGTGAAGGTCTCATCACTTTCCTTACAAAGGGAGCACATGTGAGGAGAATGGCAAGCTATTTGTTGGGTGATATTGCACCTGGGAGGGAGGTTAAGCTATTGTCCACACACCAAAGTTTAAAATGTCCGTGTCAGTGGAAATGTTGGTCCTCCAAATATAAGAAACATGTTGAAAATGTTGGAAATATTGTAAAAATTAGAGACATGTGGAAACCAATGTTTGAAAATTGTAATTGTATCATAAATCATAGAGAAAGTTGAATCGAATCGTGAATCGTATCGTAAAACATAAGATTATTTCTATTTTTTTACAAATTTGTCAAAAATTAAATATAAGTATGCTAAAAGACTAAATATATATAGAAAAGTGGTATTTTAAGTCACATGTCATATCTACCATATATGTGCCTAAAACAATAGAACTTACCACTTGTACAATAGAAGTCTAAGATGATATAGTCGAATTTGACTTGAAAGTCAAATAATCCACATACAATGGCTCTTTATCCAACACATGATAGCAATGAATCAGTTTCTAGTAAGGTCTTTAAAACAAGTCACCCTTGACAAAACTAAATATAAACAAAACAAAATGACAAAGTAGAGAACTAGTTCTTAATTGAACGATTTGAATCACAATGAGTCACACAAATCATATAAATTGTAAGATTTATGAATCAAATCATCTGATTCAAATAAAAATTGTAGGATTTTTGCAGAAAAGGATTCAACATAAGATTCGAATCGAAACCCTTGGGATTCATGATTCAAATTGTGAATCGTATCGTAAATTGTAAGTTGAAACCAAGGTTCAAACTATTGATATAGGGTGATATGCCGGTAGGGCATATCAGCCTGTACTGTTACTGTTTTTTTGTTTTTATTTTTTTCCGAATCTGGTTTAGTGGGGCCGGTCTACCCCTGAACCACTCGCCGACCCGAAACACCCCTTGTAGGGGTGTATCGGAAAGGATCCAATACAATACGTATTGGTTGATACGGGCCGATATGTGACGATATTTTGAACCTTGGTTGAAACATTGTAAAATATGAAAAATATAGAATGATATTTTATGAAATGATAAAAGAAGCATAGCCAACCTTTTTAAATTATTATCTTGATCCAAATCATTAAAGAAAGCTAAGAAACTAAGGTTGTAGACAACAAAATACGTTCCGAAGTTTCCCTGTAAACCTTAAGATTCAGATCTTCATGATAGAATGAGTTAAAGCAAAATTTAAACTTAGAAAAGTGTAAATGGTTGTAATAGATCGACCAAATAATCTATTATACAAACAAAAACTAATTTTTAACTTAATGTTTGAAATGCATATTGAGATAGCTCAAAGTGGTAATCGTGGAAGTTAGGTGGGCAATAACATTGTTACTCCACATATCCACGATATTCTCACCAACTTATGTTAGAATATTATCTTATACTCTACATAGTGTTTGTAGTTTTCATTGGAGAATATGTCGATTCTAGTAAAATTTCAGGTCGCTACCCATGGAAGTGAAATGGAATTATGTCGTGGAAGCTATCTCTTGTACTCCACATAGTGCTGGTAGTGTTCATTGAGGAATATGTCGATTCTGGTAAAATTTTGTGTTGTTACCAATGGAAATGGAAATATGTTGTGGAAATATTAGGGAAATTAGGGACATTTTAAACCATGTCTTTATACAGACCCGAACCTTGTTCCTATCTAATGTTGTATAAGATATTTTGATTTTTTTTATGCCTTGTCTACATTGTTCTGTTGTTTCCCCTTCCCAAGTGCTGAAGTTATATATTATTTACTACATACCATTATTATGTACCTCAAGGGTTTTTAGTGATGCGATTCAATTTATATTAACACTCTGCTTAAGCTCAGCATTTTCTGTTGCCTGCGTAAGTTTTCTATTGCGATGTTCCATGTTCTTATTGGCCTACATAACCTTTTAATGTTGTGTAGAAGAACAAAAAAAATGTCATTTTCAACCATGTTTTTTTTTTTCTGTCATCAGGGTGCAACCTGGGATCCTGATGGGCGCATGATATTAATTGCTTTCTCAGAATCTTTAACACTGGGTTCTATTCACTTTGCATCTAGACCTCCATCACTAGGTGAGGACACTTCTAATTTTTCACATTTGAGTCATTCACAATTTGTAGTTGCCATTGGTAGGCAAACAGCTTTTTTTTTTATGGTAAGGATAATGTTTAATTAGTAACAGTAAAATCATTACAATGTATTATAGCCCCCTGTACAACTTTCTAGATCTTTTTCCATCATTTTTGATTGGTAATGAAAACTTTGTTAACTGAAGCAAGAAATGAACAATCATTAATAGGGTGCTGTCCAATGCATGGTAGAATATAGCACAAACATGAATTGAAGAAATTAAAACTTAACCAAAGCAATATGTGTATTCATATCAGCATAACATCACTAGATGGAAAACCTGTAGAATCCATACACTTCTATATTGATTTTTATATACTTTTTCTTTGGTTTTGAAAAGACCTCAGAGGTGGCTGGAAAGGATGTGGGTTAGTGTAACGAGGACTGAACAGTATGGTCCTTGATAAAAGTGGAATCAGGATTTTTGTAGCCAACCACCATTAATTGAGAGAAGGCGCTTTTAAGTTTAGCTGATTGTGTTTGTTTTCTAATTTCAATTACTGAAAATAATTAAATACCATTTCTGCATCTCCTAATAGAATCATTATTAATATTTTCTTTTATGTCAACTAAAATAGTTTAGTAATTTGTAAGTGAAATACCTTGATCATCAACTTGATATTTTCATATATGCACAGCTGAGAATCCCGTATTTGAATAGTTATCTATTTATTAATTGAAATAAGGCCTTTTTAGTTTTAATTGAGTTTCTTTGGTTTCTAGTTTCAATTATTGAAAATAGTTAACAACCATTTTAGTCTCTTAATGGAGCTATTATTGTAGGAGGGTAGGGTTTGGCACTGTGAGAGTTTGTCTGAAGGATGGTAGGATGGCTTTCTGGGCGTAGGGAAGGCCTAAAGCACGGGATAAGATTCTCGAGGGATACTTTGGGTTTTTGAAGAATGAGTGATGCATGGTGTTGCCCCCCTCTTAATGGGGCTCTATATTTATAAGCACCTATGCATGGAGATCACGGAGATCTCCTGACCTTGAAAGGTTTCTCCTTTTGTGCTGTGATAGATGGTAACTTTTAAAAGTTTGGGATTTATATTGATCCATTGCCATATGGGTTAGTCAGGGGTTTGCTTTGTGGCTTTTCAGGACTACAGTACTCGGGTTTTCCCTTTTCTTGATGTGTCTCCGAGATTGCTGGCTACGATACCCTTTCTTTGCTCTTTTTTGTGGTGCTCACGTGCTTTGCGATGTGGTGCCTAGTCCACCACATGCCTTGCGATTCAGGTTTCTCTTGTAGGATGTTTTATGGATCGGAGGAATGCATTTGTGTGATGCAGTGGTTATTATTGCAAGTTACGATTTCTTGGGTTATCATCTGATGTTGGGTCCTACTTGACCCTTATTCTTGTCACCCTGTCACATGGCAGGCAATGGGCTCTTTCCAACTCTATGTTCCTGCAACTATTAATCTTTTTTGATGTCTATTATAAAAGTTCAGTAATTTCTAAGTGAAAAACCATTATTGTCAACTATTATATATTTTCACAGAAGGGGGAAATTTTATGGAGATGCACTAGGGCAGTTATGCTATGGTTGATTTGGGAAGAAAGGAATGCTAGAAATTTTAATGAGAAACAGAACTCCAAGATTTCTATCATTGAAAACATTTTGATAAAAGTAGTGAGTTGAGGGAAGACCTTTGATCCATTTCTCCAGAGAAATCTTGATTCCACATCGCAAAACCCTCATTTTTAAAGGAAAATTTGAGAACGAAGTTGATCCCACCCACATTGAACCAAGTGAAATTCGATTTCAGTGGCTCTAGTTTTGGAAATCTGGGACCTTCTGGAATAGAGGGAGTAGTGAGAGAGAGTTCAGAGCATTTCTTCTTCAAGGGTTAATGATATGTAAAAGGTTGAACCTATAAAATATAATGTTAGTGTGATTCCAGAAACGAGGTGGGGTGCTCTAGAATGATAGCCAAGGAATCTGGCAGCTTAAGACATACGGTGAGGCAACCAAGACAATTACAAGGGAGATAGGAGTGACATGGATATGGATACATAGAGCAGCAAATGGAATGGCTAACACTCTGGCTAGACATGAGGTTAATAGGTATCAATTATACATGGAGATTTTAACACTGTTTTCTTTGTATACAAAGAACGGGGTTAGGAAAAGATGCTAGCATATTATCTACAAACTTAATTCCAGTAAATACTATTCTTTCTCCATAATCAGTAAATGTTTTAATGTTACCAATAAAAAAAGTCATATCTACCCAATTTACAGTTGAGGATACTGTATTTGAATAGTTATATATTTATTAGTGTTCTAACATATTCAATACCATTTTGAGATTTTATTTCTTACTGCCTTCTGGAATAATAGTTCTTATAAATCTATACTATGGCCTGGTTAAGAGTGCAACAACTTGAATGGCAATGGGTGAAGCAGGTGTGCTAGTTAAAGCTAACTGCACAATGTAGCCTGCCTAGTTGTCAGTTTATAAACTTAGTGAGGTTTTTTTGAATATTATCATCTGGGGTTTCATTGCTCTAAGGATTTTATTTATTTTAGTCTGAGCATTTTTATTTTGTAGAGTTGTTTCTCCCCAATTTTATGAATTATTTTTAGTTGTAAAGACACTTGATGATTCTCCTTTTTCTTTCCCATTGATTTATTTCAGATGCACACCTCTTGCCTGTTGAGTTGCCAGAAATTATCTCCTTGACTGGCAGGTAGAGATAATTTCAAATTCTTGTTTGTCCTCATTGTATCTTTTGATGTTCCTTCAAAGTCTATTGATTTGTTTGGAGGATATATACCAAACAAAATGTTTTTGGAGTTGTTGTGAAAATGAAAAAAAATGTAAAATGATAGCTGGTAAAGGCAATTGCTTTACTCTATGTATCTCTTCTTTGTTGCTTCATGGCACGATTAGACTGAACAAAATGTTTTTGGAGTCATTGTGAAAATGAACAAAAGTTATTAACTGGCCATATGTTTTCACTACTCATGCATATATTCTTTCTACTCATGGTATCTGAATATCTTGTCAAATGATTAATTCATTCATTCAATGCTTGGCATCTGGTCTGAGCTGGCAGTTATACTGAATTATCACTAGGTGTCTTTGCTTTGGTTGATCATCTGAGACATCGTGACCAACATTTTATCAAAATAGCAAGTTATTGAAATCATAATTGATCAGCTGAACATTTCGTTTCAAGGTTGACTTGCTGGGACACTGCAGTATCTTGGTGTAGTACTGCTAGTGGAACTGAGATTATAATGAAACCATACCCCACTAATCACAGTGCCCCTTCTCACCAAAAGAAAAAAATCACAGTTAGGTTATGTTATACAACTGGAGGTTCTTTGTCCCAAAGTTGCCTGTTGCTTCCAACCTATCAGACTTGCAAACTGGTTGTGTTCAAATAAATTTGCAGGCCATTACTGTGGTTTGGTTAGGATTAGGAAAGTAGATTCCTGTTCATTAGACAGAAAGGTAGCCTTGAAGTTAGTTTTCTTAGTCTATTCATTTGGCAATTTTATATGTAGATAGCAATGATGCTGACATATGGACAACAGGATATGGATATAAGACATGAGGATATGACTCTCCATTTCCCAAGACCCCATACATGGATATGTGTACGGGTACCCCATCTAATTTGAAGCATCACTCATTTATATCTAGTTTTTGAAACTACATATCATTCCTCAATACTTGTAGCTTGTAAAATTGAATTAAACTTTTAATATTCAGATTTACTATGGTATGATTTGTTGAAACATGTTATATTACATATTTTAGAAGTACATGGAATCCTCTACCATGTTTTACATTTATCATACTTAAAAAAACAAGAGTTATTTTTATCTTTGTAAATTAGCAAGTCAAAGAACTAAAATAGATCTTTACCCCTAGCAAAATCACCGGGTATTGCAGTGATTTTGAATTACAAATTATGATTGAATTCAAACCAACAAATTGGGTAAGTATGCTTTCTTGCACAAGTGTCTATGTGTGTAAGGCACCTCCTTCCACTTGTCACTTTTCTTCCATGTGTGGAATTGCAAATCCGAATTGTCCATCAAGTAGGATAGATATCCTTTGGATTGGCCACAATAGAAAACTGCTGAAATAAAAATCTGTAAAAGAAAAATAATATTTCTTGAAGAAGAAAAGAGAGAAGAAGGAGAAGATATTTGAGAGAGAAAAGAGAGCAATGGTTCTGGCCGCCCTCTTCACTGTTATTTATAGTTTAAAATAATAAAGGGTACAAAGACCAATATGCCCTTATAGGGCGGCTAACACATAAAACACTTGAAATAATTGCTCAAAAAGGACCCAACAACAGTGCTGAGGTCTCCACTTCCTATCTAAACAATAAATAATAAAAAGCTACCACTAAAATTGCACAAAACTGTCTAAAACCTCAACACTCCCCCTCAAGTTGGGAGTAAATGTCATACATTCCCAACTTGTGTAGATTGTGTTCAAGCTTGTCCTTTGCAACCCCTTTGGTGAAGACATCAACCAACTGTAATTTAGAGGAGATATAAGGCAAGAAAATTTCTCCAGTTGTCACCCTTTCTCTTATGAAGTGCTTATCAACCTCAATGTGTTTAGTCCTATCATGTTGAATTGGATTGTAGGCAATATTGATTGTAGCTTGGTTATCACAATATAACATCATGGGCTCCTTAGCTTTTGTCCTAATCTCACTTAGTAGAGATCTCACCCAAAGTAGTTTTGAAACACCATGGGCCATAGATCTATATTCGGCCTATACACTTGATTTAGCCACAACTGAACCCGAGGAGCATGCGTGTGCTGATTCACAACACTAACAACTTAGGAAATGTCTGGACCTGTCATACATAAATATAGTAGTTGGCCTACCATTCTCTGATATTTTCCCACATCTTTAACCAACTCACCATCCAAAAAGCATAGTTCTATATTTGGGTCAATAGGAGTACTAGCTAGTTTAGTTCTTAGCTTCTTAGTGTCCTGTAGTAAGTCCAACACATACTTGCTCTGAGATGAAAATCTCATGCTTGGATCTTGCAACCTCAATCCCTAGAAAATATTTCTGTTCACTTAGATCCTTGATCTCAAACTCTTGCTGTAGTGACTTCTTGAGTGCATCAATCTCCTTTAGATCATTTCTTGTAACAACTATATCATCTACATATACAATCAATACTGACAAGAGTGCCTTTCTCCTTTGTACAAAGAGAGTATGATCTGATTGAGTCTGTATGTATCTAAAACGGATAAGTGCTCCTCTGAACCTGTCAAACCATGCCCTAGGTGACTGTTTCAAACCATACAGTGATTTCTTCAATCTACAAACTTTTCCTTTACCAACATTCTCATAAAAACTAATGTCCATATATAACTTCTCTTGCAGATCACCACTAAGAAAAGCATTTTTGTCATCAAGTTGGAATGGAGGCCATGAATAGGTAGTTGCTAGGGATAAGAGAATTCAAACTGAACTCATCTTAGCAACTGGTGCAAAAGTCTCCAAGTAATCAATGCCATAGGTCTGTGTATACCCTTTTGCAACCAACCTTGCCTTGTACCTCTCTATACTGCCATCAGTCCTGTGCTTCACAATGAACACCCATCTGCATCTGACTGTCTCTTTCTCTATAGGAAGATCAACTATCTCCCATGTCTGATTCTTAACCAAAGCTTCCATTTCTTCTTGCATAGTTATTTTCCACTCAGGTTTGGAGAGAGCCTCACTAACATTCCTGGGTATAGACACAAAATCCAAGGAAGAAAGGAAAGCACGGTAGGAGGGTGATAAGGCATTGTAGGAAAGATGATGTGAAATGCAATGGGCTGTACACTTTCTCTTCCCTTTGCGGAGTGCAATGGGGAGATTAAGATCAATGGGATTAGCTGCAACAACAATGTTAGGTACAAAAACATCATTATCAAGGGAAATAACATGCTCAGGCTCAAGGGAAATACCTGGAACTGTATCAACTGAACCTGGGATCTCAGATGGACTAACAGAGAGTGGTGCAACTTCTTCTATCTGAGCATGTGTGGAGTCAACCATCTTTTGGCAGCACTGATAGAATTGTGAAGTTGGTTGTAGTGGATTAGGCAGTGGGATTGGAGCTGCTGATGGTGGGACAGATGGATTAGACGAAGGAATAAATGAATCGGGAAGAGGGACATGTTGTGAGTTCTCTCCAAATCACTCTTCCTGAGGAGAACCACTGAGAAAAAGAAAGTAGATTCAAAAAATGTAATATCCATAGTGACAAACTTGCTCCCTGACACTGGATCATAACAACAAAACCCCTTTTGGTTTTGAGCATATCCAAGGAAAAAACATTTCTTGGCCTTAGGATCCAATTTCTTGCGATGAGTACCAAGAATGTGAACAAAGGAAAAAGCAGGCTAAAAGGAACACAATTAATCAGAAAAAGCAGGCTAAAAGGTGCCATAAACCCCAAAGTGCGTGAAGGAACACGGTTAATCAGATACATGGCTATGAGAACTGCGTCCTCCCAAAAACGAATATGAACTGATGCACACACCATAAGGCTTCTTGCCACCTCCACAATGCGTTTTTTTCCTCACTGCTATCCCATTCTATTGCGGTGTATATGCACAACTACTCCGATGAATCACACCATGCTCCAAAAAATATGTGGCCAAGTCCTCAAAGTATTCTCTAGCTTTATCTGATCTGAAGACATAAGTCCTCACTCCAAATTGTGTGGGAACCATCTGGTAGAACTATCACCAAAATAGGCATTTCATCACATGATCTCATCAAATATATCCAAGAATACCATGTATGAACATCCACAAACAAGAGAGAATAACGGTAACCACCCATGGAGGAAATGTGGTAAGGTCCCATACATCAATGTGAACAATATCAAAAGAAAAAGAACTTTTATTACTTGGTTTAAAAGAATGTCTACAATGTTGTCTCAACTAACAACTTTCACATTCCAAACTAAACAACTGAACAGACTCAAACAACTTTGGAAACAAAGACCTCAATGAAATGAAAGAAAGATGACCCAAAGGATTATGGTATAGCATAATTTGACTCACCGACTTTGATCCACTACTACTACTGCTACTAACATGATGACCCTGATGTTTTGGAAACTCATCCAAAAGGTAGATTCCATTCACCTCACGACCACTCCCAATCGTCCTTTTTGATTCCAAATCCTGCAAAACACAATTACTAGGAAGGAATGTCACTGAACAGTTTAAATTTTTTTATCAGAGAGCTTACAAAAAGAAGATTAGTATGGAGTCTAGGGACACATAAGATAGAGGATAAAGTAATGTCATTAATCACTCTAATGGTCTCTTTCCCAGCAATGGGAATATGGGAACCATCTACTGTAGAGACTCTATCTCTACCAGAGCACAACTAGTAAGAAATAAAAAGGGTAAATATATTGGTCATGTGCTCAGATGCTTCTGAGTCTACAATCCAAGGAGGTCCCTCCTTACTTGAG
Organism: Nelumbo nucifera; assembly: GCF_055504915.1. Classification (NCBI taxonomy): domain Eukaryota; kingdom Viridiplantae; phylum Streptophyta; class Magnoliopsida; order Proteales; family Nelumbonaceae; genus Nelumbo; species Nelumbo nucifera. The sequence continues at coordinate 75,766,131 of NC_142653.1, forward strand.
GTGGATGCATGATTTGCAATTGCATATGAACTACCTGTCTGAGCAAAGGAAGTAGTGTGATTGGCTCTTGCACTGTGCTGCCAGTCTGAAGAACCAAAATTGGCTAAATTCTTCTTACTCATAAGCTATCCATACTTCTCCAATTCAGTTCTCATTGTTGCTGTTGCAATGGATTCCAAATCAACTTGGGAAAGGGGTCCTGAAGAGTCTCCTGTAATTGCCACATTTGCATTTCCCTTCGTATTCTTGACCTGAGCTGGTATGAGATGAGGGTAAAGCTTCCAACAGGTGTCTCTGGTATGTTTAGTCTTCTTGCAATAGTCATACACCATGTCCTTGTCCTCCCTCCTAGCCTCACTACTCCCCTGTCTCCATTTGGCTTAGATTTGATAGTACTAATCATAGCTGACTGATCAATCCCAAGTTGTCTCAACATGACATTCCTCCTACTCTTCTCTCTAGAGAGAAAGACAAGCTTGAGAAAGAATCACACTTTCTCTAGAAAGGATTTGTTGCCTAGCAATGTCGAATTTAGGGTTCAGCCCAACCAAGAACTCAAAAACCCTATTCTTCTCTACCAACCCCTGATAGGTTGCTGCATCCTTCATACTCTCCCAAACCACAGTTTCTAAGGGAACTATCTCCCGCCAAAGGGTTTTCAACATGGAGAAATACATGGCAAGAGGTCTATCTCCCTGTTTTGTACTAATCACCTGATTCCTTAATTGATAGGCTCTAGCTACATTTTGTTTATGGGAATAGGTTTCAGTCATTCCATCCCAAATCTCCTTTGCAGTATTAGCGCACAAGAAATTTTTACCAATGTGAGATAACATAGAATTACATAGCCAAACCATCACCATGTAATTCTCTTGTACCCACCGGGAGGGATTTGTATTAGGTTTCTTCTCCTCCCCAGTGGTGTACCCAGTTTCCCAACCAAGAGTGCTGTGGTCCCCATTTCCTATCTAAACAATAAATAATCAAAAACTACCACTAAGAAATGCACAAAACTGTCTAAAACTTCAACAACCACCTATTCAATCATATCCGTATCAGTCTAATACCCCACCTTTTATTAATAAACTTTTTCTTTTTTATTTATTACCAAAAAAAGTTTAATACCCCACCTTTTATTAGTGTCTCCACAAGTATTATTGACAATTTCCATAGTTCTGATCAATGTTTTAAAAGGCGTGGGAAGCGTATGCTTGGAGGCACGCACGCAGGCGAGACGCTCCCAAAACACTCTGAGGCGTATGCCAGAGGCACTATGACACCTCTGAGGCATATGCCTCGGGTGCAAGAGGCGTACACCTCTTGCGCTTTTTTCATGAGGTGTACTAGAGGCATACGCCTCATGCACCTCATGCACATCTGATATAAAAAGACGGAAAAAAAAAGAAAAAAAGAAAAAAAAAGGAAACAAAAGGAAAGGAAAAGAAAGGGAAGGGAAAGAAAAAGAGAGAAGAAAAAAGAGAAAAGGAAAGAAAAGAAAAGGAAAAGGAAAAGGAAGGGAAGAAAAGATAAGGGGAAAGAATGTTACACATCTTTATTTTTCTTAATATAAAAGATTTTTAATAAGAAAAAATGAGGTCCCCCCTTCTTCTTCATCCTCCTCCTAACCCTCCTCTTAAGGAGGCTTATGCTTCCTTGTGTTCGGGAGGCTTATGCCTCTTGCGTTCTGAACTACGCCTCATGCCTCTAGGTAGTGGAATGCCTCGCGTCACGCCTCCGGGTTTTAAAACATTGGTTCTGATATTAAACTTACACAAAAGGGTTTGTTTTGTTCCATGACAAGGGTTTTGAGTTCAAATTTGACCTATCAATAGAGGACAAAGAGGAATATGTGGGGCCATTTTTGGGCCTAGTTTGCCATGCCTTAGGTTCCTTGGACATTCAGCCTTCACTTAACAATCTGACTAGCAGATATACATATGTATGTATGTATGTATGTATGTATGTATGTATGTATGTATGTATGTCTTTCATCTGGAGATGTACATATGTAACTATGCTTTGATCTGCAGTTACTTCCACTCCCTTTCTATCACCTTAATATTACTTTTTATATGTCACCATCTACTTTAATGTGTAAATTTGGATTTATTCAGAGGTCCAATCAGATTGACCAACTATTGCCCCATCACTTTTCAATCAACACTTTGATCCTAAAAGCATTGCTGGTTACCAAGAAATGACAGTACAACATACATGTGTGTGGAAGAGAAGAATCTTAAAAAAGGAAAAAGAAAAGCTTTCCTAATCTTCACTTCTTTTATCCTTCTTTTAAAATTATTTTGAAGTGTTCAAATGTTCCTTAGGCTCAGTTTGGAAAGAGTACAAATACAAATATGTAGAGTGTAAAACCTTGTATTTTGTATTATTTTATATGCATTTGTACTGTATATATTTGTATTTGTACTCTTTCCAAACTGAGCCTTAGAAAAAATGGGACAGGAAAGCTGTAAGGTTTATGAATTGTAACATTCCCAAAGGTTGTCATTCTAGCTTGTCTTTTCTTTTTGGCATGTTACCAAGATGTGAAATGTATATCTGGGATTAGCTATACATACCTAATCAGTTTATTAGTTCTTTGAGATAGCTCTTCTTGTTGTGTCAGTCATGGAATAGATAAAGTAGCATGGGATGCTTCTGGGGAACGACTGGCCTTGTCATATAAAGGTGGCAATGAAGTGTATAATGGCCTTATTGCGGTATATGATGTTAAAAGGACTCCACTCATCTCAACTTCACTAATGTGAGTTTCTGACCTTAGGTTTTAACTAGCAGTTTTTTTTCTCTTTTATTTCCTTTTGTTTTCTACTGCATGATCAAATCTTGATTGATTCTTAAAAAACAGTTTCATAAAGTTAATAGTAGTGTTGGTTATCTCGTATATGAAATATTGAACTATTATCTAATCCATGGTTTGCAATTGAACAACTGCAGTGGGTTTATTAGAGGACCTGGAGAGAACCCAAAACCAATAGGGTTTTCCTTTCACGACAAGTTCAAACAGGGACCATTGCTTTCTGTGGTATGTACTCTTATATACACTTTTCTCATGTATACACTCTTATCCTTGGATGAATCTCTGCAATATTCTCTATTCCTCTGCCAAAAGAACATTTACCTTTTCTACTTAGACATGCCTGATGTACATTCACAAACATATAGATATGTGAATATAATTTTATGCATCTATACACATTGCATGATATATTAATTCGTCTTTTCATTTTTAATGCAGTGCTGGAGCAGTGGATGGTGTTGTACTTACCCTCTTATATTTCGGTCACATCTACTTCCTTAATTAAGGTACCCATCTTACAAAGTTTCAAATATCTTTTGTTGATTGTTTCTGCTTTGATCTCAATTGATAAAAAGATAGGCAGGACCTATTGGATACAAATGGCTGGATCAAGGCAAAATAACTTCAAAGAAGAAGAAGAAGAAGAAGAAGAAGAAGAAGAAAAATGCCAAATAACTAAAATTATTGTTTATTTGCTGACCAACTTTGTCTTGATGGATTTAAATTTATTGCAAGTGGATGGGGCTTATTAAATGGTTGGAAGGGGTGACTAATTAAATAATTATCCCGTCACTTCCAGATTTGAAGTATTATGAAAGGTGTAGCAGTGCAATTGCCTCAAGGTTGTCATTATAGGACTATAAATTTTACCTAGCAAAATTACCTTTGTAGCATTTTCCATTAAAAGTACACTTTGACATAACAATGCAGCATAGTTTGGTCTGGAAGTTCAAACTTATTTTAGTGTTTAGATGGATTCTTTTGCATTAATTGTTCATCACCAATTAATTAATTGAGAAAGTCTGGTTGAGTATGATGACCATCACCCAGACGGTGGAGGTGCTATGCATTTCCATGATAAGATGTTTTGTGATTTACTGTTCGCCTGTTCCATGCCCTAAATAGAAACAATAGTTTTTCTTACATTGGTTCCATTTATCCTTACAGGTTGGTTGATTTGTTGGAGCAAGGATCTAAAAAAAGACGTGCTTTTAGAGAAGGCTATGTATAAATAACAATTAAAAATATGTTCCCGTGTCCTTATTTTTCAGTTTTGCTGCTGTTACCTTTTCTAGGCAAGGTTCCTGATAGTATAAAAATGACAAGTATGAAGATTGCTTTGCGGAGGGTGGAGGGTTCTTTCTAGCTGCATTTGTTTCTTTTTATTTTTATATGGGCAGGGTAGAGTAAAAGTTTGCCTTTAGGGTAGGCTTAGTGCTTTTTTTTTTTTCTGAAATATTATTTTTAAATCTAAAGGATATAAACTAGATTCCAACGTGGTCTATAGGTTATAATCTGAAAGTATACTGTGTTTATCAAAATCGAGTATCTAAAACAATCCATACTCCTTTTTTATTTATTTTTCATTGTTTTAGTTCCATAATTATAGAATAGATGTTATTAAGAGGGGTTCTAACTTTTAAACGGATAGAAATTAGAAACCCTCTGAATTCTAGTATTTAGAGGGATATTTGAAACCCTGGGTAAACTTCGTATGATACATTGGGATATTTGAAAAACGCTGGGAACAGTGGAAGAATTAGAATATGCATGTGAATGTGCAAAAAATAAATATCGTTAATTGTAATAGTTTTAATAATTAATTAATGATTCTCTTTTTTATTTTTTTTTGTAAATTTTATTAATATTCAAAGTGTTTAGTGTTTAGTTATTTTAATTTTTATTTAAGGTAATGGCTTCTCTAAAGGGAGAGCATGAAAGCCCTCCAAGTTTGAAGTTTTGGAGGTCTTGTCCTTGAACACTTGTTACTTTATGAGCAGCGTAAAGGCGATCGCTTTGAGCAGGTGATCGCTTTCACACCTCATATTATTGGTACTTATTCACAAATAGAGAAAAAGGTGTGCAAGAAACTTCAAAATTTTCAACAAATAAATAGCAGGCCATAACTAGAGGATTTAAGGAGGCAAGCTAAATGTTATTTGCAGAACTTTTTGGTGATCTCTGTTCTGATTTCTACCAAAGAAATTTAGATTTAAGCCAGTGCACAAACATTATAAAATGAGAGTTTAAAAAATGGGGTTTTGTAGAAGATTTGAGGGAAATGTTTAAGAGAAAAAGCTAGCGCCGAATCACAATGTATATATTTTTCCATGGAGTGATGAAAATTTATTTCATACCAAAAACGGGAACAAGTATGTTATCATTATATCATATCATACTAATCACAAGGAACAAGTAAGTTATCATTATACCATACCCATGGACGTTTAGAAGAAAGGCCATGGGTTTGTGATGGAAATGGCAGAGTTGGGTAGAGTTCAGAGCAAGGTTTTAAAAACCAACCCAGAAATGGAATCATTTTGGTGACTGGTTTCTGGGTCAGCGCTTTGACCGTCCGGTTTAAACGGTTTGAACATCTTACCCATTAGATTGGAATATTAGGGTAAGATGTATAAAAATACAAAAGAAAATAGGGTTTGAATGAGAGAGATTTGAGAAACAGTCGGCTGAAAGAGTTTAGAAGAAGAAGAAGAAGAAGAAGAAGAAGAAAACTTGCAGGCTGCAGCGGCGACGACGACAGCGACTTACAACGGCTGCAGTGAAGGTGATGGTGATGGTGAACTACATCGGCAACAACAGTGACGATGGTGTCAAACTGGCGATGAAAGTAGATTTGAGATTTCTCATAGATCTCACTCTCTCTCGCAGATCTGTCGTCTAGAGTCTAGACTGCTCTTCCAGATCTCTAAGTGTGAGATCTCTCAGATCTTTCTCACTGTCTCACACATCTCTAATCTCTCTCCAATAGATCTCAGATTTGAGATCTACTCTTTTCATTCTTGTTCTGACAAAACTTGTCAGAAGTAATAAACTGCATATCGTTTTTTGGGATGAACGGTTCAATGGTCAAACCATTTGGGTCAATGGTTCATTGACTAATTCAACGGTTTTTGACCAAAGACTGGGTTTGGGGTAAAGTGGAACCGGTCGCCTGAACGGTTTTTGATCCGAACGGTCCAATCGTCTGGGTCAACGATAGTTCGAAAACATTTTTTTAGAGAGAGAGAGGTGGGGTAGTAGGGAGAACGAAGTGGTTAGAGAGAGAGGGAGGGAGGCAATTGAAAAGATAAAGGGATGAGTGATTAGGTTGTCTTTAGTGCCTTTGGTTCTTAGTTCTTGGTGAAGAAGATGAATAGTGTTTTGGTAGTATTTTAATAAATCTATATGGGACGATGAGGGAAGGGAGGTAAATGCATGGTTTTTCAAGACTACAAGGATTTTGTTGAATTGAAAACATACGAGAATTTTATATTTATCAGAAAACTTAGGGGAGGTTTTTATATTTTACTCTTTTATATATTAACTCAAAACTTTACCTTACCTCGGTGGTCACCTTCAAATTTTATTACCAAAGACACCATATTACAAGGGAGGACGGAGCCCACCTTTTCCTTGGATACAAAACACTCTTACTAATTCAATCCAGCCCAATACAAGCTTAGGAGCAAGGAAAATAAAACAGGAGAGATAATCATTAGAAACAAACCAAGTTTGGTCTAAGAAGGGAACCTAGGTGGTCCTCATTGCAAAAGATGAGATCAATTGGCTTTGTGGAATTTCATCAATACCTTTGTTTGCTAACACGACGGTTACCTTGGCAAAGTATGAGAAATTCTGATGTTCAAATTAATTATTTTATTTCTTTCTCTATTTTTTGGTTGGTATAGTGGTGATTGTGCCAATTTAAACCTATCACTCTTCTGAAGTGTTTGTAATATAGTGCATTGGTAAGGAAGGAGAAGGAGACCTTAGGTTCACTCCTACATTTAGGCCAATGCAGCTCTCATGTCCATGGTTCAATGTATTTATATGTATTGTAATCGACCACAAAAAAATAATAAAAACTAAGAAAGAAATGGAATAGGAGAAGAGAGGTATGAGAAATGAAGAGAGAAAAGGGAGAAGAGTTTGGTCGTTAGAGACTTTCTGTATATTTTTCTCTCTAACAGCCAACCTATACTTTTATTACAAGTATAAATCAAATTACAAATATACCCCAAATTAGAATGGGCATTAAAACACAAGAAAGAAACAATAAAAGACCTATATGTCTTGCCACCTAACCAATTGTCAACAAATAAGTATAACCCATTCTTTTAACACTCCCCCTCAAGGTGGAGAATAAATGTCATAAAGATCTAGCTTATCACAAATATAACTCATCTGGATGTGCTTTAATCCTTTGGTGAAGAGGTCTACTAGTTGATCCTCTGATCTCACATATGGTGTGATAAATTCCTCACTAGTGACTTTCTCTCATAAAATGATAGTCTACTTCTCTGTGTTTCATCCTCCCATGAAATACTAGATTAGAAGAAATGTGAATAGCAGTTTGATTATCACAGAATAACCTTTTAGGCTTAGGAACTTTCATCCCAATTTCTTATAATAATTGTTTAAGCCAAACAAGATCGCATGTGGTATGAATCATCACTCTATATTTTGCTTCAGCACTACTTCAAGCCACAACACTTTTTTTTTTTTTTTTACTTTTCCATGTGATCAAATTTCCAACAAGAAAAGAATATCCTATGGTGGACCTCCAATTTGTTATTGATCTTGCCTAGTTAGCATCAGAGTACCCTTCCAACGTCAGCTCACCCCCCCTTTGTACATCATCCCCTAGCCTAGAGCACTCTTCAAATAGCGTAGCACTCTCATTAAACCATCCCAATGACCGGTTTTTGGGTTTTGCATAAATTGGCTTACTCCTTCACTAAAGGAGATATTCGGTCTAGTAATAGTAAGATAAATAAGTTTCCCTATCAATCTTTGGTATCTACTTGGGTTTTCCAACAATTCCCCTCACTGTTTATCTTCTTAGTGTTTGGATAAATAGGGGTTTCGACTGGTTTTGTCCTAATAACTCAATATCCTCCAAAAAATCAAGAACATATTTCTGTTGTGAGAGAGAAATTTCATATTTAGACCTTGCCACTACAATCCCCAGGAAGTATTTAAGTTGTCCTAAGTCTTTTGTTTGAAACTGATGTTGTAGAAAAAGTTTCAAATCTTTATTTCCTTTGATGTCACTCCTTGTAATAATGATATCATCGACATATACTATAAGAATAATCTTACCAGTTAAGGTGTCCTTGCTAAAAGCTAAGTGATCAATACTACATTAATGCAAACAACTCTTGTACCACACTACTAAAGTTACCAAATCAAGCTTAAGGCAATTGTTTTAGGCCATAAATTGTCTTTCTCAACTTGCACACTTTCCCAACCTCCCCCTGAGGCCACCAAATGAAATTTATATCTTTCAACACTATTGTTAGAACGATGTTTCATAGTATAAACCCATCTACACCCTACTACTTGCGCCAGGGGGTAAGGAGGTGAGATCCCAAGTGTGATTACTTTTAAGAGCATGAAATTCTTTATCCATTGCCTCTTTCCAGGCAAGAGACTTAAGGGCATCCTGGACAGAACAAGGAATGGAAACAAAAGAAACAAGAGACACAAACCTTTGGTAGGAAGGAGGCAAACAAGCAAATGAGACATAGCGAGAAAGGGGATAGTTAGTATAAGAACATTTACCTTTATAGAGAGTAATGGAAAAATTTAAACCATTTAGATCTATAGATGGAGGATTAGATGGTAGCTGAGTGGAAGTTGGAGTATCAATCACCTAAGAATGTGGTCTTTTAATATACAACTGTGGAGGGGAGGCTGTGCACTGGTGGTAGTTGCGGGAGGTGGTGCATTAGTGGGAGTAGGAACAGGTGATGTCTCTTACGTAAGAGGTATGGTTAAAGGAAGTGGAGGAGATGATTATGGCTCAACAAAGGAGAAAAATGAGATATTTTTAAAGAAAGAGACACCGGGAAGATCAAAGAACCGATTAAGAGATGGACTATAATACTTATAGATTTTTTGAGTTCGAGAATAACCCAAAAAGACACATTTACGAATACAAGGATCAAACTTGAGATTGAGACAATGAACAAAGCAAACACAACCAAAAACATGAGGAATAAGATGACACAAAAGCGTAGATGGAAACAAAAGAGAGAAATGATACAAACCGTTAAGAATAGACAAGGGCATGTGATTAATAAGAAGCTATCAAGCTCCAAGTTGTTTATTTGTTTTTTTTTTTTCTTTTTAGGACTTGATGTAATATAAAATACAAGATTCACGATAACATGGGATTAAATGAAATCAAACTCGGTCAACCAACTTTAGAGACAAATGGCTAAAGTTAGGTTTGGTTCTTGGGTTTTCTTAGAATTTAATTATGCTAAAAATATGAAAAATCATGTTTGCAAGCCTAAGATAATAATTTCCAAACCTTTGGAATTGAAGTCTCTATGTGTTCTAAGTTTGGAAGTTGTCAAGTAGTAAGTCGACTACCTAGAAAGTAGTAGTTGACTACTTGTGACAGTAGAGATCAAAGTCACTCAATAGTCAACTACCCTTGATAGTTATGACTTGGCAAGTTTAGTAATTGACTACCAATTCATAGTAATTGATTACAATGTGAAGAAAATCTTTTCACGTGATTTCTATTCGATCGTTTAAGCTCCAATGGCTCTTTCCTCCTTGGGAAATGGTTTAAACATGTTTCAAAACAATTTCAGATTGTACCAATAGAAGATTACTGATCTCTAACAGTCAAAAAATGACTATATTGTTTAGCCTATGAAAATGTGTGAGAAGAAGAAAAGTGAGGAGAACCATGTGAAAATGAAAGGGTTTTGTAAGAAAACTAGAAGGAATCATGTGCCATCAAGAAATTTGATCTATTAAGTTCCCCATGGGATGAAAGAGTGGAAACTCTAGAACTTAGAGTGAGATTTTCCCCATTTGAACCCGACATCTTCATGGTGTTATCCTACACATTGGGTTAGTTTGAGTTGTACAAAGTCTTACAGGTTGGGATAGCACCTAGAAATTTATCCAAGGTCTTACAGGCACCCATAAGTCTTATTAGTAGTACTAGCTTTACTGGTGCAAAGAAGTCCAACTTGTTTTAGTGGAAGCTCTCAGGAAGTTGCTTGAGGTAGAGGATGCAAGCCAAGATCCCTTGTTGTTTCTTTGTGCTTTAATTTCTTCTTTTTCTTTAATTTCTATAGCTGTCTACATTCCTCACTTATTTACATTTCACTGAGTACGCTATGTTTGTGCAAAGAATATATTTGTAGTATTTATTTTACTATCTTGTTCATTTGTTTTTGATAGTTGCAATACATTGTTACTTGCATTCACTTGCTACAGTTATGTGTGTTCTTTTGCTCATTTATTTTACATAATTGCATTATTAAGCACTTGCACTCATAAAGACTTCATTCTACAACACTTAGTTTCAATCTATTTAAGAAGGCTTTGAGCTCTAGTTTTTGGGGAAGTTTTTAAGACATCCAATTCACCTCCTCTTGCATAAGACCATCTAATCCAAGGTTCAAAGCATTGTTACATATCGGCCTGTATCGATCGATACGTATCATTTCAGGACCCTTCCGATACGCCGCTACAATGGATGTATCAGGGGTCTGACTGGTTTAGGGGATGGAGGGGTCCTAGACTAGCTCCCCTGAACCAGTTTTGAAAAAAACAAAAAACAAAAAAAAGAGTAAAACAAGTATTGAAACGCCCGATACACCCCTACCGGTGTGTCGGGTGTATCGATATTTTGAATCTTGATTTAATCCAATAAAGGGAACTCCACATGTAGAGATGTGGGTTGGAAACACCTCATGCATGCATTAGGCTAATTCGAGCTAATGTGCGTGCTTGCTACACTGTGCATGTCATTTCACACATATGCTCTTGAGTCATCTTTTATTTCTATTTGATTCTTTTTTCTTTTTGTTTTATGCTATTTTCCTTACTTTAAAGCCTCTCTATTTAATTTGTAGTAGTGTGAAAGGCAAGCTATGTGGGTTTAGGTGAGAGAGTAGACCTTTGCAAGAGCAGTGGGAGCAGAGTGGTCATGGAGAGGATGATCGTTTCTCAATGTTTTGTGGCAACTAGGGCTGTTCACGGGTTGGGTTGGGTCGATTTATTGGCGTTTTTCCAACTGACACGATCTGGTCAGTTTACCTAGAAATGAAATTGAAACTGACCCAGTACTAAGTAAAACTGACTTGGTCGGTTTGAATCGGTTTGGGTTGGTTTGGGTCGGTTTTGTGAATGATTATCTTGGTATGAATGGTAAAGGATTCAAGTTTAAGAAAGTAAAAGTTGGATGCCTGGAAATTAAAAATGATTTGATGGATTAAAACTGATATTTTATATATCAGAAATTTTATATATAATATGTATATTTCTGAAATAAAGCTGAAATATATATATATATATATATATATATATATATATATATATATATATATATATATAATATCTAAGTTAGTTCGGGTCGGTTCGATTTTGGTTTTCACACATGAAAACTGAAACTGAACCGAACCATCGGTTTATGTTTTTTTGTAACCCGAAACCAACCGGTGATAAAGAAAAACCAGCCAACTCGAATTGGATCGGACCAGATTGATTGATTTGGTCAGTTTGGGTCTTGTTATGAACAGCCCTATGGCAGCTCCTATTTATTATGCTCTTTTCTTCTGGTTCACTCATTGGCTTCTAATAGTTTTACATTGATTTTTACTGCTACATAGTTTCCTACGTCTTAGGTAGGCATAGTATTTTGGTTCAATATTTTGGGCTGTGAGTGCACACCTCTCCAAAGATGAGAGCTATTGTATCTTGGAGACCGAGTGTTGGAAACCTTTGCACCTAGAGGGCCAAAATCAACTTTGAAGACAACAATATTAGCCATGCCTTAGCTTATTTGATAACTTTACTCACATATGCTCCATTGGTTGATACTCTTAGTTTGTCTTTTACCCTATGTGTATTATTTCTACTAATCTGGTTTTAAATCGATTATTATTTTGCCGTTGTTTTGATCGATTGCACTTTAGGTTTTCTATATATTATTATTATTACAGAAATATTTTCCAACACATCACTTACAACTATCATGTATTTTCTTGAAAGAAAAATATCATTACTCATTAGTTTGTTTGCTTTTTATTTGTAAGTTTTTGTTTTCTTTTTCCACTTTATGGTCTTGGTTTTAAAATTTTGTGGTATTCAAATTTTATAAATGAAGAAGAAGATAATAGGGGTTTCTCCTCTATTTTCTCCATAAATATTGTTGGCCCTATGTGTCTTGATGATAACAAACTTATTGAGAGTAGTAATGTTGTGAAAATAAGTGTGCAGTTGTATAAAATATTTCCTCAGTTGAAATGGAGAAACTTGATGACAAATTCTTTGAGATAATTGATGATATGAGGCATAGAGGAGAAACTATATTAAATGATGGATTGAATTCTCTCCAAACAAGAAGCTATGCTACCATGAGTAAGAAGACATCAAGCTCTAGAGTTTCCAATTTGTTTTATTTCTTTTAGTGACTTGATGCAATCATTTGCAATATGCACTATAATGGGCTTGTTCGGGTCATGGTTGAGCTTGCTCTGGGTGCCACGTGGCCGCCCAATCACCTCAGCCATGCTGGCGCTGCGCTACCATCTGCAACATGAATCGATTCTACGGCCACGACAATGCTATGCTACTTCCATAGCCCCCACCTTATCCTCTCAGCCACGTTGACTCCATGTCTTGCGGATAAGCACGACCAAGAATAGGAGAGAGAATGGGTATAACTCCGTTGGGGATTAGGACTCATCTCGAAGACCTCGGCAGTTAACCTCGTCTCGATAACCCCAGAAGCCTAATCCAATAAGGACACGAAACTTCGGCTATAAAAAGGTACTCCCCACTTGAGGTAAGAAATCCAACCTCTAGTTCTCATACTGATATACTACTCAGACTAGCACTACTCTCTAACTGCTTGGCTCGATTACCTACTGCCATCTACTGACTTGAGCGTCGGAGTATCTACCTGGGGACAACTCATTGGCCTCTAACATTTTCTTGTTTGCAGATCTCATTGCGTGGCTTTGTCCTTCCACCTCGGCTCTGCCCTGTTGGCAATGATTATCTAACTGTGACCTCGGTTCTTGCACTACCTAGGATCAAGCAACATCAGATTGGCACCATCTATGGGAAATGCACAAAAAGCCTTTCCTAAATCTCTCTCACCGCGCAGTCAAGAAGTGATCAAGATGCCAAGAAAAACTCTGAGCATTCAACAAGCCAATACCCATCTCGGGAATCTCGCTGTTGCAGCCCCCCACACTAAGAAACTCAGCAGCCACAAGCCACGGTCAACCCCGTTCCGTTCTAGGCGATGCAAGAAAGGGTCGACAAAATCTTGGCAATGATGCAGTTGCTGGGGTCTACGGCATTGCCCACTCAAACTGTCCCCCCTGTTGCCCTGACACATACGAAGGTCGATCCTCGCCCTGAGGACCCCAAAACGTGTTGGTCGGATAAGAACAGAGCGCGGTCCGATCAAGAAAAGAAAGACACGACAAGAAGGTCCATCTCCTATGCTCGCTCTCGCGAATCTTGGCCAAAGAAAGGCTCGGCAAACGGATGCCGCCCTAGGTGGTCTTTGTTGCCGAGTCTAGTTTGGTTAAAGATGGCCCAGCGCGGCCCAAGAAAGAGAAAGCCATGCACACTACGGTCCCAGATGATAGGGATTAGGGACACAAAGATCCAGGAGCTCCGATAATGCTTGACTGAGTTGGAGTGCAGCCAAGCCTAGAGGAGCGCAACACCGCCTATAGATCAGCCCGTGCAACCAACTGCCCTGCCCATTTAAGAGCCACCCTTTGTCCAAGAGATTGTGGATGAGATTCCCCCTGCAGGATGGCAGGCACCACAGTGCGACAAGTGCGACGGGAATACCAATCCCGATGATCACATTAAAGCACTCAAGGCCCAAATGATGTTGCATGGTTTGTCTGAGGGCTTGATGTGAAAACTTTTCGTGGCCACCCTCAAAGGCCCGGCCCTGACTTGGTACTTGTCTCTTCCCCCACGCTCCATAGCATCATGGAAGCAGTTGGAGAGCCAGAAACACTGGAAGACTTCGGCTAGCCTCATGCAGGTGCGGTAGAAGAAGACAAAATCTCTTAGAGACTACCTAGCGAGATTCAACACTGAAGCACTGTAGGTCCGGAACCTGAACGAGTCTGTAGCTGTTATAGCCATACAATACAAACCTCGCCCCTCACCGTTCAACTTCTCCATATCAAAGAATCATCCTCAAACACTAGCCATGTTAATGAGCCACACCCAAAAGTACATCAATGTAGAAGAAGCCCAGGCATAGTTAAGAGATGAGGAGGAGCGGCCTGACAAGAAGAGAAGGGACACCGAAGACCGTAAGATGGAGAGGGACCGAGATAATAAGCAGCAAGACTGCTGACCAGAGAGGAGGCCGCGCACACCGCTTCCGACCTTTCTGAATTTCACGCCGCTAACTGCTCCACAGTTTGAGATTCTGATGCAAATCCGAGACAACAAGTATGTCTGATGGCCCGAGAAGATGAAGACCCAATCCAACAATAGAAATTGTGACAAGTACTGTGACTTTCATTGGAACCATAGCCATGAGATGGACAACTGTCTCGATCTCAAGCACCAGCTCGAAGACTTGATCAGGTGTGACTACTTGGTGGGATTTGTTGACATAAAAGAAGACAACCCTCCTAAGGAAAAGCCGTGCCCCAGGCCCTCGGGCCAAACTCCCCTAGTTGGACTTATCGCAGTGATCTCGGGAGGAATGACTTCTGGAGGGGAGAGCAGCTCGGGCAGGAAGAGGTATGCCCACTTGATGGAAATCAACAACAGGGAGCCAAAGAAGAGACAAGAAGAGCCAGTCACGTTCACCGAAGATGACCTCAAGGGGGTCCAAACCCCATAGGATGATGCCCTAGTGATCACCATCAAAATCACAAGCTATGAAGTTCGGCACATCTTGGTAGACAATGGGAGCTTAGCCAATGACTTGTTCGAAGACGCGTTTGACCAGCTCAGCATCAGCAGAGATCGGTTGACACCAGTCAACACTCCCTTGATGGGCTCCTCCGGGGAGTCGCTTATGCCAATAGGAAGAATCACTCTACCTTTATTAATTGACGATGGTCAGATCACCTCAATAATCATGGTAGACTTTATTGTCGTTCGATGCTTGTCATCCTACAATGCCATCCTTGGCCGACCAACTCTGAATGCTCTGCGAGCCTCTATGTTTACTTTCCACTTGGCCATGAAATTCACGACTCCATATGGAGTGGGAGTGGCCCGAGCTGAGAACACAACACAGCCAACCTATCAAAGACTTCATCCAAGTGCCGCTCTTCGAGAAAGACCCTTAGAAGATAGTTTAGGTCGGCTCTCTCCTGGACGACCACCTGCATGAAGACCTCATCTATCTTCTCAGGGAGCATGCTGATGTGTTTGCATGGTTGCGGTAGACATGCCAGGAATTGACCCCAAGATCATCACTCACCGTCTCAATGTTGGCCCGCGCTACCGACCAATCAGTCAGAAGAAGAGGAGCTTCACCATAGAATTGTGGCAAATTATCAATGAGGAAGTCCAGAAGCTACTCGACGCCAGCTTTATTCGGGAAGTAAAGTACCCAGATTGGTTGGCCAATGTAGTGATGGTGAAGAAAGCGAATGGGAAGTGGAGGATCTGTATTGACTTCACAGACCTCAACAAAGCCTGTCCCAAAGACAACTTCCCCCTACCGAGGATTGATCAGCTCGTTGACGCAACAGCGGGGCACAGACACCTAAGCTTTATGGATGCGTTCTCAGGGTACAATTAGATACGAATACATCCCGACGATCTGGAGAAGACCGCTTTCATCACTGACTGCAGACTATACTGCTACAAGGCAATGCCCTTTGGCCTCAAGAACGTCGGTGCTACTTATCAGTGGCTGGTGAATGAGGTGTTCAAGGACCAGCTCGGCCGCAACGTTGGAGAGTACGTTGATGACATGCTTGTGAAAAGCAAGAAGGTTGAACACCATCTAGCTGATCTCAGGAGAGTCTTTGGCACCCTTAGGAAGTACAACACCTTAATGGGCGGGTAGCTGCCCTTAGCAGATTCATGTCAAAGTCTGTAGACCGGTGCTTGCCCTTTTTCAAGGCCTTGAAAACGGTCAAAGACTTCCAGTGGATCGAGGAGTGCGAGCAGTCCTTCCAGGAGTTGAAGAGGTTCTTAAGCTCACCACCTTTCCTCACTAAGCCGAGCCCTGGGGACGAGCTGCTATTCTACCTCTCGGCTGGTGACGAGGTGGTCAACTCAGTATTGATTAAAGAAGAGGACCGAACGCAAAGGCCAATCTACTACATAAGCAAAGTCCTCAACGGCATGGAAACTCGACACTTGAACTTGGAAAAAGCTGCCCTAGCCCTAATCACCGTGGCAAGGAAGCTCATGCCATATTTCCTAGTCCACAACATCCACGTGCTTACCGACCAGCCCCTTAGACAAGTATTATAGAGACTGGAAGCATCTGGCCGCCTAATCAAGTGGAGTATGGAATTGAGTTAGTTCAACATAGAGTACGCTCTGCGGCCTGCCATCAAGGCCCAAGCCCTTGTCGATTTCTTAGCAGAGTGCACGTTCACAATATAGGACCTAGCCCCGACACTGCAAATATGGACTCTCCATGTGGACGGTTCATCGAACAAGTAGGGAAGCAGGGCTGGCCTCATTCTCTTCAGGCAAGAAGACATAGTGCTCGAGCATGCCTTAAGGTTCAAGTTCAAGGCCTCCAACAATGTAAGTGGAGTACGAGGCTTTGATTGCTGGACTCCGACTAGCCCTAGACCTCAATGCGCAACATGTAGAAGCCTTTAGTGACTCCCAGTTGGTGGTCAACCAGTTCCATAGCCAGTTCGAAATGCGAACCCCGACAATGGCAAGTTACTTACAAAAGGTACAGGAGCTTGTTCAACAGCTCGACCACTTCACTATCCAATAGATCCCTCGAGCTGAGAACGTCCGAGCATATGCACTCTCCAAGCTGGCAAGTTCATCGTGGACCGACCTCGATGTAACAGTCTGGGTTGATGTCCTTGCCCAACCGAGCATTGCTCCGATGGCGCTCCTCATCCTTCCCATGCAGCAAGGCTCATCTTAGATGGTTCCCATAGTGTAGTACCTACAGGATGGTAAGTTGCCCGAAGATATTGCCTCATCTAGGGAAAACTCTATCACCGGTCTCACATTCTCCCCTACTTGAAATGCCTCTCCCCTTCTGAGGCCAATTACATCCTCAGGGAGATACACGAAGGAATCTCTAGGGATCACCCTAGCACCCGAACCCTGGCTCACAAGGCACTCCACCAGGGATACTACTGGCTAACCATGAAGCAGGATGCCGTCCAGCTCATCAAAAAATGTGACTGATGATAAAGGCACTCCAACCTTCATTACTAGCCAACGGTCCCCCTGAAGTCAATCACCAACCCATGACCCTTCGCGCAGTGGGGAATGGACATCCTCGATCCTTTCTCTATCGTGGTCGAGCAAAAAAGGTTCCTTCTAGTCGCCGTAGACTACTTCACCAAGTGGGTGAAAGCCGAGCCCCTAGCACGCATCACTGCACATAATGCCCAGAACTTTTTCTAGCAAGGTGTTGCTTGCCAATTCGGTATCCCCTGGGTTCTCATCGCCGACAACGGTACGCAGTTCATTGATCGGAAGTTCGAAGTGATCTGCAATGACCTTAAGATCGACCATCGGACTACAACTATCCACCGACCCCAAAGCAATGGGTAGACCGAAGTGACTAATTGAACCCTATTGCACGACCTAAAGACCAGGCTTGACTAGGCTAAGGGAAGGTGGGTCGAGGAGTTGCCGAGCATTCTCTGGGCATACAAAACCACACCGTAGACAGCTATTGGAGAGATACCCTTCAGGCTAACCTACGGGGCTGAGGCTATGATCCCTGTAGAAATAGGCTCACCAACTCTTTGGGCTGAGTTCTACGATGAAGAGTAGAACGATGAAGACCTCCAGGCAAAGCCCAACTTGGTGGAAGAAGCACGAGATCGACGAGCACACCTCAGGATGGCCGCACAACAACAAGGAATGGCAAAGTACTATGACACCAAAGTCCGAAGGAGAGAATTCAAGATAGGTGACCCAGTACCCGCACCGAGTCACCAGAGTGGTTGGACCTGACACCTATAGGCTAGAAGACCTCGACAGAAGACCTATACAAAGGAGCTATAACACCAGCAACCTCTGAATGTAATATCAATAGTTCTACATCAATAAAGACATTGTTTGTTCTACCAAGTGAATTGTCAAATGCACGACACACACCGCACACATAGCACGACACATGTTGGACCACACACCGCACAACACGCAACATCCAACCAAGTTAATTGGAACCTCCACGCATTGACTCGGCTGATCTGTAACAGCCCGATCCCATAATGCATAGCTACTAGCTAGCCCAGCAGTGTATAGCCGAGCAGTTGACTCGGTTGATTGACGGCTAGAGCCTAAAACGAAGAAGACCGCTCCCATCTTCCAAGGCCAGAGGGCGGTCACCGCACTCCATACCTCATTGACGAAGTGTCAAACACAGATAGCTAGAGAACGACTAGCCCACCAAGAGCCAAAAGCTCCCGAGACCAGCAACTGAGCATCCCTCTAAAAAAGAGAGCTCGGGCAACACCTCTGCTAGAAACCGAGGACTAAAGATCTTAGTTACACGTAATCTTGGTTGTGAGAAGATCAAGGCCCACAACAAAGAAAAGGTGATGGGAAGTATCACAAGTTCACAATCTCAGAGCCTAAAAATGTCCATTAATTTATAGAAAATCTTGTACAAGTCTTAGAGCTCGGCATACCGAGGTGTTCACTTCAACAAAAAAATAAAAGAAAAGGGGCACCAACTAAACCAAACAAAAAGCTTAGACAGGCAGTAGTGACAACAGTGGACAACAGTTCAATCTTCAGCAGGAGGATCCGTGGCCTCTTTGTTCTCTTCTCCCCCAACATTCTCTTCATGCACGACCTCGGCGATGTCATCCTTGGCAGTCGGGGAAACGCTATCATAGGGGCCCCAATTCTGTGCAACCTTGGCGGTGTTAGGGCAATGGCACAACACCCTCCTCCTAAAATGGTTGAACCTAGCCTCGAAGGAGCTCGCGGAAAAGCTGTCCATCACGTGCTGATACTCCTCCGAGGTCTTGAACTACTCAACAACTTGAGGCTCCCTCTCTTCAGCCGTTCCCACTCTTCCTTCAGATCAGTAATGCACCTCTTAAGGCTATGAATGGTGTTGGATTGATCATCAATTTTTTGCTTTAGCTCGGCAATCTCTGCCTCCATCGTGGAAGTTCGCTCACCTGCTGCCTCAAATTCAGCTAACCGAGTTCTCAAGCCCACAAGCTCAGTATGCTCCTCGTCATAAAGGCGCCACAATGCTCGGAGGAAGTTAACCACAACAACCGTCTAACAAGCATTCTGCAAAAGAGACCACATCAATATGATCAACTTTAACCAAATAGGAACCCAAGAATAAATGTGGACTCATCGAAGCAACTTGGCGAAGGAGTGGGCACTCCAGGGTACCATTCATTGTCCCTGCGGCCTCCTGCTAAATGGCCATAGTCATGATCCCGCGGAGAAGCTACTCGGGCACGCCCTCCATCTCGAGCCCGTCCTTAGGATGGACAGTCCGCTATGGCATGTGGAAGGTTGATCTACTACACCCAGGTACGTCCACCCGCGAGAAGGTGGAACCGCGGAATGGTAACCCTCCTCTGGGTCAACTACCACAACATCCTCGTCATCGCCCCGTTGCCTAGCCCTCTCGGCGGACCTCTGCGGGTTCACTTCAGAACGGGACTAGGCCCTTGCACCACCTTGGCTGCGCCTCTACTGTGCCTCTACTGCCTAACCATCATTCTGTGGATAATCTCCTCCTCACTCGCCATATCGACACCTGTGCAAAGGGTGAAAAGTTAGCCAAGACAAGCATAAACTCAAAAAAAAGGGGGAATCAACAAGTGAACTAAAGCAACAAGATAGACTGGCCTCTCCGCGTATTAGCCTAGTGTGGATTGGCATCAAGAAAGAGGTGTATAGCATCACATTGACCTCCTTGATCATGCTTATGGCCACTCTCTCCTCTTCAGTCAGTCTGTGCAACTTGGGTTGTGGCACCTTAGTCATCAGCTCCTAGAGCACGATAGGTAGGGGCGAGCCCTCGGTATAGCGCACAAAGAAGAATTCCCCTTTCCAATGCTTCACTAAGGATGGGGCTCCGACTAGCACCTTGATGCACTGCCTGGCCGAGAAATAGTAATAACCCTATTGGTGGTGCTTCAACTGAAGAAAATAGCTCACCACTCCCAAGGTAAGCTTGAGATCATGGACGAAGCAGTATGACATAAGGCCGATCAAGAACCTAAAAGAGAGTTTGGCATCAACTGCACCAACATCACCCGATACCACTTGAACACCTCGATTATTCCCTCGTGCAAAGGGAACCTTAGCCCAGCCTCCAAACTAATCTTGTACACAAAAAGCTCACCAGGCCGAGCATCTATGGGGCTCTCATCAGGCAGGGGACACCTTAACTAATACTCCTTAGGAATGCAGTACAAAGCTTGGATCCGAGCAACATCCCCAGGAGTCAAATAGCAAGGGGTGGCACCAAATCGGCAGCTAGCCTGCGTAGGAAGTTCTACCTCCACACTTGACGGCCCAACCTCAGCCTCCTCGGCCTCGGTAGATCTCCCAGAATCTACTCCCTCAAAGTCCACGGCCTCAGTAAAGGACCCCGACTCAGACTCATAGTAGGAAGAACTAAAGCTAGAAGACTCAAAAGAAGAGGAAGAACGAAAGGACGAGGAAGACATCTTATTGAACTTAGAAATGCAGAACTAAAGCAGACGACGAGAACCACAAATCACCCATCACCGAGCTCCATAAGCAATTCCATTCGCAAATGAAAAAGGAGAAATGTCCTTCCTTCCCTATTTAAAGATTCACGAGGGTGTACATCGAAGCAAGATTGATGATGGAGATTAAGTGCTGCTTTGACAAGCCCGAGAAGACCAATCGACACAATTGCCCACCGCACACGTAAGGCCTCCGAAACCGAAGCAATGCCTCTAATGACTCATTTTAGAGATGGTGTAGACATCGACCCCGCTAGTTCACCCTAGAGAACTGGCCCAATCAAGCCCGTAGATCCCCATGACGCGCTCAACAAGAACCAACTTCACAGGCCTCGGCCATCAACCGAGGAGTCTATGTTACACCTCGACCGAGCACTCATCTCCCCGACTTCGGAACTAGAGGAGTGGTGTTTGGATTTCGAATTCTGAAACCAAAGTTCCTTTGCCGATGATTGGAGAGCTCTTCGGCTACATCCCACAGTGCGCGGATTCCAAATTTCGAAAAGCACTAAAGAGAGCCAACCGGACCAAATGCTAAACCAGACTTCAACTTCGAGTTCCTCAGCCGAGGACTAACGCTTTCTCTCGCACTAGACTTCGGTCGAGCACATTACTTCTCGACTTTAGAACTGGGGGAGTGGTGTTCGGGTCATGGTTGAGCTAGCTTTGGGTGCCACGTGGCCACCCAGTCACCTCGGCCACATTAGCGCCATGCTACCATCTTCGCGGCATACATCGACTCCACGGCCACGACATCGCTATGCTACTTCCGTAGCCCGCACCTTATCCTCCCAACCACATTGACTCCATGTCATGTGGATAAGCACAACCAAGAATAGGAGAGCAGATGGGGACAACTCCACTGGGGATTAGGACACATCCCAAACACCTTGACAGTTAGCCTTGTCCCGATAACCCCAAAAGCCTAATTCGACCAGGACACGAACCTTCAACTATAAAAAGGTACTCCCCACTCGAGGTAAGAAATCCAACCTCTAGTTCTCATACCGATATACTGCTTGGATCAACATTGTTCTCCAACTACTCGGCCCGTCTACCTACTGCCCTCTACTAACTTGAGCATCGGAGTATCTACCCGGGGATAACTCCTCGGGCCTCTGACATTTTCTTGTTTGCAGATCTCATTGTGCAGCTTTGTCTTTCGACCTTGGCTCCGCCCTATTGGGAAGGATTATCTGACTGTGACCTCAGTTCTTGCACCACCTAGAATTGAGTAGTATCAGGACTTAATTGAGACCTACCTTGGTATTATCAAAACCTTAGAGGTTAATGGTTTAAATGGAAAAGGTAGTCATGCTTTCCCTAGACCTTATGGTAAGCTTAATTGTGAAAATTCTAAGTGTGGAGGCATAAGAACTCGACTCCCAAACCCTTGGAATCGTCTACCTAAAGTTTCTAAGGTTGAACATAATTAGTAGTTGATTTCCTATAAAGTAGTAGTCAACTACCTACAACAAGCAAGATTGGTATCACTTATTACATGAGGTAGTAGTTGACCACTTGTGATAGCTGTTCTTGGTGTCAAAGTATTGGCTCTGCCTTGTAGTAAGGGTGATCACTGGTTGGGCTAGGCTAGACTTGAGTTAGGCTTTGAACTTAATATAAATAGTTTATATTAAATGGCATATAATATGCATGTAAATTTACTTTATACATTATATAATAATATATATTATAATTTCCATGTTTTTATATTTATGTATAAAATATATGTGGGTTGGGATGGGCTTGAAGTATTAGGCCTGGGCCTGACTCTAAAATTTACGGGCCTGATGTAGGCTTGGGCTCAAGCCAGGCCTGAACACTAAACGTATACTTAAGCTTGAAATTTCTGGGTAAAATATATAAATATATGTTGGGTTGGGCCAGTTAATATTATCACCCATAGCGTGTGGTTGACTAATGAAAAGGTAATATTCGATTATGTTTAATAGCTGAGAACAAGTTGCATTGAGTAGTCGATTAAAAAAGAGAGAAGTTTCTCTCCTACGAGTAGTAGTTACCTACTTGAACTTGATAGTTGTCTACCTTTCTGATAGGATTGAAGCAGTTGATTACTTGATATTGTTAGTCAACTATTTCATGAAAAGAATGAAGATTTTTGACGAGTTGAAGGCTCAACGAACCTTTCCTCTTCTAATAAGCCTTCAATAATGTTGGGAATAAGTCTAAACATTTATAAATGGTTTAATCCATTCCCAACGGCTATATAATGGTAACAAACTCTCTAGGCTTCATTCATGCTACATATATACATGAGTTTGAGTTGAAAAAACTTAAGGAAGTGCATTGTGGTAAAAAGATTCAAGTGAAAAAATGAGTAAAAGCAAGAGAGCAACTTAGAGTAAAAATATTCTAAGCTAAAAACGTTTTATCCTTGGAGA
This sequence comes from Nelumbo nucifera, assembly GCF_055504915.1. Lineage (NCBI taxonomy): Eukaryota > Viridiplantae > Streptophyta > Magnoliopsida > Proteales > Nelumbonaceae > Nelumbo > Nelumbo nucifera. The sequence goes on from NC_142653.1 coordinate 75,789,467, forward strand.
GAAGCTTGAGAAAGTTATTTATGCTTTATTGGTACTCTCCAAGAATCATTAGTCTCTTTAGTGTAGAACCCACATTTGTTTGTGCTCATTCTTGCATTTGAATAGTTGTTGTATTTGTATATCAACCTTTATGGAGGCATTATAATGTGTTTCATTTGCATATTTTATTATACTAGTAAATTTGCATGTGCGTGGCAATTTTAGATTATGAAGATAGTAATATACATTTAAATTTTATGTTCCAAAGAAGTAATATTATGTCTATAAAATAATTCTATATTAGAGATGTCCTAAATGTTTTCTACAAATATTATGTATTTTTTTGTATATTTTGTGTTTGCCTTTCTTTAATTTTTATTATTTAATTCTGACATAATGGCTTGATCCATTTGACCTAGATGGTTGAATTGCTTACCTACTATCTAGACAGAAGGGCAATTTCATTTTTTTGGTTCAATGTTGAAAATAAGGGATTTAGGGTCCGTTTGATTTGCAAATAGGACCGCACCGAAAGTAATTTTATTAGTCTATTTATTATTTTCTTATTAATTTATTAATATTTAGTGAATATATAATTATTATTTAAAAATTAATACCTTAGTATTTATTATTAATTTATTAAATTTTATTATTACTTTCTTATTAGTTTATTAATTTTTATCATTTTGATTATTGAATTATAATTAATTTATTATTATTGATAATTAATATGTTAGTATTTTATTATTCTTTAAATATTATATATATATATATTATTTATACTTAATTATTCTTATTATTTAATAAATAATATTTTAGCCTTTTATTATTACATTGTTTTTATTATTTTATTAGTATTTATCCTTAATTTATGAATATTTTATTAAAATATCATTATATTATTATTCCTTGAATAATATTTTTATTATTATATTTTATTCTTATTTTCTTATTGGTTTTTAATATTTTATTATACTATGATTATTTTGTAAATATTTTATTATTATTATTATTATTACTATTATTATTATTATTGTCTTATCATTGCTTTCATAATATTTTATTGTGTATTTATGTTTATTATTATTACTTTAATTATATTATATTAATATTTTATTATTTTATTATTAATATATTATGACTATTTTTATTACTATTAACTTATCATTAATTTATTATTTTATTAACATTAGGGTTTGTGGGGCCTTTTGTCTTGAGTTATTTATTTCTTGATAGACTTTCGTATGGGAATCCCATTCCCGGGGGGAAGCCTGGAATGGCTATTCCCCCAAGAATGGAAATTGGCATCCCATTCCACAATTAAAAAGGGACTAAATTCAAATTACATTTTCTATACTATCATGTCTATAAAAGTAATTCTTATTATGGAATTTGTTTTTATTTTATAAGATGAATATACAATTATTAGAGATGCACTCAAATGTTTTTTTTTTGCAAAATTTATGTATTTTTCATTTTTATTTTTTATTATTTAATTATGGCATCAAATATTGACACATTTGACCTAAGAGTTGAATTGTTGACTTGGACCAAATAGGAAATCAATTTCATTTTTGGGTTGGTTATGAATTTTTATTTCATTTCCATTATCAATAAAAATAATTATTGTTTATGACACTTATTTTTCTTTAGTATGATTAATAAAATATCAGAGAAATGGATGATTTTTTATACATTTTTTTTTTATTTTGTAAATTTGTTACTATTATAAATATTTTATTATTAATTATGATATCATGGATTCCCCAATTAACCGGGATGGTTGAATTGGCTTACCCACCACTTGGATGGAAGAATAATTTTGTTCTTTTGTTAATTTTAAAAAAGGATAAATTGTTGAAACCTCCCCTAAAGTTTTTAACCACTATTAAAATCTCCCCTGAAGTTTGGTAATTGCAATCACCTCCCTTGAACTTTCTAATACAGTTTCAAGTAGACCCCCTCTCTTAAAATCCTCTAACAAGAGGCACACAAATGTCCAAAATACCCATGTGGTTACTATTGAGGATTATAAGAGAAGGGGTGTACTTGCAACTATGTTACAATGTTTAGAGGAGGTGATTGCAATTACCCAACTTTAGGGGAGATTTTCAGCAATGGTGAAAAACTTCAAGGGAGGTTTTAGAATTTTACCCCTTAAAACACATGGGTTTCATATTGTTAAAAAAGTATTTGATAAACATGGGTTTTAAATTACTTTTCAAAATATTTATTTTTATACTATCAAAATTAATGTTTTGTCTTTAATCCGTAGAATTTAATGATGAAAAAAATAAATCTTAAATATAGAGTTTAATGAGAGAATATATCCAAATAGTTTTAAATTTTACATTCAATTTCCATCATTAATAAAAACATTCCTTATTTATCATACTTATTATTGTTTAATATGTCAAATATATTATAATAAAATGTTTCCAATTATTTTTTATTTTTATATTTTTGCATTTTATTTACTTTTGAATTTTATTATTTAATTGTGGCAACATGGATTAACTCATTTGACCCAAAATGGTTTAATTTCTTACCACCACCTAGATGAGTTTTTATGTTAATGGAATGATTAATTTATTATGTATGGATTTAATTAATATAACTTAATGATGAGAAGAAACAACGATGTTTTAAATATATGGTTTAATGAAGGTTAATGTAAGTTAATTCCTTAAATGTTAATGAAAGGTAATTGAATGCATTGAATATCTTAAAATCACATATTTTCAACTCATTTTATATCAATAATTAATTACCCTATTTTCCCTCATTTTTTATCAATAAATTTAAATATGGAGGGGTAACTTTTTTCCTTAAAAAATTTCAGAAATATTCTTGAGGCTATTCATGCTTTTTAAAGTAGTATAGATTTGTTGTATTTCATCAGCTAGTGGGTTTCTAGTTGATAGTTGCTGAGTATTTAAGGATTGAACATTACAAAGGTTGGGATAACACCTGTAAGTCTATCTAGGTTGAAGGTCTTGTTGGCACCTGGGAAGTCCAAATGTTATAAAGGTTTTACTAGTACCTAGGAAGTCTAGCTGGTTTAATGGAAAATCTTAGGTGGTGTGCCTAGGGAGAGGATGTAGGCCTAGGTTGGCCAAACCTCTTGTCTATGTTTCGTATTTTAGAGTAGTTTTTTAAACTTGTTGATATTAATTCTACACATTGCTATCTGTTTTTACACAAGAACCTTGTATGATGGATCTTTGTTATTTTTTGCATAGCACTCAAGTTTGAAAAGACATTAGTTGGGGAGGTAACTTTATAGAATCCAATTCACCCTCCTCTTGGGTTAGGCTATCTAGGCAACAAATATGTTTCTTTATATAGACATTAAATGGAGAGTCTCTTAACATCCATTAAGTTTCTTGCATAGGCCTCAACATCAACCTATGGGATATAGATGTGTTAGGTCGTAGTTGCATAGGTAGGCCTGTAAATGGAGCAAACTTGAATTGAATCAAGTCATATTCATTTCGATTATAGATTAGCCGATCCGGATTCAATTTGATATCCGCTGAATATTCAAAATTATTAACTAAATTCAAATTTGATTAAAGAATCAAATATTCGGTTCTATTTGAATTCAACTGATTGTATAAACATTGAAAACCCTATTCTAAAAATTAGATTAAGAAGGAAGAAACCCCTCCAACATTGTTATCAGTTGTGAACAAGAAAAGGAAAGCTGAAAAATAAATAAAAAAAGAATGGAAAAGAAAAAGACCTCAAAAATCAAGAACCAAAATGAAAAGAAACAAAACTCAAAAACCTTAAACAAACAATGCATAAAGAAAAAGAATAAAGGAATAGCATGAGATCTTCGGCAATAGCTCCAATCCATAGAAGTCGAAGTTCAAACGTCAAAACTAGAAATGCCATGAAACCCTTTACCTTCAACATTACCTGCTTCTTAAAACATCATAAATGGAAATACCATGAAACCCCTTTATCTTAAAAAATATATGGTGTTCTATCCCTTCTCTATGCACTAACTTTGAACATCGGAAGTTAGAGGCCAAAGTTTGAACAAACACAATAGCTTCAGTCTTGCAAAGTTACAAGTTAACAGGGGAGGAGAGATAAGAGAAAGGGAAGGAAAGCAGGGGAGATGCAAGATAGAGAAGTCAGTCTTGTAGAGTTATAGGTTAATAGGGAGAAGAGATAAGAGAAAGGGAGGGAAAGTAGGGGAGATGCAAGATATAGATAAAGGGGCTAATGAGTTATGATATGTTAGTATAATGAGTGGCATAAAGCTATACAAGTAGCCAGGTCTTATTGTCAGCACCTGGTTTTTGCTTGGTCTACCCCTTGAACCTCCAATTTATCCCAAACACCCGATCAGACCCTCCTAATCTCTCAGAAACACCTAAAAACCCAAATTTCTATGATCTTGACCCCCTGAACCATTCAAACATTACCACCAAATCCTGAATACCCTAAAATACCCTCTTGTAAAATTGCAGCCCAAAATACCTTTGTTTTCCCTCCAATTGCACCAAGATTCTATTTCGAGGCTCTAGATTGACCAAATCAAGCTCTTTTTAGATCTGTCCAATACGAGCCCATTTGGCCCAATCTAACCCCACCAATCAACTCAGAATGTCTAAAAATCTCACCTACCAAATTTCAGTAAAAAATATCTCCATTTACCCATCCATCTAGAAGGATTTCATTTCAGCCTATCTCATTGGTCCACACATGCAAAACCACTTTCTACAATCAGACCCATCTCAACCCTCCATTTTTTTGACCCAAAACCACCCATCATTGAACCAGGACCTCGGTTTGACCCTTGGACCAATTTTGACCCAAATTTACAAAATTATAAAATTATCCTAAACTTTTAAAAATTTATGAAAATGCCCTTATACCCCACATATAAATTTAAGGGAAAATTCCCGATAGGTACCCTGTACTTTAGGCTGAGTACCATTTTAGTACCTAAACCTTAAAATGCGATAATCTAGTACTCGAGCTTTCATTTTGCGACGATTTAGTACCCGATGTTGACCAGTCATTAAGTGGCATGCAAAAATACAAAAATGCCCTTCAAGTGTCATCTAATTTTCTTTATCAACCATCCGGTAAAACCAAACCAATAATGCCGCCTATTCATCGTCTTGCCTCTTCTCTTCAATGGAGAAACCTTTTCAAGCTCTTTTGCTTTCTCACTCACCATTACCTTTTTCTTGTTGTTCTTTGGGATACTCTTTCTTCTGCTCTTCCAAAAATAGGAGAAAATTCTATCTGCTTCTCTCTTACTCTCTTTATTCTTTGTTAATCTAGTGGGGTTTTACTTTACTCTCATAGTTTCATTGCTATTCTTTTGGGGGTTATGAGTTTCCTCAATTATGGATTTGAAAATGATTGTATTTTCGGAGCAATTTTCTCATGCTATCTCTTCACGAACAGGCTACGCCATCACCATTTCCACCACTCCCATCAACGCCATTTACCTCCAATAAACCACCTCCTCCTCCTCCACCACCACCACCACCACCCCTACAACCATTCGTGTTGCCGACCTGCCCTTTTGCAACACCGACCATGGTTTACCACCCAACACCGAAAACACAGAAGCCTTGCCAAACTATCACATGAAAACCTCTTCCATGCCTCACAAACCCTTGAGCCTTCCTTCCACAACCTTGTCTCCACCATCACCTAGCAAGACGACCAGCCTCCATTGTGCATCATTGCCGACGTCTTCCTTGGATGGTCAGTTAACGTTGCCAAGCGCGTTGGATCATTCCATGCCGTTTTTACCACCTATGAAGGCTATGACATGGCCACATACTTCTCTTTGTGGTTAAACCTCCCACACCGCCACACGGACTCCGATGAATTCACCGTACCGGGTTTCCCTGAAACATGTCGTTTCCATCGCTCACAGCTTCATCCAAAACTGAGATCCGTAGATGGTACTGACCCCTGTTCTATTGTTTACTAGAGAGAGCTACGACTCTCTTTGGGTTCAATGGCTTCTTGTGTAACGCAGCTGAGGAAATGGAGCCATTTGGGTTAGAAATATTGAGAAAATTTACGGGAGTTCCAGTTTGGTATATTGGACCTTTACTACCTCCAGCATTTCTTCTTAACCTTCCCTCTCCCACTGATTCCAATTTATCCTCCTTACGTGCGAGAAAGCAACCCGATATCACACCGGAGAATTGCATCAAGTGGTTGGATTCCCATTGACCTGGTTCGGTTCTATACATCACGTTTGGATCTCAAAACACGACCAGTGCTACCCAAATGATGGAACTATCTGGGTTGTTAGGCCACTTGTTGGGTTTGATATAAATGGTGAGTTTAAGGCGGAATGGTTGCCAGAAGGATTCGAAGAAAGTGTTACCAAGAGTAGACAAGGTCTCGTTGTGCGAAAATGGGCACCTCAGTTGGAGATTCTCTCGCACAAATCGAAGAGCGTGTTTCTTAGCCACTGTGGATGGAATTCGGTTTTGGAGAGCTTGAGCCAAGGGGTGCCGATTATAGGGTGGCCATTGGTAGCAGAACAGGCTTATAATTCGAAGTTGATGGAAGAGGAGATAGGTGTTTGTGTGGAATTGGCAAGGGGACTGGACGGTAGGGTCATGAGTGGGGAGGTGGAGAGAGAAATTAAGTTGGTGATGGGTGGGGGAGAAAATGGGAAGGAGATGAAGATGAAGGCGAGTGAAGCTGCAAGAAAGGTAAGAGCTGCAGTGGAAAAAGGAGATCAGTTGGGGTCTTCGATTAAGGCACTTGACGGTTTTTTAGAGATTGCGTTGTCGTAGAGACGAAGCTCTAGTTTAAATGAAGCAAATGAATATCCTTCTTAAGAGAATTGAAAATGGTGGAGGGTGTGATTGGGAAAGCAGATGAGGTGGTGGAGAAGAGAGCTATATTGCTATAGCAGTTGCAGAGAAGACAAAACAATGTTGAGGTTACTTTTTATTTTAGCCTATTGTTTTCCAATATTCTATTATTCTCTCGATCGGCATTTAGAACAGAGAGTATAAAACAAAGCTATGGGCTCAAGCTTTCGAAAGGACACTTGGGTGTATTATTTTCTTTCTTTTGTTCAATGTGTTAATCTCCACTGATGTATTGCAAACGGGTGTTTCCGTAATCCACGTACCCGCCTTACACTGGTAACCCTCGTTACACCACCTTTTGGAGGTGGAAGTGGACTTCCAGGGACAAATCCTCCACCTTCAACTAGTCCAACATGCCCCATCAAGGCGCTAAAACTAGGGTTGTGTTTGGATGTTCTTGGTGGGTTGGTACACATTGGATTAGAGAACCTAGTGGAAAATGCTTGTTGTCCGGCCTTAAATCGCTCGAAAATTTCCCTAAATTTAACACATTCTAGTATTACATTGTTCAGCCTCTTCCTTCTCTCAACCGAACAGAGCGACGACGGTGATTGGTTCAACACAGATCGTCCCCCTCTTTCTCTCTCTCTGTCTTTTCTCCCTTTCTTCCTCTTCTTCTTCTTCTTCCATCATCAAATCACCCAAAACACACCCCTGTTCATATTCTTCCTCACGATCGATAGAGTTGGTGAACCAGCAGTGGTAGACCTCCTCTACCTTTGGTTTCTCTTTCCCTTTATCCATTTTCCCTTCTCTTGGACTCCCTCTCCCTTTCTCTCCTCCCTCTTTTTTTTCAATTTTTTTTCTTTCTCCGATCGCCGCTGCAACTCTTGGCACCCTTTCCTCTTCGGCCTCTCTTCTCTTCCATATTTCTCTCTTCATCTCTCTCTCATTTTTCTCTCGCAGCCCGTTCCTCTTGTACATCTCCATCATCCCTCTCTGTCTTCTGATTACCGAAGCTAATTCATTGACTAGGAGTATCATTCGTCGCCTTTGACCTCAAGAAGGAGAACAGAGCAGCAGTGCTGGAATCACGTCCCACTCGATCCCTTTCTTCTTCTCATTTTCATCGGCAGCGGCATCAGGGGATCTTCTACCCGGTTAACAATTAGGGGAGGATAACAATAGAGAGAAATAAAAAGAAATACAACAAAAAAATGATAAAATATATAAAAAGAGAAGTAGACAAGTTTTAGGATAGAATAGGATAAATAGCAAAAAAAAGGGAGGATAAAAATAAAAGAGGTTTTAAAAAATATATACTAGATAAAATGAATAAGTGAATGAAGTATTGATGATCAAAATGCATAAAAACTTAGAGAAGAATAACGATATTCAAAGGGGAATTTTCTAAAAAAGAAAAAAATAGTGGAACTATAAGTATCACCATTAGGAGATTACCCTTAAGATTGGATTTTTGGAAGCTCAAACATTATAATTTCCCCCATCGAGGCTAGTTGACTACTAGGTGAAAACAGTATCAAGGGTTGGTTTAGTTCAGTTACTTATAGTTCCCTAAACCAAACCGAATATATTGGGTTGACTACTATTGCAACCAAAATGGAGCAAAAGTAAGAAAACACCAACTTGAAATAGTAAAGATCGGACGGTCATTTTGTTTGATTTCAACCAAACTAAGACCTCTTGTTGTTGATCAGGCATGGAGTCACAACCCAAGAAGATTTTACCCGTTCCTAGTCATAAATATCTATCAAATCTTTAAACACATCCGTCATTGGTAATATATAGTAGAGATGAAAATGTTCTCTTTCAGGTACAAAAGTACAAGTACAAGTAGACCTTCTCTAGGTCTATTTTTATTTTTCTTGGTTCTCCTTGGGTGTTGGGTTCGGAATGTGAGTATTCCTCCTTGTTGGGTTCCTCGGGTTAAGGCTCCTCATTGGGTGGGGTTTAGAGGTTCCTCTCGTCTAAGCTTTTTAAATAAGGCTTGGATTTCCTTGTTCCCAAGTGTCATTTTTTCTCTTCTACCTCGACTTAGTCTGGTTTCATCATCAACCTTTTGTCTCTTTCTCTTGCCCATTGTGAATGGAGAATAATATGTACGAGCTCCAATAAAGTCAATATGGGAGTGGATATGTTGGACGTTAGGGGACATTCGGATCTGGCCCGATTCAAAGAATGACAATACTGTGTCATTGGGCGTCTGTTCTCAAAAACTATTTTTCCAGTTTCAGGATGTGAGTCGAGCCCTCATGGCAGCCTGGAGAATCAAAGAAGACTAGGTAAGGATCCTTCCTTTCCAAGGGGGACATTTTAGAGCGTTGTTTAGAGAGAAGAGCGATTTTGACTCTGTCTTCATGGATGGTTTCTGGGTTCTCTTGAAGGAGTGACATGTAGGGTAGGTATGAAGTGGAGGTTTTGGGTGTAAATACATGACCTACCTTACGATTGTATGGATATGGGTGTTAGATGATGGATGGGATAGGGCGGCGAATGTTGAGCTCTTGAGTGGGGCTATTGGTGGAAGTGTATGGGGATATGATTAATGATAACTTGAGCAATTCAGCGGTCAGTAACCTAGAGAAGAAGCATACATCATTGAGCTGACAGGTGGGGACTTGGGTAAGAGACAAAGGATGGAAAATGGGGATTAGGATTAAGGAAAGGAATCCTAAAGGATACGAGTTTGGATTATGGGGGACCCACTTGTTTCATTTCTTTGACCTGTAGGTATTTTCTGTTTTGGAATGTTTTCCTTTTGATGTTTGCTGGCCAAACACTAGGAGGGATTTCTGGGGGTGGGAGTAGCAGGGGGAGCAGAGGGAGCAGAGTTTCTTCTTCCTCCTCAGGTATGTTTGTTCTTTGTATTAATAAAGTGGGTGGTGGTGGATGGTCCATATATAACAGCCAAACGGGGGCCATGAGGATATGTAGTTGGAACTGTCAAAGGGCAGACGACCTCCAATAGTTACAAGCCTAAAAGACTTAGTTTCACCGAGGAAAATTAGATCAGGATTCCTCCCCAAAAACTAAGGCTTCCTCGTCTCAGACTAAATTAGTGTCTCTACTCCACTACCCAAACTTTATGTTTGCCCCTCCAAATGGCCTTGTTGGTGGTTTGCTTGTTTTCTGAAAAGCAGGTTTTGATATTTCTATTCAGTTTAGTACTCAAAACTATATTATTTCGAAAATGTTGGTGGGTCCTGACTCCTCCCTTGTTTACTAGTGTCTATGTATGAGGAGCTGAATAGAATACTTCCATGTTCTTTTTTGGGAAACTATCTACAATCATCTAACTCAACTGAACCTTCCCCGCTTAATCATAAGAGATCTGAATGAAGCTATCCATTTAGATGATAATGGTATGGTTTCCTTTGTCTAAGGAATAGGGTCCAACAGAAGTAAGGAGACCTTGAATTTTATTAACCTGATTAGAGATATGGATTTACAGGAGATTAAGGCTCTTGGAGGTGGTTTGATTAGGGGAAAGGTACCCAAGCTAAGAATCTTGAGAGAGCATTAGTTTCCCTAAATTGGATTCTTTTGTTCACCTCTACTTCTTTAACCTTGGGCCCAGAGTGGGGTTCAGATCATAATGCCCTCATCCTAGACTTAAGTGACGTTTGATAACACTTTCCAAATGTAGGTCTGAAAATTTTGCTTTTCAAACCTTATGGGTGTTTGGGTTTAGGTTTGATTAGCGGATCTGAAACACAAATTCAAATCTGAAATGGTAAGACTTTGTTTCATGTCTTACAAAAATCAGATGCATTTCAAACATGATAAAATGACATTAATGCCCTCATTAATGTCATCTATTTAATAATAATAATAATAATAGTAGTAGTAGTAGTGGTAATAATAATAATAATAATAATTATTATTATTATTATATTATTATTATTATTTCATAATATAAAAATATTGTTTAATAATCATAAATGTTAGTATGAAATATTTATTATTAATTAAAAATATAATATTTTCTTTATTTGAATAAATAATAATATTTATATAGTAATAAGAATATTTAATAATATGTTTATTAATAATAAGTAATATATATATATATTTATTATTAGTTAATAATAATAAGTAAATATCGTTATCAATTAAATAATAAACAATATATTTTATCAAAGAATATTTGTTTATTAATAGAATAAACAAAAGTCATAATATTAATAGAATACTATTAATAGAATACTATTTTATTTAATATTCTTTTTATTGTTCATAATATTATCAAACAATATATTTTTAAGGGTAAAATAGTAAACTTCACAGTTATTGATGTTGGAGAATTGCTCCAACTCAAAATGATCTTATCTTTTTAGAGCCTTTAAAAAGAAGAAAATCATTTCCACTTCTTTTTAGATTTCAGACCTGAATAATAGATTTTTAGCTTTCCAGACATTAGACTTCAGATTTATCAAACGCCACTTTAGCTACTAAAGAAATCCATAAGCCAAGACCTTTCAGATTCTATCAAATGTGGTTGTTAAAAGAGGACTATCACTAGTTAATTCAAGAAGCCTAGGACTCAAATTTGGGGGGGGGGGGGGGGGGGGGGTTATTGCAGCCTTTAGAATTTAGAAGAATCTTAGAGGGCTTACTACTAAGCTGAGTGCTTGGAATAAAAATGTCTTTGGGGATATAAATAAGAAGTTGAGTATCATTGATAGCCAATTGGAAGATTTAAAATTGGGAAGAAATAACATTGGAGAAGGACTTCATTCTCCAATGTCAAGAGCTACATTGGAAGCAAAGCTTTAGGCAACTCTAGCTTCAGGAAGGAGATAGGAGCACTGCTTACTTTCATAAGATGGCTAGTCTACGACAAAGGAGAAATAAAATATCCTCGATTAAGGACAAAGAAAGATAGTGGGTTTCAAAGCATGAAGAGATTAGTGAAACTATTGTTGATCAATTCACAGATATCTACACCTTCCAAGGTTGCCAACATCTAGAGGATCTCCAATATTTGTTCACCTTAGTTATCTTTGATCAAAAGAATGAAAGCCTCCTGATGTGTGCGTAAGATACACATAATTTCTAATGTTTTATGCATGGTTTTGATGCTGATTTGTATAGTTTTTTACCCTAATTTAGGTTGATTTCAGGAAATCAAGAATGTGGACCAGCTTAGGGGGAAGATAGCATAAAACCATGTTGAAAGGGCAAAGAAGGAAGCAATTCGGCCATCTAGAAGACAGACCCAGCTGAGAACCATAAGGAGGGCACTTTCGGCCCATAAAGAAGCCAGGCCCATGCTACACCCTATAGGGGAACCCAAGGAGGAAGCCTAGCTGAAGCTCTCCAAGGGAGACCTTTCGGCCCCTTTTTGCAAATTAAGAGGGAAAAAGGAAAAGAGAAAGAGGGAAAAAGGGTTCGAACCCCTTTTTGCAAATTAAGAGGAGAGAGAAGCAAGAAGAGGAGAGAAGAAAAGATTGCTGAATTCGAAATTGGAGAAGAAGCCATTCAAGGAGATCGAAGATCAATCAAGACTCTAGGTTGTCTTCTTCTTTGGTTCTGTGCAAGTGGTAACCGAATTCAGCTAGGGTTTCATGTAATCTTGTCCATTAATTTCTCTTTCTTGTTAGTAATTGAACAATGTTTCATGAGAATTCAGATCTGTAATTAGCTCTCTAGGGTTATTCGATTGATTGGATTCATTCTTGATGTTTCTTGATTAGGGTTTTAAATGTTAGAATAGCTTGGTCGAATTGATCTTGAATCTTGGACTGTCTAAATTGCTTGAGAAAAAGTTTAGATAATCTGCTATAGTTGTGGCCGAATTGTTCTTGAATCTTGGAATGTCTAAATTACTTGAGAAAGAGTTTAGATAATCTAATATGCTAATCAAGAATCGAATTTAATACAATTTAGAGATAACTTGTATGATTCGGTTGGTGTTCATTCAAATCTGAAATGATGCCCTTCGAATTCTTGATCTTAATGCATGCATGGGGATTAGATTTTTTATAGAGATATAAGAATCATCACTCATGGATAGAATGAGCATGCGCTCAAGAGAGGCTGTTCATGTAATTAGGGTTTCACCAAACCATGGCTGAATCCCAATTCAATTGAATAACTTTGAGAACTGATTGCTGGATTGAATATGTAGTGTTCACATACAGCTTGTTTTCTTGATTGCATGAAAGGTGTTTGATCCGAATTGGTTAGGATAGGTTACAAGTTAGGAATTAGGATCTTGACTAGGTCAAGAATTTGGTTTATCAGATAATAAATGGCAAAAGTATTACTAGTAGTTGTTGTATAAATTCTTGTGGGAATGATACTTTTCTTTACTACTTGAGCGGCTAGTGCACTTGCTAAGTGTAAGAAATTACGCATCACCTCCTAAAAATCCCACTAGAAGAAGAAATTAAAGAGGCCCTCTTTTGTATATGAAGCCTCAAAGGCCTGGCTGTATCCAAGTGAAGGACTTCTGACTAAGGGTGTCAATGGACTGATTTTGGATTGGACCCCTATCCAATCCGGGTCCAATCCAAAATCAATTTGGACAAATTGGATGGACTAACAAGACATATTGGATTGGACCAATCTGGTCCAAAATATTTATCAGATTGGATTGGACTTAGCCTGTCTGTAACAAATTTATATTGGATTGGGATGGATTAAGCCAATATTTAGTCCATTGATATAAGATAAGAATGTATGTGTCAATGGGCCGGGTTTGGGTTGAAACCAATCAAAATAAAAATGAATTTGAACAAATTAGATGGTCCAAAACATTCATTGGATTGGATTGGGCCTGGTCCATTTATAATGGACTCACATTGGACTGGATCGAATTGGACCAAATCCAATCCAATTGACACCCCTACTTCTGACCTATCAGTTTTTGTAATGTAGCCTATAAAGTAATTTCCAAAATTCTAGATAATAGGCTGGAATCTCTGCTTGATAAATGCACGTCCCCTTATCAAAATGCCTTTGTTTCGGGTAGACAGATTCTTGATAATGTGGTTATCACTCATGAAATAGAATAGAAAGGGGCATGGGGCAATGGCTATCAAAGTAAATATGCTTAAGGCCTATGACAGGATATAGTAGGATTATATCATAAAGGTCTTAAGAGTGTTGGAGTTTTCTAAAACTTGGTGTAATCTGATCTATTATTATATTTCCTCTATTTCCTTTTCTGTTCTCATGAATGGGGTAGCTAAAGGGCATATTATTCCCTCTAGAGGTCTTATGCAAGGGGATCCTCTTTCCCCTTATCTCTTTATTCTTGCCATGGAAGGTCTCTCTAGACTCCTTGTAAAGGCTAAAAAGCAGGACCTAATAAAGGGAATTAAAATTTGTAAAGAAGCCCCTAGATATCTCATTTATTTTTTGTTGATGATGTTTTCATTGTTGTTAGAGCTTAAAGAGATATAACTACAAATCTTTTGGATACCTTAAAAAAATTTTAACAAATGTTCAGCTAAACCATAAACTATGGGAAATCAGGTGTCCTTTTTAGTAGAAGTGTTAGCCATAAAGATGCAAAACTGATTAAAAGGCAACTTAAGATGGGGGGTTTGCATTGTCATTCTAAATACTTAGGAATACCCTTAATTTGGAAAAGGAATAAGTCTAACTCAATTGACTTCATCCTTGATTAATTGGCTTCTAAGCTTAATAATTTGAAGGCAGATACTCTATCTCAGGCAAGAAAATTAATTGGTCTTTACAAAATATGTCTTGCAAGTTGTTCCTAACCATGTCACGTCAGTCTTTAAACTCTTGGGCAATTTTAATGACAAAATTCACAGAATTCAAAGGGATTTTTGGTGGTACCATAGAAAGGACTCTATGTCCTACCACTGGACAAATTGGGATGTAATTTGTTCTCCAAAAGATTTAGGTGGGTTGGGGCTGAGGAAAACCAAGGATGTCAATAAATCCTTCCCATGGAAGGCGGCCTAGTTTTTTCTTAATAAAATGGATTCTTTGCGGGTCAAGCTTCTCAAGAGCATGTATCTAGAAAACAAGGATCTCTTCCCTTAGAAAATTAAAAAAAAAAAAACTTCTTTCTTTTGGAGAAATCTAAGGCCCTAGTAGAGATTTTCCCCTTCTTAGGATGTAAAGTGAGGCCCATAGGGGAAGTGACCCTATGGGGCACCCCTTGAGTCAATAGTTTTGAAGGCTTTGTAGCTCCACTAGGACCCCCTACTAAAGAACAAGTTGGTCTTTCTTTTGCTGATATTATGGATGGAGGAGGGTCATAGGATGTAGCCATCTTGGGTCACCATTTTAATGAAGATTGGAAGAACTTAATTACTCAGACTCATATTTTTAGGACATCCATTAAGGATCAACATTTGGTTACTGGGCGTACTCCTGAGTTGAATCTAGACCTCATTTCTTTAATTTGAAGAGTTTGTTGTCTCCTTATGCTCCCTAGATATAGATTGTTCCTCTAGCAGCTTTTGAGAGGTTATGTTATTACTTTGGAGGACCTAATTCTCAAAGGCTTTGTTTGCTCTTCTGTTTATTGTTTTTGTAAGACTGAGAATGAGTATACTCTCCATCTCTTCTTTTAGTTTCCTTTCGTTAGAGCAATTTGGTTTGCTTCAACAATGGCACATGCAACTAATCCGGTGGCAAACTCAGTTTGGAATCCTATCTCTTTGGTCCTAACCATGCTTGGAAATAGAAAGAACCAATTAGATTTCTTAATATGGTTTTCTATTATTGCCTATCACATATGGTGGTTTAGGAATGATCTTATTTTTAGAAACAAATCCTGGAATTGAAATAAAGCATTTTTTTCCAAATTCAAAAAGTGGTGAAGTTGCAAATCTTCTACCTTACCATAGAAAAGGCACAGGGTATTTGACAACACTAAACTCTTTACACCCCTCTTAGGGATTTGCTTCCCAAAGGGAAAATTTCATTTTCTTCTTTTGTGGCAGAAATAGGGAAGAAGAATCAAATGATGACTTTGGTACTTTAGATGGAGCTCTGTGCAATTGAAGCAGTTGTTACCTTTTCTGTTGATAGACACTTCTCAAAATTTTCTATATTTTTTGATAATATTTCAGCTATGAACTTGTTAAAATTCGGGTCTGTAAATATTGGTCGTGAGTTGTGGCATGTGGCGGACCACATTTTGTTTTTCATTGCTAACTTGGAAGTATCTTTTGTTTATATCCCTAGGGGTAAGAACTTGTTGGCTCATGAAACTGCTAAAAGGGACCAAATTGGGGATGACGAGGTGGCACATTTTGATAATCCTCCCCCTTTTCTAAACTCTTTGTATAGGAACTTTTTGAATGAATGGTAATTCCTAGTTTTATAAAAAAATAGTACAAGCATGAAATTATTGATTTAATAAATGTATTCTAAGAGTAAAAAAAAAGTGATTTACTTAGACACAGATGAACTTACCACTTACTGAATTACTGTTCAAAACACAATAATACCAGGAAAAGTAATAAGGAAATACAAATTAGATATAGCGTCAACTTACAGAATTTAGACCTGCACAACATAGCACGCCTAAGGGCTAGGCCTAAGGTTTCACACTTGCAAACATTCACAAATCCGAATAAGTCACCAAATAAACTCCCTTTCTTTCATGTTTTTTCCTCATTAAGTTATAAAATGATTTTTATCCTTTTATTTGTTTTGGTTGTATTTTGGAAAAAGGGAAATGAGACATGAGAGATGATTTCATTAGCATATTACATATGGTTGGTTTGGGTCAATTTAACTTTGGTTTACAAACTCATAACCCACAACTGGTCCGACCAGTTGAGCTATACATATTTATAAACCAAAACTGATCAAGTTAAGTTAAAGCCAACTACATCGAGTCGAGTCAGGCTGGTTTGGTCGATTTTTGACATTCTCTAAACAGCCCTACTTCTTGGGTAGTCAATTAATGACAACATCCAACCTTAGAAAACTTAACCAGTCGACTCTTAGAGCTTGGGAATCAATTCCTTAGATTTCCAAACTTAGAAATTTTAGAATTAAGTCCAAATTTGAATCTACGAAGAGCCTAATAACCTTTTCTAGATTAACTATTGGTTTGTAAGTTTTGGTATAGCCGAGGTAGACCTGAGTTAGATCCATGTAGTGTATCTTGCAACTCATTACATATTTAGATCAAGTCCTAAAGAATTAAAAAACAAGTAAAGGCTCTGGACCTTGATGTCTTCTTTTTCTTATTCTTGGTAGCTTTCTTCTTTTTTGGAGAGTTTTCCATCCATAACTTGATATAGCTAGTCCTCTTTGCCTTAGATCATCAATGATCACAATAAAGTTGTTATCAAGTCTTTTAAGCTCAATCTGAGGAAGTATCTGATACAATTTCAAACTTAACTTTCCATTACATTAGCACTCTCAATGAATTTGTTATCATCAAAGCACATAGAGTCAACACCTCTAAAATGGTAGATCTATAAATATAGCACAAACTATTAAAATGCACGAGAATGCACAAATAATAATAGGCCATAGCTTAGGAAGAAATTAAAAGACTCTTGGAGACAATCAATGAAGCGTAATAATTTTTGTAAGCTTTTCTCCAAGTACAAAAACTCTTTTTATCCATGAATATCTTCTCTCTAAATGCTCTCTTGCTATTGCTCTCTATGAACTTATTACTCTTGAGCACAAATACACTTTGTTGAGATTTTCATCTCAATCATAGATACTTATAGCAAGAGAAATGCTTAAAGAGCATATGACCATTATAGATCCATTAGGAAGAGATTAATCTTTTCTAAGAAATGTATAGATAATTTGTTTTCAATAAGATTGAAGGCTTACCAGAAGAGAAAATAGTCGTTCATTCAAATAGACAAAAACTTCCTCATTTTTTGGGAAGTAGCTAACTAACTTGAACTAGTAGTTGACTACTTCAACCTTGTCAGGAGTTAGTAGTCAACTGATATCTTCTTGTAGCTGACAACTACTCACAAGAGGTATTCTTTTTCCTCTAGTAGTCAACTGCTATAAGTTCTCTAGTAGTCAACTGCTATTGAAATGTCCCACTTGAAAGCTCAAGCCCTTAAATATAACTATACCCAAAACACAAGGTACCTATTTGTAATTTCCTCTATTAATTATGATAAAGAGATTTACAGAGCTGCTTACTCCATTCAAGGGTTCAACTATGATATGGAAAAGATATGATATTCATGGGTTCAACTATGATAGGGAAAAGATATGATATCCAAAAAACAACTGACCAATAAACCAGAATGGTAAGGGAACATGGTATTACTTATTAAAATTCATGGGTGGGTTTTGATTGGTCAAAACTATTTTCATACCATACCTTTTCTGCATCATAGATTTTCCCTTCATTCAGTGAGAATAATATAACAGAGTTGGCTTATCAATTTGGGAGCAAAGGACTCGTCATATGCATGGTTGAGCAGAATTGCCTAATGAAACGCATGTCTCATCTTGATTGGTTATCAACATCATTTTGTCAAGAAAGGGATAAAAGAATGCTAGTCCAAGGTTTTTAAAATTGACTCGGAGAACAAACCAGTCAAGGGTCCGGTTCCCACGTTGAACGGTTGACCCATTTTGACAAAAAAATAAAAAACAGTCAAAACCATTCGAACGAATCACCTGGGTCAACAGTTCGCTGACTAAAATCAACGGTGTTTGGGAAAAATCCGGTTTTCTGGAAAAACGGACCGGTTCCCAGTTTTTTCAGTCCAACCGTCCGGTCCGGTCTGGTCCGGTTTTGAAAA
Organism: Nelumbo nucifera; assembly: GCF_055504915.1. Lineage (NCBI taxonomy): Eukaryota > Viridiplantae > Streptophyta > Magnoliopsida > Proteales > Nelumbonaceae > Nelumbo > Nelumbo nucifera. Next base: position 75,808,014 of record NC_142653.1, read on the forward strand.
CCATGCGCTACTCTATTATCTCATGTAGAGATGAAATTAAATCCCATTCTTAGCATATTTGCTTCATCAGACTACTGAATTGTCCTACACCTAGTGTTTTGGATCGACAGAGGTCTGGAATTGGATCGAAGACATAAAGAACGCGCGTCTTACTGGCTTGATTTCACTCATCTCTCTTTTGGGGTTGTTCTCAAAGATTTCTTTTGTTGTTTACCAACCAGGATTATTAGCTACCCAATTGGGTTGGTGCAATCTAATTTTGGTTCACCTACTTAGTACATAACTTGATGCATTTTAATTTACTTGATCATCAGTACGTAGTAGAAAGAAAATCTGTTTTCATCATCAACAACCCATACTTTGCATATATAGTTGGGATTACATAGTAATTATTACGCTTGTAGATGTAGAAAACATCTTTTATATATGTAAATAAATAAGTGCAAACAAAGCAGGTAAATAGAGCTAGTGTCTATAAGTAGGTCATTTGCTGCACATTGATTGGGTAGACATCATCAGGAGAGCCAGAGAAAGCTTTCTGAGCAAGGATTGCATTCACAGCTTGTGTAGGATGGAAGGCATCCCAAAAGACATATCGGTTCCTGTTTTGACAAGGAATGGAGTAGGGAAGGCAAGTTATCTGTCCTTGGTTCCTCCCAAGACCGCAGCATCCCTGATTAAGAACACTGAACCCTGTAGCCCATACAAACAACACAATATGTATTGGATGAGAATTGCACCTCTGTAATTAATCTCATAAACCACAAGTAAAAAGAGAAAATATAGGTAAATCAATGTTTTCGAACTGTTATTGATCCGGACGGTTGGATCGTTCAGACAACTGGTTGCATTTTACCTCAAACTCAACCATTGGCTAAAAACTGTTGAATTGGTCAACGACCCATTGACCTGGGCGGTCAATACTGTCGACCCATTTGAACTGTTCAACAGTTTTGACCGTTAAAATCGGGTGATTGAACCATCGACTCAGAAACCAGTGGCCAAAACGATTCTGGGTCGTTTTTTAAAACATTGGTGTAAATTTTGCATCTCATATATAGTGGGGTTCACATTATCTTTCTTCCCACCTCACTCCCAAACAAACAACTCTCCTACCTCCCCATCTCCTTACATATAAGATGAGTCCACACTAGGTATTTTACTCTTTCACAAACAAACAAGACAAGGTGAAAGCTGAAGAAAAAGTGATCGAATCATGCACTTACAAAGACAGATTAATTTGGAAGAATAAAAGAAAAAAAAATGCTAAGCTTCAAGTAATTGTATCTTACCATATCTTGCAGGGTTATTGAGAATATCGCCCATTGCTCCATAAGTGTTTGCATACACAAAGATAGCCCCACGATGGTTTGCATTCAGCTGGTCGACAATTGTCTTGAGGCCTTGATTGAAAGTTCCAAGCATCTGATTTACTTTGTCCACACATCTTCCTGGTGGTGCCTGACCGGTTGCTATTTGGTTTGGAATGCAACCCAGTGGACCTACCCCTGATATCAGAAACTTCCTCAGCCCTAGATTGTACAGTGCCTTCAACATGAAACAGGAGAACTTGGTTAATCTATCTTTCAGAGCTCCAAAATAAAACAGGACATACAGAGAGAGAGAAAGAGAATACCAGAATTTGCCTGGTGTAATGGTTGAGAAGAAGGTTGGCAAAGGCTGGGGGATCGTAATTGTAGCTGGAGGAGTAGAGGGAAGGCAAGAGGTAGTTATTGATGTAGTCATTGCTGCCGAACACCAACACAGCTAAAGACTTGGAGAGATACTGAGTCAAGTTGCTCCCACCCGTGTATTGCCTCAGCTGGTTCAAGGTGGTCTCAAAATTGAGCACTTGCTGGCTTAAGGTAAAGCGTTCTCCCTATCCATCAATGTTATTATTATTATGTTTTTTTGTGTGTACAAGAGTTGTATTAGCTTTCATGGCGAAGTATATATATCAAAGAAGTGACATAAACAGATATATATGGATCTAGATTCAACTCAACGGACAGAAAAACTAGGGCATAACAAGCTGGTACAATTAAATAATATGGTCAGGGCCTTTAGAGGATCAAGCTACAAACCTTAACCATATCTTGACCACCTAGGTTTAGCTAGGTAACAGGCTTGGTGCCTTGATTTAGCACCTCAAGCTATATTCAAACTAGAGAAGTGTTTGACCTTTGGGGGGGGGGCTTCTTTTTTTGGTTTTTGAGAGGGGGGAAAGTTGGTCAATGGAATTTTGGTTCCCATTGACTAAGAATCTCACGTTCATTTTTCAAATTAATGTGGGGACTAGGAAAAGTTTATTTTCCTAGATACCTATCTCTTGGGTGGATAAATAACTTTCCTATCTAGTAAGAAAATTGCTAACACTTGAATGAGACAACAATTTTCCATTTAATAATGGGTTTTTATGACTAAAATGGTCATTACATTGTTTACCTGAGAAATAAAATAGCATGAATAAATGCACTTACCTAGATAAATATTTCCAAAAAAAACTAAATTAGATAATTACATTTACCCAGATAAATAACTTACCAAACAGCGAAGGGAGCCTTAGAATAAATAGATAATAGGGCTAGCTACAATTTGAGTAGCACCAACCTGAACTCAACCCATATGCATCCTAATCTACCATGGGATTGGGTTAATGTTGACGCCTTGGCCAATCGGCCAGCCTAACAAAAACCTGATGTATCATACTTATATGATGCATTTATTAATGTATATATATGTACACGGATTTTATGTGAGAGGTGGAGAGTCAAGGTTAAAGTATCGGTATTGCAAAGATTATTGGAAAAGGGTTTTCTGTTTTTTTGATAGGTGAAGTATTGAAAAAAGAAGTTTAATTAAATATAAGAGAATTATTGGGATTCATTCACTTTGAATATACATTAGGACAACTTACAAAGAAAGCCAATAAATTCATCAATAAAACTAAATCTAAGGCTTAAATTATTAAATAGTGTATAACCACATAGAAACACATATTTTTAATAGTTTATGTGAAGCCTGAAGTGTGAATTACTAAGGATATACTCAGGGAAGGTTGGGAAATGGTAGAATAATTAAAATATGCATTAATTTCTACCTAGTGAATTCAATTAGCAATATAAATCTCTTCTATATAAACTAATTTTATTGATAAATTAATTCCTATATATCTCTTTCTAATTTCCTATAAATCTCATTAGCACTTGAAAAAAACAGTAAAAAAATAAAAATATTAACTTTTATTACAATTGATTATTTCCTATAAATTCATTGAAATGGATTTAGGGTATTAAATAAGGGGTTTCTAATACGGTTTGATAGAACATTTACGTCTGGTATAAAGAAAATACACAATCGATACATTCTAAACCGGTGGAAGATCAAGTTTGATTAAGATTAGGGTTGAGATTTTAGCACAGCAGCTATTAGGGGTGCAACTTGGGCGGGCACAGCCCTGAATTTTGAAAGGGATGCGCTTGGATTTTTGGTCCTCGGGCTGGGTTCGGGCCCAAGAAGTTGGGCTTTTTAATTTTTCAGGTCGGGCTTGGGTTTAGCCTTTAGGTAGCCTAAATCCGGCCCGAACCTGGTCCAACTATATACATTTATACATACATATGTGTATAGATGTAAATGTTGCATACAAATATATATATATATATATATATATATATATATACATACGTATTTGCATACGTAACATTTGTATATATATTTACATATATACATAAATATATGTATATATATTTGCATAAATATATTTATATTATATAATTTTAGAGTGGGTTTAGCCCAACCCAAATGCATCAAATTACAGTACAGGCTAGTATCAAATTAGGAAAACCGAGCTTGACCTCGGGCTCAGTCTGGATTCAAGCCTTAAACCCAAATTTTAGAACCGGGCATAGATTGACCATAAACCCGGCCCAACCCGCTCGACTTGCACCCCTAGCGGCTATGAGTACAACCCAACCCAAGCCAATCAGTCAAAATTGCACCCCTATTGCAGAAGCCGGACAAAGCAATTACTTCATCCAAGCCCCACTCAAATCAACAGACCATGCAGCTCACTACAGACAACATGGGGCCATGAAGATATATGTCAAAAGTTAAAACTAAATGAAAAGAAGTTATATGGACCCCACCATGTCTCTACCAATAAGTTGAATATTCAGTTAAATGCTTGCTATCTTTCTAAAAAAAAAAAAAAATCAAATTTGTTGCTTGGATAATTAATGGGAGTGGGAAGGGAGAAAATTAGTACATAATGTCTTCCTGTTTCATCAAGAATGCCTGCGGCAGCTGAAGCATAATTCACGCCACGAAGCATTCTTGGTCCAGCTGTGTTAGGGTCTGCAAAGGCTGGAGGATAAGGGAGGCCCAACATTTCTCCTGCAAACTCAGATTAGCTAGATATTAGTTTCTTAACGTACAAAAGAAAAGGAATAAAGAAAGTTAGAAACAAGTGGAAAACTTTAATTATTACACCATAAATGCTTCGGTTATCATTTTATATCATGTTACCATATGGACATATTCTAGCTTTAAGCCAAAGAAACATCCATTTGGTTTCTAAAATTCTGATAAAATCAAATCATCACTCGATATTAGGAAAGGAAACCCTAAATGCAAATGCAAATTTCAATAAATAAATTTAGGGTTTACTTAGTTTGCAGTTGGAATTGAAATAGGAATAGATTTTCATTCCTATGGGTGAGAGAGGGTGAAGGGAATGGGTGGAGGGAATGTCATTCCACCAGGAATGAAAAACAGTTGGAATCAAAATGGACCATTCTTATTATTTCCATCTGATAAAATCAAATCATCACTCCATATTAGAAAGAGAAAACCCAAATGCAAATGCAAATTTTAATAAATAAATTTAGGGTCAATTTAGTTTGCAATTGGAATGGGAATAGGAATAGATTTTCATTCCCAAGGGCGGGGGAGGGTGGAGGGAATGGGCTGGGGGAATGCCATTCCACTAGAAATGAAAAACAGTTGGAATCAGCTGAATGGACCAATCTTACTATTCCAATTACAAAATTGTTTATTCCTGATGAGAAAAAAACAAACGGACCCTTAAGGAAAAATAATAGAAAATCCATTGGATTGTCACCTTCTTTCTTTGAGATAAGAGGAGAAAGCGAGAAGAGAACAAACATAATATTGACAAAAATCATAAATGGAAAACAAGAAAATGAACCAGTAAAATCATCATCTTATGATATTAAGTTGAAGAGTTACCAAGCATATCTATAACAGTTCTTCCATTAGAGAATCTCCCAGTAGGCCCCTGGTTGAAATCAATTCCATAAGGAATGTAATTTGCTTTGGCTATGGATCTGAGATAGTTATTGTTTCCATCATCAACCAATGAGTCACCAAACACAAACATCGCCGGAATCTGTGCAGGTTGCCCAGTTGAACCATGGAGGAGCATGGAAATGGTGGTAAACCATAACCATCCACCAACAACCATGACCATTCTGGAGCTCAACTTTCCCATGTTTGCACTGCTACTGATCAGAGATGGGTTTGCTTCGATTATGTATGAGAAAATGAAACGTTGACTATATATATATAAATGTGGTGGGAGTAAAAACAGATGTAATGAAAGAAGAGAATCTTTTCGAAAACGTTTAAGACTGTATGAAACCCATGAACTATTACTTTTCTTTAGCTTTTCCCTCGTTTTCCTCCTGCATTTCTGTGATCTTCACATCTTTTATTCCTCTATTACTGTTATCTTCTTCCTTTACTGGTCGAAGACTCAAGATACTTCAAGAGACTAGCATGAAGCATGCAGTCTATATAATGGAAAATGACAAATCTTGTTAGAGAAAAGATGGAATTTGTTGAATCTGATAGCCTAGATAATAAATAATGAGTACAACTGGCTAGATTTTGGTGGGCCCTGACCTGCTTTTCTTTCTGGGTGATGGATCACGAGTTCAACCATCCAGGTTGAAGGGGCAGATCGTTAATGTAATAGTAAAATCCAGACCCTCAGATCAGAATATTAGGGCATATCTATATCTATCTATCTATACTGTCTATAAAAGCCCTGATAGGTGTCCCTGGCTTATGGAATTTTCATTGAACAATAAATGCCCATTCTCTATAATTTGAATTGAATAACAAACAAAGGCAAAATTGTTATTTTACATCTTCATTTAGTAATGTTTATTTGATAAAAAAAAATACAAGAGTACATCTTTTGTTCAATAATTGTAAAACAAGCTATAGCAATAATGTTATTTTACATTTTTCATTTAATGTTTATTTATACTATACTATTATTAAAGTGTTAATAATGGTGTGGAACTTTTGTTTGACTAAATTACCCTAATTTTTGAATTTGGTCTTTGTCTAATTTTAAGGATGGAAATGTAAATTGAAAAACCACTTTTCTCCTCATTCAAATCCCTCTTGTTAAGTCTCTTATTTAAAGTAGTAACTCCCATTAATATTCATTGAATCCTTTTTCTTGACTAGAATACCCCTATTTTTGAATTTGGCCACCTTTAATTGTGAGGGCATAAAATGTAATTTGAACTACTATATTTCTCCTCATCCAATTCCCTCTCATTAATAAGTCTTATCTTAGGGTATTTACTCTCATTCTTTTACTGAATCTTATATTTAAGATATTATTTTCACAAAATAAAAATAAATAAATTCTATCATTTAGATCTATATCCAATATTTTTAACAATATAAAATACATGTTTTTTAAAATTTACCCAAAAATGGAACTATTTTTCAATCATAGTGGCAAGTAAGCAATTCAACCATCTGAGTTAAGTGGGCTAATCCATGATGTCATAATTAAATAAATACACTTAAAATAAATAAATAACAAATATAAAAAATTGGGCACATATATAATGTCTTGTATATATAATCATATTAAAGAAAAATAAGTGTGATGAATAATAATTATTCTTATTGATATTAGAAAGAAATATAAATTATTCTTATTGATATTAGAAAGAAATAACAAAAATTAATTAAAATATAAAATACAAAAAATATGAAAAAAAGTATAAATTCTATAGAAAACATTTAGACATATCTCTAATATTTACATTAATCATATTAAAAATTAGACATGATAAACAATAATTGTTTTTAACTTTTTATTGATGATATAAAAAATATAAATTTCAAAACTAACCCAAAAGTGAAATTGTTTCTTATTTCATGGTGGATCGATTCAACATTTAAGGTCAAATCTGTCAATTCATGAAGTTAAAATTAAATAATAAAATTTTAAAAAGATAAAAGCACACAAATATACAAAAATATATAAATTATGTAGAAAATGTACATTTGAGCATATCTTTATATTAATGAACCATAATAAGTGTGACAAATAAGAATAATTTTTGTAGCATTGAAATAAAAAAAAATAAAAAAAAATAGAAACATATTATATACTATCATCATCATCACAGAATTTGTTACAAAGCACATACATACATACTAGAGATATGCCCGGATGATTGAACATCTTACTCGCCAGCATGATGGAAAACAATTCCATTTTTTGGTAAATTTTTAAAAACATCTATTTAAAATTATGAATGAGGTGTTGGGGGTTGAGAAAGGAATATCTATAGTGTAAATAGATATAGATGGTATATTTGTTCTATCTATCTCTATATCTATACTATTATAAAAGTGTGAATGATGTATTGGATTTCTAGAATTTTTCATGAATAAAATACCCCTCTTGAATTTGGTTTATCTTCATTTAGAGGGCAGAAAATGTAATTAAAATAATACTATGAAGTATATTCATTTGCCTCTCATTAAGTCTCATATTTAAGGCATTAAATAAACTTCGTTCTCTCTCTCATTGAATTCAACATTTAAGTTACTTTTATTCTTCATCATTAAATTTCACTAATAAATCCATAAACAATAATATTAATAGAATAAAAATTTATATTTTATGGTAAATCCCTTAAACCTCCCCTGGGTTTTCTAAAAAGGCCTTAAACCTCCCTTGAACTTTGACTTCCTTAAACCTCTCTTGTTAAAGGTTTAAGGGTATTTTAGTCATCAAACATTTGATGACTTTACATAAGAGAAAAATTGGCATTATAATATGTCTAAATCCATAACATTAGCAGTTGTTAGATTTCTAATAACAAAGTAACTAAGGGGATCTATAAATCCCTTTATCCACAAAAGTTAGGGGAGGTTTAAAGGTAGGTCAAAGTTAAGGAGAGGTTTAAGGCCTTTTCAGAAAACCCAAAAAGGTTTAAGGGATTTACCCATATTTTTAAGGTAAACCTAGAAATGATACAACCTTTTTCATCTAGGTGGTAGATAAGTAGTTCAACCATTTGGGCCAAATTGATAATTTCATGATATCATAAATAAATAATAAAAATTTAGAAATATAAAAAAGATAAAAAAGATAAGTATGATAAAATAGGCATAATTTTATTGGTGATGGACTTGCAATATACAATTTAAAATTGATGGAAAAAGAAACCATTTTCATTATCGGTTCAACCTTTCAGGTCAAATGGGTCAATCCATGATGTATAATTAAAAAATTATTTTTTTAAAATATAGTAATACAAAAGACTATCGAACAAATTTGGGAAGATATATAATATTATATATTAATCATAAAACAAAGCAAAAATAAGTGTGATAAACAAAAGTTACTTTTATGAATGATATAAATGAAATACAAAATTTAAAACCAATCAAAAAATGAAACCATTTTAAAATCTATATGGCAAGTCAACAGTCTAATCTTCTAGGTCAAATGGGTCAATCAATGATGTCATAACTAAGTAATAAATATTAAATATATATATATATATATATATATATATATATATATATAAACTCAAAGAAAAATATAAGCTTTGTATAAAGCATTTTCATACATTTCTAATGTTATATATTCATTGTATTAAACAAAAATAAATATGAAAATAAGAATTAAGTTTATTAATGACAGAAATGGAATACAATATTTAAAATAAATTGAAAAATAAAAATGGTTTTTCCCATTAGGTGGTGGGTTAGTGGTTCAACTATCCATGTCAAATGGGTCAACACATGATGTTATAATTAAATAATAAAATACATAAAGCTCTATAAGTGTATAAATTTGTAGAGAAATTTGGGTACATTCTATAATATTATATATTCATCATATAAAAAAATAAGTTTGATAAATGAGAATTATTTTCATTAATGATTGCAATAGAGTAAAAATTAATATAAAACAAAGAGCATTAATGTCTGACACATGACTTCACTAACTATGTCAATTGGTTCAATGGTTTAATTATCTAAGTCACCATAGGCAAGTGGTTTGGAGGTAAATGGACTTACAATCATAAATTGAGTAAGAGATGGATCAATAATCAATTGATTTGACCACAATACTAAAAACCAATATCAAACAATATATTGGAATTGCATATCCACTTGGTAAATAAGTAACTTTTATTATGTCATAAATTAAATAATAAAAATATAAATATAAAAAATTTTTATAGAAAATTTTGAATATACCATTGATATTATATATTCTTCATATTAATCAAAAACATATGTTCAAAAAAATGAGAGTTATTGTTAGTAAAGATAGAAATGACTAAAAATATATAAAAATCAAATTAATGTCTTAACCATGGTCCATTAACTTGGTCAAACATGTTAGTAATTCAACCAATAAGGTCATTTAGTTGTTGACCAAGTCAATAGTTTTTCTTTTTTTTTTTCTCAACAAAGTGGTTTAGGTTAAAACATACTCAAAAAGTAACAAACTAATAAATCCAATTGTTTGATTCAACTACAAGTTGAAAACATTGATCCATAAGAATATTTGAAGTTAGCTCTTTGTGTTGAAAGACAACATATCCACCAATACACCATACTTTGATCATTTTTATTTGTTACTTGAGTTCTAATAAAAACACAAAAATATTATCGCCATCATCATTACCATGTGAAACACATGTGCACATTTACTAGTAACTTAAAAGTTATGTACACGTAAATGTATTAATGTAACAAAAAGAAGAGGTTGTTAAAAAAGAATGAAGATTTCATCTCTTTCACACACATAAACACACACTCTCTCTCTTTCTCTCATCTCTTTTTAGGTTCAATTGTTTGATTAACAAATTTGCTAGATTAGTTTTCCCAAGGGTAAATTTCTAAGTAATACCATGTACTTTAGAATTAGTCTCACTTTAGTACCTAGACTTCAAAGCATGTCACTATAGTATATGAACTCCCAAAAATTGCCAATTTAGTATCCATCTTTAATAATCTGTCCATTATCTGTATCGTGTAATGACATATGCGACTTGATTTTTGAAATGCCAAAAGCACCCTTTTTAATATTTTTGAGACCATTTTACTGTAGTTGTATTCCCTGGTGATGGTAACAATTACTCGTTTTCTCCAGCAACAATGGTGGTCTAAACCCCCATTGTTATGGATTGAATAACTGAAAAAAACAAGGATTACAACAACAACAGTCTAAATCCCTCTTCTTCAACAACGCCATCTTCTCAGTAGTTGTGAACATCCCATTTAAATTGGGTGTCACTTCATGGCCATGAGAGGAGCTGCCACCCATCAACAACTTGAACAAGAGAGTGATGAGCCTCCCTTGTGTGAGAAATGTAAAAAAAAAATGACTCCCAATCCAAGACAAAGACAAGACTCTAGGCATCAAAGGGAGAAAGAGGGAAGGTGTTAGGCACCCCTCTCCCTTTTTTATCTTGTGAATGCCAATCCTAACTCCTAGTGTTAAAATTCAAAACTAAACCAATATACAAAAGATTTCCTTTGATTCAATAAGGATATTAACATGGAGAGAGTGTTCTCTCACATGGTTCAATCTCCTCTTTCCCTTTTTCCGGGTGTGAGAAGCCCTTAGAGGAGCATTTGAAGTTGGACTTTGGTGGAGTGAAGTGAATTTGAATTACGAGGCTGTTGTGAGGGTTTGATCGTATTGGGGACGTGTGGATTTTAGGTTTTAGGCTCGAGAATTGTCGTAATGTTAGGTTCATCGAAATAGAATCTTTGATGGATAAGTGGTAAAATCAAGGGATTTAAGGTTGAAATTTGGTGTGATTGGATGATAAACAGATTTGCTTCAGGTGGTGGAGTCTGATCAGGTAATAGGTGTGGTGGTGTGGCACATTCAAAACCATTGAAAAAGAATCTTGTTGGATTTGAGGCTATTTGAGTTGAAATTTAGTTTCCTATGGTTTTGGCATATTCTAAAGATGTTGGTAAGGTCTTATCGGGCATTTAGAGTGTGAAAATTGGGTTAAAGAGGGGACCAAGAAAAAATTGGGTGCTAATAGCAATGCTTTCCCACTCCAATGGGAAGCACTGGTTCTTTGGTAGAAAAGTTAGGGAATAAAGTGAAAATGGTGCCCAATCACAATGAAAAGGGATTTAAGTATGGTTGTTTTGGATTTCAAAATTATGCTTCTTACGCTTATTCAAAACTCAAAAGGGTATTTGTGTCCTTTTGTATGCCATCTAACGTTAGTTAACAATTTTGGACTAAATTGGCAATTTTTTAGAGTTTAGATACTATAGTGGCACATTTTGAAGTTCGGGTAAAATGAGACTAGCCCCAAAGTATAAGGTACTAATCTGCAATTTACCCTTTAATAAATCATCATGTTAACAAATAAAAATTATAGTATGAAAATTGGTTCGTATACTTGGATTCAGAATTGGAATCGGAATCAAAATCTGTCGGAATTGGAATCAGAATCAAAATGGTCTATTTCCATAATTTGTTTGGTTTAGACAAATTAGAATGAGATTTCATTCCCAAGGGAGGGGGAGGGAATGGCCATCTATATCTATACTATCTATAAAAGTAAGAATGGGGTGTAGTGGCTACTAGAATTTTCATTGCACAAATAATACCCCCATTTAAAACATTGAATGGGAAATGCATAAATGGCAAAGATGTCTTTTCCACATCTTTATTTAATGTTTATTTGGTAAAAGACAAAAAAGTACATGTTATTATGTGTAGTAAGTTGAAAACTACCCCATGCTAAAAATTTCGTTTTACATATTTCTTGCGAAGTTAAAGAGGTGGCAAGACAGGGTTTTTGAATTTGTGCAGTTTCGATCATCTTCTTTTTGTAACTAAAATTTTTTTTTGTTTTATTCAAATCAAATCTTGATAATCATTTTGTGGTAACCGAATTAAACTATTGTTGGATTGATTTTATTGCAGTAATTTCTTGAAGGCTAAACCGTCGAAGAGGGGATTTTGTAGATTTGTAGCATTTGACACCCGAAAGAAGAGTAATCTGCTTCATATGTAATGTTTAAGTAGTTGCAGAACTATCAAAGTGTAATTTACTATAAAAGAATGAATTGATTAGTAATTGCTTGGATGTCAAACTGTCAAAAAGTAGATTTTGTAGACTTGTAGCATTTGGCACTCGAAAGAGAGTAATCCACCTTCATTGGATTCATCTGTAGCATTTCAATAGTTTCAGAAAAGGCTTCATGCAAGTTGAGGAAATTTACTATCGAATTCAAGAAGAAAGTCGAGATGTGTTCATATTTGACTAAAACGGTTCTGGAAGACTTGTTTATGATTGAAAATACTATTTATGCAAGCTTGAGTATACAACAACAACAACGAATTGAAGAAGAAAGGAATTTAACAGTTTTCCTTCTTGTAGCATTGCACATCTAAGGTAACTTTATCTTCTAAGGTGAGAGCTCTTGGTAAATAGATTTTAGTTATAAGTATACCTTCTGGTTGCATGTTCTTTTATCTATTTATGTGGTTTTATTTCGTGTGATGACTTATGCCACTTGTTTTAGATTTTAGGAATGTATCCTCAACTGAATTGGTTTAAACTTTATTCAAAAAATTTTATGACTTGTGTTTAAGATAGATTATGAAGCAAATAAAAAGCATAACCCACATTATACATATACAAATGAAAATTTATACATTAAAAAACTAATTACATTCCTTTTTTATCATTTAGAAAAATACAACTTAAATTATTATTTATTTTTTTTTATTTCCTGTAAAAGCTATAGAAACAATGAACGAATATTCAATTTCCTTCAAAAATGTCTTGAATGAATTGAATTTGAGAATGCACTTGTCACCCCAATAGTTGTAGTTGAGGTCACTACAACAAAAACCGGCTAAGCCGGCACTTGCTAAACCACCGGCTTAGCAATTTAAACGGCCGACATAGATTTGAGCCGACGGTTCAGTGGCTGTCGTCTAAAGTTGTGTCGCCCTAGGTCATGGATGCTGGTCTAGAATACAAAGACCGCCATCCTAGGGACCCAGTCCAAACATACATTTGGTGGCGGTTTTTAGAGAATCGTCGGCTTAGTTATTGAGCTAACAATCCCCCAAACCGTTGGGACAGGCGGCCTTGACTGCCGGTTTAGTTATTGAGCCAATGCCCTTGACCGTCGGCTTAGATTAATTTGTCACTTCCTTAAATTGCCACCGTAGCTAATTAAACTGCCAGCTTGGACCAAATTTTCATCTAATTAAACGGCCACCATTAATGTTTTATTTCAGCAAACGTGGCGGTTTGGATTGCCGGCGTAGACATTATATGACCGCCGGCTTAAGTGTAACACTTTACCAAAGGTGGCGGTTTGTTTGACCACCGGCTTAGGTTTTTAATTTTTTTTTAAATAAGAATCAGTTACACCTGCTGAAACCTAAAGCATAAAATTAATAAAATGAATGCATGGTGCATATTGATTTTTTTTAATAGAAAAAGCTTTTCATCACCCAACAATCAATCTCAAAATCATGTAATGTTGCTGCAAACCTGAGATGAACACTATTCAACCAATCACTAAAAAAGAATAATCATAATTGACTTTTCATATTTCTTTAAAGAAGTATCCCAAACTCGAAAACAATTCAAACTATCTCCAACCAACATGGGATCATAAATTAATTGGGATCATAATTGATTTTTCATATTTCTTTGAAGAAGTATCCTCCACTCTTTGATCTGTCTCAAGCTTGTCTTGTATATCTCCAAACTGTGAAGCAACCAATCCATACAATGTCCAGGCGACAGGGAAAATCCAATAGTACCATCTCCACCACACGGAAATCCTCTGGGAACAACCAGAAAAGGCATTAGTATCTCTACCTTTTCGAAAAATCTGACACTGGAAAAACAAATAAAGATGACTGAAACTCACTGTTCGTGGGACTATAAATCCTGAGAAAAGGTTCCATATTCCATAGAATGCCGAAGAAACTATGGCAGCAACATTGTGGTTTGGAGTTACAGCCACTGCCATCATCCCATAGAATGTGAAGTATAGCAAGGTAAAGTACATAAAGAAGAGATACCAAAAGAATTTGGCAGCAGTCCATTCAAATCCAATCATGGCATAGACTATGGCCCCATATATCACTGCTTGTATAAAGATATGTGGAATCTCAATCATCACCTACGAGAAAAGGAAAGAAATCTGGTGAGGACACAAAGGTGATTTGGTTAATTAATTTCCTCTTAGAAAAAAAAAAAAAAAATTCAATACGTGCTTTGTTGATCTTCTTAATGAAGGGTATATCAAATACCTGTCCAAAGGCATAAGGTAAGGCAGAATACATTCCAGCTGCTCTCTATAAAAGACTGTTCGTTCTACTGCAACGACAGGCTGAACAGAGGAAGCATTTTGTATCCCAAGGAAAAGAACGACAGCATACATAGATCCCATTGCATTAAATAGATCCTGTTGCCTTGACCTACAATATCCAATGTCCAGATCAAACTTAAACGGATGGACAAACAAAGTAGAGAAATAACCCCTAAAGTTTCTTCTTGTGCCATTGTAGTTACCTCCAACATCCATGTAGCAGGATTATAACCATCTTTTATCTTGCTTACTCCTTCAATTCCCTTGATGAAATACAGAAACATATTATCAATGATTTTGCCATATGAATTGGTAGTCCTAACACGGAACATTCCCATTTGATAGTTGATTATTAATTATAAGTTCTCACCTCAAAGTACTTGATCAGATGGCAGGAATTACGCCCTAATGGACCAACATATATTTCTTCTCAAATAAAATAATAACATGCAATAAGTTGCTAGTTCTTTAATCTATAACATTCATACTCATCGAAAGCTTCAAATATATCAATACTTGGTTGGTGAATGGTGCATACTACTGTTCTTCCTGTGTCCACAGTGTTCCTCACTGTTTTCATTAAAATTGCAGCAGCCTTGGCATCAAGCCCAGATGTGGGCTCATCCATGAAGATTATAGAGGGGTTTTCAACAAGCTCGACTGCAATGGTCAATCTCTTATGCTGCTTAGTTGAAAGACCATTCACCCCTGGCAACCCAACTAATGCTCCTCTCAGTGAGTCCACAAGTTCCATGACCTCCTCAATGAACATCTGCTCACATGATGCCAATCTATTAAAATTAAAACTGATTAAAATAGCACAAACAACAGATTAAGAGTTTAAAAAAAAAAAAAAAACAACCTTTCTTGTTGAAGGATCAACATTAGATGGTAACCTGAGCCAAGCTGAATATAGAATGGACTCATAGGCTGTAACATGGGTATGACCAGAGGAGGTCATTTCTAGAGAGGATAATTCATCATCTTCTCCAGTTCTTGCTTCTCCTTCCTCTGGTAGAACTGCTTGAGGCTTCCCAATGAATCGGAATAGTGCAGAAGCCATCTGATTGACAAGTAGGAGTAGAAAGTACTGTCTAAAGAACCTGCCACAAGAAAATTCCCCGAGTTAGCAAAACATGTAATGATAATCTGAACAGGAAAGCAAATGGTGGGCAAAGCATGATCTAGTTCACTAAATCTCTATCTTGACATGAGGGAAATCACTGGCAATCAGCTGCTTTATATCTGATTCTGGAACACATTCAGCTATGATGGCTACAGTGCAGATAGCATTTTTTACCAAGGTACTTACAAAGATGAGTAGCTTCCTCATACACAAACTCTAACTCTTACAAGGCCTCACAGAAAATCCTTGCACTGAGAATAAACACATATCCAATCTGTCACTTAAATCTTCTTTAGAGACTTGACTAAAAGCTGGAGAGACCAGAATCCAATCTGCAACTGAGTTACTGATAGCAGCTGCCACAATCATTTCCATATTCCAATGTTCCATCAAATAGTGAAAGGTAAGCAGCTCCAAAGAATTTTTGCTTTTTTATTTCCTCTTAACTTTGGCCAAGAAGAAAATTTGGAAATCCAAACATTGATGTGAAGAAGCTCCACAAGAAACCAGCAACCTTACAATGAATAAGAAGATGTTTAACACTTTCCTCCTATTATTTGTAGAGAAAGAACATATTGGCCATGAAAAAGCCTCTGGACTTCAGGTGATCCACTGTCAAAATACTGTCCAAACCCCTATTCCCGCAAACCAAACAGGTCTAAATTTGGAATATATTGGTGAAAGTTATAAAGAATGTACACTGCCTATGATCATTATTGGAATTATCTTCTCTGCAATCCAATGCAATCACAGCCTGGGCTTTTCTCAGAGCTGTAATAAAGAACCACATACCATTACTGGCAGAAAAAGTGGCAATTAAACTATAGCTCCATAAAACATGAAGTCCTTGTAGACTTACGGTTAAAGTAAGCCAAGGAAAGGGTCACCACACTGTCGGGCCTCCTTACATCTACACCGAGTTTTGCAGTTCTTGACCTAACATGCCAATCTGCTAAAACCCGAACATTCTTCCACATGCTTGGATTGAGTACTTGCCTTAGGCCCAACCCAGCCACCTCCCCTGACCCAACCCAACCCAAACATTCTTCCCCATTCTACTCTTTGCATTCTCCTCGGAAGGATCTAGACATGCTAATTAATGCAGCACGTCCATCGATTGCTCCATCTGCATATCTTGTACAGGCACAAGATATGGAGCTGAACCGACTCCATAAACAAGTCCTAACTGATTCCCATATAAGTCCTCCATCAAACCTTCTTTTTCTAATAACCAGCATAATATATGGTATTCAAAGGAAATAAGCAGTTTACCAATCAAAATAAAAGGTAGAAGTTTAATGTAAAAAATTATTTATTATAAGCGTCTTAAATAAATTATTCAATAAAAAAAATCCAATTGTTCTCTTGCAAGACAAGGGGCGATTCAAAAGATAACAAGTGATGCAAAGACATCCCATGCTCCCAATGCAAATCCACTTAAACAAATTGTTTCAATCTGCAATAGAAAAAGGATAGATATTAGAATTAATGTTGAAAATTTTAATTATAAGGATACAAATTGTAGAAAAAAGGAATCTTACAAATCCATAAAACCAAGCAATTGGTACACCAACAGCACTTCCATTTGTTCCGTAACGTCCATGTGGGCGTACTAAAGGTGCATCATTGATGATAGGAGTGTCAATCACAACCTCAACCCATCCTGGACCAAGTCGGATACCACCTACAGTTTTTGATGGGTTGATACTTATAATAGTTGCTTCTGCTATAGAGGCAAACATCCCTTGATGGCTAGTCAACAAATAGCATTTTGTGTTTTTCTACAAATGCAATTCAATCATTAACAAATGTCTTGTATTATTTTAAAAATAAATGTTTGAAATAAAAAGTAACACTTATAGTTAAATTCTGTAATCATTGTTATGATTGGCACTAAACTGATGGTAAAAGGGGCTTTGAAAACCATGAGCTGAAGAGTGGTTTGGAAACTGAGATGATTCCCCTTGGGAGCCCTTACTTATAAATGATGAACACAAAGATCAATTTAATCCATAATAAATTTAATATATATATATATAAACAAACTATTACCTTTCTATTAGCCGATCTAGCCTCCAGTTCATCTGCTCGAGCTCGTAATTCCCTATTTTCCTCAGCCAATTTATTTGCATGCTCTTCAGCTGTCATTTGCCCTTCTTGTGCAGCTCTTGTTTGCTCACCATTCCTCTGTTGGGGGCCATTGAACCTAGTTGGGGTTGGACCCAACCCTAGTCCACGCACTCGGCCATGATGCTCTGGGCCCATGAAATGAGCATATATGTCATTCGGTCCATTATCCTCTACCCGATCTTCTGGATATTGTGACATATAATTTTGCATTTGTTCCTTAAATATAATACAAATATTGAATGCATTAGAAGACCATCTGTTAATATGTTATTAATAATAATGGTTTAACATGTCCTTAATAAATTATAAGGTTTCATATTTAAAATATGGTTACCATTATCTCAGCAGATTGTGGATCAACAGGTGCCCCATCTTTCTTCCTATGAGTCGCAATAAATACCTCTGTACGTGATATTTCTTTATTCCTTTCCTTTTGCTGTTATAAAAAAAAATGTATATATTATCACTCTTAACAAATAAAAGATTTACCAACAACAAACTTGGTAAATCAAATAACATGATTACCAACTCTTCCCGAATCCTTGCATAACTTTTTGCACCAGCAGTGTGCTTTAATCTTTGCTTGGAGCGAATAGCTTTATTGGTTGTTGCTCATGCCTATAATCATATATACAAGTATGTTAGATAGTCAATTCATTCAATATAGAGATTGTTTTAGAATATCTATCACACTTACAATCCCCTTCTTAGACTTCCAAAAGTTAACCAATTTCTTTCATTACTCTGGATCAACCCGTTTTCCAATTTGTATTGATTCTGCAATATCTGGATTTGGGTCAAAGTACTTGGTCTTCAAATCACATTTATAATCTTTCCACTTCTTACCCAAAGACTTCATAGAAAAGTCTTTCAACCGCTCATCAACATCAGATTTTTTCTAGAACCAAAATAAAACATCAATCAATATGTCTACACAAGATAAATAATAATATTAAAATGCACAATGTATTGATTACTTCAACTATGTCCCATATGTCATCCTTTAATTCATTGGGGACTTTTCTCCAGTCCACAAAGTCTATGGGCAATTTATATGGCATCCGTGCAATAGAACCCAAAAACTTGATCAATTACTTTGCTCCTTTACCACTTGGTTGATTATGTTCATTTATCTCAACCTTAATCCGTTGCCCTTTTGGCATGTTCCAAACATCTAATGCCATGATTGGGCCCCTCAACCTACATATGTTAGTAGAAGATGACACTCCAACAGGCTGGCCTATAGTGGATTCTTCTTGCATGTTTGTGTCAGGTGTCGGGGGCTGCGTTGAATCATCCTCGCTCTCATGTCTTGGTACAGTGGTTGGTTAGGGTATTGGTTGGCTTGCTTGTGAACCTGTTCTATTTTTTCTAATTAACCAACGCAAACTCATTTTCACTTATTTTCAAAATGGTTAGTTTATACTTATTTTAATTTATTAAAATTGAAAAAGAAAGAAATATAAAGGAAGTTGACCACCAGTCAC
The DNA here is from genome assembly GCF_055504915.1 of Nelumbo nucifera. Classification (NCBI taxonomy): domain Eukaryota; kingdom Viridiplantae; phylum Streptophyta; class Magnoliopsida; order Proteales; family Nelumbonaceae; genus Nelumbo; species Nelumbo nucifera. The sequence goes on from NC_142653.1 coordinate 75,827,436, forward strand.
TCAAGAGAAAAAGAAACAAATATATGCACAAAAACAAAAAAAACCATTAACCAACCATGCACAAAGTTAAAAAAAATAGCATACTTGGAATTTGTAAGGCATTATACAACCTAAAATAATATTTCATTGTTCTCTAGTGATACAATAAAATTCACATTGACTTTAACTTTAGTCAAGATCATCTTCATCATTATCTTCAAAATTAATGGCATCACTATCAATATCCCCATCATTATTGTTAGCATCATCGGATTCAAAATAATCCTCGTCTTCTTCACCCACTCTAATTGATTGTATGGACTCATAAGCATGCTCAATCTCTATATCGGGTGCATCTATTCTATCCCAACTAACATCATTAGCACTTAATGAGATATTGCCTGCCAAGTTTTGCACATTGTAAGGCTCATCTGCAATTTCACCATCAGCTTCATTCGCATCAACATCCCCACGCATATCATATAAGTCTCTAGGCTTTGTCTAAACAACAACATGCCAATTTGAGTTAATGGGATCTTGGACATAGAATACCTATTCTGCTTGAGAGGCTAAAACAAATGGTTCATCTATACGCAACAAGTGATTGAAGTTGACAAGAGTAAATCCAAAATCGTCAACCTTCATCCCCTTACCTTGAGCAACATCGACCCAGTCACACTTGAATAGCATTACTTTCAAAAGCTCATAATAATTCAATTCTATGATATCGGTGAGCACACCATAATATGCAATGTCACCTAAAACTGTGTTTTCATCTCGCATACTGGAAAAACTATTTGTTTTTGCAGTCACAACAATGCCACTATTTTGGGTTTTCCTATTTGCTTCATATTCCTTTATATGAAACCTAAACCCATTTATGCTAACTCCTTTATATCTCTTTGCAGCTATGCATGGGCCACTGACCAACCATTTCAAACTGTTCCAAATTTATTCCTTTCCCTCAATACGCAATGCCATTATCTATATAAAATTTAAAAGATATCTTATTAGAAACATGATAGTTGATTAACATCAAATATTTCCTAGAAGGAAACTTTAAGTATGCATTACTAACATGGTTCATAAACCAAGTAGGAAACTCCTTATTGTGTATTCTCTACACAACATGTGGTCGTGATCTAGGGTTCTCTCCATGAATCTTTTCAAGGTCTTCCCTACAATTGCATAGAATTGTAAACATGAGTCATGGTTATAATGGAGAATTATTCATCAGAAATCTCAAACATACAACAACATAGTCAACTTACTCAATATATGGGCCAACAACATCACAATTGCGTAACACATACAAGTGTGCTTTCATCAATGTTTCCTTGTCCAATTGAACATTAGAGGGACTTCCAATGCCATGGCATATGCCCAAGAAGATTTCAAATCCTTTGTCAAGTTCACGAAGCCATTCTCTTTATTTCTTATTGGCCTATTTAGTCTAGTTTCAACACCTTGGAGGTATCTAGAACAGAAGGTCATGCACTCATCCACTATGTACCCCTAGGTTGTACATCCTTTTGGCCTACTTTTATTTCGTACATATGACTTCAACGTACGAAAATACCTATCCATGAAAAAAAGAATGAACGGAAATGGTTTAATAAATAGATAAAATAGAAAATGTTCAAAATTGAATATAATTGGCATACCTCTCTATTGGGTACATGCAACGATACCAAACTGCCCCAGCTAGCCTAGCCTCTTCTGCTAGGTGGATGGGCAATTGTACCATAATGTCAAAAAATGGAGGTGGAAGAATCATCTCTAACTGACAAAATACTATTGCAATATTGGGTTCTAGACTAGCAAAGTCATAACCCTTTGCAACCATTGAACATAAGTTCCTAAAGAACTTGCATAATTCAACCAAAACTGAACTCACATTCTTCGGTAACACCCTCCGTAAGGCTATGGGAAGCAATTGTTGCATCAGTATATGGCAATCATGACTCTTCAACCCCTTAAGCTTGTAGTTATTATTCACTTGTACTAAGCGCGAAATGTTGGATGTATACCCATCTGGAATCTTCACATTACCAAGCACTTGGCAAAAAATAGTCTTCTCTTTCTTATTCATTGTGTAGCATGCTGCAGGTAGATAGGTTCTATTAGGCCGAGATCCAGGCTTAGGGTGAAGTTCTTCTCTGATGCCTATATGTTGTAAGTCCTAACGAGTTTTTAAGTTGTCTTTTGTCTTCCTTTCAATTATCAATAGTGTCCTCAATAAACTATCACAAATATTCTTCTCTATGTGCATCACGTCCAAATTGTGTCGCAACAAGACATCTTCCCAATGAGGCAAATTAAAAAATATGCTTATTTTCTTCCAATTCTGCTTATCACCATAATGATTTATCATTATTAGAGTTCTCCCAACGTTTTCTCTTTCTTCCACCGTTGGATTCATTTCCCTTTCCAAGTGTGTTCTCCCACTCCTCATTACCATCAAATGATGATTTATCACGTCAAAACCTATGATTTTCATCTAAGAATCTACTACGATGACCCACATAACAGAACTTGTGCCAATTCTTCAACTTTAGTGAACAAGTATCCCTTTAACACACAGGGCATGCCAATTTACCTTTGGTAGACCACCCTGACAAATTAGCATAAGTAGATTGTCCACATGACAGCTACACGCAATGGAAATAACTCTTTTTTTGATGCATCATATGTCAGTACACCATTTTCCCATAAATCAATGAGATCTTCCACCAATGGTTGCAAGTATATATCATTATCATTACCTGGTGCACGCGGTCTAGGAATCAATAAAGACAACATCATATATGGTTGCTTCATGCACATCCAAGGGGGTAGAGTATAAATGACAAGCACAATAGGCCAAATGCTATAAGAACTAGACATTATTCCGAATGGACAAAAACTATCACTTGCCAACCCAAGTCTTACATTATGTAGATCTGATGCAAATGATGGGTGATTTCTATCAAAAGTTTTCCAAGCTGGAGAATCAGCAGAATGCCTTAATATCCCATCTTTCGTACGTCCTTCTTTGTGCCATCTCATGGATGAAGTAGTTTTGGATGACATAAATAACCTCTGCAGCCTTGGTCGCAAAGGAAAATAGCGTAAAACCTTGGCTAGAATCTTTACCTAGCCAAAAACCATTGAATCAGTCAACTACCCATTGACCTGAGCGGTCGAACCGTCGACCCGTTGATCTGTTCAATGGTTGTTGGCTGTCTTTTTTTCATTTTTTAATTTTTATTGTCAGAATGGGTCGTCCATTCGAATCAGATGATCAAATCGGTGGCCAGAACGGTTCCATTTTTGGGTCGTATGAGTCACACGCTTGAATGACATAACTCGTATGATAGTGCTTAATTGACCTCACACACTCAAATTTTTGCCTATAATTTTTGTGGTTAGAACGAGCTGTTTGTTCAAACCGTTGACCCGAAAACTGGTGGCCAAAACGGTTCCGTAATTTTTATTGTCAAAACGGGTCGTCTGTTCAAACTGGACGGTTGAACTGTCGTTGACATGTTCAATGATTTTTGGCCATCTTTTTATTTTTTAATTCTTGTTGTCAAAACGTGTCGTCTGTACGAACCAGATGGTCGAACTATCGACCCAAAAACCGGTGGCTAGAACGGTTCCATTTTCAAGTCGTATGAGTCACATGCTCGAATGGCATAACACGTATGATACTGCTTAATGGACCTTACACACTTAATTTTTTGCCTATAATTTTTGTTGTCAGAATGGGTCATCCGTTTGAACCAAATGGTCAAACCGTCGACCAGAAAACTTGCGACCAGAATGGTTCCTGATGCGGCACGATCCTGGCACTCCTTGCTGGTTGCTGACTGGCTCCTTGTTGGCAACGAACGACACCTAAGAAGATGAAGTAGAAGGATTCCCGGGGATTTGCCCGGCGGGAATACTCCGAAGCTTAAGTTAGAACGCTGGGGAGGAAGAAGAGAGAGAGAGAGAGAGTATAAAAGGCTAAGAGTGCAGATCGCACTGGATCACTAGGTCTCGAGATTAGCTCGTGAGCAAGTAAGAGTGCAAGTCCAGATCTAATCCGAGAGAGAGAGTCTATCTCTCTACTTAAAGGGCTTTTATAGGGGCTTTCTTGTCAAATCAGGTGTAACCGCCATTGGGCTCCTATTGCAATCGTTACCTGCCAGGTCTGCGCAGGTGATTGTTACAATGTACTATTCGCTTGGATGGATGACACGTCCTAAAGGAGTAGGCACACCTCCGTCTGTCGAGAGACGTGGGTGCAGACATCCGAAAGGACATGGACTGCACCGTCAGTCGAGAGACGTGGCATAGTCTGATCAGTACGGTTTGGTTAGACGGAAACTTCTTGAGAACGTTGCATCACTCAGACGCAAGTTATTTCGTAGCGAGCTATCCTTGTCGCGAGCTACTTTGCATTAAGCTCTTAGGGGTACTTCGAGGTGACCCTCATCAAGGTTGGTCTCTGGGGCAGTTCTTCTGCCCAGGTGCTGGAGCGAGCTGGTTTCCCTAGCTCACGAGCTGAAATAATCTTGGAGTATTCTCGTCTTAGTAGCTCGGGGGACTTGGAGCTTGCATTGTAGCGAGCTCCTTCTATAGAGAGCCATGACGCGGCGAGCTGTTCTACCAACTCGTTACCTGGTCGCGGTCAAGCCATGCTGCTGAGTTGTTGCTCGTGCTGAATCGGGTCCACATATCATCATCTCAATAGGTCGAGTCAAATCATCCTCCATCAATTGCCCCCCACTCCTCAAGCTAAGAGTGTTTCCTTAGCATAAAGAGTTCATGGAGTGTGATGGATTGATTTGACCGAAATTCAAACTTGATTGACTGCTCATATTAAATGCCTACGCGGGAATCAAGGGATTTTCTGACTTTTCGAATACCGAAAACATGCTGAAGCAGCTCTTAACTCCGGATGTCGTGCGGCCGTCATTACCCCAATCATGTGATACGTGTAGCTAGTCACATTTCGGTTTTAGAAGGCGTGCGGTCAGTTTGACTGTGAACCATCAGATATGCTTCGATCTGGGCCGTTGATTCAGGGGTACGATGACTATAAATAGGAGGACCCCCTGGGCCTCATTTCCTTTCATACCATCTTGCTGCCTTCGGATTCTGAGGTTGCGCATTCACCTAGTCTACCCGAGTTCCTCAGTTTACTTCGTTTTGTCTTTTTCGGTGAGTCCCAATCATTGCCAACCATGTCTGGGTACCCATACCACACCTACCACCAGGGCGATAACCAGGACGACGATGCTCCCTCGAGCTTGGGGGAAGCTTGGGAGCAGGTCCCAGAGGCTCGGGAGACCTCCGGTGATGTAGCATCTACTTCTCGGGGGAGGAAGCCTGACACTTTCGGCCCTTCCTCCATGACGGCGGAGAGACTCAGGTCTCTAATCCGCTATTTTCACCTCCCTGGGGACTTGGCCTACGGCCTCCCCACTAGAAACTTCCCTTGGGAGCATGGTCCCAATAACATAGTTATCTTCTAGGAACAGCTCGAGGCTGGCCTGCGTCTCCCCCTATACCCCTTAATAGTGAAGGTGCTAAACCATTTTAACGTCACCATCGATCAGCTTCATCCCAACGCTATTCGAAACATGGTTGGGACTATATCTTAGTGTTATGAGTACTATCTTCCCTTGAACCTCGACATTTTTGCCTCTATTCTTTGTATAAAAAATGCCACTCCTAGGGTTCCACCGGAGAGGCGCTTTTACTACCTCTCTCCCCGCCGCGGCTATAAGCTCTTGCACGAGCTACCGAATAAGATTCCCGCCTGGAAGCGGGATTATTTTGTGGTCCGTAACCCCGAGGGGTGGCCCTTCCCCACTTCTTGGAGGGGCGCCATCTAGGACCTCGAGGCCGAGCTGGACCCTGAAACTCGGAAAACGATGTTGTCCTAGGCATTGGTAGGCTTCCTCTGTTCGGACTACTTGACCAAGGAGAAGCTCGTGCAGGCCGGCCTGAGTTCGGGTAGGTTGTCTTTTTAGGTCGCGTAGTGTCTTGTAGTAATATTGCATATATACATATACTCTGTTCTTTACCGAACTGATATCTTGTGGTTCCTTTTTTGGCAGCCATCATGTCTGGTGATTCGCGCCGCCTCCTTTCGAGCAACCAGAAGCGCAAAGCGAAGAGGTCACGCCGAGACCGGACTCCCACCTCTGGGGGTACCGAGTTCGGGTCTGCTGAGCCAGACTTCACCTCTCCGCCGCCCGAAGTTCCGTCGCCTCCATCTAAAGTTGGTGCTGGCTGGGCTAGCCTCGAGGAGGGCAAGCTCCCGCAGCAAGGGGTGGTCCCCCCAGGACATTCTCAGCCGCTTCCTTACTCGCGATTCCCAGTGGGGAACTGGGATGGTGTGAATGACTTTGTTGTGCCTCGTTGGAGGAGCCGAAGAGCGATCTACAACGAAGAGGTCGCTAAGTGGGGGGCAATGGAGCCTGGGGATCTTGCCGCACTCGCCGCCTCTCACTATATGGTGGTAAGTGGTCTTTCTCTTCTCCTTCGTCTTTCGCTTCCTTTTGCTGTCCTTTGACTCCAATCTCTTGTTGGCAAGTGAACACCACCATACACGCCAAGGCCCTCCAGACGCACGTCCACTCCTGCGATGCTTATAACCAGAAGGCCAACATTCAGAAGCTCCAAGGCGAGCTCGACCGGACTTGGGGCGAGCTCCTTCACACTCGCAAGGGGAGCGAGTCCCAGGAGCTGCTCGTCCGAGACCAGGAGGCGCAGATTGCTAGGCTTTCTGAAGAGAGCGTGCGCTACAGGGAGGAGTCGTTGAGGGTGGCAGCAGAGAGGGAGCTCCTTCGCCAGTAGGTTCGGGACTTGGAGTTCACTCTTCTGGACCGAACTCGGAACTTCGACAACATGGTGGAGGCTGAGCGGGAGAGAGCGGTCTGCGACTTCAAGGACTCCCAGGAGTATCACGACCTCCAGGTGGAGTATGGCTCGAGCTCGTACCACTCCGAATTCAAGCTCTGCCGCTGGTTGGTCCGAAAGAAATTTTCTGGGCTCAACCTTGACGGCATCACTATGAAGGGCCTGTCTCCCGAGACGACGTCAATTTTCTGCACTGATTTATGGTGGCTCCCGGGTGCCATAAACCTGGTCTTGAAAAAATCATTGTTGGGTGGTTGTGCCCTTTTTACCTTCTACTGAACTTTCTCGAGCTCTTTTGCTCGGTCTTCTTTTCTTTCTTTTTTCTTTAAATAGTAATGAAATTCCTTTTCTTCTTCTAAGTATGGTGTACTCTTTTTATTTTTGCTAAAGCGATCTCATCACTTCGAGCTATTAGGGCTACATACCCGAAATAGGACCTTTCGGCAGTCACGCTTAAGGCATCCCTATAGTATACCACGGAGTAGTTACCATGTATGCCCGAACTATACATTTGTTGCTTATACCTTAGTTCAACCAATGTGCCGAGACGAGCCATGCTTCGTGGGGTTTAAACCCGAGCTGCCTACGCCTCCGATATTTCATACTTTCCCTTCGCCACTGAAGCGGCTAAGTCTTTCCTGATGCCGAGGTCTTTGTTAGCTTGGTGTTTTAGCCCTTAGTCTAAGGGGGTGACATAGTCTGCCCTTGAAGTTTGCCCATGCCATGGAGGCGACTGGGTCTTGTTGCGCCAAGGTCGTGTTAGCTCAGCATTTTGGCCCTTAGGCTCTGAGAGTGACTCATGGTCTACTCAGTAGTTCGCCCATGCCATAGAGGCAACTGGGTCTTATTGCACCGAGGTCGTGTTAGCTCAGCATTTTGGCCCTTAGGCTCTGGGAGTGACTCATGGCCTACTCAGTAGTTATAGGTAATATTGCCTTAAGTTGACAATATTCCATGCTCGAGGTACTTGTTTCCCTTCAAGGGTTTCGAGCTCGTATGTCCCTTCCCCGAAAACTCGTTTCACCCGGTAAGGTCCTTCCCAATTCGGTCCGAGCTTACCAATGTCGGGCTCAAGTACCATAACTTTTCGAAGGACCAGGTCGCCAACGTGGAGGTTCCGCTTCTTGACCCTGGCGTTATAGTTCCGAGCTAGTCTTTGTTGATAAGTTGCGGTCCTGATATATGCAAGGTCCCTTACTTCATCAAGTAGGTCGAGGTTGGTACATAGCTCGTCTTCATTTGCCTTGTCATCGTATGCTTCCAATCGTAGCAAGGGAACTTCAATCTCAGCTGGGATGACTGCTTCGGTGACATAGGTGAGGTTGAAGGGGGTTTCTCCTGTGGTGGTCTTCTTTATGGTTCGGTAAGCCCATAGAACGCTAGGTAGCTCGTCTACCCATAGTCCTTTAGCTCGGTCTAGGCGCACTTTGAGTCTGCGAAGAATAACACTGTTTGGAACCTCTGCCTGACCGTTTTCTTGAGGATGTGCGACCGAAGTGAAGTTTTGTCGGGTCCCCATGTCTTGGCACCAGTTTTGGAACTTGATGTCCTTGAACTGCTTACCATTATCAGAAATCAATACCCGAGGCAACCCGAAGCGGCACACTATGTTCTTCCAAAAGAAGTTTTGGACGTTTCGGGCTGTGATCGTTACAAGGGGTTCGGCTTCTACCCACTTGGTGAAATAATCCACTGCGACCACTAGGAACTTCCTCTAGCCTGTTGATGGTGGAAACGGTCCAAGTATATTGATGCCCCATTGCGCAAAAGGCCACGGGCTAGTGAGATACTTGAGATCGGTAGTGGGCTAATGGTGGATGTTGGCATGCCTCTGGCACTTGTCACACTTTCTGACGAGCTCAATGGCATCTGCTTTCATTGTGGGCCAGTAGTATCCCTGTCGTAGTGCTTTTTGGGCGAGGGCCCTGCCCCCCAAGTGTTCGCCGCACAAACCCTCATGAGTGTCACAGAGTACGAGCTCGGCTTCGATAGGTCGCAAGCAGCGCAGGTAGGGGAGCGTGTAGGATCTTCGGTACAACCATTCGTCTATTATGACATATTTGGCTGCCTGACGCTCTACCCTTCTGGCGGCATTGCGATCTACAGGGAGGGTCCCATGTAGGAGGAAGCTCGCGAGCGGGTCAATCCGGCTCGGCTCTGCTTGAACGACAAGAGCGACCTCCTCTGCCCCCCCCCCCCCCCCCGAGAATGCTAGGCCGCGGAAGGTCCTCTATGTACACGGTCCTCATGGTGTTATCACTGGTGCTAGCTAACCGGGACAAGGCGTCAGCCTCAGCGTTCTCCGACCTTGGGATTTGCCTGATGAAGTACGACTGGAAGTTGAGCAGGGCCTCATGTAATTTGGCTAAGTAGGCAATCATAGTCGGTTTGCGAGCTTCGTATTCTCCTGTGACCTGATTGACCATGAGCTGGGAGTCGCTGTAGATGATAATGTGCTTGGATTTCATTTCTTTGGCTAGAGCTAGCCCGGCTATCAACACTTCATACTCCGTATCATTGTTGGATGTCGCGAACTCAAAGCGCAATGCGTACTCCAACTTTGTGCCACTTGGGCCGTGCAGAACTATTCCGGCTCCGCTGCCCTGCTGGTTCGAGGAACCATCTACGTGAAGGATCTAGGGCTCCTCATCCCAGTTCGCGCTTGACCTAACTAGGAGAGATATTGCACTGACTGCAACCTCACGGTTCTCAGACTCAACCGGCCTAGGAGCTTCGGGCTCGCCAGAATTGGGGCCCTGGTGCTCAACCAGCCTGGGGACTTTGGAGCTGAAAGTGCATTCTGCAACGAAATCTGCTAAGGCTTGGGCTTTAATAGCAATCTGTGGCTTATATTGGAGATCGTACTCACTGAGCTCAATGGACCACTTCGTCAGTCGACCAGAGACCTCGGGCTTGAGTAAGACTTGCCTTAGAGGTTTGTCGGTGAGGACGATAACAGTGTGAGTTTGGAAGTATGGGCGGAGCTTTCGGGTTGCGATAACCAGTGCGTAGGCCAGTTTTTCTATCTTCGGGTATCTTGCCTCTGCTCCCTATAGCACTTTACTAATATAGTAGATAGGTTGCTGGACCCGATCTACTTCTTTTATTAGTACCGAGATGACCACTTCGTCGCTGGCCGAGAGGTACAGCTCTAAAACATCGCCCTCTTTGGGCCAGGTTAAGACCGGTATACTAGCGAGGTATTTTTTGAGCTCATCAAACGCGAGCTGACAGTCTTGGGTCCATTCGAACCCTTTGCTTTTAACTGCTTTAAAGAAAGGTAGGCAGCGATCTGCTGACTTGGACATGAAGCGGCTCAGGGCAGCTATTCGGCCATTTAGTCTTTGAACCTCCTTCATTTTCCGGGGTGGTTGCATGTTTAAGATGGCCTTTATCTTGTCCGAGTTGGCCTCAATGCCGCACCGGTTCACAATGTACCCTAGGAATTTACCCGAGAAGACCCCAAAGGCACACTTATTCGGGTTTAACTTCATATTGAATTTACGCAGAATTTCAAAAACTAAGTTCAAATCTTGTATTAAGTTGCAAGAGAGCTGGGTTTTGACGACCATGTCCTCTACATAACTTTCCACCTTTTGGCCAATCAATGGCTCAAACAGTTTATTTACAAGTCTTTGGAAGGTTGCCCCGACATTTTTTAATCCGAAGGGCATGACCTTGTAACAGTACAAGCCGAGCTCAGTTACGAAGGCAGTTTTCTCTTCATCGGCTGGGCCCATCTTGATCTGATTGTAGCCCGAATAGGTGTCTAGAAAGCTCAACAACTCATGCCCCGAGGTCGCGTCCACTAGGCGATCAATCGTGGAGAGTGGGAAGCAGTCCTTTAGGCAAGCTCGGTTCAAGTCGGTATAATCGACGCACATGCGCCATTTACTGTTAGCCTTTTTTACGAAAATGGGGTTGGCCACACAGCTCGGGTAATGGACTTCCCTGATAAAATTGGCTGCAAGGAGCTTCCTGACCTCCTCGTCGACTGCCCTCCACCGCTCCGGGGCTAGGTTGCGTTTCTTCTGTCTAACGGGCCTAACTGCAGAATCAGTATTAAGCTTATGAGTTATGATGTTGGGGTCTATGCCGGGCATCTCCGCCGCGGACCAAGCAAAAACATCTAAATTCTTAAGTAAAAAGCGTACCAATTCAGATCGCAGGGGCTCCTCGATGGAAGCACCGATCTGAAGTGTTCGGGCTGGGTCCTTTGCCGAGGTTGGGATAGAAACGATCTCCTCCGTAGGCGCAGCTCGCTCCTCACTTTGCTCCGTAGGTCACTCCAGCTCGAGGTTGTCGGCCACCTTGGCTTTTCCCTTGAGGGTGGCGACGTATCATTTGCGAGACTCAAGTTGGTCACCTCGCGCTACCCTGATACCAAAGTCCGTGGGGAACTTCATGGCCAAGTAGTAGGTGGACACCACAGCCCATAAAGCATGGGTAATCGGCTCACAATGCTAGTCCAGGTGCCGACCACCAAGAAGTCGTGGTTGAGCCTCACAATGCTAGGCCAGGTGCCGACTTCCACAGGTACTTTCACCCTTCCTAGGGGCCAAACTTCCTCTCCACTGAAGCCCACCAGGGGAGTGTTCGCGGGCTTTAAGTCGCTCTCCTGAAGCTGAAGTTTGTCGAAGGCCGCTTTGAAGAGGATATCTGCCGAGCTTCCTGAATCGACGAGGACTCGTTTGACTTCGAAGTCATTGATCTTCACTTTTATGACGAGTGCATCGTCATGGGGGTAATGGACCCCTGTGCATCGTCATCTATGAAGAAGATGGGGTCTTCTGTCCTTGGTTGCTTCGGAGGGTTCTGCTCCTCCCTATCGGTCTTGCGAGCTGAGGCGCGAGCTGCTGCTGAGGTGCAGCCTGCTACAATCGAGCCTCCGACTATAACATGGATGATCCCTTGAACTGGTCTCTCCTCGGGGGGCTGCTTCTGCGGTTACTCTGCTTTCCTGCTAGACTCGGGAGCATCTCTACTTTGCTCCCCTTGTCGACCTGTTTTATTATTATTATTATTATTTTGTACAAAATTTCGTAAATATCCGTGACGGATGAGCTCTTCTATTTCATCACGGAGGTTTTTACAACTTTCGGTACTATGACCGTGATCTTTATGAAAACTACAATACAAATTTTTATTCTGGGTGCTAGGGTCGGCCTTCAGCTAGAGTGACCACTTCACATATGGAGCGTCCTTGATCGCCATGAGGATCTCAGCCCGTTTTGTGTTGAGGGGCATGTAGTCCCTTTCTGCTACTGGAACTCGGGAGGGCTGAACTAGCCTCGCCCCCCGACCTATGTCCTTCTTCTTCCTGCTGTCGCCTTGAGACGGGGGTTCTGGCTCCCTCTTTCTTTTTTCTGGGGCCTGCTCGCCCTTTTGGTTGATCTCCTCCTCAGTCCCAATAAACCGATCCGCGAGCTTAAGGAACTCGGTTACGGTTTTGGGTTGGTTGACAACTACGTGCCACTTGAAGTCCTTATGGGTGATACCTCGCTTGGCTACTGTGAGGCGAACTATGGGATCTAGGTCGGGTATCTGTAAACAAGCGTCATTGAACCGCTTAATTTAGCTCTGGATGGACTCCCCTTCCTTTTCCACTATGCCGAGGAGGCTCTCTTGAGTTTGCGGGCATCTCTTGCTAGTAACGAAGTGGGAGGTGAAAACCTGCACGAATTGCGTCCAACTTCTTATCGAGCCGGGCGCAAGGTTTCGGTACCAGGTGCGGGCCACTCCTTTGAAGGTAGTGGAAAAGGCCATGCACATGCAGGACTCGCTGGCTCGTGCTAGGTGCATCTGGGACTGGAAGGCGTCCACGTGGTCATTTGGATCGAAAGACCCATCATACTTGTCCAGAGGGGGGAGCTTGAAATCCTTTGGCATGGGGACAGCAAGGAGTTCTGGAGATAGCGGGGAAGAAACTGAGAGGAGGGGGTAGCTTTCATTTCAGCTGAGCATACCTCCTCTTTTCCTTTGAGCTCAGGAGAGTTGTCACCAGCGGTCCGAGCCTATCGAGCTCGGCAACACCGAAGCGTCGAGCACCAACGCTGAACCAGCAAAGTAGCAGCGAAGACGCTGACGAGCTCGCCGAACTGCTTCTAGAGCCCCTTTGGTCCTGTCTATAGCCCGCTGCCAGGACCTCGAGCGGGTTCTCCGCTAATGGGAGCTCGAACTGCGAAGGCTGTGGTGACACGGGCTTTGTTGGTTGAGAGGCCCCTGACCAGCCCACAGGTTGCGAGGTGGGTGCCGAGGGGGAAGCCGGCCTCTCCTTCTTGCTACGGGAAGAGGCGTGGCTCTTGGCTGGATCCTGGACCTAGGAAGCTTCTCCCCGACGAGGCCGCTCACTCCGGCGGGTTGGCTTGGCCTGCTTCGTGGCCAGGTACCGAGGGGGAAGCGACGGCTGGGCCTGAGGCAAAGAGGGAAACTGCTGCTGGTACTGGTACTGGTACTGGGAAACCTAGTGCAACACTTGTTGTTGGTAGAGTTGGAATTGTTGGAACTGTTGCATTTGAGCCTGCATGGCCCGCATGCATTGCACTAAGTCCTCCAGTTGATTCGGTTTGGCCGTTGGGGGCACAACCGAGGGTTCAGCAAAGGTTGCTCCTACTGTAGAAGGGAGCAGGGCAACGACGGGTGCCACTGTAAGAGGCACATTCAAACTGGGGACTCCGTCCACGGTGAGGGGGACTGTAAACTGTCCAATGCAGACAGTAGGGAGCTGGGGCTGCTCCCCAGAAGTGTTCTGGTTGTTGCCACATTCGGCATTGCTGGAAGAAGCCATGAAGAATGCTAAGTTTTTGGAAGAAGGTGTTGTAAAAGCTTGGAGGAAGGCTTTTAGAAGTGCTTCACACAGATGGCACCAAATGATGCGGCACGATCCGGGCACTCCTAGTTGGCTGCTGACTGGCTTCTTGTTGGCAATGAATGGCACCTGAGAAGATGAAGCAGAAGGATTCCCAGGGATTTGCCCGGCGGGAATACTCCGAAGCTTAAGTTAGAATTCTGGGGAGGAAGAAGAGAGAGAGAGAGAGAGAGTATAAAAGGCTAAGAGTGTAGATCGCGCTGGATCACTAGGTCTCGAGATTAGCTCGTGAGCAAGTAAGAGTGAAAGTCCATATCTAATCCGAGAGAGAGAGAGTCTATCTCTCTACTTAAAGGGCTTTTATAGGGGCATTCTTGTCAAATCAGGCGTAACCGCCATTGGGCTCCTGTCGCAGCCATTACCTGCCAGGTCTGCGTAGGTGATCGTTACAGTGTACTATTCGCTTGGATGGATGACACGTCCTAAAGGAGTAGGCACGCCTTCGTCTGTCGAGAGACGTGGGTGCAAACTTCCGAAAGGACATGGACTACACCGTCAGTCGAGAGACGTGGCGCAGTTTGATCAGTACGGTCTGGTAAGACAGAAGCTTCTTGAGAACGTCGCGTCACTCAGACGCAAGTTATTTCGTAGCGAGCTATCCTTGCCGCGAGCTACTTTGCATTAAGCTCTTAGGGATACTTCGAGGTGACCCTCATCAAGGTTGGTCTCGGGGGTAGTTCTTCTGCCCAGGTGCTAGAGCGAGCTGGTTTCCCTAGCTCGCGAGCTGAAATAATCTTGGAGTATTCCCATCTTAGTAGCTCAAGGGACCTGGAGCTCGCGTTGTAGCGAGCTCCTTCTATAGAGAGCCATGATGCGGCGAGCTGTTCTACAGACTCGTTACCTGGTCGCGGTCAAGCCATGCTGCTGAGCTGTTGCTCGTGCTGAATCAGGTCCACGTGTCATCATCTTAGTAGGTTGGGTCAAATCATCCTCCATCAGTTCCTAATTTTTTACTTATAATTTTTGTTGTCAGAATGAATCGTCCATTTAAACCAAATGGTCAAACCATCGAATTGTCGACCCGAAAACCGAGTGACAGATAAGATATATAAGATATATATAAGATGGTTCACATCACTAGGTTCATCATCTACACTCTCAGCCCTCCCCTCACACAAGCCATACCAAGAGTCGCTAGAATTCCTCTGAGAGCTGGCCTCAGCTGTTTCCAAAGAAAGGATGACCTCTCTACCCTTTTCTTCTCCCCAAAAACGAAGAGTCACATTCTACTCTTCTACATCCAACCTCTTAGAATACGTTTGGTTTAAAGGAAAAAGTAGGGAAAGGAAGAAAAAGGTTGGAAAACCTTTACACCATCGCCAACTCCTCTAACCCGGAAGGGAAAATGGAAAATCGATCTCAGCTAAATTTCTAGAGTCAGGATGGAACACAAACGCCTGAGTCCCCAAGTTATTCACCAAATTCCCATCATGGTAAATGTCTCCCTCTACCACCATCCTTCTTCATGGTGCTTCCTGGGCCATAGACGGATCTTAATTTCTTTTGGAATGTCTGATGGGCCTTAGGCCTTCTAGAGCCCAATATCATTTTGAAACTGCCCAAAACTGTGTTAACTGTTGACTAGGACCACCGCCATCAACTTATTGGGCTTACCCCTTACTTGCCCTTGGTTTCTGGCCTGCCAGGGCCACTGCTGAGTGCTGACCCCAACTCTCAAAGTTGCCACGTCAACCATATCATCCACGTCCCCGGGTTGTCCCACGGCCCCACCTTGCAATGGAGCTTCTGTCAGTGAAATACTTTATAATTTAAAGCAACTTTGGGGAGTTTCCCAAAGTACATTGCCACGTGGCAACTTTGCAAGGGGGTCCCCCCACCTTGCAATGGAGCTTTTCTTGGCTGCAGCTTTGCATTATGGTTATGAATAGAAGGGTAGAGAAGTTAACAAGTGGGGTACTGTCTTGGCCAATTACATTACCACGTGGAAGATTACTGGGTTGCTTGTACTTCTCCTGACAGTCCATCTAGCAGAACCAATTCTTTGTATCAAGGACAAGGCAGGAGGAATGGGACGAATGTTTCAGGTTCAAACAAGACATAAAACCGTTTTGGTCAGTGGTCAGTGGTCATTGGATCACGGGTTGAATGGTATCATCCAATTCGATCATTTGATTCATTTTAGAAATATAAATATGAAAAATTAAAAAAAAAAATTCTAATTATTTTTTGAAGTTTTATAAACGTTTTGTACTTAGCCCAAAACCGAGAAAAGCAATTAGGCGCCATTAGGCTTTACATCATTAAAAGTGCCAATAAACGCCTATTCATTGGGAGAAGTTCCATGAAGCTTCTTGAAATGGGAAAGGTGCACAGAAATGGATATTTGTTTTGCTGACGAGGCCTTTGTTGATGGGATGTCTATGTGGCAGCGTTTACTCAATAAACGTAAACGGAACCAATCACATATATTTGAGATAAAGTTATCCTATCGATATTTCTAAGGGCCAAATAATTTTAGAACCGTTTTGGCTATCAATCACTTGTTCTATCCATCGGTTTCTGCGTTGATGGTTTGATTGTCTGATTCAAATGGCAGTCTGTTCTGACAAAAAATTAAAAAAATATTTAAAATAAAAAGATCAAAAACCGTTGAACAGGTTGATGGTTTGATTGCCTGAGTCAACGGGCCATTGACTAATTCAACGGTTTTTAATTAGGGATCAAGTTTGGGGTAAAACGGAACCAATTGTCTAAATGTCTCTCATGCCAAATGGTCCGACTGTTTGAATCAACGGCGATTGGAAAACACTAATTCAAACTCTATCCAGCCTGAATTGTTGAACCCCTAACCCAAGATTGGTTCAATTTGATGCAGTTTTTTCTGTTCTTTTTGTTAGAATATTCTTATTTTTAGCAAGGTTTAAAGTGTTGATCATTGCACTCTATTATGTGTATCACATTGGTATTCTTATTAAAGGTTATAGATATAATAAATATTGGAATTCGGAGGCTTTGATAGTAATTGATATTATATGATTCTCATAGCCTATTTGTCAATTATTAGGCTAAAAAATAAAAGAGAGAGAAGAAAAATATCCACTGTTCAAGATATGTATTTTTTTATCTTGTGTATTTTTAGACTAAAAATTAGCTGTTAATCAGAAAATTATCTTTTTTTTCTATAACTTTTATGATTTGCACCAAAATCAAGACAAGCATCCAATTTATATATTATGGATATATACTAGTTAATGTGCACATACTTTATACCTCAGTTTTAGATGATGATAATAATAATGTCATCAATTGTTTTCATATTTCTATCTAAAAATAATTTTTCTTCTATATCACATTTGTTTTTGTTTAATATTAGAGATGCATCCAGTTTTTTTTTCAAAACTTATGTATATTTTCCTTTTCGTGTTTTTTTATTAATTTTTATTATCTAGTTATGACAATATTGTTTGGCACATTTGTCCTAGATGGTTGAATTGCTCACTTAACCTAGATAGGATAACAATTTTGTTTTGGGGTCAATTTTAAAATAACATGGGTTTTATATTGTTAAAAGTATTAGATGTAGATCTAGTTCATAGAATTTATTGGTGAAAATACCTTAAATATACAATTTAATGAGAAAGAATGAGAGTTAATACCTTAAATATAATACTTAACGAAAGAGAATTGAATGAGATGAAAATTAGTAATTCAAGTCATATCTTCTTCCTTTGCAATTATAGAGGGGCTAAAATAAAAAAAAAATAGGGGTATTTTAATAAAAAAGGTTTCATAAGTTCATTCATACTTCTCATATAAATATAAATATAGATGTGTTCAATTTTTTTTACAATATGCATGTCTATTCTATATATGTGTATAAAAAATAATTCTTATTTTCACACTTATTTTTTTAATATGATGAATATACAAAATTTGTATATTTTTAAATATTTTCTACAAAATAATTTCACACTTATCTTCTTTTCAAATGTTTTCTAAAAAAATTTTTGTATTTTTATTATTTAATAACGACATTGAATTTTGATACATTTGACCCAAAAGTTGAACTATTAACCCACCACCAAATGGGACAAAATTTTCATTTTTGGTTAATTTTAAATTTTGTATTATATTTCCATCTTTAATGAAAACAATTTTTGTCTATCACACTAATTTTTTATTTTTTGTTACTTTTATATTTATTTATATTTTAAAATTTTTATTATTTAGCTATGAAATCATCGGTTGACCCATTTTGCCCAAATGGTTGTATAGGAGGGGTAAGGCTTGGTTAGGGAGTGGTCTCTTTGAAAGACAGAGAGAGGCCTGTGAGTCGGGAAAATGGGCTTTTGGGGGACTAAGGATGTGAGGGCAAGGGGTTAGAGAGAGTGCTCGAGAGTGTTGGATGCCAAGAATGCTAAGGATCAAATGTCTTTCAATACAAGGAAGACTTTTATTTATGGGGGTGAGCCCAAGATCATAAAAGGTAGGAGATAAGGATGTTTGCACCGTATCGAGAAAGGGAATATTGGATCCATTGTCAATTATTAAGTGCACTAACGAGGTTTTGCCACATGTCTCATGAGGATCTTCCCAAGGATTAGCTTTCCTTCTCCTCAAGATTTCTTATTACTCACTGCTTGGCGGTAATGACGTCACTGCTTGGCGGGCTCCGCTTTGTAGACTCCATATGGTGCTTCATCACGTCTTTGTTGTCGTAGGTTTTACATGCTTTTAGGCGCACATGGGCCTTGCCATGGGTTTGGCCTAAGTTTCTCTTGATCTAGGTTACGAGTAGGTTTATAAGTCGTTGGTTTATCGCAAACTTTGGTGGGTGTTGGTTTATCGCACGTTCGAGTAAGCTTAAGGCCCTTGGATGGGTTCGATCATGATTTCCCTTGGTTGGGGCATCGAGTAGGCCCCGTGGACCGCGAGCTTATCGCGATTTTGCAATACACATTGTGAGTTCATCATTGGGTTAATGGTGTGTTGCAGGTTCATCGCAGCATGGAGATTGATTGTGGTTGTTCGCACACACCTTTGCGGGGTTAATCTTGGTATTAATGTTCCCTAAGGGTCTGAGCGTGCACTATGTACCTATAAGTTGAATTGCTTACCTACCACTTAAATAAAAGAGTGATTTCATTTTTCTCTTTTGTTAGTTTTAGAAAAGAAGGGTTTTATATGTTAGAAGTATTGGATATAAATCCCATTAGTAGAGTTTATTAGTGAGAAAAGTACCTTAAATATAGGATTTAATGAGAGAGAATAGGGGTTAATACCTTAAATATAAGACTTGGTGAGAAGGAATTAAATGAGATGAGTAGTAGTTAAAATTTCATTTTTAGCTCTCACAAATAGAGAGGAATTAAAGTTAGAATAGGGGTATTTTAGTTAATAAAAGTTCCACACCCTCATTTGTTTAAATTTATGCCTATACTAGTAAATGAGCATGTGCTTTGCACATGGAATTTTTTTATGCTAGTACATAAAATGTTTTTAAGTTTTCTATATTTTTTCATATTTATATGTCAATAAAAAGTATTCATATTTGTCACACTTATTTTTGTTTAATATGATGAATATACGATATTAAAGATTTGCCTAAATATTTTTTATAATATTTCTTATATTTTTATACTTTTACGTGCTTTTATCTTTTCTAATTTTTATTATTATTTAATTCTAACATCAAGGGTTGACACATTTGGCCTAAAAGGTTAATCATTGATTACTTGTCGCTAAATAGGAAAACAACTCCATTTTTGGATTAATTTTAAATTCATAGTTTCTTTCTATTTTCAGTAAAAACAATTATTCTTTGTCACATTTATTTTTCTTTAATATACTTAATTAATATAAAATATTAGAAACATGCCCAAATGCTTTTTACATAATTTATATTTTTGTGCATTTATCTTTTTAAACTTTTATTATTTAATTATGACTTCACGAGTTGACTCATTTAACATGAAAAGGTTGAATTGTTGATCTACCACTAAATAGTAAAACAATTCGCTTCTGGATTAGTTTTAAATTTTGTATTTTATTTTCATCATCAATAAAAAGTTAAAAATAGTTCTTATTTATCTTGTTTAATTTTTAATATGATTAATATAAAATATTAGAGATGTGGCCAAATATTTCTGTTAGAGTTTTTATATTTTTTTCTTTTAATTTTTATTATTTAATTAGGAGATTAAGGGTTATATGACTATTGACCCATCACCAGGAAAACAATCTCATTCTTGGGTTGGTTTTAAAATTTATATTTTATTTCCAACATCAATATAAAAAAATTATTATTTATCACACTTATTCTTCTTTAATATGATTAATATAAATATTAGATAAATGCTTAAAAGTTTATTTTTTACAAAATTTCTATATTATTACATAATATTTTTGTTTTTTTATATTTTATATTTTTTATTAATTATTGATATCAAGGGTTGACACATTTGGCTCAAAATGGTTAAATTTTTTACCCACTGTCATGAAAATAATTTTTACTTTTGGATTACTTTTAAATTTATATTTCAATCCAACACTAATAAGAATAATTATTACTTGTCACACTTGTTTTTATTTAATATGATTAATATAAAACATTAGAGATGTGTAATATGGATTGACCCATTTGACACTAATGGTTAAATTGCTTACTCACCACTATGATGGAATAATGGTTCCATTTTTTGGTCAATTTTAAAAAACATATATTTTATATCACTAAACATATTGGATATAGATATAATTGATAGAATTTATTAGTGAAATGAATAACTTAAATATAGGATTCAATAAGAGAATGGGAATTAGTACCCTAAATATAAGACTTAATGAGAGAGAATTGAATGAAAAGAAATATAGCAATTCAAATTACATTTTGTGCCCTCACAATTAGAGAGGGACCAAATTCAAAAATAGGGGTATTGTAGTCAATAATAGGATTCAATAAATGTTAATGGGAGTTAATACCTTAAATATAAGACTTAATGAGAGTGATTTTCATGAGGAGAAAAGTAGTTGTTCAAATTACATTTTTGTCCTTACAAGAGAGATTAAACTCAAAAATTGCGGGTAGTTTAATCTAACAAAAAGTTCCACAATCTCAACCACACTTTCTATATACTACTATTAAAAGTGCAATTGAATCCTATATTTTTAGACTTTTTCTTAACTAAAATACTCTTATTTCTGATGTTGGCACCTCTCTATGATGATGGTAACAAACATAATTTGAACAAGTACTTTTAGTTCAATATATTCCCTAATTAAGTCATATATTTAATATATTAACTACCATTCTCTCTCATTAAGGTTGTGTTTGTTTGAAAGAAATAGTAGGGAAAGGTAGGGAAATTTATACAAAACCTACCTTTTCTTTCAAACCAAAAACAACCTAAATTCTATATCCAAAGGTATTTTAGTTTCTCACCTTTACATTCCATTAGTTAAACTTATATCCAAATAATTTTAATAGTATAGGAACCTTTGTTTTAAAAAGCAACCCAAGATTGAAATTATTTCTTCCATTGGGTAGCCATTAAGTAGTTCAACCATCAAGATCAAATGGGTTAACCTATGATGCCATTATTAAATAATAAAAATATTAAAAAGATAAAAATACAAAAATTATAAAAAACACAAAAAATTTATCAAAATGCAATCTTTTCAATTATATATTTAATTATTAAATTAAACAAAAGATTAAGACAAATAAGAACTACTTTATTAATGTTTGGAACATAATTTAAAATTTAAAATTGACCCAACAATGAAAATAGAATGTGTTAAGCCATGATGTCATAATTAAATAATAGAATGCAACATTATAATAAAACTATTTTAAGTCAAATGTGTTAAGCCATAATGTCATAATTAAATAATAAAAAACAAAATATAGATAAAAATGTACAATGTTACATAAAGATATAAAAAAGTATATAGAAAATCTTAGCACAACCCTAATATTATATATTCATCACATTAAACAAAAATAAGTGTGATAAATGATTAAGAACTATTTTTATTAATAGTGGAAATGAATACAAAAAACTAAGAAAGCAGAGAATTAACGTTTAACTCATAACCCCACTAAAGGAATCAAATGATTCAATGGTTCTATACAGATCACATCATTCTTGATCAACTATTTTTTTTTCTTTGTGGGCAAGTAGTTTGAACGTAAAGTGGGCTCAAAATCCAAGTCATGTAGGTTGATTTGTTTGATTAGTTGTTTTGAGTATAGAATAAAAAGACTTTTAAAAAACCAATGTTCTAAAAACCAAATTGAACCGCATTTTCTCTCGATTTAAACAAGTCAACTTGTGATGCTATAAATAAAATTATAAAAATAAAAAGTACAAAGAAATAGAAAATTTTATAAAGATTTTTAGAATTGATCACATGCTATTAATATTATATATTCATCATATTAACAAAAATATGTATGAAAAGAAAGAGAATTATTATATTATCTATGGTTTGTTAATTGGGGCAAACATAATGGTTCACCAATTAGGTCATTTTGAGTGTTGGCCAAGTTTACGGTTTTTTGCAACAAAAAGATTTGTATTGTAACATACTCATCTACACACACACATTAAAAGAAGGAACTCTAGGAATTTTCTCATTTTTTTCTCATTTTTTATTTTTTTTCCATGTCATTTTTGAAACAACCAATGAGATACTCTCATTTTCCCGTAATAATCTATCTAAGATCTTTCTCTCTCTCTCTCTCCCAATACACGTTCCCAATAACCTAAATAATCACCTCTCCTAAAATTTCTCTTAAACTATTTCCCCCACCTAAATAATTTTCTCTCTAACAACCAATAGGTAAAGAAAGAGGGATTTGCTTTTCTAATGTCTAGCCAAGTGGCACCACTATCCTCCATTTTCTCCTAAGCTATCTCTAATTTGACACCGAATCAGCCCCCCCCCCCCCCCCAACGTCCCACAGCACATCCCCATCATGTATTGGGAACATCTCCCGATGATAACATCATCATTCCTAGTATTATCATTGGGAGATGTTCCCAATACACAACGGGGATGTGCTGTGGAACGTTGTTGGGGGCTGATTTGAATTCCTCTAATTCATATTTATCTCATAAATTATCCCTATTTATCCTCTAAATCTTCATATTAACGTTAAAAAAATTCCACCCCTATGCCATATATATATATATATACTTCAATTAAATTAATTGTATTATCATCCCCATCGCCATCATCACCCTTATTTATCAAAACCTTTAACTCTAATCCAATCCAAAACTAAAATCATTATATTTTTCAACCCTAACCGAACTTTAACTCAATTCGGACTAACAGACCCAAATCTGATCCCAGTCTAGACAATATTTAGGACACCGGACACCATACCCCTTACTCTGAGACCACGTAACCTGCTACGTGTTCTATGCTACGTATTCTCTTATTAATCTCCAAGGCACTACACAATAGGACGGATTCCAAACCATAAGCAAATGACACCTGGCAAATTTTTGGGCAGCTGGCAAGTCATTTTTTATTAGACACCAGGCAAGTCTTGGGAGTTGGGAGCCCAATATGTGATATGTCCATCTGCCGACTTCCTAGCGCCAGCAGGTAAGATCGTCCAGGAAATATTGTTAGGTGGGCAAAAATGTCCAGAAAAAAAGTTAACCACTCATGTCTCAAGGTAGCGTTGAGGTTGAAAGGTGGGACCCGGAGCGCGCACGAGCCTCCGGCCGAGCAAAACTCGCACAAACAGTTCTTCTCTCTCTCTCTGGTTTCCTTGAAATGATGAGAGGGGATGACGCCCATATCAGTAATTTTCCCAAGAATCTACAGCTTGGGCAGCTGGAGAGAGAAAGAGACGCTTTCTGTTCTGTTCCTTCTCACACCCTATTAAATTAAATATAAAAATAATTTTTTTTAATAAATTAATTATAAGCTTCTTTCTCCAATCTCCACGGCCTTTTCCCACCGAATCTCGAATACCCATCTCGGCCAAAAGCTTCTTGGAAGATTTCTGCTTTTGGGTCTTTGAACAGCTCTGGAATTTAAGGGATTATGGCCGGTTTCGATTTGGTAATATTTGTTTTTTTTTTCCTTGTTCTTCCTCATGTTATCTCTTTTGCGTTGTTTCTGTTCTTTCTCTGGTTTTGCTTTGTGTTTGGATTGGTTGATCTTTAGATCCCCTGCATTTTGATCGGTATGTTGTTTGCTTTGGTTCAAATTTGAGTTCTTTGAATATTCTTATTGTTTCCATAGGCACGATGATTGAGTTTTGTTAGCTCGTGTTCTTTTCTTTGTTTTGGGATTATTTTTTTATGATAAAACCCTGAAAAAAATCGCATAATCAGAGATTGAGGAACAGAGCGATGGACCCATCTCCTCGTGTGATATTTTCATTGAACAGAGAAATCTAATTAAGGATTAAACATGGAATCTGAGCTGAAAGTAGATTTACATATGCACTTTATCTAATGACCTTTTTTATTTTCCTTTTAACTGTTCTTTTATTTCCCAGAAGATGTTTATTTTATGGAGATTAGATCCTGACGAAGTACTCTTCCTGTTTCTGGGTTTACCTTGTTGGTTCAGTCATTCCTTTGAACTGTTTATGCTGTCATTTTGGACAAGAATTTGATACTATCAAGGACATTTAAATTGCGCAAACTTTTCTTTCTTCGGTTCCTCTGTTCCATTGAAGATTAACCAATCTCCATGGAATTTAACTTTAATGAACTCAACGACCTTCATGAATAATAGAAATAAGTGGTAGTTCTGGTTTTTTCCTCTCACTTGGGGAGGATGTTATAGCTCCAATACCCACCCACCTCTGCAAATCAAAAGAAGAAACTTTTTTGTTTCAATTGTTGCAAAATGAAATATCAGTTAACCATTAATTTCTAGCTTAAGGATTTTTTTAATTGTTTCTGGTATTTTCTTGAACTAGTTTTCTCTTTTCATTATGTTCAATCTGGTGCTTGGTCACTATTAAAGATTTAAATTGTTCTGGATGTAGTGAATTGGATTGTTTGATAGAATGCTAGAACAACGGCATGGCTTAAAGCAACCAAAAAATGTCCTTGACAGATATAACTAAGGATACTGAGTGTACCTAGCATTTCAATGGATTGACATTATTTTTATAACTTAGTTTCTAATGAAAAGTGATAAGTGACACTGACAGTTTGTGAGATCTTAAGGTGCCCTGTAAGAAAGCTCATAAAGATAACTTGCCAGCAATACACATTCATGAGTGGTGTGTGATGCAATGGCTTGGAGTAGGTTATTTTAAAGCTACTTTCATGGAATGAAAATTTCCCCTTTTTTCTTTTGGTTGGTTGGGGGTGGGGGATCTGCTGGAAAATTGCATTGCAACCCTTACATTCCAATGAAGTTTGTTTTGGGAGAGCATGGAAGAAGAGGTGATTCAATGTTGAGTACTAAGACCAAAATGAAAAAGAAAAAGAGAAAGGAAGAAAACCTTAAATATTACTGAGAAATCTTGTTTGGTTGACAAGGAATTGAGAGAACCAAAGGGGGAAAACGAAAAAGAGGAAGGAATAACTTGGAGGTTTTGAAATTTGCAAACTCAAGAGATTTAGCTTTCAAGGTGAGATTTATAGGATTTGACCTTTCTCTTTCTGGCATATTTTCTGGTCTTTGTAACTATTTTTGCTTTTGATAAGTGGTCTTTGTAAATTTGTCTCAATGCAGTTTTCAAATTTGAACTTGTGAAGATTTGATTGAAATCTATAGTGATTAGGAAATTTGGGATGATTAGTTTTAAGGCCTATATATTTTTCTTTGGTTTTAAAATACTTGCCATTGGTTGATAATGAACATCTGAAAGCTTTCTTTTGTGTGCATAAATTGTCTTGAAGGTTTGAAAAGTGAATGTATGCTCTCACCCTTGCTGATGCAATAACACATGCGTCTATCTTGTGATGTATTTGCAGATCTTCTCAAGAAATTGAAGAATATCTTACTTGAGAATCTAAAGCTTTCTAAAATCACACTTTGACCGGGGAAAACCGGGTGAAATCCTCAGATTTGAGGCTCCGTCGAGTCTCAGTCAGCTTTAAGTCCTTTAGAGAATGAATTTTGATGATTTCAGATCGATTTTGAGAAATTCTGGCGTAGATGTGTGGACGTTCATTGATACGGCGATTTCTGTTGCTTCTTTGGATTACAAAAATGAATTGAAGGACAGGCGAGACGGAATCATTGAGCGGCTTTACGTGCCATTTGTTTCAGGGTGTCAGAACTGCAATCTTGATTCAACAAGACAAAACTGTCACGAAACTAAAAAGAAGGTACATCAAACAAGGACAGAGGCTTCCATTATAAAAGAGAGTTCTAGCATTGAAGGAAAGAGAGGTTCTCCATCAACTCCACAATCCAATAGAGATGAAGATCATGATCGGAGCTATGGACATCCATTTGATGATGAACAAACTAAGATTCTGGCTATCAAGGAACATCTTGAAGACCCTGATCAGGTTCTGCTTCCATGATTCCATCTTAGTTTTCTGTAATTCTTTAGTTCCTCCTTCTGGTTGTGTGCTTATAACCTTTCTGTTTTCTTTCTTTCTTTTTTTTTTTTCTTTTTTGTACTGGTTCTTTTTAACATTGTATTTCATACATCTTTTTTATCAGTCTGAAGACTCTCTAGTTAATCTGCTACAAGATCTTGCAGACATGGATCTAACATTTAAGACTCTCAAGGTAGAAAGTATGGAAAATTTCTCTCTTTGAAAAATTTATATGTTTTTATTTTCTTTAATCACTTAACTGTTTCAGGAAACTGACATTGGAAGGCATGTAAACCGTTTGCGAAAGCATTCATCTAATGAAGTAAGGAGATTAGTAAAGCAGCTTGTCAGGTTTGGAAAATCAACCTTGAAACAAATTTTACCAACTTAAACATAAAAGCAGAGGTAGATTTGATATTTTTCAAGTTTTGTGTTTTACAGGAAGTGGAAGGAATTAGTTGATGAATGGGTAAAATCAAATACACCAGGAGAAACTGCAGCATCTACACTAATTGGTACTAAAGAAAATCAAACCCCCATCTTACAGAATTGCAGAAAGTAGAATTAAAATCACTTTGTAAGGCTTAACAAGAAAGGTCATTAATGGTGGCAGCTGATGGAGACTCCCCTCAACAGAACCCCTCAAAAGGTGCCCAAAACAGTCATCACCAGGTGAAGGATCTATAGAACTTCTATTGCCTTTCACATTTCATCACATGCCAAAAGACAATATTTTTATCTCAGTTATACTCTTTTCAGGTTCCTGATGTTGCATATTCTCCAAATCCACATAGTAAGCATTGGAAATGAAAACTTCAAATCAATTGGTTTCATTTGTGTCCATAAAAAAAAAACAAACTTCATCTGATTTATCTTTTTTTCCATGACAATTGCAGATGGGAGCTCCAGTTCAGATAAGAACAATTCAGAATCAGAACGGAAGGAGAAAATAATTCCTCGAAGAGAACCTCAAATGAGGCCAACTCAATCTGTCCCTGCATCCACTTCTGTTCCTCCAAATGTATACATAATAAAGACATGCCCTGCTTTCGAAATTTGTTCCCCGTCTTTCGTCCTTTCCTTTTCTATCTCTTGGTTGATTTTGCTTTATTGAGTTATGCAGAAACAAAGGGAACAGAAGGATAGCTCCATCGATCCTGAAAGGCTTGCTTCAGCTAGAAGACGACTTCATGAAAACTACCAAGAGGCTCAAAATGGTTTGTTCTCTTGTTGGTTTGTTCCTATATCTTACTTCCTTTTTATTTATGTTGGGTTTTATTAATGGTTTACCCTCTATGTTTCTGTTAATTGTGAAGCAAAAAAGCAAAGAACAATTCAAGTGATGGACATTCATGACATTCCAAAACCGAAGAACTCCTTCTTTGCAAAGAACAAAGGCGGTTTTCAAGCGAGGCACTGGTGAATAGACACTATATAAAACATATAATGCTTTTGGGTGACCAGAAACTAGTTTACCCTGTAACTATTTTTTTCTTAAATTTTCTTTGATCTTTCTCATCTCTCATGCTATCCCTGGTTTTGATATCGGATTCTTCCTTCAAATTTGTTAAAAATAAATTTCATTTAGAAAATTGCCAATTTTGAGGATCATTTTTTTGATGGGTAGTATGAATGTGCAAGACAAAATTCTTCTGCATCCTTACAAATAAAAGATGAGGAGGAAAAAACTAACAGAGTAAGAGTTAAGATGATATGGTCTTCTGTTCTCTGCTTGTGTCATTTACTATATTTTGGGTGCCAAAACCATGTCATAGAGTTGGTGGTTTTCTAATACTGGGTTCTCTCCAACGGCCTAGGCCTTTTTTTTAGTTGGTGGAGATTCATACAACAACTTGACCAAGGGAACTTGGGCTGTTTTATATCTCACTATTACTATAATATTGGGTGAGTTGTTTGGCAGATGTAAGCATGAAGGGGACATGAAGTACAGGGGTTTTAGTTTATGGAGGCCATGTGATGTTATTGGGCAAAATTTAATATTGTGTTGTGTTGCATTAGCCTTGGACACTGGATTAGCTGCACTAATATACTAATATTAGGTTGTGGAAATTTGGATTGTTGTTGAAGTGAAGTGGGTATTGCTTTGATAATTCTGCCTCCAAATTATACTATATTATTATTAAAAGATGTTGAATTTGGTGATTAGATAACCATTGTCAATGTTGTTGTTCAAAACAGGTTTATTTTAACTTGGGATTTCTCTACATTACCATCTTTGTTGCGTTGCACGTGCTTTTTTCCCCTAAATGTCTTTGACTCTTTTCTAAGATATTTTAATACGCAGACTTATTAGGGGTTGTTCGTGAATGTGAACTATTTTCTTTTTCTTATTGCGAGTTTCAAAAACAAAACAAAACTAGCTGGGTTGAAGACAATTTGGTTCTTAAAAATAGAACATGACTATATGTATTTTTTTTTTAATTTTTGTTTTCAAAATTGAAACAAAATAGTAGTGTTAATTTTCGGTTCAAAAGGACATGGTTAGAAAAACTATCACTTTAATGGTTTCAAAAACATGTATTTTTTAAACAAAGTCAACTTGCTTTTGCTTCTCAAAACAAAAACACAATTCAACAAATGTATTTGTTTTTTTTTTTGATGTGGCAGATTTAAAAGCAAGTAAAAGGAAAAACTTTTTAACCTTAAAATGGGTGGTAACTTTAAATTTTTGTTAACCATTGTCAAGGGAAAAGAACAACTGAACAAAATAAAGGAGAAGGGCATAGACCGCCCTAAATACAACACAAATTGAACACTCAAAAGCCCTCTCTAAGTATCTCATTACAATAGAGATGACGAAAACAAATGGGTTATTCTAATTTTAACTGTTTGGTTCTGTGGAATCGGAATTTCATTCCTATTCTTACTGGAATGGCATTTTTCTATTCGAGGGAATGATTATTCCCTTCCTAAGAATTGGTAGCTGAAGCTGATCTTGATAGACGAAAACAATAACATTCGTGTTACATAAAATGGAAAATCCCCTTATATGGATGAATATGTCCCATGTATTTGCTGTTATCAAATGGGTAATCAGGGGTG
The DNA here is from genome assembly GCF_055504915.1 of Nelumbo nucifera. Lineage (NCBI taxonomy): Eukaryota > Viridiplantae > Streptophyta > Magnoliopsida > Proteales > Nelumbonaceae > Nelumbo > Nelumbo nucifera. Next base: position 75,856,743 of record NC_142653.1, read on the forward strand.
GGTAGATGATTGTGGTTAGAGGAGTGTTTTTGTATGATTTAAAGAGATTATGATCAATAAAATTATGTTTGAAGGAAAAAAGCAGGGACTGAAAAGGTAGGAAAACTTATACAAGGTTTGTAAAGGTTTTTTCACTTTTTCTTTCAATCCAAACACAGCCTTAAGGTGCAGGCAACAAAGAATAGGACTAGAAAGGATAAAATGGGATATAAAAGTCAATGATGCAGTAGTTGAGATGGTCACTTGGTATCATGAAACCTGTGGAACTGCAGTCTTCATGGTATGTCTAGTGGGTCCTATATGTGTCCCCCTCCTCTGATTCATGGATTCTATTAGAATATCATCCATTGGATTTAAGCTGAATTTAGATTGCGTTCTAATATTAAAAATCATTAATAAGTATTATATATTATTAATAAAATGAGTTGAAAATGACTTTGATATTGTATGCCATCAATAAAATAAATTATGGACAACTTCTATGCGATGTAAATCTATGACTGACTGTTTTGTAAACATATAACATTTAAACCAACTTTAGTGATAGTTTCTAATTACAATATAAATTTTATAGTAGATATGGGCAGGCACGAACACATACACACACTATATAACACTATATATATATAATTTTAAATAATATCCAATTGAATTATATTAGATTAGATAGGGGTGAATTCACATTCAGTCCAATTATAAATGATTCAAATTCAGACAAACGGATATCATTTGCATGCTGAAGCTACCAACTGGTTCGCTTATATAATTCTTCTTCTTCTTCTTCTTCTCTATTTTCTTTTATTTATATCACTACCCTTTACTTGTATACGTGCATAAGTGATTAATAAAAGATTATTCTAATTTATAAGCTTATTTATGATACTTAATTATAACATAATGTTTAATCAATTTAACCCAAATGGTTGAGCTATTAACCCATTACATAGACAAAGAAAAGTGGTTTAAGGTCAGTTTTAAAAGTACTACAGGGATGGTAGTTTTCTTCTTTATGTCAGACAAATGTTAGATAACACCCCCCTCTTTTCCACTTTTTTCACACCAAAATGGTGTGATTTCAGTTCCCAAACATTGAGAAATGTATCCTAGATTTTTTTAGCCTTTTTAGAGTTCAGTTCCCCTCAGAACTGTAGGATACCAGATCCCATTAGGAATTCTGAGGGGGACTGAACTCAAATTACCCCCCTCCCCCTTTCCCATTCCAATTCCCTTCTAAACATGGGAAGGGAAGAATATGAGAATATTCCTTTTGCCTTTCTTTCCAACAGGCCAAATGTTGAAAGAGAACATTGAGAATATTCTTTTTTTTTCTCTTCCCTTCCCACAAACCAAATAGAATATTTTAGGGCTACATCTGTGTTGAAATGTTCAATATGGTTTTTTAGTTCTTTGACAACAAAGAAAATTTAGTATGTTTCCTGCAGATCCAAAGATTTTATTGACCATGCTTTCACAGTTAGAAGGGGGAAAAAAGAGAAACATAAAAGCATGGTTTTTTGCTTTTATATATAATCATGTGTAAAATGTATTTTATATAATTAAGATAATTTAAAATATCCATATTTGTTTTGAATATTTGTATTCCTTATCAAAAGGTACATTATTTGCTCATCATATGTCTTTTGATATTATATACTTTTCTTGAAGATTTCAATTGTACAGTTTTCAAGACTTTTCTTGTTCTAAGTACCCAAACAAAAGTTTTCTTGGGATCAAGTTGGATTTATTTACTAAATTTGCTTCAATCATTTTGAAGCTACAAAAAAAACAAAAAAGAAAAAAAATGTGGTTGTGTCATCTTCTAACCCAAATACATCCTGTTGGGACCAACTCCTCAGTTGTTCACAGCTTCAATTCAATTGTTTGGACTCAACCTGATTTTATCACCATGAATTACTTCAAATATATTTAAGTAAATCTGGTGGTTTTACTGATTCCCATGAGGACAAGAAGAAACAATTAAAAAGAAAAAAAAAAAAAGAAGATAAAGAGTGAATGAAAGTGATGTTTTGGATTCTTGTATAAACAATTTCATTTAGTCCAAATCTTGGGTTTGGAGCCTCTATGGATTATCATGGCCCAGTTTTAATTTTAATAGATCTTTGACCCACTACTGAACGTACCATCTGATAGATTATCTGGTCAATAAGTAACTCAGTCATAGATGATTATCTGGTCAATAAGTAATTTTTTTCTTTTTAGTTGGATACTTGAAAAATATTTATATTAAAATTAAATATAAATATATATATATATATATATATATATATATATATATATATAATAGGACCATATTATTTAGCTGGATCCATCTAATGGTGGGTCCTTATCCCTGAAGCATGCAACACGTGGCAAGTTATGAGGTCCCCTGATTGATACAAGACGTTCTCTTTCATATAATTGGTCAAGAAAATTTCCTATATTCAAGTGAAGAATATGGAAGAAATCCTCTCCATGGAGGACGCTACAGTAAATTCACTTCGAAAATTTGTAACCGCACTACCTATATTAAAGTTAAAACCAGCAAGGCACATAGCCAAGAAATATACAAAATTCTTGGCCCCATTTAGAAAGATGACTTAGTAAATTAACCTCCATGACCATATATTCCTCACCAAAAGTACTTTCGAGAAGTAGTTTTAGACCCAAACATCGTTAGAACTTAAAACTGACAGCACAATAGTAGAGATGTGAAATAGCTTAACTCCAAACAACAGAGGTAAGTCAATAAGCAACCCAAAGACAAGTTTTGGTGTCCATTTGGGAGGGTTGTTACATGAACCGAGATACTTACAAAGACAAAGCCATGAAGCTATATATGTATGTCTGTTTGATAAAAAATAAAAAATTGGAAAGCTAAAAGTACGTTTACATGAGTCAAAAGATCAACTTTTTGGTGAAACTATCTTAAAAGATAGGATTAGCTAAACACAACAGCTATTCAGCAAGTTGTGGAACCAATTATAACATTCACACCGGGCACCCACAACCATTCAATCTCTTAGTATGGAATTCAGATCTATGCCCCACAATGTCCCACAACACATCCCTGCCGTGCATTGGGAACTTCTCCCGATGATAACATCATCAATTCTCCTAGTATCATCAGGAGATGTTCCCAATACATGGAGGGGATGTACTGTGGGACGTTGTGGGGCACCCCCTTGTGGGGTGCAGATGTGAACTCGTTAGTATAGGCCCTATGTATTTCATCACTGTTATGGGGCATTATCATTAATCCCACAGCCTGTTACACAGCTAAAGCATTCAGCTAATCCGAGTTGCTATATTAGACAGCTTCTTTGAAACTCAATCAATGCACAAGTCCTTTCAAACAGGCCCTTAGTATTTTACCGACATTGCCCCATAGAGAGAGAGAGCCTTATGTTTTGAACCCAAGGTTCAAGATATCAATATGTCCGATACGCCGGTAGAGGCATATCGGACAGTATCAGTAGTTTTTTTTTAGTATTTTTTTCAAATCCGATTCAGAAGGGCCCCAAAATATATCTAAAAGCTCCTGATACAATACGTATCGATCAATATATATCATTGCTTGAACCTGTACTCAATAAAAGGATGCCTTACGACCAAGTCTCAAGTCACAAAATTGAGTGAACCAACTCTGGGGAGCAAGTAATTAGCCCAATTAAAACTTTATGTTTTGATCACGAGAAAAACCAGACTTTCTCCTAAAAGTCTAAAACTCATCTCCCATCACAAGCTTTTAATTCCATTTAATTTTCAGCCATAGACCTTCTCTAAGCAAGTAGAATCATTAATTCATTAAATGAAAAAGGTAGGTCAGAGAAATGGGTCATCCTCTTTAAAGCAATCTTATTAATAATAATAAAAAAAGAATTATAGGAAGAGTACGGTCGCCTTCTTGTCCTGCCACAGTAGACCCCATGGCTTGTCATAATATATTAATTAATAGATGCCAAATGCCATGGATAATGCCTCACATGCATATCCTATCATTTGGGAATATCTCCCGTATATATTAGTTATTATTTACGGGAGATGTTCCCAATGCACCGTGGATGTGTTTGTGAGGCGCCCATTTGTCAGGAGGAGGGCTAGCTCCGTCCTTTTGTGCAATGGATGGTCTGTGTCTTTATTAGTAATATCATTGCTATTCATATGGCTGAAATAAGATAGGTTGTTCAACCATCTTATCTAAATGACCTGTTTTTAGAAAATTCTCTCTCATCCCTCTTAATTTTTATACACGAGTTCAAACCAGCCACCCATATGACTGCATCCCACAACATCCCACAGCACATCCCCGTCGTGCATTAGAAATATCTGCCGATGATGACATCATCATTTCTGATATTATCATTGGATGATGTTTCTAATACACGACAGCAGTTTTGATCTTCTTAAACAGCAGTTTAAAATATCGCAATGTATTAATATGTATCGATTGATATATATCTGTTTTTAGGGTTATTGGTATGTTAAATGCAAAGAGAATGGATATATTTCCACTTTTGAAGTATAATGCCATTCCTACATATGTCTGATTCAACTCTTGAAACCGTGGTTTTAAAATCCAGACTGGATAAGACAGACCTGGGACACAGTCATGTGTCTCTGGGTCCAGTTTTGGACCCTAAAATCGTCTGATTGGGGTTCAGAGTGGATGGTCAGACCGCTTGTTCTGAGAACCAGTGGCTAAAACGATTTCATTTCTGAATCTATTTTTAAAATATGCTTAAATTTTATTAATTGATTTTTAATCTGAATGTATCGCCCATTTGAATCATGTGATGCACATTTTTTGCGTATTGTAACTGTGTATCAATATTTTAAACCTCACATACAGATAGAGTTGTATAATAAATTTTATTTTATTTTTCTATTATTCACATCCGAAGAACTAATTAATCAAATAAAACTACTTAACACTACTTAAGGATTAGAATCAAAATTAATTTGGCTGAATTGAATGACTTGACTTTGTCTTTTTACATTGTAAGCTTCTTGATGACAGCAGTTGAAGTTAGGTTTTGTTGTAGTGGAAACTGGGGACCAAATACCACCTTCTCCATGATTGGGGGTTTTAAGGGTTTGGGGGAGGCCTACCTCCCATTGTTTTTTAGCCTGTTACAGTCAGAAAAGAATGTTTTATTAATGGGATCCTATTATATTATTATTTTCTATTAATAATAGAATAATTATTTTAATACTTAAATTTTATAAATTTGTATATGATATATATATCTCAATTTTTTTATAAATTATTAATTAATATTTTAATTTACATTAAATAACCATGTATTTATTATTTTAAAAAATGAAAATATTATTTATAAAATGTTTAAAAATGTAATGTAAATTGAATCTATCAAATCAACTAATCTATATTTATATTAAAAATTATTTTTTTTTTATTTTAGAAATTTATACAAATAAAAATATTAATAATGAAAAATTATTGTAGTAATTAAAATTTATGAATTTTCATATAATATGTATCTTTGAAATTTAAATAGATTTGATATATTTTAAGTTAGGATTATATGTTTTTATAAATTATCAATTAATATTTTGATTTGTATTTTATAATAACATATTTATTGTTCACAAAAATGAAAATATTGTTTACCAAAATTTTGAGAATTAATTTTTAGTTAACATTTTTGGTAATGTTAAAGATTATAAGTAGTATAATAGAAAATAATGATATAATAATTGAAATATAATAGTTGGATATGTTTTGTGCCTTGGACTTTAATATAAAATAAAATAATAATGACTTTGTGCATGTATTAATTTGTAAAAATCTATATAATATGTCTCTTGGAATCTTGATTGACGCATATTAATAAAATTGTATGATATCTATGCACTCCACTATATTAATTGTAATGTTTCTTCATATATACCGTCAAAAGATACAATTCTTATGTATTTATACATTATTTGTAGTTATTTTGACATTAAACCTATTATTAGTAATATATTTATGAAATTAATATTCATTTTCCTAGCGTATCCAAGTGTTTTCATGTCTTTTGTCCGTCTCCATACCTTTCCAAAATGTATCCGTATCTATATCCGAGTTATCCGATACGATACCCGATACCAATACTTTAGTCCTTAATCCCATCTATGCTTAATCCTAATCAAACCATTATGATTGAACAAAACTTATTTTAAGGATATATTAGGGTCTCATACATCAAACTTAATAATAATAATAATAATAATAATAATAATAACAATAATAATAATAATAATATTAATAATAATAAAAATAATAAAAATAATATCCTAGCACTAGGATTTAGGGGTGCTCATAAAAAACCAAATAACCAGATTGAACTGATGAAGCCAAATCAAGATATCCAATTAACCAGTTTAGTGCTTTGGAAAAACTAAAGATTAACTAAACTGATATATATATATATATATGTGTATGTGTGTGTATGTATGTATGTATATATATGTGTGTGTTGTTATATATAATATATATTTTATATATTATATATTATAAATAAATGTATATACAATATATAATATAATATATTCTATATTATGTATTTATTAATAATATATATTCTAAATTCAAAAAATCTGAAAAACTAATGAATCACCCCAGTCAAAAACTAAACCAATCAACCGGTTAACTAATTGATTTCAGTTTGGTTTTCAAAAAATTGAAAAACTGATTTGGTTTATGAAAAAGGCCCACAATTTGGTTAATTGTGAACACCCCCACTACTGACCACAAAACATTGGCCACATTTGTGTGCACGTAACAACAACGGTAAATTGGGAAATCTCCCCATAAATGATAATAAATAGTAGGAGTGTTCAAATTTGGATGATAAACCGAAAACTGAACCAAATCAAACCGAATAAACTAGTGCCGTTCAGTTTTTGTTTCTTTAAAAAATCAGTTTTAGGTTTTTGGTTCGATTTGATTGAGATTTTCAACCAAACCGAATTGAAAACCGAACTAGTAGTTGTATCTAATTAAATCTATTAAATATATAATATTCTATTTAATACTTTACACTTATTATTAATTAATATTTAATAATTATTATCTTTTCCAATGGCCAGTTTGCAATTCCCCATCATGCTTTAAGCCTATTCTAGCTTTTAATTAATAATAGTTAATTAAATTGTCTAGAGACAGTAAACAAATAAAGTATTAAAACTTAGACTAATTATTAATTATTCATTAATTATTTGTGAAGAATGTGTGTAGTTGTTTTAATAATTAGTCATTAAATTAGTCATTAAATGAGTGCAGTTGTATTAATTGTTCATTAAAACCTAGACTAAAGAGTAAATACTAAGAATTAATTAATTATTAAAACCTAGACTAAAGAGTAAATACTAAGAACTAATTAATTATTAAAACCTAGACTAAAGACTGAACTGAATTCGATTAGGATCATTCTGTTCAGTTGAGAGAGATGATCCAACCAAATGGTCAGTTAGGTCATCGGTTGTACAACCCTAATAAGTAGTACAAGAGATATTTCAAATGTAGATGTAGATGTGTGGACACAACATTTTGGGTCATCAGATACATCCTCGATCTGGTAATCATACCAATTTATATGGACACATGTTAAAGCTGTGGTGAGAATGCATCTCTTATTATACTAGTTAGACTGTTGCACGGGGACTGATTCATTAGTTCTTTAGGCTGTGTTTGGTAGCAATGCAAATAAATTTGTATTGATACAAAATCATGGCAGTGTAAATGATTTGAGTGTAAATTCTGATTTATTTTTGTTTCAAATTTTAGCTTATTTTGTTTGATTGCAGTATAAATGAAGTAAATTAAGACATGAAACAGAATAATATAAAATTCAAAACAAAATTAAACTAAAATTTACATTTTTTATATGTATACTCCTATGCATTTGTACTAGTGCAAATAAAATTGCACTGCAACCAAACACAGCCTAAGGGTCATTGCCAACATGCTGGCTCGTTTGGGAGGGTTGGAGAGCATTGGATTTTGGCTTTCTGGGGTGGGCCTTATACGAACAGCCTATAAACTATGCTAGTGAAAACCACGAAGAACTCAAATTAGTTGAGTTACGAATTTTCTCTTAGAGGGCCGAGTCAGATAACTTTTTTTGGAATATAGCAATGAAAAAGTTATAAATACGCATAAATAAAATATGGGTTCGACTATGATATGGAAAAGATGTGATATCGAAAAAACAACTGACCAATAAATTGGAATCATAAACGTGGTAGCGAATCATGTGTTAATTATCAAAATTCATGGGTGGGTTTTGATTGGTCAAAACTCTTTCCATATCATATCTTTCAGTATCATAGATTTTTCCATAAAATATATATTGGTTTTATTTTTAAAGTTTGAGGGCCAAGAACCCCCACCATATTACGTTACTCTATCCTAACTAACAGAATAACAGTTTAAAAAAAGTTTGGCCACCTTATTACCTAGCTCCACCCCTGGCTTCAGCCTTGTTAAATAGCTTATTTGGAGCACTCCATCTTAGCGGAATTTTCAGCTCAACATTCTCAAACAGACCCTAAAAGAAAAAGGGTAAATTGCTTTTAAAAAGGGTAAATTGCTGAAACCTCCCCTGAAGTTTGGTAATGGCAATCTGCTCCCTTGAACTTTATAACATAGTTGTAAGTAGACCCCCTTTGCTAGAATCCTCTAAAAAGAGGCATGAAAATGTCCAAAATATTCATGCAATTATATTTGACCAAAATGTTTATTTTTCAAATTTTCTCTTCATATAAATCACTAGTCCAAATCCTTCCAATCTCTTTTCTAAAATTGATTATTTTTAAAGCTGCATCTTTAAATTCTCTATTTATTTTGTTGTTTATAAAGTTTGCATTGTTTTCTGTAGAAACCAACCTCAATAGAGCATGGTTATTTTGGACATTTTGTGCTCTTGTTAGAGGATTCTAACAAAGGGGGTCTACTTGCAACTATGTTAGAAAATTCAGTGGAGGTAATTACAATTACCAAACTTCAAAGGAGGTTTCAGCAATGATTATAAACTTTAGGAGAGGTTTTAGCAATTTACCCTTTAAAAAAGGGTCTCTCTATTTAGATTCCATTGGGGGGGGGGGTAACTCATCCCCCAAATCCATAGCGATCCCAAGTCTTGCTACAACCAGCCTGTTTGATTTTTAGAAAAAGTGCCTCTCACTTAAGAGAGAGATTGGGTGGGTTCCCCACAGAGCACACCTGACAGGCGCTCCATTCCTATCCCCTCCTCCATGGGGAACATCTCCTAAACTTGTAGGGTGCCTATGGGGGCTCTTTGTGGGGAGTTCATCCCGTCTTTCGCATTCTAAAAATCAAACTCCCACACTTATCAGAAAAAAGGAAAAATTCCTGATCACTACCTTGTACTCTGGCTTGAGTGACAATTTGCTCCCCGAACTTTAAAATGTGACAATCCAGTACTTGAACTTTCGAAATGCAACAATCCGATACCTTCAGTTAACGGACCATCAACTAGCACCATCATGTGACACCATATGGAGATTAAATAATTAAAAAATTCCAAAATTACCCTTGTTGATAATTTTCAAACCATTTTACCCTTTCTCTTTAAACAAATAAAAGAAGGGAATTGCTGAGAAAAAGGCTTACAGAGAAAGGTTACTGTAGTGGAGGTTATTTTTGTAATTTCAAAAATGAATCAAACTCGGTTATCAAAAATGAGATGGGTATTTATGTCTTTTTACATGCTGGTTGATGATCTATTAATGGTAGGTATCAGATTATTGCATTTCAAAAGTTCAAGTACTGAATTGTTGCATTTTAAAGTTCAGGGGACCAAATCGTCACTTGAGCCGAAGTACAAGGTATTGATCGGGAATTTTCCTAGAAGAAAACAACCAAACACCCACCTGGAAGATTCTTATTTGGTCCAAGTGAGGCCACCTTCCTTTTTAGTAGGGGTGTCCACGGTTCGGTTAACTGAACCATGGCAATTTTTTGTAAATCGAACCAGTGGTACTGGTTTTTCCAATTCTCCAAATCGAAACCGAACCGGTACCACCGGTTAACCGGTCCGTTGGTTTCGGTTTTTTATATTTATAATATATATTGTACAAATATATGTATAATATTATATTATAAATAATAAATGATATATAATATATTATAAATATTTGAGAAATATATAATATATGTAATATATTTATAAATAGATCATTATAAATATAATATAAGTATATATTTATATATAATACATAGAAAATATGTGGCATATATTAAAAATATATAAAATATACATAAAAATATATATACCGGTCGGTGCGGTTAACCGTCAGTTGTTTTGTAGGTTAATCGAAAACCGAACCGGTCCTTTGATTTTACAAAAATCCTGAATCTTAACCACATTTTGCGGTTCGATTTTCTTGGTTCGGTTTGATCTTTCGGTTTTTTGGTTTTTCATGGACACCCCTACTTTTCAGTGAGTTCACCTATGTGTGCTGAATCCCACCCCCTTCACTCCTTGGTCAAAGTGAATAATATCAAGGTTTTCAATTTAATGAAACTATAACATTTTTCTTTTCTGATCAAACAAAATGAAATTCATTTTCTGAATCCTTGAACCTTCAACTATACATTATTTTATATAGGTTAATTATAAGTTTACGAAAGATTACTTAAACCTCCTCTCTTATATTTTGATCTCAACAAAATTAGGTTCGTAAATGGGTCAATCTAACTTGGGATAAGGTAGAACCAGCCCAAGATCAACAAGAAATTGCACTGTCCTGATTCCAAACCAGATCTTATAGGGTCTCTAATTTTAGACCTAGAGCCAAACTGGCTAATAATTGAGACGAGGCAATTGAGTGGGACCAGGACAGATATAACATTGCAGTCACACATGGGGAATATCTCACCCTCTTACATAGTATTATGCATATGGAGATATTTCCCAACGGTTCTTCTCTCGTGGTTCTAATTTTGTATGTCTAATTTTTATATAGATAAGTGGTATTTTTTTTGGTATTCGGTGTTATGCGTCATTAATAACTTCCCTCTAACCCCTTTTTCCCAAAGTACTGGTTGCAAGATTTGATTCTGTGTCAACATTAAAACAAACCGGCTAACACACCAACGAGCCAGCCCTCGGTTGGTATAGATAAGTGGTATATAGTTGTGTTATTTGTGCTTGATACCTTCAATCAATACCTAGGTTGTGCCTCTTCACATTACTGTCTAACCTTGCTTAGATCCTCATTTGTTCATTTGGTTCTATATTAATGCTAGAGCTAATTGTTTCCGTATTTATGTTGAGCTATTTCTGTTGCAAATAGAATGCAAATAAATGTTCTTTGTATTACTCTTTTCTCTCATTGCCAATAAATGTTGCAATGCTTCTTCTCTATTGTTTACGGAGCAATGATGAGGAGTGTGTACCGATTTCCCCTTTTTTCCATTATTATTTCTACGACCAATGCACACACTTCACTGCATAAGAACATTACACTTCCCCCACCCCCTGTTGTTTATTTATTTCATAAAAATTCCTATTGTTTTCTACAATGTTTTAAAAAATGACGTAGAACTAGAATCGTTTTGGCCACCGATTTCTGGGTCAACGGTTCAACCGTCTGGTTCGAACGAATGGTTCGTTCTGATAAAAAAGTTAAAAATAATTAAAATAAAAAATAACTAAAAACCGTTGAACGAATCGACAGTTTGACTGCTTGGGTCAATGGATCATTGGTCGATTCAACGATTTCCATACCAAACAGTTCGACCATCTAGGTCAATGATGGTTCAAAAACCATGGTTTACTATGTAAATAATTTTGTTCTCCTATTTGTTAATGCCTATTTTACATTTTTTTTTCTCCCCTTATGTGATATAAGAGATTTTGTTATCCTTGTTTCATTGCCGATTTACAATTTTTGATCTATCTAATTTTGCGCTTTTCTTTCTTTTTATTTTACCTTGTCTTTTTGTGCCAATGAGTTACTTGTCTTATGATTATTGGTTTTCTTAGAGTTTGGAAAAAAATTTTCTGGTGATTTTGAACTTGGTGGCACACTCCACTAAATTTTTCTATTTTGCAAATGTCAATGTCGGGTTTGCTATCCTTGTTTCCTTGTGGATTTAGATTTCTTCCCTTATAATTATTGGCATTGTCAAAGTTTTGAATGGATTTTCCCAATGATTTCTAACTTTTTTTCATTAAAAGACCAAAACGAGAACAACAAGAGAGCCTCACACTAAGGTAGCCAGAATTAGACTTGCTTAGGGACTGGAGCCAATCTGGGCGGTCAAAAACAAAAAGGGCCTGATCTTGGAAACCTCTCTAGGCTAGCAAGTGTGGTAAACCATTACAATATCTATTGGCAAAAGAAAAAGAAAGAGAAAGAGAATCAGCAACATAGATATCCTTCAAGGGGGACACCAGCTCAACTAAAGCGCAAGAGCCTTCTTTCCTGACAGCATTAAGAAGATTCTAGCAGTCGGTTTCAACTAGGGGTGTCAAGTGGACTGGATTTGGTCCAATTCGATCCAATTTGTTCAAATTCATTTTGATTTATATTGGTTTCAACCCAAACCCGGTCCATTGACACATATATTCTTATCTTATATCAATGGACCAGATATTGGCTTAATGCAACCCAATCCAATATAAATTTGTTATGGATGGATCAGGTCCAATCCAATCTAATAAATATTTTGAACCGGATTGGTCCATCCAAAATGTCTTTTTGGTCTGTCCAATCCATCCAAATTGATTTTGGACTATACGGGGTCCAATCCAAAACAGGTCCATTGACACCCTTACAAGCTATTCCCCTTTGGCTAAATTTAGTGTTAGGACTTTACTTGCATAGGCTTCATCCAACAACTCTTGAACAAGCTCTACTTTCCAAGTTGTAGTATCATGATCAATTAGTTCATTGACAGCTAAAGGAAAATTAGGTCCTGGGTTTGGTCCAATGATCTTAAAACCCTCTATTCCTTGCAGCCAACTATCCAACCAAATGGAGATGTTTTTTCAACATTGATTAACCAGCAAGTCTCTTTAAGAACTACTTCTCTCCCTGCCATAATGCTCCTCCAGCCCCAAGACCCATTAGAAGGCATCTTGTCCCTTGGGAAATTCTTATTTTTGATGTATTTGCTTTTGATAACTTGGGCCTATAAGCTGTTTTCTTTGGATGCCAGTCTCCATGCTAGTTTGGCTAATAAGGCCAGGTTAAAGCAATGTGGGTCTCTTTAACCCAGACCACCACTATTTTTGTTTTTTGTTAGAGAATTCCAATCTAACCAATGGATTTTGGCCCTATCATTTGCATTCTTACCCCACCAAAATCTTCTTTGCATCTTGTTAATTTCATTACAGACCTTTTTGGGAAGTAGGAAACAAGACATGGTGTAGGCTGGTATAGTTGCAACCACTGATTTTAGGAGGACTTCTTTCCCAGTTTAACAAGCATTTCTTTTGTTTTGAACTCTCTCAACTAAGTGTGAGAATAGGTTTGACTTTGACCTATCAAAGAGAGTAGACGGACCCAAATACTTTGAGGTATTAACTTCATGAATCTAGGGTGGGTTTTGATATTGAAAAAAATTTTCAAATTTAACAAAGTTCACAAGTTGTCCAAATGCCCATTCATACTTTTGAATAGCTTTCACAACATAAGCTCCTTCTTGGAGGGATGCTTTCGTGAAAATATAGCTGCCATCTACAAAAAATAGGTGAGAAATGGTAGGACAGTGAGCATTTAATTTTATACCTGAAATTGAGGAGTTTTGCACTAAATCATTTAGGCTGGCTGAGAAAATCTCAGAGCACACGAGGAAAAGGTAGGGAAATAAGGGATCACCTTGTCTTAGTCCTCTTTGAGAGGGGATTTTCTCAGAGGGAGTTTCATTGATCAAAACCTGGTAAGAAACTGTAGAAACACACTTCATTACCCACTTGACCCATTTGGAGCCAAAACCCAGTTTTTGGAGGACCTTTGCTAGGAACTGCCATTCCAGCCTATCATAAGCCTTGCTCATATTTAGTTTTAGAGGCATCATCCATTTTTGCTTTTGGAAGTCTTTATGTGATGTATTAGTTCATGAGCAATGAGAATGTTGTCATTTATTAGCCTTCCAGGGATGAAGGCACTCTGATTTTTACTAACAATGGAGTCTAGCAATGGTTTTAATCTATTGACAAGGACTTTGGCTATGGCCTTATAGATAGTGTTGTAGAGACTAATAAGCCTGAAATGGGTTCCACTTTCGAGACTTTTAACTTTGGGTATCAGAGCTATGTAAGTGGAGTTCAGCTCCTTCAATAGGTGCCCAGAGTGGAAAAAGCCCTTTACTGCTTTTATCAAGTCCTCTCTAACTATTCTCCAATATTTTTGGAAGAACAAATTTGGGAAGCCATTGGGTCCAGGAGCCTTCCTAGGCTCCGTTTGAAAGAGAAAAACTTCTATTTCCTTCCCTGTAAGCTCCCTCTCCAAAAATTCCTCTTCTTTAGGGATGGTACTACTACAGACCCCTGATAGTCTGTTGAATATCATCCTCAGGTGGGTCAAAAGACATGTAGATGTTCCTAAAGTGGTCCACTAAGATCTCAGAGATCTTGTCTTCACCCTCTATCCACATCCCATTGGGATCTTGAATTTTTGTTATTCTATTATAGGTTCTTCTCTTGATGGTTTGGAGGTGAAAAAACTTGGTGTTTTTATCCCCCAAGTGAAGCCAATTTAATCTAGACTTTTGGGCCCACATTAGTTCTTCCCTTTTCAGTCAGACGTCTAGTTCATTTGAAGAGTGTTAAGTGCATTCATGTTGAAAGAGTTGTTGCTTTTGTCCATTTCTTCTGATAAAGCCTCTCTAGTTTCTTGGATTTTCTCTTGTATGCTCCCAAATAACTCTTTGTTCCACTTAATAAGATTTTGCCTAAGGGATTTGCACTTCTCTTTCAGCTTAACTAGTTTGATCTTACACAATGGGTGCTCTAGATTTTTTGTATGAAAAGTTCAGTCATTGTGGGAGGTCTAGGCCTCCATGAATTTAAAGTGTCTTCTCCTTTTTGTGGGAGGAACCTCAGTGTCTAGGACTAAGGGGAAGTGATCTGAACCTGGGTTTGGAAGGACTCAGACTGTTGCATTGGCGAAAATCATCCTTCACTTGACATTTAACAAAGCCCAATCCAATTTTACTCTAACATTTTCCTCCCCTTGCCTCTTATTTGACTAGGTGTAACAGGGTTCACTATTGTCCACAATGGACAAGCCACAGTCAGTTAAAAACTTTCCATTTTTGATAATAAAAGCTTTCTTAGTTGAACTGCCCCTATCTTGTCCTCCTTGCTGAAGTACATATCGAGGTCACCTATACAAAGCCAAGGGACTGTGGCTAGGGATGATAGATTTTGCCATTTCTCTAAAAAAAGCCTTGTTCTTGGAAGCACTAGGTTCACCATACATGAAAGTGCAGAAGAATTCACCATTCATGTCATCAAACAACTTTGTGTGGATAAAGGTTAGATCGACACTGAGGATTGTAAGCTTTATTCCTTTTTCCCCAAAACAGAGCTAATCCCCCTTTGCATCCACCCACATACAAAACACACACACACAGTCCTTTTTCTCTTGGTTTCACCCATCAATACTTTCCCTCGTGGTCTCCTCCAAGATCCCCATCCAATTGCCCCTCTTTTATTTCTCATCATCTTGTGGTTTTCGTTGCTTTTGGTAAGTCTTTCTTCTTTTTTGAAGTTTATTTTTTCCATAGTTTTATTGGTCTTGTTTTTTAAGAGTGGTAAAAAAAATCCTTTTTGGTTCTCTGTTATTGTTTCTTGATTCTTCTTTCTTGGAGGATTTCACACATACTAGAAAGTGTTTTTTGTTCTTGTTTTTGATTTATAGTGGCTTGCCTTTTCTAAATCATTCTATGTTATTGTTTCTTTGTTATGGTGGTTGCTCTTCTATTGATTGTAAATTGGGCCAAAACATTAAACATAGAAAAAAATACATATAATTGATGGGGGAAGGTTGGAGATTAGAGACAGGGGAAGTCATTCTTATCAAGTGAAGTGATTCTTGTTGCCAATAGGGGTGTAAACGGATTGAATTCGAATCGGATTAGGCAATATCCAAATTCAAATCTGATTAAAAAAATTTGATATCCGAATTCGGTTTAATATCCGATGGATATTGAAAATAAGTATTCGAATTTGAATCCGATTAAATATTCGAATGTTCGATTCAATTTGAATTCAACTAATTAATTATTTTAAGTAATTAATAAATATATAAAATAAATATTTTATTTATATAAAGTATATAAATATATAAATTATTTATATAATTTAATTATTATATATAAATTATATAAAACATTTAAAAATTTTATATATTACATATAAGAATTAAATAATCGGTTGAATTTGGATATTTATTGAAGCAAATCAGGTCATATCTGAATCCAAATCCGATTAACCATTCGATATGAATAGGATATCCGAATTCAACCAATTAGATATTTGAATTATCCAAATTCATTTCATTATGTCAAATGTAAAATTCAAAACCAGATTTTTGAATACCGTTGACACCCCTAATTGCCAAATCTCCTATAGGTATCACTGCTCTAGGTATAAGTTCGAGTGAAGTGATTCTTGTCGCCAGCTCGTCCCCAAGGTCGGCCCAGTTGGATTGGACTATGCCGAACCCTTTTTTAAACATACTTGCTTCGAAGTCTTGTCTAACTTAATAAATAAAATAACTTTTATTCCTTTATTAACATAGTAATGTTGATGCAATATTACTAATATAATATATGCAATATTATTTTTTATTAATAAAATAATATTGACACAAAGACACTGGCTAGGCGGGTCTTCTATGAGTAGTCTTGTCTAATGTCTAACTTAATAAAGAGAAATAGCTTCTATTCATTTATTTAATTTTAATTTCTACTCCATGAATTCTAACACAAAGAGGACACTTGATTTTTTTACTGACAAAATAATTTTTATGCAATATCACTAATTACTAATGAAATAGTAATAACTTGATACTTAAATAACATTTATTTAATAATAAGATATTAATAATGATAAAAAAACCTAATGTAGCAAAAATAAAAAAACACAATAGCCACTAATAAAATATTGGATACTAACACTAGAGAAGAATAATGATACATTAATAATTAAATAAATACTAAAAAACTAACAAAAATAATGCTAAAACAATTAATAAATACCAATACAATAATAGTGATGGCATATTTCTTTTTTTTTTTTAGTTTTTTTAGTGGCCACTCTTTTTGAATAGCCTTGCATACTACTTTTTTGTGGCTTGCATTATAGTATTGCACTTTATTTCTCATGTGCTCAGCTTATCATTTTTGCTTATTTCTTTTTTTATTTTTTTTGCATGGTTAAGAAGCTTTGCCATCTTTTAATACTACTTCCTACCTTGTCTTTAATATTGATTTGTTGGCTTTTTACTTTTTTGAAAGTAAAAAGCCTTGAGAAGCAAGGATGATGGCTTTTTACTTTTTTACTTTGTTACGCTTGTTTTTTTGAAAAGGGTTGTGTATTCCTTTCAAAACTGTATTCCTTGCGATAAGAAAAGCTGAAATAGTCAACTTAAATAGACTAAAGACTTGTGAAGGAATCAATAGTCTGATCAAACAAGAGGGAGATGAGGATGTTGAGTAAGTAAAGATAATTTTCATTCAAAAGATTCTCCACGATTACTCTGCCCTTTATCTTAACCATCATTCTCTACTTCTCACAAAATTATCTCTGTCTCCTCAATATCCTCCCCTTCCTTTTCTTTAACTAGATTGCTGAATTATTTACAAATTATAGTTTCTGCATGAATGATGTATTATCTTTCCTATATTTCCCTATACTTATTTCTTTGTATGTTTATCTTGATTGTATTTCTCTAGAAATTTTGGTTTTTGTTGTTTGGATCTTGGTTTCTTTCCCAATCTCATGGTTTGGATCTTCTTTCTTTTTACCTAATGTTTGTCAGGTTTGTTTTCTTTATTGTTTTTCCGGTGTTTCAATATATATATATATTTTTTTGTAATTTCATCCTTGGTTGTTCCATGCTCTATTGCTTTGTTTGTTGCTCCATCTATTATTTTTTCAAAACAATATAAACTTTGTGTATTATGTGTTGATTTATGCTCTCTTTAATTCTATTTTTTTTTTATGTTTGGATTTTTTTATTTGTTTTCTTCTCTATTATTCTTTGACAGATAAATGACATTTGATAATGGCCCTATTGTTATTATTCTCTTACGAGATACACTTAATTAATTAACTAAGTACTTGCACTTACCAACTCCTTATTGGGAGGTGAAAAAGAAAGGTGGCTTTTATCAAGCATTTGTGACGATAATTATTGATGTAACCGTTTCTGGTCATGTACCAATTTTTTGTGATGTATAAATTTTTTTGGCTAAGTACCTCGTTTTTTTACCTGGTGGTGAAGTGCTTTAGTGATGAGCTACTTGGTGGTGAACTCCCTGGTGGAGAATTGCTTGGTGGCAAGCTCCCTGGTGGAGAGCTACTTCGTGACGAGCTACTTGGTGGCGAACTCCCTAGTGAAGAACTGCCTGGTGGCGAGCTACCTGTGAGGTGCCGAGCTGCTTGGTAGCGAGCTGCCTAGTGGCGAGCTACCTAGTGGCGAGCTGCCTGTGAGGTGGCAAGCTGCTTGGTGACGAGCTCCCTGGTGGTGAGCTGCCTGGTGACGAGCTCCCTGGTGGCAAGCTCCCTGCTATGCGGCCTGTGACTCAGAGAGTGGTGGAGCTCCCTGGTGTAGCGCAACCCGACTGCCCTCTGCATGAGGTGACCTTCTTTCCTTTGTAGGCAGTGGAAGCTGAGGGACCTGCGAGAACTCCATCTTTTCCTCCTCTTTGTAGGCGGCGGGAGCTGAGGGACCTGAGAGAACTGAATTAGAGGACTCGGGGGTATTTTCCTGGCGGGGACTCTCCGATGCCTAAGTTAGCATTCTGATTACAGAGAACTTGGAGAGAAATGACAGAGCTAGAGAGCAGGGGTTACCATCCTTTTTCATCCTCCCCTCGGCTTTGGGGGTCGGAGTCCTTATATAGTGGTGTCCTCGTGGGTTAGGTGGCTAAAAAGCCTTCAAACGGTAAGACTCATCACATCCCGTTAGAACTGGGGTATGGTGGTGAACTCCTCGAGGTTGTCAGGCTGGCGCTTGTGTCAGGCGGCCAGGTCGGCACCTGGGCTAAGTTGTTAGGTCGGTGCCTGTGTCAGTCGGCGGATCGGTGTCTGGACCAGGTTGTTAGGCAGGAGATCTTCCTGCGATACGCTAAACTACTCTTCTGTACCGAGCTACCCTACAAGTGGCGAGTTGCCCGGGGGAGATATGCCGAGCTCCTTGGGCTATACCGAGCTGCTTGTGGCGAGCTTTGCCGAGTTACCTGGCTCCTTGGCGAGCTCTTTGGTGAGCTACCGAGCTCGTGGGGTATGCATGCCGTTATGGTTCATCGGTGGGCGTCTTATGGGTTGCCAGGTCGGCCAGGTCGGCCAGGTCGCGCAGGCCGCGCCAGGCAATGCGTAGGTCATGCCAGGCTGCGCCAGGCAATGCGCAGGCCGCGAGCAAGCTGCACGCCAAGCAGCGCGCAAGCCGCGTGCAGGCCGCACGCCAGGCAGCACGTAGGCCGCGTGCAGGCCGCGCGCCAGGCCGCGCCAGACCGGCCAGGCCAGTGCCCCGACGGGACACCAACTTAGTAAGTTGTTGCCTAGGTATCGCCTAATTGTCACGAGGTGCTACGTGTCGCAATTTCACTGGAAGGCAAAATCTATCCTTATCCATTATCATTGAAAAACACACTTTCAACCGGGCCACCAACAAACTATTGATGAATCTGTCGAAATGTCTTCTAAAGAAGCCATTAATAAAACCAAAACTGTTTTCAAAGTGCATGTGGATGATTCCAACTATGACAAATACATGTGTTATTACTTGAGGTGTGAGAAATTGCAACAACTGGTTCAATGGTTGAGAGTTGAAAACTTTGAGTTGAAGCATCCACTAGCAAGGTTAAGAGATGCTTCTGAGCCTAGTGTTGGCAGCAATTTTTCTGGTGCAAATTACATAATAAAAGTCAATGTACACGTGAGTTTTATTGTATAAAATGTATGGGTGAGGTTTTATCATTTAAATACCTTTAAATGATGTTTAAAATACATAATCATTTTATTAATCTAATAGATTTTTAATCAAAACAAGCAAAAAATTTAGAAGCAAAATTTAGATTTTTTTGAACCCCCTCCCCCCCAAAAAAAATCATTTGTGTCCTAACCACCAGAGCTGCCACGTGGAAGATTCTTGGTTTGGTCCAAATTAGGCCACCTTCTGGTTAATGTGTGCTGCTTCCCACCTACTTCATTCTGGGTCAAACTGAGAGAGACCAAGGTTTTCAATTGCATTAAAATTTAACATTTTTTTTCTTATCAGACAAAGTGAAATTAGTTTTCTGGAATCTTGGAAATTTCACCAATATTATTTTTTGTATTTCTTATATATTAACTATATTATAATTTGTAGTTTATGTTTTAGCTATTTAGTATATTTTATCATCTGAATAGCTTTAAATGGTGTTTAAAATTCATAATAATTTTGTTATTTTAGGTAGATTTTATAATCAAAATAGGCCAAAATTTTTGAAAAAAAAAAGAAATGGTGATTCTCACTACAGAATTCTGAAATTATAACCTCTCATAGTTTATTAGTACCCTCCTATAAATCGCATCTTGCCTGTAAATTTAACATTAATCTACGGTCAAGATTCATTCCACATGTACAATAAAATTATGAATTTTGAGATGGGCTGAACAGTCATTCTCCTTAATCTTCTGCCAACAAAACACATCCCTCTAATTCTGAATGAGATGTTTGATGATAAACACAAATATAAGATTGATGTATTACTGCAGTCCTCAATTTGTGGGCCCGGCCCATCTTCTAAAGCCTTTTTTCCTACATATTTTTCGTCTCTGATTCCTGGCAACATTGGGCCCCTTATTGGGTCTCTTGTCGGGTCAAATGGGTCGGACCTGCCTTTTCTTTAATCACTTCTCTCCATGGAGTGGAGACATCAGGTTCTGGTAAGGGTGAACAAAAACTGGGGTCCACCATTGGAATTTGAAGCCAACATGTTGATGTTGGGTACACACGTTAGTGGTGGGCCCCACTCCTTTGCTTCCACATCTCCTTTAATGGTGGTCCCTGGTCCCCCATCACAGCAACCGATCTTATCTCCCTCTACAGCTCCTTGTTTCCGAATATTCTGTTGGCAGGGATTTTTTAGGTCTCGTAGAGACTGCTCATTATTTACACAAGTAGAGCTGTCAATGGATCCGACAGAACCGAATCAACCAAATCGATTATATCAATCCTGGTTTTATGGTTTGTGACGGGTTGAGATTGGTTCTTGCTGTTCTTAGCTAATCAAGATCCGAACCAATTATTTGATTAATAATATAAAGGTTTCTTTTTCGTTATATTTTATGTTTAGAAGGATAAGTTTGATAGAAACTTTTGGTTAAAAACACTTGTTTTCTTATTTATTGCCATTTTTTTAAGGCTGTGTTTGGAAATAATGTAAATAAGTGTGAATACAAATATGTAGAGTGTAAAACTGTCTATATAAATTGTAAAGTTGGGTTTGTTTTAGTCTAACAAATTTACCTTCTTATCAAACAGGCCTTTAGTTGTAATGGATGCAAACACGAATTCCAATAAAGCATATGCTTTTTTTTTTATCAAAAGCCCACTTAAATGCAAATTTATTTCTTTTTTATTGATGTACTTTTACATCTTATTATCAATGTAAATATGCATTGGTCTGTCATTTGTCAATGCATAAATATAATGTTGCCAAACACAGACAAAAGTGAACCAAAGTGCAAATTTACCCTAAACCGGGATTTACACTCCATTTGCATCGTTTCCAAACGCAGCCTAAGGTTATATTATCAAAAATGAAGTTCAAGTTGTTATTATTATAAGTAATTATTGATGTCAAGCATAATTGGATCTAATTAGGTCAGACTTGATTATCCAGATTAATAAATCCTTCAATTTTAGATATATTTTAAAGAGTGGATTAATAATTAATCTGGAACTGATGTACCCTGTCTTGGACTAGACCTGACCCATTGACATATCTATCCAAAAGCCATTGGATTGAAATATTTTAGAGAAAGGGGTGTTCATCAAAGCCCAAAAAATCTGGTTTAACTGAATCTATTGGTTTGATTTCGATTAACCAATATGAAAAACCGACAATCAATTGAACCAACTTGTGTGTATATATATATATATATTTCTAATATTTATATTATATGATTATATATTTATTTATAAAATAAATTAATTCAATTTATAAAAAAAAACCTATGATTCAATTAACTGAACCATGAAGACCCCTAATCAGAAGGGATGTCATGAAGCAAAACTGATGCATGTTGCAAGAATTGTGGCCCATGTAAGAAAAAAGGAGATCATTAAATTATTGCTATAATCTTGTCCGATTGGGTTCAAGTGGCTCAGTTCTGTCTATTCGGGCCTAGGCTAGAATTATACATTGTATCTGAAAGCTAGGTTTTGACTGAAAAGGGAATATAAGAACAAATACCACTATATCAAGAAAATGCCAATACAAGGCTATGGGATGAATCTGAGTCGTGACCATGGATTGATGTCAAATCCAAAGCAGGATGTGACTTATAGGGGGAGGGGTGTAATTCAGAATTTTGTAGTGAACTGCAAAGTGTTTTTCCCTTTTTTTTTGTTCTACCTGATGAAATTAGGGCTGCAAATGGATTGCATGAACTTAGATGGATCCACCATATTGACATTGGATTCTAAATGGATTTCGACATTGAATATTATTAATAAATTAATCTAAAAATTAGTACAAATGACTTTGAAAATAAATTTTATGAAATTTTAATTCCATCTAAGTGTATTACTCCTTTGAATCGTACTGTGTATTATACATATCGATACTTCAAAGCCAAAGTAGTATATGGAGAAAGTAGTCAATAGAAACAAGTCTGTAATTAGACAATCGTTAGTCTTTTTAGACTCTGTTTGGGATCACTTACTTGGGGGATGTTTAGAACCACGGCCGTTTTTCAAAAAAACGGTGCCACGTCAAATTCATATAGGCATTTCAACAAATGCCCATATATATGAATATTTGGTTCAGGCATTTATTGAAAAATCGGATATGTCTTGTAAGTTTAGTGTTTCATGCATCCATGAACTGTTGTCCCCAAAGGTTGACTGATGTATAGCCTATGTGATGCTTACCTGTCAGCATATACATGAAAAACGTTCATGAAAATCACCTTACTAAATAGCATATTATTATTTCGGGTCTTAAAAATACGGACATTTTTTCTTAAAAATCGATCACAAAAAACACCTATTTAAATAAATGATGGGATCATATAATAAGTGAAAAATAAGCACTTATTCTGGGTGAAAAAGCACAGAAAAAATGTTTATTTTGAAAATAAATGAAGCTAACTTGGACCAGCTTATTTTAAACACTTATTCAATACGTGATTATTCATTTTTCGTGGGAGAAAACTGTACCCACAATATTTTGAAAATTCCACCAATTGCCCCTGCTTCTATTTTACATGAGAAGCTCCAGCGGAGGCGGAGGTTTGTGAAATCTCCCTTATTCTTTTAAGGTTCTTGTCGGTTTTGGGCATTTCTCTGGTTTGGTGGGTTATAAATCCATTTTTGCCCCATTTACCACGTATTTGCGCTTGGGAAGAAATCCAATCACTTAGCTGACGACGGTCTTTGATTTGGTGAGTTCTAAACCATTTTTTATTTTTCTATCTATTTACAAATTTATGAACATTTTTTTTTTTCTAGATATCACTGTGAATGATATTGATTGCATTTTTTTTGCAATTATTTAGAAAAATATTTATTATTGTTATTGGAATATTAATCCGAATTTCTTTGCTTGAAATATATTTCTTTGCTTGAAATATATTATCTCCCTGATGTTCCCAATCACCTACTCGGCACTCTGGGTCGTCTTAATGATGATCTTGGACTCCCCGGTAAAGTACCAGAAATATACGCCGTTGAATTTGAGGCTAGGGGAAATCTTAATGGAAATCATGTAAACTGACTACCTGAAGTGGCCACTCCGTCTAAATAGTAATCCAGCCAATCAGAATCAGGACTAGTATTGCCACTTTCATAGAGAACAATGTCACGATATGGAGAATTATTGTAACCTCAAGAACGAAATTGAAGAGTTAATCCATAGAGGGTACCTAAGGCAATTCATCAAGAGAGAAGACTGAATTGCCGACCAGTAAAAAGAGCAGCCCAGGCACCAGCCCAGAGAGCAACAAAGGCACCAATCGCCTTGAGACCCCTTGAGGAACCAAGAAGCCAATCAACCAATCAAAGGGGTCATTAACGTCATTATTGGTGGCTCCATTGTGGCCAATTACAGCTCGTTGGCTGGAAAGTTCGTTGTCCTAGACCTCGTCAATGAAGAAGAGAACCCACCGAAAAGGCCCTCGTTGTCAAGCTGGATATTAACAATTTCAAAGTAAAGAGAATCCCGATAGAGAGTGGTAGCTCAGCTGGCATTCTATTTAGAGGTGTAAAGTGGGCCATGCCGGGCCAGCATAGCACGACCTATGGGCGGCCCACTCAAAAGGTGGGCCATGCCATGCTGACCCATGGGCCGTTACGCTCTCCCTAGTGGAAATTTTGGGGGTCCACCCGGCACAACCCATGACCCAGGCCCAGGCGGGCCCGTGCCATGTCATGCTGTGGCCCTAGGCCGGGCCGGGCCTTGGGCCTAGGCCGAACCGGGGTGCACTGTTTTGTAATCTATCTTCTGCATCTGCTTCAGGTGAAATATCAAATAAATTGAAAATACAAAATATCAAATAAATTAAATAAAATTAAAAAGTTATAATAATTTAAAAAAATAAAAAATTCTATACAAGTAGTCAAATTCATGAATCATCATTCATAACTTTCATCATCTGCTTCGGATGAAATATCCAGTGTAGTATCATGCCCTCCCTTGTCTTATAATCTATCTTCTATATCTAGCCAATCCTTGAAGCAGATGCACATCTCTATGCTTTCATTGTTCATGCAGCTTCTTTTGTCATCTAGCACCCTGGTACCTGCACTAAAACAAGACTCCAATGGAACTGTAGACACCAGAGGGGTTAGTAGATCACGTGCCACGGCGGCGAGAACCGAATAATTTTTCGAATGTTCACTCCACTAGGCTAAGATATCAAAATTATTTGATCCTTCACCTAAATTAGAAAATTTTGTTTGTAAATAAAAATTAAGTTTAGTAAATGAACTTGTTGTAGAAGTAGCAGATTTTTGCCTTCTACTTGTTAAATAAAAAAGTTTTTCTCTTCTACTATTGTGCTCATTGTCAGAAGTAGAAGAAGATGATGAACAAGTTGTAGGAATATTTCCTATAACTTCATATTCATACAAACTATACTTTTCAAATAATAAATTATTAATTTCTTCTTTTTTATTTCCGATATCAATATTCAAATTTTCACAATATGATTCAAATAAAATATCTAAACCATCTTTCCTAATCCTAGGGTCTAATATTGTAGCTAAACAATAAAGGCGAGAAATGTTCTCCTAATATTTTTTAAATTTATTTTCCATAATTTCAACAATACATTGAAATTGTAGATTATTTTTGTATTTTGCAAAACAATCACTAATTACCATTAATTGATAAGGTAAATTACAACTAGTTGGATAATAAATTTCATAATTCATTAGTTGCATCATAAAAATGTTTTAAAAAATCTCTTATACAGACTGCCATTTCCCAGTCTTCCTCAAATATCATTTCATTAGTCATTTTTTTATTATAAAAATCAGAAAGAATTTGTTTATGAGATATATAGCTTTCTAACATAGCATAGGTAGAATTCCACCCATGCTTAAGATCTAATATAAAATGTTTATATTTTAAACCATAATTTTGACATAAATATTTAAATTCTTGTTTTCTTGCCCTTGAACTTTATATATATATATATATATATATATATAATACAATTTCTAATTTTTGAAATATGAGTAGAAATAATATTCAAGGCATCTTGAATAGATAAATTTAAAATGTGAGATGCACATCTAATACGAAATAATTTACCATTTAAGCATGGTCTTAATTGAGATTTTAAAATATTTATTGCAAAATCATTATTGATGGCATTATCAAAACTAAGCATGCAAAGTATTTAAAATACTTGCAGCAATAGATGGACCACTATGTGGTCATTCAAGCCTAGTAAAGCTTAAAATTCTTTTATTCAAAAGCCAATTTTCATCAATGAAATGACCGGTAACACAAATATAACTAATATTAAATTTAGATGTCCAATCATCCGAAGTAATTGCAACTTTAGAATTAAGATTTTCTAACAAAGAAATTAAATTTTGTTTATATGAATAAAAAAAAATTTAAAGCATTAGTTCTTATAGTATTCATAGAAACTTTTTTATATTGTGGGTTTACAAAACTATACAACCATTTTTCTAACTTTGGATCTTCAGGTAATATAAATGGTTGTTCTGCATGTACAATATACTTAGCAAGTTGTTGTCTCATTTTTCCTTGTGAATATTTAAATGTACTAAAACTACTCCCCCTCCCAATCTGTGTTTGGGTTGTTTCTCTCCCTTCATCTTCTTCTTTCTCATGTGTGAGCAGATGTCTACTCAAATGACCTGTACCACCCTTGCTACGATAACTAAAGTCCTTCCTACATTTTTGACAAATGACCATTTTCCCCTTCCCCTCAATATCCTCTACTTTGAAAAATTTCCAAACTGGGCTACTCAGCTTAGAGGCCCTCCTTTTTCCCCTAGTATTAGTACTAGGGATGAAAGTTCCACTTCCATCAACATCAATCGCATCAGTGCTAACACTATCATGATGCGATTGAATATCATCAATGGTGAACATGTTGGGGAATTGGTTTTTAGAAGAACCGACCATTTTTTTTAATTCTAAAAAGATAAAAATTAATCTAATTCGACTTACCTGGATTGCAAGTTCAAAATCCCAACTTGACTTCAATGATTGAAGCCTTTCAACGTCCAAGCCTCCCAAATTGAGATACTTGAGCTAGTTGAGCAAGCCTTCTTCTTGTTGAAAGTCGAAACTTCAATAAAGTTGAGACTTGAGAATTGGAGAATGCAGAATCAGACAATCAGCTAATTAGAATTACTCAGATTGTAAAGAATTAAGAATGTATGAGTATGAGAAAGAGAGAGAAGAGATTAAGAGAATTGTTGAATTGGTGTGATGAGAATGGTGGAGGATAGGGCTATTTATAGGAATTGAACATAATTCAATTGCCCAAAATACCCAAAAAACTAGTTGTTATTTAGTTGTTGGGAGGGGTATTTTGGTCATTGTAAGATTATTTATAACTTTACCCAAAAAGCCCCCTAAACTAGTTGTTATATAGCTGTTGGGGGGCATTTATGTCATGTTTTCAACCCCCCCATAAGCAAAATACACAAATACCCCCCTAATATGGCTGTTTATACCTATTGGGGGGTATTTCTATAAAACCCCCCAAAAAAGCTGAAACTCCGTTAGGCCCCTTTGGGGGGGGGGCTAATGGCTATATTCGGGGCGGGCTGAGCGCGGCCCGCTATGGAACTCGTGGGTAGTGCCGTGCTGGCCCATGGTGGGCCATGCTGCAGGCCGTGCTGGCACACGGGTTGTGGGTGCCGTGCCATGCTAGCCCGTGGGCCTTGAACCCCCGGCTCAGCACGGCATGGACCTCCGTGCCGGGCTTGGTACGACCCATGGGCCTTCGTGCCGTATTGTGCCAGGCCATCCAAAATCGTGTTGGGTCGCGTGGTTTACACCTCTAATTCTGTTCTTAGAAGCCTTCAAGAAGATGGACTTGCAGAAGGAGGATTTCGTCCCTACTAACCTACCCTTGGTCAATTTTAGTGGGGACGTTGTCAGACCATTGGGAAAAGTCAACCTGTCGGTTTTAGTAAGGACTGTGTCAAACACGATAAGTTTCAACCACGACTTTCTTGTCATCTGCAATAGCTCACCATATAATGCCATCCTTGGCCGCCCTGTCTTGCATTCCCTCTGAGCGGTGGTGTCTACATGCCTCCTCACTTTGAAATTCCCGACGAATTATGGGGTCGACATAGTTCGGGGGGACCAACTGGAATCTAGAAAGTGTTACGTGGAGGCCCTTAAAGGAAAGGGAAAACAGTCTATGGTGGTAGACTTAGATACATTCCTAGAACCCGAGGACCGAGCTCGTGGAATGGAAGATGTCATCCTATTGTTGGTCTTTCATACTAACCCTGAGAAGATGGTACAGATCAGGTCAAAACTCAAGGAACCTCTATGCTTTGAACTAGTAAGTTTCTTATGTTCTAATTTAGATGATTTTGCCTGGTCGGCTGCCAATATGCCCAACATAAACCCTTTGGTTATAACTCACAAACTTAATGTAAATCCTCTGGTTAGACCTTTAAGGCAAGAAAATAGGAACTTTGCCTTGAAGCGATGGAGGACCATTGACAAGGAGGTTGGTAAGCTCCTTAATGCCAACTTTATTAGAGAAGTAGAGTAACTGAGCTGGTTAGCAAACGTGGTGTTTGTCAAAAAGGTAAATGGGAAGTGGCGACTGGGTGTTAACTACTCTGACCTCAGTCGAGCCTACCCAAAGGATAGCTTCTCTCTCCCTCACATAGAAAGTCTGGTAAGTGCGACATTGGGGTTTGAGATGTTGAGTTTCATGGACGCCTACTCTAACTACAAAAGGATCCTAAAGACCAAGAAAATAATTGGAAATAAAATAAAAGTTTTTGTTGATGACGTAGTTGCAAAAGGTAGATTGGCTAATTCTCTTATTTTTCAATTTAAGTGAGGTTTTTACCGTTTAAAAAAAAAATACAACCTGAAGCTCAACCCGAACAAGTGTGTCTTTAGTGTTACGTCGGGTAAATTTCTGGGTTATATCGTCACCCGATGAGGCATCGAAGCAAATCCCAAGAAAATCCAAACAATCTAGGACATGCAACCTCCCCGGTGCATTAAGGAGGTCAAAAAATTAATAGTCGGATAGACGCCCTTAGTCGGTTTGGCATTGCCTACCCTTCTTTAAGGACATCAAAAAGTATAAGGACTTTGAATTGACCGAGGAGTGCTAACTCGCCTTCGACAAGCTCAAAGAGTACCTTGGCTCGCCATTGTTGTTGACAAGGCCCGAGTTTGGGGATGAACTCCAACTTTACCTCTTCACAAGTGGTGAAGTAGTTAGCTTGGTATTGGTCAGAAACATTGACAAAGTGCAATGACCATACTATGTTAGAAAAGTCCTGCATACTAACGAGACCAAATATCTAGACATTGAAAAGCTTGCCTTCACATTAATCATCTCAGCTCTGAAGCTGCAACCATATTTCCAAGTTTACACTATCGTCGTCCTCATCGATTGACCCTTTTGGCAAGTCTTACAAAAGCCTAAGGTATTGGTAAGACTAACGAAGTGGGCTATAGAGCTCAACGAGTATGACATACGATTCAAACCATGATTAGAGACCAAGGCACAAATACTAGTGGACTTCATGGAAGAATGCATATTCAGCTCATTGATCTCAGAATTCAATGAGCCAGAACCCAATTCGGGAGGCGTCAACTAGTGCAGGCCCTTCCCCAATTCGAAAGAACCTTGGATCCTCCATATGGACGGCTCATTGAATCAAAGAGGAAATGGAGCCAGATTGATCCTACTAGGGCTCAACGAGGTGATGCTAGAGTACATCATTCAATTCAGATTTCAAGCATTAAACGAGGCTGAGTATGAGGCTTTGATAGCCAGCCTATCATTGGCAAGAGAGGTCGACATGAAGAATGTGGAGGCATGCAACAACTCCCAACTCGTGGTGAACTAGGTGAACAACCACTATGAAGCTCGAGAATTGGTGATGATAAAGTACTTTGCGAAGATTCAGAGCTTTACATCAATTTGATTCACTATCCACCCACTAGATACTGAGATCGGAGAATGCCCAAGCCAACACAGTTGCAAAGTTGGTCAGCGCCGTGCACAACACTTGGAGGACTGTCCACATAGAAGACCTGCCACATCTTAGCATAGAGAGGATGACAAAAGCGGATGTTGCTCTTGTGTAGATCACGGAACTGGGTTGGATGGACTCCATATTCGAGTATCTATGCAGTGGAGCATTTCCATCAGATCAAAACACAACTCCGAAGCTTCAGTGCAAGGCACTTGCTATGTCATCATAAGCGAACAATTGTACAGGAAATCATTCGCCATTCCATACTTTCCTTGCCTCCGAACTAGAGAGGCTGAATACATACTCTGCGAGATCCATGAAGGACTACATGGTGAACACGTGAGGGCAAGGTGCTAGCCTAGAAAGCCCTTAGACAAGGTTACTACTGGCTGACCATGAAGACTAATGCAATCCCGTTTATATAGTGTTGTGATCGGTGCTAGAGACATGACACCATACCTTGGCAGCCCGCACTAACCTACAATACCTCACATTCTTTGTCCTTTCCCACTAACAACCGGGCGGAGGAGGTTCTTGGTCGCAGTTGACCACTTTACCAAATGGGTGGAGGCCAAGCCACTGGTGACCATCACAAATCAGAATGTACAAAGCTTGCTTTGAAAGAGCATTGTGTATCGATACAAGTTGCCTCAAGTCTTGATCTCTAATAATGTGAAAGAGTTCGAAGATATTGGATTTCAAGACTGGTGTGCTGAGATGAACATTAAGTAGAACTTTTACATTGGTCGCACATCCCCAAGCGAATGAGCAAGCTGAGGTGACCAACAAAGCGATCCTCCGAGGTCTTAAAGCCCAACTCACTCAATCTAGGGGCTTGTGGGTAGATGAGCTCCCTAGTGTCCTCTAGGCGTATCATACAACGAGTAGGACACTTATCGGTGAAACATCCTTCAAGCTAATGTATGAGACAGAAATCATTATCCCAACTTAAATCGAGGTGCCGACCCTTAGGTCGGAAACCTACAATGACAAGGAGAATGACGATGGGATATGCAGTAATCTGGCCTTGGTGGAAGAAGTCCATGATCTGGCATAGATTCAAACTACTGCCTATCAATAGAGGGTAGCTCGGTACCACAGCACCAAGGTCAAGAGACATTGTTTATGAACTGGAGACCTCGTGTTGAGAAGGGTCATGATGCATTTACAGGGGGGTCCAAGAAAAGAGGCAAAGGGTTCATTCGTTTCAAAGCTCATCATCGCCCCCAAAGTCGGGCTCCTCATTGACCTTCTCCATCATCTCACTTGTACAAGCCGAGAACTTCAGCCTACCCAGGTCAAAGGTTGAAAGAATTTCACTACCATGAGATAGTGAAGGATCTTGCTCCCAACTTGAGTCGGGTGCATTTGATGCATCTCTTCCAACTCCTTGAGGGAAGATGACTCTCTTGCACACCTCTAAGGTCATCCTAGGGTCCATGATCGGGTACTTTTATGAACGAATGAGATTGATCAGATCCAATAACTCAGGAGGGCCCGATGGTTTGCATTCCGAGGTGAAATGAACTTAGCGGATTTTTGGCATTTGTAGAACCTAATGTCCGCATGACGTCCGTGCGTGTCTGGGACACCATCTATTAGCTGACCCGAATAGGGAGAACTAGTTCGATCTTGAACTGCTACTTAGCATATACTCGATTTCAGAAGAGGTCAGGCCGGAACCACCTTGGATCAGACTACTCCCATGCCGAACTTGCCACCTTGACCTCAGGAGTGGGGGGAATTTAGGGGTGGACACAAGTCAAGCTTTTCATGAGCCATTCGAGCTTGGTTCATGAAAAGCTTGATTTAAGCCGAGCCGAGCTTTGAGTCGAATTCGAGCTTTTTATTATATTTGTTTAATAATCGAGCCGAGCTCGAGCATTCTAAAATTTGCCTTGTTAGGCTCATGAGCCTAACGAGCTGATATATATAGTTATGTATATATAATTTATATATTATACCTTTTTAATAAATTTTATTGGTGATACTATTTTATAATCATGGTTTCTTATACACGGTAGAAATTTTAGAAATGAAAAACCCTTACCTTATTTGACCTACCTAGACCCACTCAATCTCAGACCTCAGACTCCTCTCCTCTCTCGTCTCTTAGAGTCTTGGCCTCTCACCACCACAGCTCTCAATCTGTCACTCTCGCAATCCAGTTCTCCTCTATGGCTCTGTCAGCCTGTCCTCTCTCCTCTTCTCTCAATCTCTCAGTCTCAACCTCTCACTATAGCTCTCAGTCTCTCACTCTCACTCGTAGAGTCATAGTCTCACAGATCGCAGTCCAAACTCGCAGCCGTATGTCACAGGCTGCAGCCTCTCATAGTCACAATCACAGAGAACTTGTTCAAATCGTTGAAGAGGGATAGATTTAGGTTTGCTTTTTCTTCTTCGTCTTCTTCTCATTCTGTTTTGGGTTTGGGGTTTTCTTAGTTTTTATAATTGGGACATAAACTTGAAAGACCATTTTGGGTTTAAACGTTTAGTAAATTAGTTCCGTTCCTTTTTTCTGAGATTTTGAATTAGTAAATGTTCATTTTTTATTAACAGAGGATCCTTGTTTATTTTTTATAGTGATAATTTTCATTAACAAAGGAGTTAGCAAATGTTCTTTTTCATTAAGAGGAAGTATATTAACAAAGGATTTATATTCAGCTGACACTTGTTTATTCCACTTTTTTTTTGAACAAAATCTTGTGTCATATATGGTTTAGGTGTTTAGCTTTTCTGCAAGTGCAAGCTAAATAATTGTATTCGATCTCATGTGTTTTAGAAATCTCGAATAAGATCAGTTCACTATCGAGCTTGAGCCGAATTGAGCTCGAACACATAAATTCTATACTCGAGCTGAATTCGAGCTTCCATTTCTAATTTGAATTGAGCTTGAGCTCAAGCTCGAGCCTTGCATTTTTCTATCGAATTGAGCTTGAATATTCAATTATTTGGCTCGACCCAGCTCGTGTCCACCCCTAGGGGAATTGATGAGGGGTGATTTGGTTGGCTAGTCATTAAGTGACACATGGCATGTCGAACCATCTGATGACACTTCAGCGCCATGAAGGATGCATATTTCGACCTGAGACCAATTGGGCACCCCATAACAAGGCAACACTTTCCACCTCAGGAAAGATAGCCGAGGATCTTGAAAGCCGACCTTCACTCCTCCTCCGACTCGGGTAATCAAAGATCTAGGTAGCCAACTGACATTTGGGGAATCGACCTACTGGTTTGATGACCTATGTAGTACATTGGCCCTATCCGGAGCAACACGCCTATTGGTTCTGAATTAGGCGCTAGCATGTTGCCCTCCCACGTGGATGACCCCGATCTCCATACAACTCAGAGGGACTAGATGATGATCACTACCAATATAGGAAGGATGCCCCCTGAAGATAACGGGCCGATAAGGCCTGAAGTCCTTGAATATCTCGGACATGGAACTCGAACCCTAAGGCTTATAAAAGGGTCTCAACCCTCATTTACAAGGTACACACAATTTGTGTAAAGACAACTCTCATTTTCTTGCTTTCCTGCTCTATTAGCTCGAATGACTTAAGCAGCAGAGTGATCACCCCGAGTCTAAACCCCTAGACACTCTAATCCTCTCTCACTTTTGCAGATCGGTACACTGACCTCAACACACATTATTCAAGTTGCCCTCCAATAGGGAAGAGACGATTTTGCTTGTCATCAATTTTTTTATTTGCATATAAGGACTTAATATGTTAGAAACCTATGGATGATCTACCATATCCATGTAAGATTTGATTTTTTTTGTATAATGTTTATTGTTTTGATATTTTTTTTGTAATTTTTGAAATTAAATAATAAATATTAATTATTTATTTTTTTATTGTGATTTATCCATAATGACTGAATGTATTGTGGATCTATGGCTAATCTATCATATCCATAGATTATTGATATTTCTTATTCAAATATTATTTTTTTTTATTTTATAATTTTTGAAACTAAAAATATAATAATTAATTACATTTTTATGACATACTCATAAGGGCTGGATGTATTAAATCTATGGCTGATCTATCATATCCATAGATCATTTGACATTTCTTCTTTAAATGAGATTTTTTGATTATTTTATAATTTTGGGAATTAAAAAATAAATAATAATTAATTACATTTTTTATGATTTACCCATAATGACTTAATATATTGCAAATATATGGCTCATATATCATATCCATAGATCTTTGATATTTATTCTTTAACATTATTTTCTATTTTTCAAAATTAAAAAATAAATACTAATTAATTACATTGTTTATAGTATACACATTAGGACTGAATATATTGTAAATATATGTCTGATCTATCATATCCATAGATCATTTGATATTTATTCTTTAAATGTTATTATTTTTTATTATTTTATAATTTTTAAAAATAAAAAATAATTAATAATTAATTACATTTTTTACAATATACCCATAAGGACTGAATATATTGTAAATATATGTCTGATCTATCATATCCATAGATCATTTGATATTTCTTCTTCAAGTATTGTTTTTTTATTATTTTAGAATTTTAGAATTGAAAACAGATAGTAATTATTTATATATATTTTCACTTAGAAGTTGTGCTATTGATAAATGATAATGTATACTTTATGGTTAGAATTTTGGATATGATATTTATACAATTAGACTTTTCTAATTTATTTTTGTGGTTTAATGAATTATGATACTTTAATTAATTGGGTCACTTGGAGTTGAATTTATTTGTCTCTTTATCTCTTGGATATTTTGAAATTGGAAATTGGAAGAAGAAATAGATATTAGATGGAGATATGATACTAGAGTAAATGATAATAGACTCCATACCAAATGCAATTTTTGTGGGCAAATTATGAAAAGCGATGATGGTGTAACTTGTCTAAAACAACATTTGGCTAGAGGGTATCTGAATGTTTCATATTACCCAAAGTACCATATAGAAAATTTCAAGGCAATAAAAGAATATCTCAAAGATTAGATGTTAAAGAAACAAAAATAGAGAGACAAAAAAATGTTAAGAATAACATTTAGGCCCAGAAGGGAAGAAGAATAAGAAGAAGAAGAAGAAGAAATGTCTCAATATGTTAAAATTGATGATGGTGATGATGATGCAAGCAAAGAGCATTTAATGGTGGACATCTGTCATGGGCCTCTTAGTGGGAACAAGAACAACTAAAAATATTACATAGCACTAGGCTCTAATTTAGAAAATCACAACATTAAGAGGGGGTTCTTCATCACAACCACACTTAACTAACTAGAAAGATTAAAAGAAGCATTTAACATATTAAAGCCCTTTAATTTAAAAAATTTTCAAAAATTGACAATCCTAGTACAAAGCAATGGACAAGTATTTGTATAGAGACAAAAAATGCTGGAATACTATATTCTTGCAAATGCAAGAACCTCTCCTTATTATAAAATCATAATAGATGAAATAGCAAAAGCAAGAAAATGTGTACGAGGGCCTACACCTTATGAGATTATGGGGAGGTTCTTAGATAAGGAAGTTGAAGAATATTTCAAAACACTTTTTTTTTTTTTTTTTAAAGTTGAAACATATGAACTCACCATTATATGCGATGGTTCTATAGGACCAACTAGATTGTTGATTATCAATTTTTGGTATATTTTAACGAGCAAACAATGTTTCCTAAATCCAATAATGAATCTATTGATCGACATAATGCACAATATTTGTTTAAGTTGATGAATACAGTGGTTGATGAACTTGGTGTAGAAAATATTGTTCAAATTGTGATTGATAATGGAAGTGCTTATAAAATAGTTATAAAAATTTTAAAACAAAAAAAATGAAGCACCTATATTGGACACCATGTACAACTCATTGCATTGATTTAATGTTAGAAGATATCACTAAATTTCATATGGTGTTTAAAGTCATTGAAAGGGAAAAATGATTATAAATTTCATCTATAATCACTCAATTGTTCTTAGTTTGATGAGGAGTTTCATAAATAATAAAGAGTTAGTACATTTAGGGCCAACTCGCTTTGCTATTCATCATATTGCTCTTGAAAGTCTAAATTCTCAAAAGGCAACATTGAGACATATGGTTGGTTCAGATGAATGGAATGCACTGCCATAAGTAAAAACAAAATGGGGGAAGAAGTTGAACAAACCATCAATGGCAATAACTTTTAAAAATTAGTTAAAAAATATGCTTTAATGAATGGAGCTCTTGTAAAAATTCTTCACATGGTTGATAGTGAAAAGGAGCAACAATGGGAATAAGGCTACAATTGAATCATGCTCTAATAGAACAGTTCAAGCTCAAATTCGATTAGACTCTATTCAAGTTCGATTTTAATCAAGTCCGAATCATGGGGTAAGCTCGATTAGTTCTTCAAGTTCAACCTCAACCAATTAAAAGATTGGCTCGAAAGCTCGTGAGCTTGACTCGATTAACACATACATAGGGGTGAGAACGTTTTGGTTAAAACCGAAAAATCGAACCGATATTTCAGTTTCGGTTGAATCAGTTCAGCTTATTCGATTATTCAGTCGGTTTCGGTTTTTTATTCGGTTTTTATACTTTCAGTTTTCGGTTTTTGTATTTTCTAAATCAGTTAACCGAATTAACCAAACTTTATAATTATATAATTTTATATTAATATTTAATTAATTAATAAATAATAAATAATAATATAAGTAATTAAGTATACACCAAATTTCGAATTCAAAGATACAAATTTGTT
This sequence comes from Nelumbo nucifera, assembly GCF_055504915.1. Lineage (NCBI taxonomy): Eukaryota > Viridiplantae > Streptophyta > Magnoliopsida > Proteales > Nelumbonaceae > Nelumbo > Nelumbo nucifera. The sequence goes on from NC_142653.1 coordinate 75,893,647, forward strand.
TCCTAATAAGGCAATAACGTGAAAGACATACTACCTTCTTACTCACGAAAACATCAAAACAATTAAACAACAGTGCAAAACAAATCAGGATTCAGGAGTATAGCCTATACAAGACTCTTCGTCTTCTTCAGGCTCCTACCTCACCTTGTACCTCCAGGCTCCTGTCTCTCCTTAGTCCTGAATCGAAAACAATGCATTTCACTGAATCGGTTTGGTAGTTCGCCAGTATAGGACTCTTCATCTTCTTCCTCTTTCGCACTCCACCACCGCACATAGTTCGGTAGTTCGCTAGTAGCCCAGTTCAGTTCTTCCTCTTCACCGGTGCCAGGTAACTCCGATACCTTCTTCTTCTTCTTCTTCGTCATCGTTGTCGTCGTCGTCATCGTCGAGTCTCGACTTCTGCAACACCAAGTCACCAACACACAAATGAATACCTTGAGTCTTGAGATGATCGAGCCACTCCTCATCTCAGATTGCGGCTACCACTTGGCTCGGTCTTCTTCTTCTTATGTAGAAAACAAAACAAAACAAAAAAACATCCATAGTTTGTGAGAGAGGATGCGGCCCTCATATGTTCCATACACATGAAACCCACAACAACAAGTAGTGCTCGCAACAGATCTGTTGTCTCACAGTCACAACAAACACACCCTCATGGCCTCACTCATCCATTCCAACTCTCTTTTAAAAATATAATAAAGTTATAAAGATCGAGCAGCCAAAGAAACGCCAAGTCCAGGCACAAGTTAATCCTAACGACTGAATGCAGCAAAACACTAAAAAAATGCAAAATAGTGATGGGTTATATACTTATATTTATACTCGCCAAGAGAAAAAAATATTATGGATTGAACAAGTCAGCAATCGAATTGTGTTCATCAATCACCAATCACCCCTACTGCTAAGTGCTGAGTGTTGGGGTTGGCATTGTCTTTTTATATTTATTGTTTTGAGCAATTCTAATTTCTAATAATTTTTATTGTCACGGGAGTTGTAGCCACTCAGAATTTGCTATATCCATAGTCCATAACTCTGTGACTCTGTTATATACCATCATTTAGAGGAGTTCATCAAGAGCAATTTCTAGACTCTATAATTCAGGACTTAAAACATTACTTCATTTATTCTTCCACTATTCCTTTTTCCAAGCTGTTTGGATGCAACTTCATGTTGGTCTAAATTCATATAGAATTGAAAATAAAATTACCAATGTAGATATGTATATATATGTTCTAATATATATTTTCTTTGTTTGTAGATGTCACATCAAGCAGAAGAAGGAGATACACCAACTACTACTAGTATTGATGATGCAAATTCATATCCCAAATCTTCAAGCTGAACGGGTTCGAAAAATACTACAACTACAAATGGTAAAGGAAAGAGAAAATCCATACAACCAAGGTCAGAAGTATGGGAACACTTTTCTAAGTTTGTTTTAGATAATGGTGAGCCAAAAGCTAGATGTAACTACTGTAATAGGGAATTTTGTTGTGACCGTAAAAAAAATGGGACTAGCTCACTAAGAAGTCACATGAATATATGCAAGAAGAACCCTTATAACTTGGATACAAAACAAGCAGAACTGAATTTGCACCCAAACTCAAAGGAAGGAGATAGTGAGAATATGAGTCCCTTTGGCCTTAGTTATTGGAAATTTGATCAAGAGGCTATTAGGAAGGGGTTAACCCATATGATCATTATTGATGAGCTTCCATTCAAGTTTGTGGATGGTGAGGGATTTAAGAAATTTATGAAATTTTCTTGTCCAACGTTTCATATTCCATCTAAATGGACTGTTGCTCGGGATCGCTCTCAATTGTACTTGGATGAAAAGTTGAAATTGAAGTATATATTAAAAAATTCATGTCGAAGGGTTTGTCTTACAATTGACACATGGCCTTCCTAGCAAAGGATTAATTACATGTGTTTAACAACCCACTTTATTGACCATGACTGGAAATTGAATAAAAAAATTCTGAAATTTTGTCCAATTTCTAGTCACAAAGGGGAGGCTATTGGTAAGGCAATAGAAAAGTGTCTACTTGAATGGGGGATTGATAAAATTTTTTCAATTATAGTTGATAATGCTAGTTTAAATGATGTTGTAGTTGCATTTTTAAAGAAAAAAATTGCTAATTGGGGAACTAGCATTTTAGATGGGAAATTGCTTCACATAAGATGTATTGCACATATTATAAATTTGGTTGTCAATGATGGTTTAAAAGAGATGGGTGAATCTGTTAATCGTGTTTGGGGAGCAGTTAGGTTTGTGAGGTAGTCCCCAGCAATGTTGCAAAAGCTTAAGGAGTTTGTTGAGATTGAAAAAATTCACAGTAAGAATTTGTTGTGTTTTGATATGAGCACTAGATGGAAAAAACCTATTCAATGTTGGTGGTGGCTCAAAAGTTTGAAAGAGCCTTTGAGAGTTTTGAGGATCATGATCCTTATTTTAGAAGTGAACTTGAGATGGGGGATGGGGTTCCTATTGATTTTGATTGGGCCTATGTTAGGAGGCTAGTGCTATTTTTACAACACTTATATGATCTCACATTGTGGGTTTCAGGCTCCTTGTATTGCACATCTAACATTTTTTTTTTCAAGAAATTTATTCGATTGATTGCCTTTTACGAGAGTGGGGAGGTCGTGAGGACAGAGAATTGAAAGAGATGGAAAGGAGGATGAAAGGAAAGTATGATAAATACTAGGGAAACATTGAAAAGATAAATAAGTTGATTTATATTGCAGCTATTCTTGACCCTCACCAGAAATTAGAGTATGTAGAGTTTGCCCTTACTGATATGTATGAAGGTGTCATGGGTGAAGAGCTTGTGAAAAATGTTAAGGAAGTTGCGTATGATTTGTACAATGAATACAAGAATATGATTGCACCTCGAAGTAGGCATACTAGTGATAAAATGCAAATTTCAACTTCAAGTGAGATAGAGGGTGAGCAACCATCACAAGTAAGGAAAATATTGGCAATGTCTTGGTTTAAAAAGTATAAGTCAAAGAATGCAGGGGCAGATAGCAAATCAGAGTGGATAGATACTTGAATGAATATACTAAAGAGGAAAATGATGACTTTGATATCCTAGAATGGTGGAAAGTTAATTGTCACAAATTTCCCATCCTTTCACAAATGGCTCAGGATGTGTTGTCAGTTCCTATCTCTATAGTTGCTTCATCTACTTTTAGCACTGGTGGATGAGGGCATGATGCATTTAGGAGTTCTTTGACTCCTAAAATAGTAGAAGAACTTCTATGTGCTCACGATTGGATCCGATCATCACAATATGCCATTAATGTTGAAGAAGACAGAGGAGCTTGATAAACTTGAAAATGGTAATAATCTTTTCAATTTAAGTTTCATATCATTCAGAACCAATAGTGAATCAATGATTGCTGATTGATATTTGACTATCCCTTTTTGTGCTTATACTTGGTAGGTTTTTTAAATTTCATACTGCATTGTATAATATATTAGATTTGTACTATAATTTTTAAATTTAATGTATTATCTTGTAGGTTAAACACAAAGAACATCGAGTGATGGAGAACATGGAAAACATGGAAAATAATATGATCCAAGACTTGATATTGCAAGATGGAGTTTAAGAGTTTTGATCATTATGAAATGGTAAGAAAAATTAACACAAACCAAGTGCTTTTTTCTTTCATTATAATCATATGAACACAAGTATATTTTGATTATTCTTTCTTGTAGGAGTGGGAGCTTGGACTAAAAGTTTGGAAATAGGAAGATTGCAATTGGAATTATTTTGGAGTCTTGGACTTTGTTGGTGGATTTGGAGTTGTCTTAACTCTTACTATTGAATATTTTGTGGAGTCTTGAATTTTTGGAGATTTTATATCGTTTTTTTTTTGTTTAGAATGGAGTAATGGAGTTGTTTATTGACACTTGAAGAACTTAATAGTTTAATGGATTAAAGGATTATAGACTTATGGTTTAAAGGTTTAATAAATGTTTGAGAATTTGTTAAAGTTTTTGTTCTAAAGGATTTAATTTAATGGATTGTCAATCATTCTTGAAGTATGCAGGTTTGAGGGAGGATTGTTTAATGGTTTGAATTCTTGAAATGATTTTATGAATAATTTAATGGTTTAATGGAGTATGCAGGTTTGCAACGAATACCTCTCATCTCAATCAATCCCTACACACCAAGCCCTACCATTGACAAAGAAAAAGAGATGATGGGCCGATGGGGTACAAAAAAAATGCTTATCACAGTTTAAATGCCACCCATGTAGGCTGAAATTATATAGGATTGTAGGCTATTTATAGATTGATTGTTAGCAAGATTATATAAGTAATAACAAGGTTTTTTTTTTGACAAATATCCTACTAATATTCTGATAATAGCAAAAAAGGACTTACTTGATTGATGCTAGTTTGATAAGAATGAATGAAAATTACCATCCTTGCATCCTTGCATTCTGATATTTTGATATTCTGATATTAGCAAGAATGAATGGACTTACTTGATGATACTTTGATATTCTGATAACAACAAAAAGGTAGGCTATTTTGTTCCATCCTTGCATCTTGTTCCTACGGACATGTGATAATTTGGAAGGAAGGAAATTACAGTCAAGCACTCAAGCTCATGTGATGTTTTGTCAGTTTTTACAATTTTCAGTTTAATCGAAAAACTAAATTAAACGAAAAAAATTTCGGTTCAGTTTGTTCGGTTTAACCTAACTTCAGTTTCGGTTCGGTTTCCACCATTCACAGTTTAGTTTTTGAAAGTTCGGTTTTAAACCGAACAAACTGTTTGCTTACCCCCACACATACATACCTACATACGTACGCACGTAAGTACACATATATTATAGAATATAAAAATATAATTTACAAAATATATTATAAAAAATATCATATATATAAAATATATAAATATATTTATTTTTTGAGCTTTTGAGCTGAACTCAAGCTCATTAAGTATTTAATCAAACCGAGCTTGAGCCAAAAAATATATTTCGAGTTGAACTTGAACCTAGTAATATTTTATTCCAGCTCAGCCAAGACATTCTAAAGTTTGGCTCGACTCAGATCAGTTGCACCCCTAAATGGGAATTGTTATGAATAAAGTTAGGAGGATAGTTGAAGAGAAATTTCCAAATACAAATAAGCACACATTAGACATTGTAAACAAGAGATGGAATACACAACTCATTCACCATTTGCATAAAGCACGTATATTTTTCTTTTTTTTAACATTATGTAATGGTATCATTAATTTCCAATATTTTATTCTAATTTCTGAATGAGTATTTAAGATTCTAATTAACAATGTTGTTGTTTTTTTTTTTTTTTTTAAATTTCAACATATTATTTAAATCTAGCCTTCCAAAACTAGAGCTATCATAGCCTTGTAAGAGGTAAAAGTGTAATTGTCTAAGTTGATAAATTATATAATAATATATTTTTATCATATGATATTAATATTTGTTATTTCAATTAAGACAATACTATTTCGTGAGGCATTATGTAGATTTGCAGATCTTGTAACTACCAAAGCAAGAACAAGAACTGATCCAAGTAAATTAAAATTTCAATATATTCTTAATTTTCTATTCTTTAATGTTAGATTGTCAAGTTCTCAACTATTTAATTTTACTTCTAACATTATACATTTTATATTTTTATTAATTTTTTGTTCAATTGCATGGTGGTTAATATATGGTCAAGATGCTTAGTATCTTCATAAAATAACAATAAGGGGGTATTGTCACAAATGATTTCTTCTAGTTGTTGTGAACGAAATTGGAGTACCTTCGGCCTCATTCGTACAAAGGAAAGGAAGTGTCTATCCTATGACACTTTAGAGAAATTAGTATATATTTGCTATAACATGAGATTGAGGGTTAGACACCTCATTGGGGATAGAAGGCACCCGAAAGGTTACTTCAATCTAGTTGATCTTGATGATATATCTAGTGATATCTTGATTAGAAAATACTAAAAAAATTGCAAGGGTCTTAGATGAATAGGTAATCCTCCAAGACATGATCCCTAAATTGCTAATCAAATGGAAATAAATGTTGATGATTTGATCAAAGAATAGACTAGCAGTCCTGGAACTAGTAATGGTGATGATGATGATGGTGGTGGTGTAAGTGCTGATACTGGTTATGAATAGGGGTGGATTCGAGCCGATCTGACTTGAATAGTATGAGGTTCGAGCTTGGCTCACCAATGTAGTAAAAGGCTCGAGTTCGGTTCGAGCTAGAACCTTGAGCTCGAGCTCGACTCGAGTCAAAAACTTGTAAGCTCGAGATTGGCTCAAGTTCGACTTGAGAAAAAAATGTTTTATAAAAATAAAAAAAAAATTATATATAAAAAATATTTTTATTTGATATTTAAAAAATTAAGAATTATAATCATTAGTTATTATTATATATAAAAATAAAAAATTATATATAATATTCTTATTATATATATTATTTTCTATAATTTTATATTTTATTATCATCATCATCATCATTATTATTACTATTATTATTATTATTATTATTATTATTATTATTATTATTATTATTATTATTATTATTATTATTATTATTATTATTATTATTATTGTTATTATTATTATTAGGGTAAATCTCTTAAACACCCCCTACTATTTAGCTATTGTCTTGCGGTACCCTTAAGTTTTCTAACAATTGCCATCATTGTCAAATCGGGATGGAAAAGATGATTTTATGTTTTTTCCCTCCCTTAATGAGGGAGGAATTAAATTATTACTCTCACCCGAACACTGTTTATCATCGTTCGTGCGGAGAAGAACCACAGTCATCTTACACGACTACTGTTGCAAAGTCTGACAGGTTGTACGATGGTGCACAATAGGTTTGTATTAAAAACATGCATTTCTGTCATGTTTTTTGGGGGGAGGAATGGCATTTGTCGTCTCTCTGAGCTAGTTGTTCTTGGAATATTTTTCTTACAAATTTTTACTGTTTTGTAGTGGGATTCAAATATTTTTTTTACAACTTTCTTTGAGATAGCCTGTGTTTTTTGTCATCAGAGGTATGGTCCAGCTTTTTATGTGTTTTTTGGCTAGGTTTTTGGGGACCACTCACAGGGATTCGTTGATAAATCCAGGTAAAACGGCACTTGGAGGTTTTGGGGGACCACTCACAGATTTGGGTATATGTGGTGTGTTGGGACCCATGTGTCTCCTTTAATTCATACACATGGGATCAACATGTGGGTCCAAGTGCTCGACAAAATGTCTGAAACACTATTTCAGCATGAATCTGTTAATACCGCATGAATCTATCAATACCAATGTATGAAACACTGTTTCAAGTGTAGGGCCCATGATTGGAATTGTTCTAGCTCATAGTGTAGCTTATGTTTTCTGTTGTTGTGTAGCTTATTTTGTAGGTTATGGTGCTTAGGGTGTAGTTTATTGTATAGCTTTTTATGTAGCTTATTGTGTAGCCTATTGTGTAGCTTATTGTGTACTTATTGTGTAGCTTAGCTTATTGAGTAGCTTATGTTGTAACTACATTTGTCCCTATCTATGATGTAGGTGATGGATGGGAGTAGATACATGTTCATCATCAATTATGGTGGCCATTGGAAGTCCATAGATGGGAAGTTATCATACGTAAATGGTCAAATTGGACATGTGGATAGTGTGGACAGTGACGGGATAAGTTATCTAGACATCTTGAATGACTTTTGTTCATTGGCTGCTATACCTCCTGGAAGCATTGTGACTATCAACTACAAGATACTAGGTTGGGATTTAGAGGAGCATTTAGGTGTTCTTGGTTGTGAAAATGATGTGATGGACATGTTTGCCATCCATGGAGACCTCCGTAAGATAATATTCTATGTTATTTATACTGAAGCCAAGTGTGTTAGTATGGATGATGGGTGCAATGGCAAGGGAAAGGAACAAATGCAAGACGATGATGATGATGTTGACTGTTATGTAGTTGATGATGATAATGATGATGTTGTTGGTCATAGCCATGGCAATGATGAGGGGTTGGATGGTCATCATGATGTTGATGATGGGGAATTTGAAGGTTTGTATGATGATGGTGATGCTTACTGGGATGATGATGGTGAGGGTTATTCTTATGATGTTGGTGAGGATTATTCAGATGATGATGGTGGGGAAGATGATGATGATGGAGATCAAGAGAGTTCGGATGGTGGGGATCATGAGGGTCTAGATGAGGATGATGGTAATGAGGGTGTACATGATGGTGGTGGTGCTGATTTGTCTGACTATGAGCCTACCAGTGAGTATGATAGTCCAAGGGAGAGGGGCAATACACTCGAGTTTGACTTTTCCAAACCAAGATTTCAGGTTGGTATGGAGTTTACTAATGTGAAAGAGTTTAGGCAAGCACTGAGACACTATGGTGTGGTGGAGGGTATAGAGATTAAAAGAAAGAAAAATGAGAAGGGTAGGTTTATTGAAGTGTGTGCTGCAGTTGACTATGGCTAGAGGATTCATGCCTCCCTTAGCCATGATGGAGGCAACTTCATAGTTAAGACCCTCAATGATACACATAGTTGTACCAGGGTGACTACAAATAGGGAGGAAACAAATACATGGCTATCAACAAAGATTGAAGGGCTGTTAAGGGCTGATCCTACCATGTCAAGCAGTGTGCTTAGGTTTAAAATTAGGAGAATGTTTGGGATAGATGTGACTTGGAGGAAAGTACATAGATCCAAGCTTAAGGCTACTGATAGGATCAGGGGATCCTTGGCAGATTCATATGCAATACCCCCTCAGTATTGTACAACCTTGCTTGCAAGCAACCCTGGGTCTGTTGTGAAGTTGCATGCCCTACTTGCAATAGAAGAAGACACATATGGGTTTTTCAAGAGAGTACTCATATGCCTTGCAGGTCCAAGGGATGGGTTCTTGGATGGTTGTAGAAAGATAATTGGATTGGATGGTTGCCAAACAAAGATTGGTGCAATAGGGGGTTAATACTCACAGCTGTAGGGATTGATGGCAATAATGGAATTTTTCCTATTGCATATTCTGTGGTGGAAGCTGAAAGTAGAGACAGTTGGACATGGTTCTTGGTTGAGTTAAGAGATGCTTTGGGTATTGAGGACCCACACAGGTGGACATTTATGTTGGATAAGCAGAAGGTATGTGTATATTTGTTTGGTTAAGTTAATGCATAATTTCCTTTGTTTTGAGTACAAATAGCACTAATAAATGTGATGCTTGTTTGAAAGGCATTGTTGAAGTAGTGTCATGTTGCATGCCTGGTGCAAATCATAGGTTTTGTATATGACATGTATATAGCAACTTCGAAAAGCTATTCAAGGGGAAGGCTGATAACCTTGCATTTTGATGCCTTAAGAGCATCAATTCAGGGGTATTTTCGGCCTTAGATTAGTCAAAGTGTACCCGTTTCCCAGTTAAAATCAATTATGTGACCTCTGAGGGTCTCTGTGCAAATTATATAGAAAACTAAAAAATTTCCATGGCTGAAATGTAGTTTTTTGGAAACTGGGGTGAAGTCCAGATGAGAAACGAGGTGTTTTTGTAAAGAACTGAGAATAGGAGAGCGCCTCTTATCTGCTAAACCCAGTTGGCACCCATCCTACTATATTACCATGCTCCCCTCTCATTAACAAACCCTAGGGAGCCTTTTTAACCTAATCTTTTCCTCCTTAACTAACCCTAGCCACCCCAGATTTGAAATCTCCATCATCCACTCCTAATCTCCACCATGCATTTTAGGGCTCTCCTTTGTAGCTTCTAAACCCTAGAGTGCCACCTATTTTGCTAATCCTCATCATTAAATCTCAGCTACTCCCTCCATCCTATATCCCAACCATTCAATCTAGGGCACCACATATTCTTTTAATCTTAACCCTTCAACCCTAGATGTTCTAATCTACACCCTCCATTTTTGGGTGCTCAAATCTCAGCCCTACATAATATTGGGTGCCCTCTCCTTCCATTTTCAGCCATAGGATCACCCCAAAACCATCTTAGCCATCCATTAGAAACCCTAGGACATCCCTAACTTTGCTAAATCCCAGCTGCCGCCCCCCATCTTCCTACCTATTTCCACTTGTGTCCACCCTTCTCTATAAAAAGGGTCCCAGGGGCCTTGTAGAAGGGGTTGGTCAATTTACCCAGGTAAGAAGGAAGGCTGATCTTGAGAAGTTTAAGGGTAGAGGAAGAGGAGGACGCCCAAGCAAGAGGAGGGGTTCCTACTTGCAGTTCGCCAACACCACTACTACTACCTCTGAATTTGAATCCCAACCATTTTTTCTTCAGTTTTAGAATTACTTTTTGTTCTTTAATTTCTAGTTTAATTTTTTTCTTCCTGCAAATTTATTTTTATTAGATTTAATTTGTGTTTTATTTCTTTTCTATTCATCTAAAATTCGGCCAGGTAAGACGAAATGCCTAGCTCGAGAAGTTTGAAGGTCGAAGGAGAGATCCAAAGACTGCTACCTCTGATCGGATTCTCAGACATTTTTATTTCATTCCTTTTATTTATTTGTTTCTATTATTTATTTTTATGCACTTGTTATTCTCAGTACTGTTCGAATTTGGTTTTAATGAATTTCATTTTTTTCTTTTTAATTAATTAATTTTATATTTCTGCAGCCCCCCTTTGTGTTATCTCTCCCGGATCTAAGTATGTAATTATTTTTCTCCTACTTCCATGTGGATACGACCCGTTCTCATCACTTTATTGCGTTAGTAGTTGTTTGAGAATCAAAATAAAATTATAAATGTTTAAACTAGTGTTCCGAAGTGTTTGACGACGTGCTTCCAGACACACCAAAGGCACTGGAGGATGTTGTGTGGGCTGCTGGGAAATCATATACCTAGTCTAACTTTGTTCATTACATGGAAGTAATCAAAAGCATGTCCAGAGATGCATTTGAATGGCTTAGTAGGATCCCCCCCCCCGAGAGCAAGGGATGCCTCCCACATCCCCAACTCTTTCTTGGCTAACCAAAGGAAGTGGTGTAATTCCAAGTGAACCTAAGAGGATTTACCTTGATTGGACCACTAGCTTAGGAAACCCTTGGTCAGCTCTAGGTCATGTGGTTGATTTGCTTGCTTTTTTTTAAATTTAAAAATTCAAAATTGAATTTAAATTTAAATTTCAAATTTAAAAAAAAAGAGAAAATAAAAAAATATAATAATAATAATTTTGTAATGGCCGAAGTGTGTGAAATGAGAAACTACTTCCAACCTAAGCCACAAATAGATTGGAACCATGTGTCCCTACAACTGGACAAGATCAATGGGATGGCCCAAAGACTTGACCAAGTCCTTGCATATCGACAACAATTCCCAACCTTGTCATCCTACTCAACATGTTCCATCTGTTCAAGCCCAACCCATCATGTGAGTCAATGCCCTGTGGTGGGCCCATGTCAACCAATCATTCCAGAGCAAGTACATGCAGCTAACGGATTTCTCCAACCCAGTGTTACCCCATCCTTTAGTCCATATAACCCTAGGTGGAAAAATCAACCCAATTTCGCCTATTGGGTCCAAGCCCAAGAAACCACCCTACCAGATGTGCACTCTCAATGGTTTGCAGCCCAGGCTCACTATGAGTATAGTGATTACCCTGGGACCCAACTGGTTCAACCTTATCAAACCGATTCATTTGATGATAGATTTTTGCAGCTCCAACAACTAATCTTAGCTCAACGACAATCAATCCTAAAATTAGAGAGCCAAGTAATTCAACTTAGGGAAGCTCACCTACAATGGGAAAATAATTCAATGCTCAGTCAACCAGCTGTAAACCCCAGAGATGAATCCTTAGGTCTTCCCCAATACCAAGATCCTACAACCTATAATACCCCATAATTAGAAAATGCTGAAGAAACCTCAACTTTTCAAAGGGAGTTAAAATGTGAAGACATGTATGAGTCTGGAAGTCCTTTTGCCTATCCAGAAAAGAATAAGAATTGTTGTACGATAGATATAGAAAGAAACCCTAGAGAAACCAATCTGGTCACAATAGATGACCCGGCGGAGGAAGCTAATGCCTAAATGAAGTCTCCTCACCCATTTCAATCTTGGCCTACTGTTGAACCTCTACCAAAACTAAAGGGTGAACCACTTGTGCCTTATCTGGAATCTCCCCCACAACTGGAACTAAAGCCCTTACCGAACTCCCTTAAGTATGTGTTTTTAGGACCCGACCAAACACTACTGGTGATCATAGCCACTGACTTAACCCCTAGACAGGTAGAGAAACAGATTGAGGTATTAAAGGAATATAGGGGTGCTATTGGTTGTTCAGTAGCTGATTTGAAGGGTATTAGTCCCTCCATCTGTTTGCACCATATTTACACAGAGGAAGGTGCCAAACCTAGTAGGGAGATGCAAAGAAGGTTGAACCCAAATATGAGGGAGGTGGTCAAACAAGAAGTAGTTAAGTGGTTAGATGCGGGTATTATCTACCCGTTCTCGGATTGCAGTTGGGTAACTCCTATGCCAGTGGTGCCTAAGAAAGCTAGACTCACGGTGGTCACTAATGATCAAGGTGAAGTCATCCCTATCCAACTTACCATGGGATGGGGAGTGTGCATCGACTTTAGGAAACTCAACACAGTCACAAAAAATAACCACTTCCCTTTGCCCTTCATTGACCAAATTTTAGAAAAACTCACCGGGCAAAAATATTTTTACTTCTTAGATGGGTATTCTGTGTACAACCAAGTGGCCATTTACCCCGAAGACAAAGAGAAAACAACTTTTACCTGCCCTTATGGAACATTCGCCTTCCGACGAATGCCGTTTGAATTATGTAACACACCAACAACCTTTCAAAGGTGTATGATGGAATTTTTTTTGGAAATGGTGGGTGATTTCCTGGAAATATTTATGGATAATTTTTTGATCTTTGGGGATTCCTTCGAATCATGTCTCGAACACTTACAAAAAGTTCTTCAATGATGAATCAAGACAAACTTGGTCCTCAGTTGGGAGAAGAGTCATTTTATGGTCAAAGAAGGCATTGTTTTAGGCCATATAGTTTCTGAATGGGGTATTGAGGTGGATAAAGCAAAAATTGACCTAATCTCTAAACTTCCACCTACCACTTCTGTCAAGCAAATCCATTCTTTTCTTGGACATGCCGGCTTCTACTGATAACTTATTAAGGACTTCTCCCGAATTTCTAAACCATTGTGTAACCTTCTAGCAAAAGATGTCTCATTCAGCTTTGATGACACATGTCTTAAGGCCTTCGAGTACTTGAAAGAGGCACTGACCAAGGCTCTAATTCTGCAACCTCCCGACTAGTCTTTGCCCTTTGAAATCATGCGTGATGCTTCCGACCATTTCATTGAAGTTGTTTTGGGACAAAGGGTGGATAAACATCCTATGGTGATTTATCATGCAAGTCGTACCCTCTCGGAAGCCCAATTGAATTATACCACCACGGAGAAAGAATTGTTAGCTATAGTGTTTGCTCTGGAAAAATTTTGCCTATGCTTATTAGGCACCAAAGTGGTTGTCTACTCTGATCACTTGGCCCTAAGACATTTGTTGTCTAAGAAAGAGGCCAAACCTAGGCTCATTAGATGGGTCCTCTTGTTGCAAGAATTTGACCTTGAGATTCGGGATAAAAAGGGCTTTGAAAATGTAGTAGTTGATCATCTGCCCCAAATTCAAATTGAAAAGAGTGAACCCATCCATGACTATTCCTTCCCAGATGAGCACCTTTTAGCTGTCTCTCATTGTGCTCCCCTGTGGTATGCCCATATTGTCAATTACTTAGCAGTAGGTAAAATTCCCGAGGGGTGGTCTAAGAATGAGAAAGAAGGATTCTTTTCCCAACTCAAATACTACTTTTGGGAATATCCCGAGCTATTTCGTATCTGTTCGGATCAAGTGATCCGACGATGTGTCCCCAAGTCTAAACACCAAAGCATTCTTAACTTTTGTCACACTCTAGCTTGTGGGGGCACTTTTCGGGAAAGAAAACTGTGACCAAAGTTCTACAGAGTGGGTTTTATTGGCCGAGTTTATTTAAGGATGCCCATGTCTTTAGCCAAAATTTCCTAAGATGCCAATCTGTCGGGAATGTGTCTTGAAGAGACATGATGCCACTTAACCCTATTCTAGTTGTAGAAATTTTTTATGTTTGGGGTATTGATTTCATGGGACTATTTCCGCCATCATCCGGTCACGAATACATCCTTGTGGTTGTTGATTATGTGTTGAAATAGATTGAGGCGGTAGCAACCTAGACCAATGATCACAAAGTTGTAATGAAATTTGTTTAAAAGAACATTTTCTCTAGGTTTGGGTGTCCGTGAGTTAGACTAGGCCAAGCTAGATCCCACTGGGCCATCAAGAATTAGACCAATGATCACAAAGTTGTAAAGCATGTCACCTTCCCGTTGAATTAGAACATCGGGATTTTTGGGCCATCAAGAAGTTCAGTCTAGACTAGGCCAAGCTGGATCCCACTGGGCCCTGCAATTAAGTGAACTAGAGGAATTGTGCAATGAGGCTTACAAAAGCTCGCGCATTTACAAAGCCAAAACAAAAGTCTTCCATGATAAGTACATTTCAAGAAAAACTTTTGAACCAAATCAAAAGGTTTGGCTTTTTAATTCCACGCTGTATTTGTTCCCTAGTAAATTAAGGTCTAGGTGGGACGAGCTGTTTATTGTAGAAAAAGTGTTTCCATATGGTGTAGTTAAAATCATTGATCCAAAGAATGGAAGCACATTCAAAGTCAATGGTCAAAGACTTAAACCATATGTAGAAGGAGTCTTTGAGAGCGGAAAGGTTGAGAAGATAGGTTTAAGTGATCCAAAGGGAAGTGTGTAAATGCATCTGACTGAAGCCGTTAAACTTAGTGCTGGTTGGGAGGCAACCCAACGTAATATTTTTAGTTAATTTTAGGACTAAAGTTTTTTTTATTTTCTTGATTCAAAACCAGGTGTCATACCTTGAACTCCTCAAGAAAACCCTACTCGTTGTTCCCTTTGGCCTAAATCTTCTTTGCATCATTCTATTCATGCCACTAGGGACAATGGAATTTAAGTTGGGGGTGAAGAAAGAGAGAGAAAAACAAATTTATGAAGCTAAACCTTTAAAAATGGAGAATTAAAATTTCACTGAAGTTTTTAAAATTTTCCATTAAAAGAGATTCCTAAATAGAAAAAGTTAAGAAAACTGATAAAAGAATATTGAATTCCGTTAAAATTGGTAGCAAGTGATAGGAGTCAAAATTGGCCTTGTTTGAATATTGTCGAAACCGTTTGGAAATTGAAAAATACTCCCAAGTTGCCTCTGTCAAGATAGGAAGAGAAAGATTGAGAAATTAGACAAAATTCTTCAAATTGTTAAGAGACAGTAGACTACCCTGAACAGTGTTGCAAAAAAAAGAGAGGGGATAAAAGGTCAATGGATACCCTAAACTTGGTAACCGGGTCTCTTCACCTAAGTCAAGTGTCGAGATTCGCGTCAATCAGAAAAGGGAATGCTAAAGACACTTACTTAAAACTTAGTAACCGGGTCTCTTCACCTAAGGCAAGTGTCGATATTCGCGTCAAATGGTGAAAGGTAACAATAAAAATAAGTTTAGGGGTAGAAATCCGCTATCAAAAATAATATTAAGAATACCTGCCTGATTTTAAAATCAATCTCATCTTATCAAGACAGTTTGCAAATAGACGGGTAAATAAGATTTTTCAAACCAAGTTTCTATAATATTCAAAACAAGACAGTTTTACCCCCTAAAGCCCAATACCGATCTATACAGAGTTTGAGAATGCTGGAATCAGGATGCTTGATTATTTCTGTTAGGGATGATCTTAAGATGGGAAAGATCTATATACTCAGTGTAATTTTAAGGCTGCATTGCTAAGGGACTAGGAATGGTTAAGTTGGAGGGTGTGATAACACTACATTTTGATGCCTTAAGGGCATCAATTCAGGGGTATTTTCGGCCTTAGACTAGTCAAAATGTACCCTTTTCCTAGTTAAAATCAATTATGTGACCTCTGAAGGTCTTTGTGCAAATTATGTAGAAAACTGGAAAGTTTTCATGGCTGAAATGTAGTTTTTGGGAAACTGGTGTGAAATCCAGCTAAGAGAAGGGGTGATTTTGTAAAGAACTGAGAACAAGAGGGCACCTCCTATCTGCTAAACTGGCACCCATCCTACTGTGTTACCATGCTCCCCTCTCATTAGCAAACCCTAGGGAGCCTTTTTAACCTAATCATTTCCTCCTTAGCTAACCCTAGCCACCCCAGATGTGAAATCTCCATCATCCACTCCTAATCTCCACCATCCATTTTAGGGCTCTCCTTTGTAACTTCTAAACCCTAAGGTGCCACCTATTCTACTAATCCTCACCATTAAATCTCAGCCACTCCCTCCATTCTATATCCCAACCATTCAATGTAGGGCACCACATATTCTTTTAATCTTAACCCTTCAACCCTAGATGTTCTAATCCACACCCTCCATTTCTGGGCACCCAAATCTCAGCCCTACATAATATTGGGTGCCCTCTCCTTCCATTTTCTGCCATAGGATCACCCAAAAACCATCTTAACCATCCATTAGAAACCCTAAGGAATCCCTAACTTTGATAAATCCCAGCTGCCACCCCTATCTTTCTCCCTATTTCCACTTGTGTCCACTATTCTCTATAAAAAGGGTCCCAGGGGTCCTGTAGAAGGGGTTGGTCAATTCACCCAAGTAAGAAGGAAGGCTGATCTTGAGAAGTTCAAGGGTAGAGGAAGAGGAGGACGCCCAAGCAAGAGAGGTTCCTACTTGCAGTTTGCCAACACCACTACTTCCACCTCTGGATTTGAATCCCAACCATTTTTTCTTCAGTTTTAGAATTACTTTCTATTTTTTCATTTCCAATTTATTTTTTTTCTTCCTGTAAATTTATTTTTATTAGATTTAATTTTTGTTTTATTTCTTTTCTACAGATCTAAAATTCGGCCAGGTAAGACAGAAGGCCTAGCTTTAGAAGTTCGAGGGTTGAAGGAGAGATCTGGAGATTGCTACCTCTGATCGGATTCTCAAACATTTTTATTTTATTCTTTATTTATTTGTTTCTGTTATTTATTTTTATGCACTTGTTATTCTCAGTACTGTTCGAATTTGGTTTTAATGAATTCCATTTTTTGTCTTTTTAATTAATTAATTTTATATTTCTGCAACCCCCCTTTGTGTTCTCTCTCCCGGATCTAAGTACGTAATTATTGCTCCCCTGCGTCCCTATGGATACGACCCGTTCTCATCACTTTATTGCGTTAATAGTTGTTTGAGAATCGGAATAAAATTATAAATGTTTAAACTAGTGTTTCGAAGTGTTTACCGACGTGCTTCCAGACACACCAAAGGCATTGAAGGACGCTATATGGGCTGCTGGGAAATCATATACCTAATCTAACTTTGTTCATTACATGGAAGTAAGTAAAAGAATGTCTAGAGATGCATTTAAATGGCTTAGCAGGATCCCCCCTGACACATGGTCCAGGCATGGGTTTGACCCATCAGTTAAGTCTAATGACATAACAAACAACTGAACAAAGTCATTTAATGCGTGGTTTGGGGAGGCCAGAGCAGTGCCGATTGTTGAGATGTTGGAGGACATAAGGAAAAGATGGATGCAGAAGATTTATTATAGACACAAGGCATCCACTACACTTAGGTCTGATCTGTTGCCGAAAGTGCAATCAATCATTGACAGGAGATCAAGGGAAGCTCGGTGATGTTTATTGCCCATATACTTATTGTGTTTTTTGGCTTGAGTAGTTCATTATACCTGTACTTACTTATTGTGTTTGAACAAGTCTGTTAGGGTTTTCCAATTAGGGCAATATGAGTTTCAAACAGTAGGAGTTGACTTGGTTGAAAATGTCACCAAGATAGATTTAATGTCATGTACATGTAAGGTTTGGGACATAAGTGGCTTACCTTGTGCTCATGCACTTGTAGTGCTTACCTTTACGAGAGGTAGGGTGGAGGACCTATGTGACAAGGCCTTCCACAAGGCAACATATGAAAAGGTGTACAGTCATTTTATTCATGCTCTCCCGAGATAGAAATACTGGCAACAAGTGCAACACCACCCAGTTAGACCCCCCATAGTGAGGAAGAAGCTAGGTTGACCTCCAACCATGAGAAGAAGAGAAGAGGATGAAGCAGCCCCATTATACCGTGCCCCCCTAGAACGAAAGATAGTCAAGTGTTCTATTTGTGGTGTGACAGGGCACAACAGAAGGAATTGCAAAGCCCCTCCTCCGAATATGAACAGAGAGTCTCCAGTGGTAAAAATCACTTCAGACTCAACATAAATGAAGTTATTAATGGTATTTTACTTGTGTATTGTGTACTAACTAGGGTATTTGAATTGTAGGGTGGAGGGCCTGTTGCTGATCATGATCATACCCAGTCTGCAAGAAGGAAAGTCTTACTACCTATGAGAGGGAATATTTCTACACAAGTTGTTGTTGGCTCATCATCAGGAGCAGTAGGTGGTAGTGGAGCAGCAAGTGGAATGTCTGATAAGGGTAGTAGAACAAGGGGGAGGGGGAGGGGGAGGTCTATTAGTAGAGGTATAGGTGGTAGAGCTGACATGGGGAACTTGCAACATCCAGACATTGCTTCATTAGGAAGATAGGTGAGGACATTTTTGTTTTAGTCATAACAGTTTAGTATGTTAGTTGAAGTTTGTACTAACTTTCATTTTAATTGGTGTATATAGGCAGGGAAACAGAGTAGCCAGGATTTGAGATACTTCCAACCATGAGAGGGAGGGGAACACAACTTTCAGCTGTGTTATTTTTTTTTTTTTAACTTTGATATATTTTGACACATAGAATTTGTTAGTGATTATATTTTGAACTTTGGAACAATGATATAGGAGAGAGCATATGAACTTGTTCATGATTATAGAACTTGTGTATTGATACAGTTCTTACTTTTTGGAATTCTTAGGAATTCATTTGAATTCCTTAGATTTAATGCATATGGATGCAAGTGTTTGATGCAAGTTGGGTTTAATGTAAGTGTTTGCTTCAGTTGATACAGGTTATGCATATCAGCTTGCATATGGATACAGGTGTTTGATTCAGTTGAAACCCCACTGAATGGACTGATTTCATATGGATGCAGGTGTTTGACTCAGTTGAAACCCCAACTGAATGGATTGATTTCATATGGATGCAGGTGTTTGATGCAAGTGTTTGATTCAGTTGAAACCCCAACTGAATGGACTGATTTCATATGGATGCAGGTATTTAGACTGATTTCATAACTAATAGTCTTTCTTTGAATATACTAATTTAAGGTATTTGACTGGGTTGGGTGCTATTCCTTTAGTTGAGCAAGGAGGAAAGGTTTTTGCTCTACATTGTAGAAAGAACTTGACTAGCCCACCAATGACATAACTGTAGCAGGAACTTGACTGCCCCACCCATGACTGCTAAATTTGATAGTCCTGGTATGATCTCAATGTAGGGGTAAATACATTGTAGCAGGAGTAAATTTGACAGTGCTGAACTGGTTCTGTACATGTCTGACCACCAAGTTGCCATGCTGAACTGGTTCTGTACATGTCTTACCCACCAACTTGCCATGTTTGACAATAATGCTGAATTTGTTCTATGCATGTTACAGAACCAATTATTAAATCAGTTTGTATATGAAAAAAGGTTTTACTAGTTCATACATCTTTCACAACTACTTGATTAAACAGACGCCTCCAACGTTTGATAAAACACATGAGAGAAAGAGAGAGAGAGAGAGAGAGAGAGAGAGAGAGTACAATTGCTACTAGTTCATGAAGCTTTCACAACTGTTTGATTAAACAGATACCTTCAAACACTAATGACAAAATTAGAAAGCCACATCATGAATCTTTTATGCGTAAATCCTTGATACGCTTCAATAACTTATCACAAAATTCAGACATCCTATCCAAACTATCCTTCTCAGATTGTACAACTGCTACTACTGCTTCAATAACTTATCACAAAATTAGAAAGCCACATCATGAATCTTTTATGGTTCAGATTGTACAACTGAACCATCATCTGCTTTCATGGTTACACTATCCAACGGTGTTACTCATGAAAAGAATTTACAGCCACCTGCATCCTACAAAAAAAATTGAATTTTCATAAGTCATTGAACAAAATAATTATGGAATAACAAATATTTTTCTTACCTAAGGTTTTGCACACACCCAAAACCGTTTTCCTTGGCTTCTAGGCTTTTTTGATGTGAACACTCGACATAGCCCAGTGCCACAGGGACACATCATTGCTTCATCTTTCCATACGGGTGGGGGTTGGGAGGCTGGGGGGTTGGGTGTGACGAGTGGGGGCTGGGCGTGCGAGGGGGGGGGGGGGGTTGGGTTGGGCGTGTGGGGGAAGGGGGACTGGGGGGTGCCGTGGGGGGCTGGGCTAGCTGGGCATGCTGTGGGGGGAGGGGGTGGACATTTTGTCGAATAGATGGCAGTCAATGACTGCATCTATTCCAAATGGAAATCCCACTATCGTTCTCATCTCTCCTCCCCCACATTGCATTGGTAGTGGCATAGCGCATTGGGGTCACCACCATTATCCTCCCCCACACCGCAGGTTTCAAAACCCTTTTGGGGTCACCAACGACAGTGACGGTGCTGCCGACACTGCAAGTTAAAACTGGTTTCAAAACCCTCCATGGGGTCCGCCGTTTTGTAAGAGGATGTCGGTGACTAATAACATACTCTACGAAAAGTCCACCGCACCGACGAGGCTGACGGTGACAATCAACGCCAATGACTAGCAACTGGACGCTGGTGAGCCTTAGTTCCAGTGATGGTGACAAGTCCAATCGGTTTAGTGTTGATATAGCCAACAAGCTCGAACTAAAACTAAAAGGGTATTTTTTGACCGTAAAAGGGTAGTTTGGGAATTATGGAAAAAAGTATCAATCACGTGGTGTCACATGCAAACGGGACCCGATGGTCGAGTAACGACAGGGGAGGAGTTGGAAAATTGTCAGAAAACTTAAGGGTACCCGCAAGACAATAGCTAAACTGTAGGGGTACCGCATGTCATTAGGCCAAACGGTAAGGGGTGTTTAAGAGATTTACCCTTATTATTATTATTATTATATGTATGTATGTATGTATGTATGTATGTAGCTATTCGAGCTCGGATCGAAGCTTGGTTAAAACCAAGCTAAGTGGAGCTCGAGTAGCTCGTGAAGAGCTCGGCTCGTGGCCACTCCTAGTTATGAATATGATAGAGGTAGTTATGATAAAGCAGGTGGCTACAATCAAGGTTATGCTAGTGGTGCTTTTGTTGAATATATACCCCCATGGATCATTCGATGCCACTTAGTCAAGACCAATACCGTTTAAGTCACAAAGATATGCAATTAATGGTTATTAAAGACTAGATGAATGAAACCAAAATTATGAATGATCTATGGCAATAATGAGATGATGCCTAGATTATGTAGTATAAGTTTGAGTTCAACTTTTGTTATGACTACAACTCTTCTTAGTATGGGTATGAGTCATATAACATAGGCCATACAACTACAATCCTATAACTATAATGAGTTCTTGGCTTTTTGATGGTTTTGTTTAAGGATATAAATCAAATTACCAAACTCAATCTTATTATCAACAATGTTGTACTAGGAAGTAATTTAAGCATTTCTGGCAAATATACTCTAATAGAATGAGTTGTGGCAAATATTGGTCTTTGGTTTGAAACAATACAATGTAGATATAAGCAATTATGAACTTGCAAGAAACTCCCTATAATACTAAACTGTTTGTTGTCATCACTTGACTTTGGGTATACAAGTAAATATCTTATCAAATAATGAATTTTTATAATTCTTAATACGATTTTAGTGTTTATTTACTAATTACTTTTGAATTCTATATCATGTAGGTTATTAACGGACATCATCATTAATAAAGGTACGCTTTACACTTCAATTACTAGATGCCTTTTCTTCAATTATTGAACATCAATATTTTGTGTTGAATTATGTTATGTGTTGAATTGAATTATTAGACTTTGATGTTGTTATAATTTTAATATACAATGCCTACATGTTTTTGTATTTTGACTATGATGTGTTTCCTTATAATGTTTCCCGTATATATTTTATTAAAGCCTTACATTTAGTGTTATTGATGCATTTTTATGTTATGTTGAAGTTTTTATAATGTTTATATTTTATTAAAGCCTTAAGCGTTTCTTAATTTTTCTTTGATACGTATGCGTATCTTAGGCGTTTCTCAATACGTATATTAAAATTGTCTTTCCGATACTTTGAACTTTGTGTGATTTAGAGGCTATGCTCAGTCATCTAGCAACCTGCAAGCTCCCCCATTGAGTTAGAGAGAGAAACGGGATTGAAAAAACCCCAACTGCTATTTAAAGTCGCTGGTAAAGGCAAGAATGATGATTTTGGGTCCTTCTAGTTCATGTAAGTTTAATCTTGTTTTTCTTCATACAATTGGATGTAAGAGCTTGCATAATGTTTACATGACAACCATATGCTATAGTTTGGGAGATTTGGTAGGAATGAAATCACCGTAAAATGGAAGATAGGTACAGGTGTTATCAAATTGTGATTTTTCTCTACTCTTAGATGGCTACATGAACTTTATATTCCACAAAGTTATACTGGTTGGATTAATTTGGATCAATGACTCTACTCTTTGGCTGGGGTTCGTTGTGATTCCATGTAAAATTAAACAAGCCAAGGTTAGCCATATTTGGTGTTGGAAGTTTTTTTTTTTTTTCTTTTTTCTGAGAAAAGATGGAATGTATGTTAAGCTGAACATTTATGGTGCGTCCATAGGGGAAACTTGGGTTATTTTGATGGCGGGGGGATCATTAGTGATGGACAGAATGTTTCATTGGATTTTCGCAATTGCTATGTCATTACCACAAACTTAGGCTGCGTTTGTAAACAATGCAAATGAAGTGTAAATCTTGGTTCAGGGTAAATTTACACTCTGGTTCACTTTTGCTTGTGTTTGGCAATATTACATTTTTGCATTGACAAATGACAGACCAATACATATTTACGTTGATAATAAGATGTAAAAGTACATCAATAAAAAATAAGTAAATTTGCATTCAAGTGGGCTTTTTATATAAAAAAGTATATGCTTTATTGGAATTCGTGTTTGCATCTATTATAGCTAAAAGTCTGTTTTAATAAGAAAGTAAATTTGTCAATGCAAAAGTAACCCAAATTTGCAATTTATATAAACCATTTTACACTCTAATTTGCGTTCACACATATTTGCATCGTTTCCAAACACAGCCTTAATGGTAGAAGCTTTTGCTCTCGGGGATGGGTTTCATATGGTGAGAGCAGAAAAGGTGATAGTTGAAATAGATTCTTTAATCCTTCATGATATTTTTAAGGGTCTCAAAACTCTTCATTCGAGATTTTAGTACTGTGATTACAACATTATTACCTATGGTGAGAGCTGAGGATTTTCCTCAGCATGATAGAGTTTATTAATATAGATGATGGATCAAATTTACCTTTTTTTACATATTAGATAATTTTTTAGGGAGCATCAAACATGTTTATCGAACATACAATTATGATTTGATGGCCCCTTCCATAGATTTTAATAAAATTAGATGGCCACTCCACCACTAGAAGTAAAGTTTGGGGCATGGTTTTTGATGAAGGGGAATTTGGCCCGACCTCGTGATAGGGAGACACATGGACGTGACTCGACATAAGTGATAATTCGACGTGATCAGATTGGCACGTGGACATGACTCAACACGGGTGACAGCTCAACATAAATAAGCTTGCTACAAAGCGACATCGGGTACGCTAGTACCCCGAACTAAAGCCACTTTGGGCTAAGATCGTCCCGGTACCAGATCACAACCAGGATAACGGAACCAAGTTCGTTACAGATTGAGCCCGGACAGATGAACCACCTCGGTCAGGACTACTTTGGGGCAAGTATACCTCAGCACAAGATCGCATCGGGATCACCCCGGTCCAAGGGTACTTTGGCATTCATGTCAGGATGGACCTAAGGAGCACGAGCTCGAGAAGCTCGCTACCAATCAGCTCCCCATCAAACAGCCCGGTACCCTACAGGCAGCTCGCCTACCGTCAAGACCTCCGCATGGCAACCTCGAGGAGCACACCTCCGTACTCTGTATCCCATAGGACCATACTTTGTAACGGTTACATTAGTCCACCAACTCCCTGGTTCTGACAAGAAGGGACAGTCTTACCGTTTGATGGAATTTTACCCACCTAACACGCAAGCGAGTCCCATCACAGCAGGGATCCAGGGACCGTTCCACCAACGCGCATGAACTTTAGTATATAAAGACTCCGCCCCCTAGGGGCAAAGGTACGCTTTATTTTTATTGTTGTGTGTGTAATCTTCGCTCTCTAGCTCTCTCACTGTTATCATCTTCAAGCTCTCTACTACCATAGTATTCTAACTTAGCCATCGGAGTGTCCCTGCCGGGTGAGCCACCCCGGGATCTCTGACTGATCTCTTTCAGGAACCCCAGTTCTCGTCGTTGCAGATAGCCAGATCGTATCCAACGGGGAGCATCCAGATTACGCCACATCAATTGGCGCCACCTGTGGGAAACTCGTTACTAAAAGCCTTTTATCTCCATTCCAAAAACCTCAAACTCAAAATCAAACCCATGGCTTCTTCCAGCAACGCCAGACAGCACAACGAAGCAAACCTCTCTGTGGGGCAACCTCAGTTCCCAACTATCTGTATAGGCCAATTCACCATACCACTCCCCACGGGTGGGATCCCAGCACCTGCTGTACCTCAACCAATAGAGCCTGTGAACGCCCCACTTCCCCCTGTAGTGGGTGCAACCTCTGTTGAACCATCTATAGTTCCCCCTAGAGTTAGACAAAACCAACTAAGCAACCTGGTATACTATGTGCGGGCTATTCAAGCCCAAATGCAGCAGGTCCAGTAGTTCTAGCAGTACCAACAGCAAGTTCTGCACCGCATGTACCAGTAGCAGTTCCCACCGCTGCAGCAGAACCAACAACCAACCCCACCTCAGTGTCCGATCACCTTGAGCAAGCCTCACCACCAAAACAGCCGTCCTTGCCGGGGAGAGACCTCCCATGTCTCGTCTCGCGGTAGGAGAGAAAGACAAGTCCCTCCCATCTCTCAGCAAGTAAGCAGGTCTAGAGATACTCGGCCCACCAGAACCAGTCCACCTCGACCTTCGTGACCTGAAGGCACTCTTGCAGGAAACCGGTTTGAGGTCCTAACTGAGGAATCTAGGCAAGATATTTCAGTCTGTAGTAGCCGACAATCCGAATCACTTCCGACCAAAGCACCATCTGGGAGCGTGGAGGTCAGTAACACCGCTGCAGAACCAGTCAAGCAGTGACAAAGGAGACATGCTGGAGCACCTCGGGAGGTAAATCCAGGCCAGCTCACGGGACCTAGCCGACCTGAGCAACCTAAAGGTAAAATGTCCCCCGAGCTCCTGGCCTCCCCGATGCCAACGAACTTCAGGGTCCCCCCTAGATAAGTATGACATGTCTTTTGACCCAAATGACCATGTAGATTCTTTCAAGTCCCAGATGCACCTTGCTAGGGCTGACGAAGCCTGCATGTGCGTTGCTTTCTCCATAACCTTCAAAGGGGTAGCTCACACTTGGTATAGAAACATTGCGCCTGGGACTGTTAAAAGTTAGGCGCAACTCGTACAGTTGTTCACCTCGCACTTCATCACCGGTAAGAAGTGTTCGAGGTCACAAGAAAGTCTTCTCAGTATAGTCCAGAGGGAAGGAGAGTCGATTTGGAGCTACATCAAATGATTCAACAACACTTGCCAACTAATCCTGGACTTAGACCCGGCCGTAAGACTCACGGCAGCAAAAAAGGGGATCACCCATAGAGAATTCAAGTGGCATGTGGTGGCAAACAAACCCAAAGACATCACAGAATTCCTTAAGCTCGCCGATCAGTTCATTGGGACCGAGGAGGAGATGAACCAATGAACTGAAAGACTTCAGTCCATGGGGTAATCAACACGATTACCGGCGGGTCGGTTGTCGCGGGTTGTTCCACAACAGTAGGAAAGAATTTAGTCTGCGAATTAGAACACGAAGAGCAGAACCTTCTAAAGCGGCCGTGGCCTGAGGACCCTATATTCTTTACCGAGGACGACGCACACGGGATTCAGTACCCCCATGATGACGCGCTGGTCATAAGAATGAAGATCAACGACTTCAAAGTTAGGTGCATCCTAGTAGATTCAGGGAGTTTGCCCGATATCCTATTCAAAGGCACCTTCGACAAGCTACAACTCCGGGAAAGTGACCTCTAGCCCGTAAGTACTCCTCTAGTGGGCATCAGCGGAGAAGAGACGATCGTGTGGTTTGAGCATGCCTTCCTAGTAGTCGTGACGCCTTCCCCGTACAATGCCATTGTGGGACAGCCCGTCACTCATGCGCTTTGCGCGGTGGTATCTACCTACTTCCTAGCAATGAAGTTCCCCACGAACTTCGGGGTAGGGGTAGCTCGGGGCGACCAGTTTGAGTCCCGGAAGTGTTACGTTGCCGCTCTCAAAGGGAAAGCCAAGCTGGAAGACAACCTCGAGCCACGCCAACCGAAGAGACGATCCACATCCCGACCTCAGCGGAAGATCCAGCCAGGACCCTCCAGGTCGGAGCAGCGATCGAGGAACCTCTCCACTCTCGACTGGTAAGTTTTTTACTTAAGAATTTAGATGTGTTTGCCTGGTCTGCGGCAGAGATGCCCGGTATAGATGCTAAGGTATTAACTCACAGGTTGAACACTGATCCTTTAGTCAGGGCAGTTAGACAGAAAAAATGCAACCTCACCCCGGAGCGCTGGAGGATAGTCGATGAGGAGGTCGGAAAACTCCTTGTAGCCGATTTCATCAGGGAGGTCCACTACCCGAGCTGGGTGGCTAACCCCATTTTGGTAAAAAATGCCAATGTTAAATGGCGCATGTGTGTCGATTACACCGACTTAAATCGAGCTTGCCCGAAGGATTGTTTCCCTCTCCCTAAGATCGACCGTCTAGTGGATGCGACCTCAGGGCACGAATTGCTGAGTTTTCTGGACGCATACTCGGGCTATAACCAGATCAAGATGGACCCCGCCAACGAGGAAAAAACAACATTCATAACTGAGCTAGGACTGTATTGTTACAAGGTCATGCCCTTCGGGCTGAAAAATGCCAGGACAACCTTTCAAAGATTTGTCAACAAACTTTTTTAGCCATTGATCGGCAATAAGGTTGAATGCTAAGTGACTTGCAATGTGTTTTTGAAATTCTGCACAATTATAGTATGAAGTTGAACAATGGCAAGCGTGTCTTTGGTGTCACCTCGGGTAAATTCTTGGGTTACATAGTTAACTGGTGTGGCATCGAAGCAAACCTTGAAAAGATCAAGGCTATCCTAGACATGAAGCCACCTCGCAAGTTGAAAGAGGTTCAAAGGCTGAATGGCCGCATGGCTGCCTTAAGCCGCTCCATTTCCAAGTCAACATATCGCTACCTGCCCTTTTTTAAGGCAATTAAGAAAAGTAAAGACTTCGAGTGGACTAAAGAGTGTCAGCTCGCCTTTGACAAGCTAAAGAAATACCTAGTTAGTATCCCGGTTCTGACCCGACCCGGGGAGGGCGATGTTTTGAAGTTGTACCTCTCTGCGAGCGATGAGGTGGTCAGCTCGGTACTGATAAAAGAAGTAGATCGGGTCCAATGACCTATCTACTATGTGAGTAAAGTTTTGCAGGATGCAGAAACCAGGTACCTAGAGATCGAGAAGTTGGCGTACGCATTGGTCACAGCAGCTCGGAAACATCGTCCGTATTTCCAATTCCACACTGTCGTAGTCCTCACAAACAAATCTCTGAGGCAAGTCTTACTCAAGCCCGAGGTATCTGGCAGACTGAAAGTGGGCCATCGAACTCAGCGAATACGACCTCCAGTACGAGCCTCAGATGGCAATTAAGGCCCAAGCCTTAGCCGACTTTGTAGCAGAATGTACCTTCAGCACTGCAGCCCCCGAACTGACTGAGCTCGAACACAAAGAGAAGGCTTCGACCAGTGCGGCACCGACCCCGGTTAGAGCAAGACCAACTTGGGACAAGGAGCCCTGGATCCTCCATGTAGACAGCTCATCCAATCAACAAGGAAGCGGAGCTGGCGCTGTTCTGCATAGGCCAAGTGGGGTGAAACTGGAGTACACACTTCGGTTCGAGTTTGCGACATCCAATAACGAAGCAGAGTATGAAGCACAGCTAGTTAGGCTCACACTGGCGAAAGAAGTACAAGCGAAACACATCATCATCTGCAGTGATTCCCAGCTCGTGGTCAACCAGGTCACCGACGATTACAAAGCTCGCGACCCCACTATGGCCGCTTATTTAGCCAAGGTCAGAGAAGTTCTACGCAGCTTCCAATCATACTTCATCAGGCAGATTCCAAGGTCCGAGAACGCTGAGGCCGATGCTCTGTACACCGTGAGGACCGTGTACATAGAGAACCTACCTCGGCCCAATATTCTCGGGGGGGTAGAAGAGGTTGCTCCTGTTGCACAAACAGAGCCGAGCTGGATTGACTCACTCGTGAGCTACCTGCTTCACGGAACTCGACCTACAGCTTGCAATGTAGCCAGAAGGGTAGAACAATAGGCAGCCAAGTACGTCATGATAGATGGACAGTTGTACAGAAGATCCTACTTGCTCCCCTACTTGCGCTGTTTGCGACCTTCAGAGGCTGAGCTCGTTCTCCACGACGCTCATGAAGGCTTGTGAGGTGGACACTTGGGGGCAGGGCTCTCGCCCAGAAAGTGCTATGGCAAGGATACTAGTGGCCCACAATGAAGGCAGACGCACTCGAGCTCATCAAGAAATGCAACAAATGTCAGAGGTACGCCAACATCCATCACCAACCTGTTGCCGACCTGAAGTACCTTACTAACCCATGGCCCTTTGCACAGTGGGGAATCGACATTCTTAGACCATGCTTGCCAACGACAGGACAGAGGAAATTCTTAGTAGTAGCAGTGGATTACTTTACAAAGTGGGTAGAAGCGGAACCCCTAGCAACAATCAAGGCTCGAATTGTACAGAACTTCTTCTAGAAGAGCATAGTATGCTGCTTTGGACTGCCTCGAGTACTCGTTTCTGACAACGGTAAGCAGTTCGAAGATATCAAGTTCTAGAACTGGTGTGCTGAGATGGGGATACAACAGAACTTCACTTCGGTAGCACACCCCTAGGCGAACGGGCAGACAAAAGTCATGAACAAAGCCATACTCCGCGGATTGAAAGCTCACGTATCCTGAGCTAAGGGGCTATGGGTAGAAGAGCTGCCCAATGTACTATGGGCTTACCGAACTACCGTCAAGACCGCCACAAGAGAAACCCCCTTCAACCTCACCTATGGCACGGAAGTGGTAATCCCAGCCAAGATCGAGGTACCTACATTATGCTTGGAAGCCTACGACGAAGAAGGAAACGGTGATGAGCTCAGCACCTACCTCGACCTAGTAGAAGAGGTACGGGATCTCGCGTATATCCAGACCACAACCTACCAGCAAATAGTAGCTCGGTATTATAACGCTCGAGTCAGGAAGCGACACTTCCGTGTTGGGGACCTGGTCCCCCGGAAAGTTATGGTACCTGAGCGTGGTGTAGGTAAGCTCGGACCAAACTAAGAAGGTCCCTACCGAGTAAAGCGGATACTCGGGGAAGGTACGTATGAGCTCAAAACCCTAGAAGAAAAGCAAGTACCTCGGGCATGGAACATCAGCAATCTAAGGCGATACTACCTCTGATTACGAACTGAAAAGGCACCAGCCTCAGAAACAAGTAAGCAAGCTCTAGCTCTCAGATTGTGATTTCTAGCTTGCAGTCTACTATGAGAGTACTAACTTAGCCATCGAAGTGACCTCACCGGGTTAGCCACCCTGGGTCCTCTGACATTTAGTTCCTTACAGGTCTCTAAAGAGCAACGAAGCTCATCAATCCAGCTTAGCACTTGGTCAGCCCAGCGCCTCACAGGTAGCTCGGTTTCAGGAGTGGACTACGAGTCCCTTCCAAAGCCTAAGGGCCACAGCAAGACCCAATTGCCACTTCGGCGTGGGCGAATTTCAGGAGTGGACTATGAGTCCCTCCCAAAGCCTAAGGGCCACAACAAGACCCAATTGCCACTTCGGCATGGGCGAAGTTTAGGAGTGGACTATGAGTCCCTCCCAAAGCCTAAGGGCCACAACAAGACCCAGTTGCCACTTCAGCGTGGGCGAAGTTCAGGAGTGGACTACGAGTCCCTCCCAAAGCCTAAGGGCCACAACAAGACCCAGTTGCCACTTCGGCATGGGCGAAGTTCAGGAGTGGACTACAGGTCACTCCTAGAGCCTAAGGGCCAAAAAATGCCAAACTAACAGGGACCTAGGCGCTACATAAGACCTGGTTACCTCGTTGGGATAACCAAGTTACTTCGAGTACCAAAGGTAAAGGCAGCTCGGGCATAAACCCTACGATGTCTATACCACCTCGGCAACAATCACAGTTTGGGTCCGTCAGGGAACCAACACTTAAACAAACAACCCGTATGTGAACAGCTTGGGGCGACAAACACGGAAAAAATTCCACCTCGGTTACCCTTACTCGTTACCAAGCTCAGTAACTCAATAGTTTGGGGTAACCTGCGCAGTTCAAAGTAACACAATTTATACTTTCGGTTATCCTTACTCGTTGCCAGCTCGGTAGCTCGACAATTCGGGTAACCTATATATTAAATTGCCCAGTTTGGGGCTCACTCACAAAATTATTTTGCACTCAGGATTACTTAGAAATAGTACATTTCATTAGTAAAAAGTTCAAGTACAGGAATTTTACTATGACCCAAGCTCAATGGCCCCGGGGTATACATCCACAATTCAAAAAGAAAAAAGAGAACAGCAAGCTATCACACAGAGGGGTCCACCACTACAACCTCGTCATCGCTCTCCTCCCCTGGGGAGTCTGGCTCCTCATCCGCCGCCTTGGCCACCCCGGAGTGTAAGCCTGTCATCGTAATGCCGCCAAGATCGAGATCGGGGAACTTCTGCCAGACTAGGTACCGACACAACTTGAACCTAGAGCGATAGGAGCTCGAGCCGTATTTGACCTGCAGGGCCTCAAACTCTAGGGACTCTTTGAAGCTCCCGATGACCTTTTTTCTTTATTCTGCGATGGCGGTCTTGAAGATTTCGGTGCGCACTTTGACCATGGCCTCAAGGTTCATGACCTCTCGCTGAAGTCCCGCCTTCTCCTTAGCCAGCGCGGATATCTGCCCTTCCTGGGTCAAGATCAGCTGCTTTTGGGCCTCAACCCCCTTTTTGGCTCTAAGTACCTCACCCCGAGTCAGGTCTAGATCACGGTGGAGCTTCTGCACCTCCTTCTTGGCGTCACGAGCTTCCTTCGAATGGATCGCCGCTTGGCAGGCCAGCGCATGACCAACAGAGTTAGCCTACCAAAAGAAAACTGAGGTCAATCAAAAAAAAAGAGAGAGAGAAAAGAAAAAGGCAGAATGCTTACCACCATACAGTGGCTACCGATTATTCCCAAAATCCGGCCTGTAGACATCTCCATCCCCCTCGCAACCTCGTTGTGGCAGACGTCATCCTGACTCTTACGCATGGCGAGCACGTGGTCCATAATGCTCTCTTGCGAGCTCGGAGGAGTACTCTCTGGTGTGGTACCCGCCTCCACGGGTGCGGACGAACTCTCCGGCTCTTGGTGGCGAGCTCCCTTACGGTGGTCCTCATCCGTAACCACCTCGAGAGCTGCAGGTCGGACCTCTTCCTAGGGAGATGCAATGGAGACCGGCTCTATGATTAAGACCTCAAATGAAGGACTGGCCTCCTGGCGCGGTCTCTTCGTAGCCCTCTTCTTCCCCTTCTGGGAGCTCCTCAAGAGACTTTCTACGTTGACCGGCATGGTAGCTGCAAAAATAAAAAATAAGATTAGCCACAAACTAATCAGAACCTTAAAAAAGCAAAAAACCCAAGGCAACCTACCAGGACTCAAGCCGGCCTGCATGAGCTTGTCTTTGGCAAGGTAGTCCGCGCAGAGGAAGCCGAGCTCTGCCCAAGACTTGAGCGTCTCCATTGTCTTCAGGTCAAGTCTAACACCAAAATCCTGAATCGCCGGCCTCCAATAGGTTGGGAAAGGCCACCCCTCGGGGTTACGAACCACGAAGTAATCCCGTTTCCAGGCTGGGATCCTGTTGGGAAGTTCATGCAAAAGCTTATAGCCCAGACAAGGAGACAGGTAATAGGTTCTCCTATGCTTGGGAAGAGCACATGAAGAGTTTTTCTTAATTGACAAAATAGAAGAAAAGATCTCGAGGTTGAGGGGAAGACAATACTCGTAAAAAAGTGAAATGGTCCCTACTATGTTGCAGATGGAGTTCGGGTGTATTTGGTCTTTGGTGATATCGAAAGACTTCAGGACCTCTACAATTAAGGGGTGCAAAGGAAGACGAAGACCAGCCACAAGCTGCTCTTCAAAAATCACAATCTCGTTGTGATCGTGTTCCCAAGGGAAGTTACCTAAGGGGAGACTGTAGGAGAATTCTCTCGGGAGGTTGTACCGGCATACTAAGGCCTGGAGCCGGTCCTAGGTCATTGTTGAAGGGCCAAAGTTGTTTGACACCCAACCTTGATGAGAAGTGGATGCCAGACTACCCGAGGCCTCTTGCGCCTGCCGGGGTGACTGTACCTCGGGAAGGCCACGGACTGCCCCTGAGCCCGAAGTAGCCTCGTCCCGGCTACTGACCTGGGCCGAGGTACCCTCCTCGGCCTCATCTAAAAGACTATCAAAACTAAAGGAAGACATGGAACTGAACCGAACTAAAAAAAAAAAGCGAAGGGAGACTCACCAAAGAGGGACGACCGAACTGGAAGAAAGTGGCGAACTAGAAAACCCGAGCTAAAGAAGCTAAGCGCGACCTCAGATCGAAGACTAGTAAGCTTGTGGCGAAGGAAATGAGTCTCGGGTCTCCCTATTTATAGCCACTGGACTGAAGAAACAACGGTCAAGATCAAAGCAATTCAACAGCTCCTAAGAAAACCGGCTGCACGACCCTCGAGGTCGAAGACAGTTTAGCGCGTTTTTTGGCGTCCACGGAGCCAATAAATCGCATGACATCCATGCGTGAACCGCACACGACCCTTCTGATAGAGCAGCCAAACTTCGAGCCAAATCCACTTGGCACATCGTGAACTCCTCAAACCAGGTCAAGACCCCTAGCTCGAGGAGTGGGGGCAATTGATGAAGGGGAATTTGGCCCGACCTCGTGATAGGGAGACACGTGGACGCAACTCGACATAAGTGACAACATGACGTGATCAGATCGGCACGTGGACATGACTCAACACGAGTGACAGCTCAACATAAATCAGCTCGCTACAAAGCGTCCTCGGGTACGCTAGTACCCCGAACTAAAGTCACTTCGGGATAAGATCATCCCCGTACTAGATCGCGATGAAGATAATGGAACCAAGTTCGTTACAGATCGAGCTCGGACAGATGAACCACCTCGGTCAGGACTACTTCGGGGCAAGTATACCTCAGCACAAGATCACACCGGGATCACCTCGGTCCAAGGGTACTTCGGCATTCATGTCAGGATGGACCTAAGGAGCACGAGCTCGAGAAGCTTGCTACCAATCAGCTCGCCATCAAACAACCCGGTACCCTATAGGCAGCTCGCCTACCGTCCAAACCTCCACATGGCAATCTCGAGGAGCACACCTCCATACTCTGTATCCCACAGGACCGTACTTTGTAACGGTTACATTAGTTCACCAACTCCCCGGTTCTGATAGGAAGGGACAATCTTACCATTTGATGGCATTTTACCCCCCTAACATGCAAGCGAGTCCCATCACAGCAGGGATCTAGTGACCGTTCCACCAACTTGCATGAACTCCAGTATATAAAAACTCCGCCCCCTGGGGGCGAAGGTACATTCTATTTTTATTGTTGTGTGTGTAATTTTCGCTCTCTAGCTCTCTCACTATTATCATCTTCAAGCTCTCTACTACCACAGTGTTCTAACTTAGCCATCGGAGTGTCCCCGTCGGGTGAGCCACCCCAGGATCTCTGACTCATCTCTTTCAGGAACCCTAGTTCTCGTCGTTGCTGACAGCCAGATCGTATTCAGCAGGGAGTAGCCGGATTACGCCACATCAGTTTTCAAAATCGGATCGGATTAGAAAAACCAGGAACTGGTCCGTTTTACCCCATAACCGTTATTTCGCCAAAAACTGTTGATTTGGTTAGCAAAGTGCTGATCCAGGCGGTTAAACTATTCGAAATGTTTGAACCGTCCAACGGTTTTAATTGTTTCTTATTTTTTTATTTTTTTAAATATATATTTATTATTATTTTGTCAGAATAAGCCATCCATTCCATTCAAACAATTGAAATATTCGACCGATTCGATTTTAAAAACCTTAGTTTGGGGTAACAGACTGTCTGCATTTTGATTGTCAATGATGGAAGAATACATTACCCATTCAATAAAAAAAGCTTGGATGGGTTTTCATGGCATTAACAAAAACAACCTCTGGTGCAATATGATTTTTACTACAAAAACATAAATATTATAAGTATGAACATATTATATACAAAATCTAATTAATAGGTATGCATTTTTTCATAGAAAAGATCATATTTCACCTACAATCCATCTAAACCCATCCATTTAAGATGTGGATTGAATATGAATTGACTGACCCGCTTGTTCAAATTAAAAGGTTTGAGTAACTTGTTAAAATAATTAAAAGGGTCGAGTAAGGTTAGCTTATGGGCATTCGTTTGGGTCAATTATATGAAAGCAAAAATAAATAATAAATAATAACATATTCCAGACTTGTAGATGAAATTCTATGTTTTGTAATGCTCGGCATGGTCTGCATCTTTCAGCCCATTGAAGGGCTTGAGCCCAGTTTTAGGTCTCATTTATTGAATTGACTATCTCTGGGCCTAGCCTTATTATAGCTTGGCCCAACCTTATACCTTTGCCATCTGTAGTGGAAGATTCTTAGATTGTCACTGCCTATTTGCCTAAATTGTTTGAGTCCGGATCACCTGCCGATGAGAACTCTGCCCATGTCTACTCATAACATACTACCCCCGTGAATTAGGAACATCTCTTCCTGCATAATACCATGTAGGAGGATGAGATGTTCTCCATGTGTGGCTGCAATGTTACATGGGTAGACGTGGGCAGAGTTCTCGTGGGCAGGTGATCCAGACTCAAATTGTTCATATGGGGGGAGAGAGAGAGAATTCGCTACATTTTGAATACAACCAAAACCAAAACTGAGTGTTGAGCCATCCAAGTGCTTTATTTTATATTGGGTGTTTAGTGGTCTTTTTCTCCAATAAGCACTTAAATAAGCAATTATGAATCTTTTGTCATTCATTTTCTTTCAAATTTTTAGAATATCCAAATATAAAAGTACTTTGATAGAAGTGCTTTTGTAAAAGTACTTTTACAAAAGTGTTTTCGTAAAAGTATTTTGGTAAAAACACTTCCATAAAATACTTTTATAAGTGTTTTTGTAAAAATACGTTTATAAAAGTGCTTTCGTAAAAGTGCTTTCATAAAAATACTTTACTTTCATAAAAGTAGTTTTTATAAAATTACTTTTATAAAAGTGCCTTTGTAAAATGGTTATAATTGGTATTCTAAAAATTCACTGGGGACAATTATGGGAGAAAAAAATTGAATAAGTGCTTATTAAATGAGCACTTAAAAAAAGCTGAAAATTTGGGCTTAGAAAATAAGCCTTTATTTTTAAAATAAACACTTATTTCAGGCTTATTTCCCAAACACTAATAAGTGCTTAATAGTATGGTTTCCACTCAAATAAGAACTTATTTTTAAGCACTCCCAAACATGGCCTAAAACTACAATACAAGTGATGAATGATGGCAAAGGAAAACTTGATAGAATGATAGGCTTCAGGATTCAACCCAGCTGGAAAACATCTATGCCTTCAAGCTTCTCTATTCTTGGGTCATAATTCAACCGTGGCTTTACTTCGTGGCCCAACTAAAGGCCATTTTCTTGGAGATATTCCAACTCACACTCTCATCAACTCTTGATAATGTGTCATTTTCCGGTGGTCTAGTCATTTAGCAAACTGGGACTCTATTATGTGCCCTAGGTAATCAGTTACTCTTAAATTCAAGATTACTCAATGGACCAGTTTTAGGTCTATGGGTTATGTTCGGGCTTATCTTTTGCCAAAATTTGAATGGGCTCGGCTCAAATCCGAATTCAAAACAGTATAGTGTAAGCCCTCCCTCTTTCATGGGCTTGTGTTTAACAACAGAAACACTTAATTGCCGGTTAGTTTATGTGTACACGGCAGGAATTCAACAGGAATTGGGGTATAGGGCTATCTCATTTTCAGATCGATGAACAGGTTTTTCATTTTATTAATGCATCTAACAATGCGAGTGGACATGGGCCAAACATAAGCCCATATACAGATAGAGTCAAGGTGGCACATGACTAAGAAGAGATGAGATCAATAGATGGGTCAGCTTAATTAGTGGACAGGGCATCAGTATTGGTCTTAAATATCTCTGTTAAGATTTGCAGGTCATTAGGGGTCTGATTTATATTTTTGGCATCACTTTGAATGCATCTATCAATTTATTGTTTTTGAGTGAAAAATTGTATCTATCGCTGCAAAAGGATGGATCAGATCACTAGTTCAGTTTGGGAGGAGTACAAAAATAAATACGTAGAGTGCAAAACTATGTATTTTATATTATTTTGTATTATTTGTATTGTACATGTTTGCATTTGTACTCTTTTCAAACTGAGCCTAAATTCGACCAAGATATTGCGCTCTACATATTTGTATTTGTACTCCTCCTGAACTGAGCCTAAATTTGACCAAAACATTGCATACTTGTAAATAACTTCTATGATACTTGAATTAACCTATGACCCTCAGCGAAACGTACAATATCCAAACCAACTTTACTAATAGATATATATATCATTAATTTTATCTAGTTAGAAGCATTCATATATAAATGTTATTGAATCAGATTTATATAAAGGGTTCAACTATGATATCGGACAATTTGTAACCAATCAATTGGTATCATAAATGTGTTAATCAATCAGGTGGAATATATCAAAATTCATGGATGAGCTTTCATCGGTCAAAACTCTTCTAATACCATGTTAGCATCATATATTTTCCCTTATGTAAATGAATCAAAGTTGGATTGCCATAAATGGCTTTTTCCCAAAATATGACACTGTTAGCAAATAGCAACCCTAAGGCTAAATACATTTCCTTTTTCATTTTTTAAATGAAAACAACAAGAATATGACTGATGAACAAGCTTTTGGAATATCGGTTTTTCTGATGAAGTTATAAGAGAAAAACATGTTTGTTAGGTATAACTTTATAGAGAAATGATAGTTAAATGGATGTAGGAATGGCAACGGGGTGGAGCGGGGATGAGGAACCTCTCCCCATCCTCATCCCCGTCCCTGCTAACGGGGACAAGGTTATCCCCATCCCCGTCCCCACAGGGATCCCATTCCCCGTGATTTTTATAATGTTAGGCTGTTGTTAATCATTTTATTTTATTTAAAAAAATAAAAATAAAATAATTAAAATTTACAATCCTATTAGAAAAGATTCATACATATTCAATCATATTTTTAAAAATATTAATATATAGATGTATGTATACATATATACATATATAGCATATGCAAACATATATACATACATATATATATATATATATATATATATTAGTGGGAATCCCCGAGGCGGGGATTGGGGTCCCCATCCCCATCTCCACTGTAGGAAAATCATCCCCATCCCCATCCCATTCGGGGCGGATGCTCACAGGAATCGGAGAAATAAGAAAAATTGACATCCCTAAATGGGTGTCTAGCAGTTCAACCCTACAATACAAAACCCAAAAAAAGATTAACATTACAGCAATTTTTTTCTTGCTAATGAGCCTTGTTCTTGTCCATCTGTCTATAGAGCCCTCTCTGAGAATAATAACAAAGATGCCTCGAGTACGCGGGTACGGAAAAGAAATGAATTCATTCACAACATTGGAAATGTAAAGTAGAAATGGTACAACATTTTGAAGTGTCCAAGTATAATAGATTCTCCCCAAACGAATATATATATATATATATATATATACAACTTTCGATACTTAGTAAGGGAATATATTTAACTTTTGAACCAGACTTCTCAATTATCGTGGTTCTTCAGTTGGACAGAGAATCACAAACTAGCCATGAGGGAATCATTGGTCATGTCATTTTCAATAAATTTGCTTTCTA
The DNA here is from genome assembly GCF_055504915.1 of Nelumbo nucifera. Classification (NCBI taxonomy): domain Eukaryota; kingdom Viridiplantae; phylum Streptophyta; class Magnoliopsida; order Proteales; family Nelumbonaceae; genus Nelumbo; species Nelumbo nucifera. The sequence continues at coordinate 75,932,072 of NC_142653.1, forward strand.
TCTTCTCATAAGTTGGCAATGTAAAACAATGTGGGTTTGGTTGATATCTGATGGCATGGGCATGACATTGCTCTTAGAAATCACATCCAATTAGAATCCATGTACTCATGGCTCTAATTTGTTGAAAATATCAGCTGTGGCATCACCACCACTTAACTTTGCAAGTTGCATTCCTCTGTTCGAGTCATTTTAAGGGTCTTTTCTATTAAGACTTAATTCTTTCAAAGGTGTATAGTGTGATCATTCATCATTCTTATTTACTGGTATAGTAACAGTCATATATAGTCAATTCTGCAAAGAGAGAGAGAGAGAGCAGTTAATGTGATGGAAGTAATGATAGGTATGGACATTATAGTCCTGTTCGCTTTTCGGTAAGTTATTTATTTGGGTACTCATGTTTTTTTATTTCTCATGTAAATAAAGCAGTGGCCATTTTAGCCATAAAAATCAATTATTAAAATGAACATTTTTGTCCCATTCAAGTGTTGGCAACTTTCCTCCCAGGTGGGAAAATTATTTATCCATTTAGGAGACGAGTATCATTTACCTCGATAAGTGATATCCAAGAAAATAAATTTTCACTAATCCCCACATAAATCTGAAAAAAAGAACATGGATTTCTTGATTAATGGGAATCAAAATCCCATTGACCAACTTTTCCCCCTCTCAATATCCAAAAAATTGAACACCCCCTATATATAAATATATATATACGCCACTACTTGACACTGTTCTTAGAGCTGACAAAGGAAGAGAAGTTGGAAGATGATATATGGTCTTAAAATGACCAAATGTATAAGAATTGGAGTGCCGACTAGAGCATAAAAATCTTCATAGTTGCTAAAGTGAAAAAGATGGAAGATTTGGATACTTTGCATGACAAATTAAATGAGACTACTAGTTCAATCTATGACATGGCACCATGTGCCATTTTATGAATCATTGGGAGACACTACGTGCACCCCACATCACCATTCGAACATGGGGTGTCATGGAAAGCACAGAAGAAGGTACCCATCAAATCTCTTTGACAAAATCTTGTATATCTAACATGGTCAAGATATGCCCATGACCTTCATCTTCATCATCATCATCTACTACTCTTCTTTTGTCTTCATCTCATGGCTGTCTTCATCAAGTTTACTGGGTTTGTGATGGTCACAAACCTGGCTGACCACATAAGTGTTGTGCATATGTCCACTATTAGTGGGCATAAAAGATGATTTTTGGCAGAGTTAGGAGGAATGGATGAACATGAAGATGGAGGAGAAAGCAAAGTACTTAGTGGCCGAAAGCAGAGAAAAAAACAGGTTTATAACCACTGAGTCCACACAATTCCAATCACAACTTTTCAAAAGGTTTTCAATGGAAAGTGTCAACCCTTGCCATCCATTTCCCAGGTTAAATGGAAGCTAAAAGACTTGCGGTTTCAATCCACATGAAGCAAGAATATATACAAAGTGTTAATGGTTGCAGTATATATCTTTATACAAAGTGTTTACTAGACTTAAAGCCACAATGGCTGGGGAAAAATAAGAATTAAGAAAAAGGTTTAAATAATGCTAGGATATAGTAGCCCCCTGTGATTATGGCCATGGTTTTTGAACCGCCGTTGACTCGGGCGGTTGGACCGTTCGGCCCAGGAACCATCCAAGCAATTGGTTCTGTTTAACTCCAAACCCAGTTCTTGGCAAAAAACTGTTGGATCGGTCAACGATCTGTTAACTTGGACAGTCGAATCGTCGATCCGTTCAATGGTTTTTGGCCGTTTTTTTTTTTCTTAAGTTTTATTGTCAAAACAAGCCATCTATTTGAACCGGGCAGTTGAACCACCAGAAACCGGTGGCCAGAACGATTCCGTTTCCGGGTCATTTTTTAAAACCATGATTATAGCTACACAATTAAGTTGCCTATTATGGGTCTTCACACCTACCAATCCAATTAACACTTTGGTCATTCATTTTCTAATAAAAATGTGTCCATCAAGACCTAAAAATAAGTTATTCTAAATGATACTTTGTAGGATAGATGAGATTGATATTCAATACTCGAAATAATTGATTTTATCCCACAAACAGGAAAACCATCAATTTTATCACTTGAATTTGCCGTTATTTTATCTTATTTATTTACTTTTTACTTCTCACCATTTTCAGTAAATTGAAGAAGGTAAAGGTGAAGTATCATCAATACCCAAATTGAACATAGTTTCATTTATCCATTTGTACATGTAGTTTCATTTCATATCTTCCTTAAGAGTATAATTTGTAATACAAAGTTAAATGGATAGTCAGCTTTTTATATTTTATTGATTGATATATCATTTTAGGAAATAATATTTATTTGGCTTTTTAATATAAAAAAATGTTTTTGTACAAAAAATTAGTTTCTAAGTATTAATCGTTGCTGAATTAATCATTCTATATAAGGAGCATCCTTCCATGTATTCATTACTAGTATTTTATATTTTATTATTATTTAATCATATTAAGAACCACTTATGTTTTTCTTTTTTGTTCTAAACAACAACTCATAATATATGGATCTTATACTATATAAAATGAAGTTAAGGCCTTTCCAGTTCATAATGTCCATTTATGTAATCTAGTTAGATAATATGTTAGGAGACAAAAACTGATGCAGTATAGGAAAAGGCAATTACCGAGTTTTATGCAAGATGGGACTACTCCAAGACACATAAGAAGTTGAGATGACATTATTGATCCAACCGAATTAGCACCGACAGGGAATTTCTATCTTAGTTTGAATTTATCAAGATAGCATCAGTGCAGAACTTCTATCTTAGTTTGTAATTACCAAGTTAACAGTAGATCATGATTTCCGAATTTTTGTTCAGTTAGGACTTTCTTTTTGAGGAATTTTAGTAGGATTATATTATAAAGTGTTTTCATAGATTATGAAACATTCTTGTAGGAGCCATAAGGGTGTAAGTTTATATAAAGAGTAATTAGGGCAAAGCTATGATAATTTTATGTTGATTTTTTTTTAATTATTCAATAAAGAATTCTCCTTCTTCCTGTTTATTTTAACTTTTGCTCTTTTCTTTGAAGTTTCTTTCAACGTGGTTTGTTTCCGTACTGCGCCAAAAACAAACTTCATAGCCTTAATTAAAAGTTGGCAAAAGAAAGTTGAATGCTGATAAATAGTCCCCATAGAAATGTTTAACTATATAAAAAATGGGTGCCACAATTAATAATTAGCTTCTACATCTTTTAATTTGTAGTATAATTTTATTGGTTGGGGAAAGTTATTCCATGCATAATTTAAGAGCCATTGCCTTATACACAGGTTCAGACCAGAAGAAAAAGGGCTGAAAAGTTAGGTTTAATTTCTGTCCATGGATCCACTTTAATGTGTGCTGGGCTCTGAAAATGTTGGTGCCATACTGGACCATTTATTATATGACATATAAAACAAAATAAACATTGATGCATCAATTAAGATAGGTAAGAGACTTGAAAGGACATATGGTGAGAGAAGCAGCAAGATAGTTCATGAATACCATGAATGATGTAGCAAAAAATGTGGTGTCATGCAAGGGAATAAATAATCATCACAAGGGAGATAAGCTTAGAGCAAGTATGGATCAAGGGTGACTCAAAAAATAGTGATAAAACTGTTATTCTATTGACATATCTGAAACCTCATGATTGATACATGGAATAGAGATAGGCTGAGTGGAATCAACATATAACTTCTATTATTGAAGATAAAGAATCAAAGCAGGAGACCTTCCAGCATCAAAAAGCCATTGGGAAAGATAACCCTGAAGAGGTGGATTGACAGTCTCTAGAGAGAATCATCTTTTTAAAGATAATAGGGGATGAGATTAGAGATAGCAATTTCACTCGTCTCCATGGGCCTGCCCTGCCCTACCCTGATCAAGGCGGTTTTTTTTATCATTGATCGGGATTCGAGGTGGGTTTGGGGAAAATCCGAAACAGGGATGGGGTAGTTACGATATTTGTCCACCTTTGTTGACCCGCCCCGATTTATATTATATAACATAATATATATGTATAAATATTAATATATGCTAATATATATTATATTATATTATATTACATAATATAAAATAGTTTTAGGTAGGTTTTAAAAAAAAAAGAAAATAAATTAATAAGTATACAAATAAGAATGATTGGGGTGGGGTGGGGAAAAGTCGGGGATCTCCATTCTCCGTAGGGACGGGGTTGGGGTTAGGACTTTTAGCCCCACCAGGGTTTGGGGTGGGTACGGAGTGGGGAAATTGAATTTGGGGTCAGGTACGGAGCAGGCAAAACCTGGCCCCGCCCCGCCCCATTGCCATTCCTAGATGAGATAACCCCAGATTTGTGTAACTTATTTTCCATATATCTACCACAGCCACACACTAAAATAAAAAAAAATAAAAAAAAGCTATTGTTTGGAACTGATGCCATTTCTTCAAAAAACAAAAAAATGGCACCACATCAGCACCATGCTTGAATATCTATTTTTTCAGACAATGCCTGGTGTTTGGTTATATGTTTTTCTAAGAAAGTGTTTTCTCAGACCACGCCTTAAAAATCGGTAAAGGTGTGGTCGGAGAAACCATCCATTTTGATGTTTTTTTTTTTGTTTTTTTTATTATTGTTAGCAATAATATATTAACGTGGCACTAGAAATGCCATGTGGCAGCAAAAACAATGATATCAACTAGAAAAACGTTTTCTGAGAAAATGACATATCATTGTAGCACTGTTTTCTCAAAAAACGGCATTATATAGTTCCAAACACCACCAAAATAAACTTCAAAAGTGTTCAAAGAGATTATTCAAAAGTTGGCATAAAGTAACAAAGCTTTAGTAGTTGGTTGAGTCTGTGAAAGCATATGTACATGGATCATTGTATTCTTCAATATTCAAATCAAATCAAAGAAACGAAGAGACATCCTTGGCCATCGAATAAGAAAAACAGCTAAATGTCACTAAAAATACAAGTCTCAACCATTACATGGTACCGATCGATACAATGAATTAATGGGGTTATCCTGTCTGCCACGCATCGCCGTGCAAAAAATTATTGTTTTTAACAGATTCTCAATCCCATCTGGTAAATATTTATTTATGTTAGGGGACCTTTGGTAACGGCATAAGTTGCTGAACTAAATGACTTATTCCGGGAATTCAGAATCTCCTTAATGCCAATATACATGACTTTGTTTTTCAGAATAAAACCGATTGCCGCATCATAAAAAATAATATGATTGTGTTTACTAAAAGATAAAGCAATAAGTCATTCAGTTCGGCGTCAGCCACTATGGCTGTTATCAAATGGCCTCTTAATAATAATACACCATTCATCATCTCTCTCCTCTTGGTTTATCTTCACAAAACCCTTTTTCTTTGATACCATAAAGATGTTGTTGCTACACTTAGGGAAATATATACAAAAAAAAAAGGTTTGTGTTTGTGCATAAGGTCTTCCATAATTAGTGAGACAAATGAAGGTGATTTTTGGACAATTAAAGTTTCCAACACCACACATCTCACCTTGAAATTGGAGCCCACCATAAAAGTGGGACCCACCATGCATGAGATGCGCGGTGTCGGATGACACTGATAGGGTGTTGGAACGAATTTTGTTGGTAGGATATTGGAACTCTAGGTTTTCCAAATAAGAGAAGCCTAGTAGTAGTGGTTATTATGTATAGGACAAGGATTAAGGGACTCAAAGGAGAGTATCAGTGAATAAAACCGAACTAAATACGTACCATGCAATGTCTTTTTCTCTTTTAAGAAAACTTTTCTTTGTCAACCAACAAAAATATTTTATTGAAGTCCACATCAACGTAGACAGGGAATCCGAAATGCACTTAAACACGGATTTAGCAGTTTCAAAATTTCTCTCATGTGGAATTCAAAACAAGGTTGAATTGATTTTCTTCTGTCGGCATATTTCGATTTATATTCAGATTGTTTGAAACCCATGTCTCCAATGAAAAGATTCAATTAACTTTGTTCCCTGAAATCTCATTTTCCTCTTTTTCATGACTTTTTTCTCCACCTATCCTTAATTTTCCTTTTCTATTGAAATACCTCCCTGTCGGCATTTGAGATAAGGCTCTAACTGGCTTACTAATTTGATTCTATTATTGAATATAGACAAACTGCTTCCCACCCCCCATAGAAAATATGAAACAAGCAAAAAAAAGAAAACCATGGGATTTCCACTTTAGTTTGATAATGAGGTGCTCGCTTGCAATCCGAATCTCCTGCCCACAAGGATCCTATCCACATCTACTCATGAATGATAATATATAAATATGGAAGATGTTGTCAATGTGGGTAGTTGTGGGTTGGATGCTTGTGGGCAGGAGATCTGAACTCCTTGGGCTTTGGGGGAAGGGTGCTCTACTAATTACTAACCATTCTGTTTCAAGCCAATCGAAGCCCAACTTTAACTAAACATTGTGGGCTTTGGGCCGAGACAAGATGGGTTTACAAATAGCCCTGTTGTTGGATTAAACTCTCAAGTCCAACCTGGGGTTCTATATTCTCTATAAAAATATTCCAAATTAAAACCTGAAAATATATGTAATACTAATTAATTACTTACAGCCAAGATTTTCAAAACTGACCCAGAACCAGAACCATTTTATCTGCCAGTTTCCGGGTCAACGGTTTGACCATCCAGCTAGAATGGATGTTCCATTCTGATTGAAAAAATAAAAAAAAATAATAAAAATTATTCAAATAAGAAAATGGTCAAAAACTATTTAACAGATTAAATGGGTTGACGGTTTGACTTCCTGGGTCAGTGGGTCGCTGACCAAATCAAGAATTTTTAACCGGAGACTAGGTTGAAAGTGAAACGGAACCGGTTGTCTGGACGGTTCCCTGGCCAAACAGTCCGATCATCTGGATCAATGACAGTTCAAAAACATTGATTAAAGCTATTTCTTATGATTAGTGTTGTAGAAAATATTCAGGTACACGAGTTCCATAAATTAATTTGAAAAGAAAGTTGAAGAAACCAGATTAAAGAAGATGGAAATTATGTTGCATTCTGTGACATTTTCGTAAAGGCACCTAGGGCATTTACATTTTGTAGCAATCTTCTATATATATATATATGTATATACATGTGTGTATAAATAAATAATATACAATTACATTCTACATGTAATATATAATATTTTATTTTTAATTTTTATTTATAAAAATATAAAAAATTGTGATTTGAGGCCAAAAAACATTTTTTTTTCAAGAAAATAGTGGGGCAAGGTTCTACGAAAGTTTGTATATGTGTTGGAGATTGCCCCAATTAGACATCGTAGTGCTATGGCCTCCGGAAGTTTGCATATGCATGTATTATGCAACCCATGACTCAATGACCAGGTCGAATGGGTCAATAGTTCAACTGCCCGGGTTAGAAGGTTTTTTTTTTTTTTCTAGGTCAATGTTTTTGACCAAATATCAGGTTTTAGTAGAATTGGACCTAGAATTAAGGTCGGGCAATGGTTCAAACAGTTCAACTGGTCGGGTCAACAATGTGTTGGAAATATTGATTCTTAGTGCCACATAAATTATACATGATGCCATTTCATTTATTTCATGACAACAATGGTCGGGAGGCATTGCATTTGTCCAAGTCATCAATTCTTGAGACTTAAAGAGAAAAAATAAAATGTATATATTAGATCTCTTTGTTAGATTTGTCCAATAAAAATGAACAAGGAAAGAAGAAAGGAAGGAAGGGATGAAAGACAGAAAGAAGACTTCTTCTATTAATGGGGTATGCATCCTTCTCATTGAAAATTCATGAAAAAATAAGAAAGTAGAAAGGGTTGAAAGGAGAGAAGAAAGAGAAAAAAAGGTTTATGTGATTTGGCTGCATCCCTGATAAGGGCAATGCTTTGTTAATTATCCCTTTCTATATAACATGTACAACCCTATTTCATAAAACCCTAATAGAGAAAAGACCTACTCTATTAACAAAGCACCGATGGGCCAAGAGAAGGGGTACGAATCATCCTATACACATTAACACTTCCCGTTAAGTTGGTACGTCAATGTCATGCATGCCCAACCTGCTAAGTAAAAAAAAAATATATCAGCCAATTGATTTTTCGATGACATATGAGCAATTTGAATGAAACCAACTAAGAATTTTTAGTAGATAATATGACAATCTATCTCTATATGCTTAGTTCTCTCATAAAACACAGAACTGGTAGCAAGGTGAAGAACAACTTGATAGCCTAAGTCTGTAGGAGATATCTTAACCAAAGCATGGCACCCATGGATCTATATTTAGTTTTGGTAGAAATCAAGAGATAGTAGTTTGTTTCTTACTTTTCCAACAAATTGAACTTTTATTAATAAGAGTACAGTATCTAGTAAAGGACCTCCTGGATGTTGGACAAGAAGCCCAATTTCAATTGCAATAGACACTAACATTCAGTTGATCATCAATTTCTATAAGAAATCCTTTTCCTATATACTAGATTTCAAATACCTTAGGACTCAATAGGTTGCTTTAATGTGAGGTTTCCTGAGGTTCTCCATGAATTGACTGAGAATTTGAACAACATAAACAATATCAGGCTTGGTAATAATAATATTATCAAATGTCCAACCAAGTGATGATATTCAAATGGACTAGATAGAAATTCACCTTCCTATGCAGACCTCTTCAAGTTTTGCTCTATTGGTGTTTTGATGGATTCAGAAGCAATCCAACCAGTGTCATTGATAATCTCCAAAGCATATTTTTGTTGAAACAAGAAAATCCCTTTGTTTGATCTAGTAACTTCAATGCCCACAAAATATTTTAGGCTTTTCCCAGATCTTTAATGTGAAACCAACTATAAAGGAATGTCTTTTAAGGCATTAATGGCTTGTAAATTGTTAATAGTAATGTGTACTTCATCAATGTAAAAGCTGTTTGAAACTAGCATATTTCAAGGTAAAAGAAAATTTGTCAAACTAATTGCGAGAAGCTGGTTCAAGGATTAAAATATTGATATTAAATATAGAATGGGATAACTTGGATTTGGATATGAATGCACTTTGGAAACACATATAAATTTCACCAATATGTTAATAATACTAAATTTAATGTCAAAATAGTCACAAATAATGTATAAATATATACAAAATGTATAATTTAATGGTATACACCAAGAAATATATTATGATTAATATAGGGGCCGGGATGCATAAATATCACACAATTTTATTGATAATGCATCAATTATCAAGAGTCAAAGTCACATATTATATATATTTTTATAAATTAATACATGCACAAAGACATTATTATGTTGTGAATTGTTATATAAATTGTTATAAAATGTAAATTAATGTATCAATTAATAATTTATAAAAATATATAATCATAACTTCTAATATATCAAATCTATTGAAAATTTTAAGATGCATATCCTAGATAAATTTATAATTTTTAATTATTAATATAATTATTCTATTATTAATATTTTTATTTCTATAAACTTTTGAAATAGAAAACATTTTTTTTATATAAATGTAAACAGATTAGTGGATTTGATAGATTCAATTTATATTATATTCTCAATACAATAAATATTATGTTAATGCTTCTTTCTGAAATATTTGTTCTTTAGTTAATTCTTTATTTAAGATATCAATGTATATCTACATTAGAAAGAAGAAAGAGGGGAAGTGTAGGATTCTATCACCATAGGGCTCACATGAACCTCATCTCATTTCTCATAGATGTGGTTATCTACTTTTAGATTAAACTAGCAAATGTGCATGTGCTTCAAACATGTTAGTTTTAGATGATGATGATGATGGTGATAGTAATAGTAATATATTTCTATATTTTCTTCAATTATTTATATATGTATGTTTACCATACATATTTTTTGTTTAATTTGATGAAAATATGATATTATATAGTGATGTATTCAAATGTTTTTTACAAAATTTTTATATTTTGTTTTTATCTTTTTATTTTTATTACATAATTAATATGGCATCAAGGGATACACATTCACCCTAAAAGGCTGAATTGTTGACCTGCCACCAAATGGAAAAACAATTTTCTTAGGTTTTTCTCTAATAAAAAGGATATCATTCTTAAGATTCTCTCTCTCTTTCTCTCTCTCTCTCTCTATTATTGTGTTAACACCTTTTGACCTTTCAATACTGCAGGGGTATAAATTCGTTGGGTTGGATCGAGTTAAAGGCCAACCCAAGAATAATCATCCTAGACATGGACCCTATCCTGGACCCAAACAGATATCAAATGACAGATTTTCCATCCCAACACTAACTAAATTTCTATTTAACCCATGCATCTGCATTGGTTTAATTGTTAATACACATAAAACGATTTATAGAATTTAAAAGAACCCCTTGATCAGGGCAAGGTTCAAAGTATTGACACAGGCCGATACGCCCTATCGGCAGGGTGTATTGGCCTGTATCGGTAATTTTTTTTAAGTGGCCCAACCTGGGGTCGGTTTAAGGCCCAACTACTCTCTGAAACCATGGTCTGACCCGATACAACCCTTGGAGGAATGCATTGAGAAGCTATCGGCACGATATATAATGGCCCATATGTATCGATACTTTGAACCTTGGATCAGGGATAGCAAATTAAGGGTGAGAAAGATGTGGTTTTCCTATTAATATTATTCCTGCTGCCAACTTCACTAGTCATCACTAATAAAGGGAATGGTCAAAAGTTTGAATTAATGCTGAATATCATGGAAACAGCCCACATGACCCCAATTCTGAAATGGCAACCAAACACTATTTATAAGATTCTAATATACCCACATCAACAAGGGCCACTTGCAATGCACTTAACCCTAATAAGCTCTCCACCCCGTTCCACAAAATATGGATGACCCCCCTCCCCTTATCTCTCATATACACCACCTACATACACACCATACACTTTTTATTTTTTATTTTTATTTTTATTTTTGTTGAGGGAGAAAAGAATCCTCAAACTTTAAAAGAAAAGAAGATAAAAGAGGAAGAATATCCTTCCTTTTTGTCGGCACTGGTTGTAGGGGCTAGCTGGAACTTCATCAATTCCAAAAGTCAAAAGGTTCAGTAGGCTTTCATCAACATCATCGATCGTCACCTTCTTATCTTATATGACTTGTATGCCATCAATATATATTTGCCTCAATTTGATTTCCTTTTTTCGCCCAGATTATGAACAGTTGCTGTAGCTGTTGACTGGGTCGACCTGGATTTTGACAACTCAAAATCATTCTAAATCATCATGTTATTTTATCATTTGGCAGTTGTTATCGATATGATTTCCATAAACCAATGTTTTTAAATCGTCGTTAATCACCAGGCAATCAGTTCTGTTTTATCCTAAACTTATTCTTTGATAAAAAATGTTGAATTGATCAATGACCCATTAATCCATTCAACCCAAAAACCAGTGATTAAAACCATTTCAGTTCTGGGTCGTTTTTTAAGACATTACCATAAAACTATATGGTTGATTGACGGTCTCAGAAATTTAAAGAAGAAAAACTTTCTGTTGTTGCTTGCGTATTGAAGCTAAGTGGCCAACGACCTATAACTTCTTCATAGGTCCATGAAATGCCCCCTCCCATGTATGTGATAGGGTTGAATTGGAATTAATACTAAAGCAATATCGTAGGGTTTTAGGAGTTCCCTAGTATTAATGTGTCCTGTCTCGTCCTATATACTTCAAATTAATGCAAATTAAGTCTCAATTGGGGACCCCCCCTCCCCCAAAGTATAAAAATAGAGGGGATAAGAAAGAAAAACTAAGGGGCAATGACATAATAATTGAACATGTAGACGACAAAGATAATGGCCAGGACCACAAGCCACGCAGTGATATCCATTTAGAATCTCTAGGAAAAATCTAGGGATCTCACCTCACAACACTAGGCTTATGTAGACTCCTTGCATTTGCAAACTTAGTCTTTATCTTTATGTGCTAATCAATAAAACATCTTAATATTGATTGGATTGTTATGCAAGTGAACCATCAAAACTTGCTACTTAAAATATTGATTTGTTGGATGTGTGCCGGGAAACAAATTAAAACCCATAATCCCACTTTGGTGTGTTGTAATGACGGAGTTGACTCATGGGCATGTTATAGCCTTGCAACCATGACAAGACCCCATAACTTTGCTGCTAGTTTTTCTTGACCATCAACTATTATTTCTCTTTCTCTAATTAATTAATATTATAAGAGTGATGATCTAGTGCAAGGTTCAAAGTATCAATATGTATCGATTCATATTATATTCGTAGCTTCTCAATACGCTCTTATAGGGATTGTATCGGGTCAGATTATAGTTCAGAGAATAATTGGGACTTAAACCAATTCTTTTGAATCGGTTTAAAAAAATAAATAAAATATATAAAAAAAAAGCATCGACACAGGCCAATATGCTCTACCTTGGTCTAGAGGGGCTGTGGTTGTAGACTGGCTGACTTAACCATTTCACTTATCGGCTCTCAAAATTGAAACACTATTAATTTGCTGGATTATGATGTAGTGCCCCAAAACATACATCACTATTAAACTTTCAAACTCAACACTTCTATATATGAAAATATAATTAATTAAACTCTCCAGCACCCGAACCAAGGAAAAATTGAATCCTAGAAAAGAAGTTATTCAAATAGACTTGGCCCGGAACTAATCATAAAGTAAAAATAATTAATCCAAAATTGCAAAAAGTGATTTTAAAGACAAATTCCTTTCCATGTAGGTGGGATTAACAAAAACAAACATGACTTTGGCAATATCCTCTCTCCAAAATTTTTGATATTGTTTTTTTCATATTTTAAGTCTATAAAAATTATTATTATTTATCACACTATTTTTTTGTTTAATATGATGAATATATAATATTACAGATCATATGTCCAAATTTTTTTTACAAAGTTTTTTTGTATTTTTTATATTTTTGTATGTTTAGATCTTTTTAATTTTTATTCTTATTTAATTATAATTAATATACATCAAGGGTTTACACATTTGATCCAAAAGATTGAATTTTTGACTTGCAACCAAACAGGAAAAAAAACACTCCATTTTTGGGTTAATTTTAATTTTGTATTTTATTTCTATCATCAATAAAAACAATTATTCTTTGTCACACTTATTTTTTTAATATGGTCAATTAGTATAAAATTCAATGAAAAAAATGAGAGTTCATATGCTAAATATAAGAATTAATTCAAGGAAATTGAATGAAAAGAAATGTAGTAGTTCAAATTACATTTTGTGCCCTCACATTTAGAGAAAAATCAAATTAAAAAATAGGGGTGTTCTAGTCAAGAATAGGATTCAATGAATTCTAATGGGGATTAATATTATAAATATATTACTCAATGAGAATGATTTGAATGATGAAAAAGTAGTTGTTCAAATTACATTTTTATTCTTACAATGAGAGAGGGACCAAATTCAAAAATTGAGATATTTTAATTAAATACGAAAGATTTATAAGTAGTATATATGTATATATATCGGACTAGAGAGTAAGAGATTTTCCTTTAGACACACGGCACCATTTTATTTTATCAAGAAATGATATCTAGGAAATGGGTACTTTTCGCTCTCAATAGAACATTTTTTTTTTTTCAAACATGCTTCTACACCACTTAGAAAAAGTGAAAATAGTTAACTTACTATTAGACAAAAGTGCTAATTTTAGACACATGACTCACTCTAATCTAATTTGAAACACATGACTACCTATAACAAAGTATCCACCACAAAGAATGTGGGGCCTATACTTCAATCTTTATACTTCAATTTCCTAATTCAAATAAATTAAAATGTTATTATAAAGGCTTTTACATTATAAATTAAACCTGCTGATTTAACTATTTATATTCAATAAGAAATTCAAATTAGATATAATTATTGGATTAATAAGGAATATTAAATAAAATAATATTATTAAAAAAAAACCAAAGTGAATTAGGAAATTGAAGTATTATAACTAATAGCCTTTGGCCAAATAATGTTGCGCATGTTTTAATGGTGTTATTTGTGTTGGTAACATTTGATCCTCAATTCATTCATGCATCTATGTGAACATGGTGGTACTAGAGATGTGTAGATGGCACTACTGACATATGGTCTGAGAGCAGGCCATGTGGAACACATCAACCTAGACAGGTGGGCCCTTGCTTATTTGATTATATTACTTCTCTAACCACAACTTCTAAAGGAAAATGATGCCCTAACAAAAAGTCTAAGGCCTAAACAACTTTATGGTGAATGGTATAGGGTGCAATTGTCTACTAAAAAAACTAAAATATATAGTAAATGGGGAGAGAAGGGGGAAGGGCAATAGTATAAGGAATACTGGAATAGAATAATGATAAATCCATGAAGAAAAGTCTTGTATATCCAACGACCAACTAATCCTAGTTCTTTTGACCCATTTTTTTAATGAATCCCTAAAGGTTTTGGAAAGGCTTGGTCGGTTGGATGCTCTCCTTTTTCTCAAATGTGGGTGGGCTCTTGAACCGGATGAATTTGTTTGGTAGACGATTTGTTATTATTACTTCCCCCAATTCAACTAGAGTTGACCTATAGAGGTTAAAAGTGTAAGCATCATTTCCTCGGCGGCACGCAAGGCAATACATAAGAGAGAATTGATGTCTTCCAAACAAACCCTATCTTAACTCAAACCAATCTTTCTTAAATAAACTCAAACTTTGATATCTTTTACCTAAAGAACTAATACAAGTGAAGCTAAAGGAAGATAAAAAACCATAGTGCTCCAACCAATAAGAAAACAAAGAAAAAGATCATATATTTGTATCCTAAATCATCAATCATATAAAAAGGAAAAAGAAAATGGACAGAAAACAAAAACTAAGAAGAAAAGAACTAAAAACCCTTTTGGATTATGAGTTAAATGCTAACTTTGAAGACATGCATTGATGTACCTTAGGTTGTGTTTGGTTGTAATGTAAACTTATTTGCACTGATGCAAAACCGTAGTAGTGCAAATGATTTTGGTGCAAATTATGTTTTATTTTTATTTCAAAATTAATTGACCTTATTTTGTTTGATTGCAGTAAAAATGAAGTAAAATAAGACCTAAAACAGAACAAAGTAAAACCCAAAATAAAATTAAGCCAAAATTTACATTCTTTTCATTTGCACTCCCACATGCATTTGTACTAATGCAAATAAACTTGCACTACAACCAAACACAGCCTTAGAGTCACTAAACTACAAAAGATAATCTCTTAACCGAGAAAAATATTCATATCCTACCAGGTGATGAGATAGGTGGTTGCAAGAGAGGAAAGAGGGAGAGAAATGGGAGAGAGGAAGGAATAAGTGTGGAAGGAGAGATGAAAAATGGATCTATAAGGTTGTGTTTTGTTTGAAGGAAAGAGTAGGGAAAGGAAGGGAAATGTAGGGAAACCTTTACAAGCCTCGTATAGGTTTTCCTATGTTTCCCTTCCTTTCCCTACTTTTCCCTTCAAACCAAACATAAACTAAATGAATAATGGGTTGAAGTCCCTAAATCTGGGTATGGGGGCCCTATTTATACCAAATTGGGTCTCTCATATTCTAGAAATTTCTTATTCTATTCTTTTTCATTTTATCCTTATTTTGGAATGTTTGAACACCTTTGTTGTTCTAGAATGTTTCAACCTTCAATTAACGCAAATGCCCTTAATTAATACTATGGAATGTTCCAACACTTAATACCATGGTTTTCAAAACTGAACCGGACCGGAAAACCCAGAACCGGTCACCTTCCCCCAAAACCGCATTTTCCCCTAAAACCATTGATTTTGGTCAGCAAACGACCGAACCGGCCGGTTAACCGTTCGAACCGTTTGAACGGTTTTCACCGTTTTCTAATTTTTTAAATTTTTAAAATTTTTTTTGTCAGAACGGGTCGGCCATTCGGGTCAAATGGTCAGACTGTTCGAATCGGCAACCGGACCCTTGACCGGTTCAATCACTGGTTCATTTTTAAAAACCATGCTAAATACATGTAAAGGCCTTTAGTTATGTGGTCTAAAAACAGTTTGGTCTGACCTGGGTTCAGGAAGGGTGAACCAGATCAACATACTACTAACGGTGTTGTGCAGGTTGTGAATTTAAAACTTTACAATGTGAGGCACTT
Organism: Nelumbo nucifera; assembly: GCF_055504915.1. NCBI lineage: Eukaryota > Viridiplantae > Streptophyta > Magnoliopsida > Proteales > Nelumbonaceae > Nelumbo > Nelumbo nucifera. The sequence goes on from NC_142653.1 coordinate 75,948,228, forward strand.
GTGAGTTCATGATTTAAACGAGGCAAGACGAGTTTACACATTCACGAGTTCACTTTTCTTTGCTAGTTTTCTTTTGGTCTAGCATTGGGTGTGCATAGAACAGGGTGTAGGTAGGCATGGATAAGGTGTGGTTAGGAATGTAGAGATTGATTTTTGTCTTTTACATATTCTTTCCTTTTATAGCTCTTGGGAGCACATAATTATATATCTTATGTAAATTATCATTTCCTGTTTTATTCTTTCTTGTAAGTGAGGGATATAACTATCCTTTCTCATATTTTGAACACAATACATATATAAGATAACTTTTTAGGGTGTGTGAGACATTAGAACACATCCTTTCATTCTGGTTCTCTCTCGTTCGAACTGAATTGATATGGTATCAAAGTAGGTCTTTCAAACCTATCTTTGATTCAAATTTGTTGTTGATGAGATTGTGAGGTCAAGGTCTACCAGACTTACCTATCTACATCAACTTTGGAACTCTTTGGATGTTGTACTAATCAACACAAGCTTTTCATTTTTTCTAGAAAATCGCCATTAGCCTGCCCTAGAGTTTTTCCTATTTCTCTCAATCTGATACTTCAATCACTATAAAACTTCATATCTACAGTCCCCTAGGTCAGTTTTAATTAATTCTATAATTTATTTCTGGTTCAGATTGCATTTGAGGGGTATTTTGCTCTCTTCCTTGTTCGACAATCCAGGAAACTTACCTTTTTTGGATTGTCATAAGTTCTTAACCTTATACTGGCTAATTTATAATTGGGTTTTGATCTCTCATTGTGGTGTGTGTTTGGATACACATTTGATATCATGTTAATTTTGGTTTATTTGGGCCTTTGAGTGCCTTATTTTTCTTGAGTTTCTTGGTTCATTTTGTCAAAATGGCTATGGACAAAAGGGACATTCTTCCAATGAAGTTCAATGGGACCAAGTATGCTTTCTAGAAGTTCCATTTCTAGTTCTTTGTTGAAGGAAATGGTCTATGGGGGTTTGTGGATGGTTCCACGAAACAACTCGATGAATTTGATTCCGAAGGGCTGAAACAATGGAAGATTTATAATGGTAGAATTGTTTCTTGGCTTCTTGGTACCATTGAAACTGATATTGCTACTCCAAAGAGAAGTTTCGAGAATGCTAGTTTGATGTTCACCTATATGGAGAAAGTGAATCAACAGTCCAACATTTCTTATCAATATCAGATTGAGACAAAGATTTTTTCTTACTGCCAGGGTGAGAAGAAAACATAGGAGTGTATTATGCTACTTTCGTAAACCTGTTGGCAAAATATGATTTGGTTCATGTGGGTGAATCCACTTCTACATGGAGCATTAAAACTCTGAAAGAACATTTCGATAAGAGGAAGATCATGTGCTTCCTAATGCATCTAAGACCTGAGTATGAAGTTATAAGGTTAAACATTCTCAGTAGGGGTACTCCACCTATACTTGACATAGTTTTGGGTCCAAAATATGATTGTGGATTAGAGGCAACTTTTCTGGTGAACAAGTCCTAGATCAAGAAGGACTTGTTTCGAGTATAGTGCTATAAATGTAAAGAGCACGGGCATGTCATTTGACATTGTTGAAAGAAAAATTTTTGTACTTACTGTATGCAACATGGGCATATAATCCCTGAATGTCCTAACCGGCTAGCCAAGGGAAATGGTTCAAGTCCTAAGAAGAATCAACATAGGGCCTTCTAGGCAACAATTAAAGGTGCAAATATAGGGAATACCACTTCTTTAGTAGGAAAGGATGAGAATTCTGGAGCTCTTGCAATAGAAAGAATGCAACAACTAGTATCCTCAATCATTTCCTCTACATTTTTAGTTGTTGGCCTCTTTGACCTATTATTGTTCCCCTCCTAGTCACTTATGGATTACTGATTTCAATACCTCTAATCATATGATAGGGGTATACATTGGTCAGTTTGTTAAACCCAAGTCCTTGAATGAACATATTGTTGGTACTGATGGTGAAAAATTGCATATTATTGGATATAATGATTTGTCTTTGTCTATATCTATTAATTCTTGCTTTCATCTTCTTAAGACTTTATTTGTTCCAAAGCTTACAAAAAATCTGATTTTAGTTAGCCAATTAGTTGAGGATGATAACATTGTTTTGTTTTTCCATTATGGCTATTTGATAAAGAATTAGCGCACTGAGATAGTAAAGGGGAAGTGGCATAGACTGGGTTGACTATTTGCCTTAGAATTCAAAAAGACAACAGAGCATTTTTCCACGTCTTGTTTGCTTATTATTACCCCTAGTGTTGAAGTTGTTTGCAAAAATAATTTGTAGCATTTGTGGCATAGGCAACTTGATCATCTCTATGCATATAAACTAGAGTCTTTATTTTGTGATGGACTTTTGTCTTCTAAAGTTACTTCTTTTAATAATATTAATAAAACTTGCATTTCTTGTTGTTTGAGTAAGAGTCATGTTTTACCTTTTCCTTCTATTGCTGAACATGCATATATTCCTTTTAAACTAGTACATAGTGATGTTCGGTCGTCTCCGTTTGTTTCAAGTCGGGATATAAATATTTTGTTACATTTATTGATGGTTGTACTCGTTTTACTTAGATATATTTTTTGAGAATTTATATGAGGTTTTCCCTACCTTTAAAACTTTCTTAGCTAAGATCAAAAACTAGTTTGATGCAAATATTGGAGTTCTTTACTCAAACTCAAAGGGTGAATATTTTGATGGAGACTTTCAAACCTTTTTGAAAGGTAATGGGCTTCAATCATAAAGATCTTGTCTTGGCACTCCACAAAAAAATGGAGGGGTAGAGCACTAGAACAGAACATTTTGAGCATTGTTTGGACCTTACTTCGTGACTCACATGCTCCTACTTCCTTTTAGGTGGAGGCGGCCAGCAATGTTGTGTACATTATTAACCTTCTTCCTTCATCTATCTTGCATAATACCTCTCCTTCTCAAAACATGTTTCATCGTTCACTTGAATTTTTTATTCTTCATGTCTTTGGTTGTGTGATTCATTTCACCTTTCACCACACAAGCACATAAAGTTCACTCCACAATCAACAATGTGTGCTTTTGTGGGATATAGCCTTGACCATAAGGGTTTCCTATGCTATGACCCTCAATCTCGTTAGTTTGTCCAGCTCTATAGCTCTGCCCCTTCATCACTAGAATCTGGTCTATCATCTCAAGTCATGAGTTCCTCTTCTTTTCTTGACCTTGTAAGTACACCTCCATCTGTTGTTGATCCCCAACCATCCTCTAATCCCCTTTACGTCGTTCATCTTGTGATTTTCTCCCTCTTGACTGCTATGGTTTTTTATCAAACCATAGCTCCTTCCCTATTGTTTTGTCTGTCATAGATATTCCCACATCACACTGGAAGGCTATGACTGTTCCACAATGGAAGGAAGATATGGATACTAAGCTCCAAACTCTTATTGATAATGATACATGGGACATTGTTCATGTTCTTCCAGATACCTCTCTGATTAGAAGGAAGTGGGTGTATTCAGTGAAACTTAATTCTAATGGAAGCCTTGATAGGTACAAGGCTCATTTGGTGGCATAGGGATACAAGGAGTATGAGATAGATTATGAAGAGACATTTGCTCCTATACCTAAGTTTACTATAGTTCGTCTACTGCTAGCCATATCTACATCTGAAAATTGTGAGATTCATTAGATGGATGTCAGAAATGCATTCCCATATGGGGATCTCAAGTAAAATGTCTATATGAAGTCTCTACCTTGATACTCCCGATGTGTCTTCTCAAAATGTCCTTGTATAGTCTCAAACGAAGCTTGAGAAATTTCGTTCAATGATTATAGATGCAGGATTCACTCAAAGCTACTCAGATTATTTGTTGTTCATATCAAGATGACCCCAAGGAATTGCACTACTACGTCTTTATGTTGATGACATCCTTATCACTAATGAAGACATCCATGCTATTTCTTCTTTAAAGTGGCTTATTAGTTAGTCCTTTAAGATGAAGGACCTTCGTCATCTTACTTATTTCTTCAGACTGAACGTTACTCATTCTACTCGTGGGTATTTTGTTAACCAACAAAGTATGCAATAGACCTCAGGAAATCTACCAATTTGAGTAATGACAAACATGTTGGCACTCCCCTTGAGATGAATTTGAACATAGGGTAGGTGCAAAAGGAAATTCTTTGCATATAGGGTAGGTGCAAAAGGAATTCACCCAAATGAATGTAAAGTCAAAAGACATTACTACCAAATGGGTAAAAGCAATACCACTCAATAAGGTGACAACAAGAAATATGGCTAACTTCAAAAGGCAAAGATTATACACAAATTCGAAGTATCCATGAGAATATTAATAGATAATGCATTATCCTTCAACAACTCAGAGGCCATAGAACTTCTAGGGCATTATGAAGCAAGGCTTGACAATTCAATAGTATATTACACACAAGGAAAAAGAGAAGAGGAAGCAATAAATAAAACAACTATTTAAAATGTTGAAGAAAGTAGTGAATGAAAACTAAACCAATTGAGCTAATAAATTCTTAGAAACTTTATGGGCCTAGAGAACAATAAAAAGGAAAGTAGTAGCCACCACCCCTTATAACCTTGTTTATAGACAAGATGCAATATTACCTACAAAAATACAATTGTTGTCAACAAAGTATCGAGATGGATTAGTAGAGAACGTGAGACATACTTAATGGAAGAATAGATATACAAAGAACTTAACATCCTAAATGAAAAATAGAAACTAGTCTCTTACATAGAATGGCAACTTAGTAAAACAAATTGACAAAGACAATGAAATTCAAAGAAGGAGATATGGTGCTAAAAGTAGTAACCCACGTGAGACAAGGAAAGTCTATAAAGAAATTCACACCCATTATTTGAATTTAAAGTAGTGTATACATTATATGATCCTATAGTTGCTTAAGGCCACTATAAAGAAATTTAAAGCCCTTTCATAATACTTAAGGCCAAACCAAAAGTAGTGTATACATTATATGATCCTGTAGAAGAGCAACAAGATAAAACACTAAATGCTAAGTGGTTAAAGTTATACTATGCTTAAACTCCTCCATCTTTTATTTCATCACAAGAATGGACAAGTCTCCTTTTTCATGTAGTTGTTCATATCAAAAGCAATTGTACTCAAAACTTGTATTACATGCAAAAACATGGATGAAAGGGACATTTCCTATACAATATTTGCATAGCTCATTTGTTCAACCCCACCCTAGAAGCCCTAGCACTGCACACATGCCCAACACTTCGCAAAAGCTCCGTGCTCAATATTAGAAAGGCTACAATGTCAAACCAATAACACTAAGGGCTCCAGCTTGACGATAATTCCAAAAGATATTTGTGCCCCAATTGCCCAACAAGAAAGGTTCCATTGCTAAACTAGTTTCTTTGAGGTGCTCTAGCTCGATGTGGTAAATTTGGAAATCTAGTAACTCCAGGGTCTTTGGCTCAATGGGTATTCTAGAAGAGGGGGCTCTAGCTTAATGGTAACTCTAGAAGAAATTTGTGCCCTAGCTAGTAACCCAACAAGAAAGACTTTAAGCCTCACAAAAGAGAAATGCCCTGTGCCTTGCCAATACAAAGGCTCTAAGCCTCATAAAAGAAAATGGCCTTGAACCTCACAAAGACAACGGTTTCGTGCCTTGCAAAAAAGGACATGTGCCTTGCAAGTGAAAAACCTACAAGCCTGGTAAAAGAAAAAGCCTTGTGCCTCACAAGTACAATAACTCTATGCCTCGTGAAATAAAAGCCCTACATGAAAATACAAAGGCTCCATGCCCTTTTTTAACACCAAAATTTACTCCAAGTGGAGAGGCGGCCACCTTAATATTTTATTAATATTCAAAGAAAGAACTATGAAAATAAGTACAGGGGAGAACATAGCCCGCCTTCCCCCAAAACCCGAATACAAAAGCACACCTTGAAAACTATCATACCCATCTAGAAAAAAAAATATTCTGATTTTTTGTAAATGAAATTGATCATCAAAATAGTGATTATAGCAGTCTCATGGAAGAAAAGGCAGACAAACGAAAACCGTGGAACTCCTATTCTGAACTGCGAACTTGGAAAGAGAATCTGCAACCTCATTACCTTCACATAGTGTGTGCACAAAATGGATGTTCGTATCTGCAATCAAGTGCATGATTAAGTCCATTCATCGAAAGATGCAAGAAGCTCATTTCGAGATTATTTTGAAAAGCTAGAAATGGAACTTCTCACATTTTCTCATCCCATCTTCATGTGGAAGGAGACGCATCTCCAATCAAACGGTTTGTGGGTTGCCAAATCCTTATAATAGGATTGATTAATTTCCACATTCAATATCCCAAATTAGTTTTGTAGGGGTGGATATATCCCTTCATAACTTAGAATTGTTGTCGTGTCTATGCATTTGTTAAAATTCATTAGTTAAACAAGTATAAACAAATCACTGGTGTCAAAGTATCATTTCGGTGACACTTGCTAGCTATCAACCTATAATTCCTAAACAAACTAGTGGTCTATTTTAGGTTTTTAACTGAATAATTAAGTAATGTCAATAGGTCACTGAACTTGTAGGGTCGTTCAATGAATTTGATTAAATAATTTAGAAATCTTCCACATTGGAAAAGAACCCCAAAAGATTAATAAAAAAAATGAATCATATATGATTATTATTTATTGCTTTTTTCTTTTACTTTTCTATTTTTCTTGGACAATGTAAAAAAGAAAAAAAAAAGGTAATTGTTGAGGATTCAAGTCCATCTTATTACATCACACATTTAAGGCTTTATGTCAATCAAGGTGGGTCACATACACAGTATTCCAGATTGGTTCTTTAATTAGGATAGATTGTATCCTTAAAGAAAAAGTATACTTGGCATTGTTTGTTTTTTTAATTTCTCGAGAGTATAATAGCTTGACCAATTATAGACAAACCAGTGATCTTGAAAATTAATTTCAAATGTATGGCATCAACCTGTTATTGCTATAACAAATGGTGGTTTATTTTAAGTCAATATTTTATATTCTTATATATTTAATAAATGGCTAATTACTAGTTGGGTAATTACTTTACTTGGTTTGCTTAATTAAAACCACTCAGGAATCATCCACGTGGCAAATATATTTTGTGGCTAGAAAGGAGTCAGCATATTGCTCTCCCCATCCTTTATTTTTGTATATATTTTAGACCAATCGACCTTTCACATGGGTCCCCTACTTGATGGCCAGTATATACCCACCATCGGATTTCTCCACATGGCAGAACTAGGTTGAGTCATGTAGGAAAGCTCATTGAAATTACTAGTAAACCTTTTCTATTTGTGTAATTAATAAGTTTTATTTACTTTTAATTGAAAGTAAATCTAAATTAATTAAAATGAGAATCAATATATTTTCTTTTCTTTTATTTTCATTTTTAGTTTGGAAAAAATTAGAAATTTGGATGGCTATTATGCATTCAGTAATATAATAGACAATCTGGACAGACTAAAAGATTCTTCCCATTAGGGGTGAGCAAAAAAAACCGAAAAACTAAACCAACTGAAACCGAACAGAAAAATCGGTTAATCAAATCGATCGGTTTGGTGTCTTTAAAAAACCAAAGGTACCGGTTTGGTTTTGGTTAACCAATATAGAAAAATGGCGATTAATTGGACCAGCCAGTATACATATATTTCTATATGTTTTATATACATTATGTATATTATATATTATAAACTAATAAATATGCATTATATATAAATATATATTTATAATATATGATATATTATTTATTATTTAAAATATAATATTTTATTATACTTATATATATTGTAAAAATAAAAAAAAACCAAAAAACCGATGATTAATCGAACCAATCAATTAATTAACCGATTAACTTCGATTCAATTCTGATTACCGGTTTTTGAAAAACCGATAATACCGATTCGATTAACCAAACCGTGAGCACCCCTACCTCTCACATGGCAGAAATAGTTTGATTAATTTACTCATCATTCAGTTTGTTTAATGAACTTCTTTAAACATAGTAAAATATAGTTTGAAGCCCAAAACGATTCTCTTTTCTAGCTTATCTCCTCACCCTATTTTAGTGAAAAACATTTGGGGTTCAAAGACCAAGCCACATGCAGAGGAGGTGTAGAGAATCTCCTTTTTCTTGACCCGACAAGAGAATTTTTTTTTTATTTAATTTCCTTGATTTGTCCAACACAAGGGACCGAAATTATTAATTAGGGGATGTTTGTCAATAAGAGTAATATGATTTTTAAAATAAAAGAACCCTCTTCTCCTCTCTCATTGCAGTTGCTTTAATTTTGTTTTAAAAAAACAAACTCATGCTTATTGGCGAACAGCCCCTTAAGAGGATAGCAGAAAGAGCTTATCTTTATTACATGGTTTGCAACCAGCAGGAAACTTCCTAAAGTGGTGCTGCAACCACGAGGGCAAGAGGAACTGTCACATATCCTGGTCAAGAAACAATCTTTATGTAAAATGTTTTACTAATTAATGAAAAAGATGTATAAGTTGGTCTAGATGCTGAGGACCACATTTTTAGATAATTCTCAGTATTAACCCATTGAAACATGTCTGGCACATGTTCTTTCTATCATTCAAATCCTTATCCATGCTTTGAAACAAGGCATATAGGGACCAACCAAAGTTGGTAATTGCCCTTAATTAGGAAAGAGCCTAACAGAACATAAGATATATATATATTACTTAAAATGCCCACCTACCTATATGTTTCCCATGCCTAATTAGATTGATCACATAAATATTAGGGAAAATTCTCAATTAGAATTTTAAAATGTGACAATTCAGTATTCAAACTGAATGGTCTATCGTTAACCAGCTGTTAATCAGTCATTAAGTAGCGTTTGAAAAATATACAAATGCCCGTCGAGTGTCATCTAATTTTCTTTATAAACAATTTAAATGTTGACAAAAAATTAACAGCTCCAAATCTTTGCCTCTTCTATTCAAGAAAGTTGGGGTCATCATAATGCCCACTGAGACATTACCCCATAACTTTCTTGAATGGAAAATGTAAGGATTTTTGGGACTGTTTATTTTTTTTCAACGTTTGAATGGTTTATAAAGAAAATTAGATAACACTTAAAAGGCATTTGTGTCTTTGTCAAATACCATTTAACAGCTGGTTAACAGCTAGTTAAAGGTAGGTATTGAATTGACATGTTTTAAAGGTTTAGATACTAAATTGCCACATTTTAAAGTTCGAAGACCAAAATGACACTAGGCCCAAAATACAAGAAACTGATTGGGAATTTTCCCAAATATTAGAGGGGATGAAGTACTGTTTCATGCTTCGGTGTGATAAGATTAACAAAAAAAATATTTCAAAATTTTCCTTATCATTCCAGTTTTCTTCTCAAACCCATCAACTATTGAAAAGGGCTTGGATTAATAATCACCCTCAAAGTGAAAACAACTATATTTCCTGCTAGATCTTGTCTCCGCCCCTGTCACTCCATTCAACGACCTTTATAGTAACCGACGTCAATTATCTTTTGTGGTTTACTATAACAAAGATAAGATATAATAATAATTTGATTAAGTATATAGAATATTAGACAAACAGAGAAATGGGGGAAGGGAAGTTCTGAGAAACCCACTAAAAGACCTAACAAACCAGATCCATCTATATAATTCAACATGTGCCATTAGCTATAAGTAGTTTAGGCAACTTAAGGCGGTGTTTGGCATTAATGTCATTGATCTAGAAAATGGTGATACATTAGTGCCATATTGAAAAAATCAGTCTTTTAGAAAACGGTAACATGTTTTGAATCATTTTTCCATAAAAAACGATGTTCTAAATCGTGTCTTAGAAATCGAGGTGTAGATTGGGGAAACGCCGAATTTGACATTTTCTCAATTTAGAGTTCGTTGCTTCCAATGAGGATATGATGTGGCAGTGACATGGACTTCCTATAATGGGTACCCGTACTGAAAACAGATATGGAGCACTAGTACCAAACATAAGGTGTTGCTGTCGCCTCAGAAAACGTCCTATCTGACAGAAATGTTTCCAAACAAAAAAAAAGACACCATTACTTCAGGAAACGATACTTCCAACCCACACATATACAGCATGGTTTTCTCATGGATGCCAAACATATACTAAATAGCTCCATGTAGCAAACTGCATGTTACACTTGGTCAGATGGTGCAATTCCTTTACTTCCTTTATTAGTTATTACACTAACAAAAAATAAGATTAAAACTTTGAACTGCTAAACCCACTGTTGGAAAAACGTCTAAGAAATGGTGGATTACAGAGGTTTGTGGACGAATGGTAGCATTCACATACACAGAAAGTCCTTCATATGATTCAACGACAGTCTGATCAGTCATGAATGTCTTGTTTCAACTTGTATTTACACACACAAAAAAAATAAATAAATAAAGCTTAACAGATGAGTTATGAGTTCTCTGAATTCTTTCTTGATCAGAAGTTTCTTAGCACTATTTCTTAATTCTTCTGTCATATAATGGTTCATGCACGCATATATCTCTAGACCCAAATCCAAGCAGTAAAGATAAGAGCTGAACTGAACTGATCCATTAATATAAATTTTTCACTGATAAGATCTAGACATGATCAGACAGACATAAAACCATAATTTGTTTATTTATACTTTCATTCTTCTGTTCATTTATTTGTTTTTGCTTGGATATTCCAACCTGAATTTCTGGGTAATAATTGACCAGGAGATCGTCTTCTTTTCCTTATTTTTTTTCCTTTAGCTAACCAGAATCACAGGACTTAGACTGTCCTATCACGGACATCAGCTAGCATTACATGAACCAGATGGAATATTAATAGTGGAAAATAAAACAAATGGCCCATTAAATCCGTGTATTAATATTTCTCTGATGGAGACCAGCTTTTGACGTCATTTTCCTTTGTATAACAGGGTCTGACCATATAACAGTGACTTGCACTATCTATATAACACTAGTGTTGAAAACCCACCATTCCTTTTCAACAAAGTGAGACACCCATATCGATCAACCTCCACGCCTCTCTCTCTCTCCATCTCTTTCTCATGTCTTATTATAATCACAATAATTAAAACCATTGGAAACTTCCTCCAAATCAGATCCATATCCATCACATCACATATTAATGCTAAACCTCATGAGGAATTATTAATTTAGAATTTTAGAGAATATCAATTTATCAAAGACCTTATTTAACAGTGTATGTTTTGAATAGTTTATTGAGATGGTATTAGAGCCACTTTGACTAAGTGGTATAGTGTTCGATCTTCATTACCTCCATTATAATTGTGTCTATGCTTGTTCATACTTCAAGCCCAATAGACTTTCGTGTGAGGCAGGGTGTTAGAGAATATTAACCTATTCAAAATCCTCACCAAACAACTTAATAAACTTTTAGGTTGAATGGATCTTTGAGATGGTATCAGAGCCGCTTTGACCAAATGGTCTAGCGTTCGATCATCATTACCTCCATTATAATTAATTAAGTTTCATCACAAGGTATGGATGAACCTGTGCTTTTTCACACTTCATGTCTAATTGACTTTCGTATGAAAGGACGTATTAAAGAATATCAACCTATTCAAAGACCTCACCTACTAACAGCTTAATAAACTTTTAGGTTGAATGCTTTTTGAGGTTATATATCATTAATATTGCTTGTTTTTCTTAGACGTGAGCAATTTGAATACATGACAAATCTATATACATCCATTGTAGCTAGTTGGAAGGGAATATCATTGTCTGTTGCTTTTTTGCATATACAGATAAAAGGACTGAGAATCCGCACTTGTGTAATCGTGTGAGAGAGTCTCGTACGCCCCTAACTTTGACCCCTTTGTACAAAGAGTCGGAGTAGAACAAGGCACCAATTCCAACCAACAAATAACCTTCTACCAGACAAATAAATAAAGGAATGAATGAACAGATCATCGAAAAAAAATAAAAAGGCAGAAACAATAATGCACCAACAGGGGGAACAGTGTAGTTTGGGGAATCTTAACTCTTATGAGTGGGATGCTTCATGCTAGCTACGTGGGTCGGTAGGTTTGGTTGATTTTTGATGCAGGAGCCTTCCTACCTACATGGGTTTTACATATGATGACACCAGTGGAACAGTGTTGATGAGGCCCCATTTTATGACATTCTCAAACATATGGCTTACATGCCCAAATAGCCAAATAGCAGAGAGAGAGAAAGAGAGAGACAGAGAGAGAAAGAGACAGAGAGAAAGAGAGAGACTTTTTAAGGGGTGGTGGTGGTCAAAAAGGTAACACAGCTCCATTTCTTTGCCATCTCCTGATCTAGCTAGCAATTTCAACCAAAAGAAAAACTTAGGAGACACCTCTTCGACCTAAGCAGCAGCAGGCTGGGCCCTAGCCCAGATTCTACTAGATTTGAATTAAGGGTACTTATTCAAGTTCTATTATTATTATCATTATTCCTTGTATGAAGTTGAACCCTCTATATATGTTCAACTATTTGACTTCTATGTCTTTATCCTCACGTATATGCTATGCAATAAAGATGGGATAAACCCATTTTTTGGAAGGTCTAGTTGCTTGATAAGAACTTTGGCTCTCAAAGAGCACCACTCAACACTAGACCACTAGACCATTTGGTCAAAATAGCTCTGATACTATTTCAAAGAACCATTTACTTAAAAAGTTAAACTGTTAGGTGAGGTCATTGAATAGATTGATATTCTCTAACAGACAGAAGCTCAATGTTTCTGTCAATGGATTCATGAATGCTAGCTAGGTATTAAACAATTCCAAACCACTGGTGAGAAGTGGTGATCATCTGTCGGTGGATTAATTACTTGGGAAGCAACTGAACTGAGATATTATAACTTAATTTCTTTGATTTGAGAATCTAAGGTCGTCCTTCTGTTTTACAGCCATTAATTGAACCAAGTTTCTGGAGCATTTTTAATATTGTAAATCGTCGATTCTTTTCTTGAGGAGACATGTGTGGCCAGAATTCTAAGTTTACCATGTAGAAATGCATTCAAAATGTGTTAGCTATTTGGTAATCTCAAAACCACGTGAAATCACCAATAGAACACCAAACAAAATGTTGTTGGTTTGACTGAAAACATGTCTCCCTACAGATTGTTGATGGACTTTGTACTGCCCTTGTGTATCATCTACATTCCTCCTATCGTCGATCTATGAAGTTGCCACTTGCATATAACAATGTTTTGGGAGGATGAATTAAGTGGAACGAGCTCACATATACTGTTATTTATAGGGGCACTAGAGCCTTCTAATTAACATCCATGAAACAAGCTCCTAAGTTTTCTCTTAATGCTTTATTGATGTTTTATTTTATAGAAAAGCAATATATAATCATGTTATATATTATCTGCTCAGTCAATTAATCTAAATTAATACCAGCTGGATTTCTTAAGTCTTAACTTAATAGCAAATTATGGAGGTTCTCAAATGAAATTGTTTATAATTATTTCCATGTTGCTTAAATTTTTGTGGAATAAATGTTTCCGATATAATAAATAATTAATGCATGAGTTTTCTATCTTATAGAATAAATCGTCAATAACGCCTCCTTATTGACGATTTGAAGACCATGTTCTCAACTATCATGTATAGTCAACTACCCCTAGCTATTCTGCTAGTTGACTACTAGCGAGAGCCATTGTGACACCAAGCTCGATTGTCAGGGTAATTAACTATTGTCACAGGTAGCCAACTATTGCCTTGTGAGAAATCAACTATAGGATATGACCAACCTTAGAAACGTTAAGTAGGTGATTCCAAATATTGGGGAGTTGACTCCTTAGGCCACCACACTTAGAATTTTTACACCTAAGCTTACTATAAAGTTTGGGTAAAAGCATATACATTTAATCATTGGTCTTTAAGTTATTGGTTAAACAAAGGTCAGTCAATAAGGCCATTTTGTATGCATTCTTTGTAAATGATTACATCAAGTACTTAAAGATAAAAATGTGATAACAATGAATGTTTTGAAACTTAATGCTTTCTTCTTTCTCCTCTTCTTCTTGGTAGCTTTCTTTTTACTTGGAGAGTAATCGATTCATCAAACAACTGCAAACTTTGCATTTTAAATCATTATAACTCTTCTCAAGAATTTATTAGCATTTTAGCTCAACTAATGAAAATCACTTACCACAGTCGCACACTTAAGTTCAAACTGCTAGTACTCTTAATGAGTCTGTGATCATTAAAACACATAGGGTCAATAGTTATTTTGTCTTTTCATTTACCAATTTTAAATAATGACTCTATGTTTTGTAGTTCTTCCCCATTAGGCAAGAGTCATTCCTTGCCAACTGTTGGCCCTATGTGTTTTGATTTTGATGATAACAAACTTATTGAGGGTACCAATGGTTTGAAAAGTAAGTTTGCGGCTATAGAAAAACAATCCTCACTTGAGCTTAACAAAGTTGAATAAACAATTATTTACATGAAGAAAGTAAGAGTAGCTGAGTCATATGATGTAGTGAAGACATTCCAAGACTCTCCAAGGAAGATGATCTCTAAGATGAAAACTTTTACCGAGAAAGAAGAAAAAGAAGACATCAAGTTCCAAGATCTTTACTTGCATTTATCATTTTAGGACTTGATGTAACCGGATGCAAGATACACAACATGGGCTTAAGTGAGACCAAACATAATTAGTCAGCCTTAGAGACCAATTTCTAAAGTTAAGTTTGGTTCTTATATTTTCATAGACTTTAATTGAACTAAAAATGTGAAAAACCATGTTTAGAAGCCTAAGAGTTTGATTCTCGAACCTTAGAATGAAAATCTCTAAATTTTCTAAGGTTGGAAGTTGTCAAGTAGTAGACCAAGGAGAAGTAGTAGACCACTCTTCATAGGAAAATGCTAAGAATAGTGAGTAGTCAAATACCTTTGACAATAGAGAGCAAAGTCACTTGGCAGTCAACTACCCTTGATAGAGATGGCTTGTTAAGCTTAGTAGTCGACTACCAGTTTGTGTCAATTGACTACAATGTGAAGAACAACTTCTAACATGATTTATATTAAATTGTTTGAGCTTTAAGGACTCTTTCCTCTTTGGTAAATGGTTCAAACAAGTTAGAAATCATTTTTAAATTGTACCAACAAAGGATTTAGTAATTTTTAGTAATTTTTATTTAATATCTCATATGGCAAGCTAGAAATGACACAACTTTTAAAAATATTAAAAGAAATGTCCATTGGGTTCTAAGAAAAAATAATGGAATAATGAATATATAGAATCCTGATATTAATGCAAATAGTGACATAGTTGTGTATAAATGTCAAACCTTCCATCTTTTGCATATCATAATGTTTTTATATTATATGTAACGAGGGGTTTTATGAATACAAGAAGGGGACTTTTGGATTTTGTATTTATAATAGTTTTTTTAACTTTGTTGTTGTTGTAGTTAGTAAAGTGGGTTTTATTAAAGAGCCAATTAAGGAAAAGCTTATAATAGATTTTAAAGCTTTGTCATATACTTATTAGAAAGGATGGCAGTAATTAATAGTTGTTTCCAGTGCAAAAGTGATGGTGGAAGCATTGAATAGCAATGAGCCATCGTTATCTTGGTGTTTAGGTTATTACATAGATAAAATCAAGAAGTTTTCCAAATAGTTTTTTTGTCACTTCTATTTACAACTCTCGACCATTCAGTAAACCTGCTTGTAAGGCTATAAACAAATCGGATTTGAATCAGCTAGAGGAAAATCCAAATCTGACCCGATTGTTGAAAACTTGCACCCAAATTTGATCCGAGTATTGAAAACTTAAATTTGAATCAAATCCAAAATCTAATTGGGTTTGGTTTTAATCTGAGCCCACCTTCATTTGTAAAAAAAAATATAATTTAATTACTTTTCAAATTTTTTATATTATAAATTAATATAAATATAGCATATTAAATTTAATATATTTAAATTCATATATAATATAATTTTATAATTTTATAAATCAAAACCAATAAATATTACAATATAATCGGATGGAGTCAAATCTGAATTCAATTAGACTATTAATCAGATGCAAATTGCAAAATTTGAATTATAGATGCGTTCAATTTTTTTCTATAATCTTTTATATGCCTATGTGCATAAAAATAGTTCTGATATGTCACACTTATTTTTTTGTTTAATATGATATTATACATGTGTCCAATTATTTTTTGCAAAATTGATGTATTTTTTGTATTTTTATCCTTTATTAATTTTTATTATTTAATTTTAGCATTGAAGGTTCACCCAAAAGTAGAATGAATCTCCACCAAATAGGAACATAATTTCATTTTTGGTTAGTTTTAGATTATCTATTTCATTTTCTTCGTCAATAAAAATATTTTTTGTTTGTTACCCTTATCTTTTAATTTGATTAATAAAAATATCATAAATATGTCCAATTTTTTCTACATCTTTTATAATTTTCTATGTTTATTTCTATTTCAAAATTTTTATTATCTCACTATGACTTCATGGGTTAACCAATTTGATTTTGATGGTTGAACTACTTAGTCACTACTTTGATGAAAGAATGATTTTGTTCATGAGTCGGTTTTAAAATATATGAGTTTATATTGTTAAAAGTGTTAAAAATATAACTAATTAAAAGCACTTATTAGTGAAAAAATAACTTAAATATAGAATTTAATAAGGGAGAGTGGGAGTTAATACTTTGATATAAGACTTAATGAGAGGGGTTAAATGAAATGAGAAGTAATAGTTGAAATTATGTTTTCAACCCTTACGATTAGTTATGAACTAAATTCACAAATATAGGTATTTTAGTCAAGAAAAGTTTCACCCCTCATTCATTTAATAATAGTATAGATGATTAATGCAATTTCAACCATCTTAATTAAAGTTTTATCAAAATATAAATTTACCCATTAGATAATTCAAGTTGAAGGGGCAAATTTTGTCCAATAAAAATTTCAGAAATTTACAACCCATTCACACTTTTATACATAGTATAGATTATCTATTGTTGGGCTTGGGCTATAGACCATTATTTTCATTGTTTATAGTGGTTCTAGTTATAGCTGCCTTTGTGGGTAATTGCCATTGCACACAACTTCATTTTTTGGATATAAACACTAGTGAGTGTGGCAGCAAGAATAATTTTTCAACACCCCTTTCTTCTTCTCCCATCTTCTTGTTTCTTCTTCCTCTTCTTATCCTAGAACTCCTACTTCCTTTTTCACTTACTTCTCTTATTTTTCCAGGTTTCATATTCTATTGACTTTATTAAAACTTTTAGTCTAGTTGTCAAATCAATGACTATATGTACTATTTATGCATTACAATCACCAACAAGTAGCCCATCTACCAATTATTCACAATTTTTTCTTATATGATTATCTTAATGAAGAGAACTACATAATCCAACCCAAAGGTTTTGAAGATGCCCACTTTCCCCATCATTGGTGCCACCTCCATAAAGCTCCATATGGGTTACATCAAGCCCGACATGCATTGGTTTGCATATTCGAGTTCTTATCTTCTCAAAATGGGATTCTATGGATCAAAGTTGGACCCCTCATTGTTTATCTTCAAAAAATAATATCTCTCTAGTCACCTTGATTTAATTTAACGATATTATTATCACAGGTAGTTCTTATTCTCTTATCAACTCAATGTTAGCTCATTTGAATGGTGAGTTTTCATTACAGACCTCAGCTCTATACATTTATTCATAAGCCTTAAAGCCCATAGAGATTTATTATTAACACAACAATGTTATATCAATGACCTACTTGCATGGACCAATTTTGATGGTGCAAAACTAGATTCTTCCTCCAAAGTGGCTTCAACAAAATTATCTTAACCAACTATGGACCTATTACCTAATCTCATTAAGTGTTGTGGTGTTATGGCTCCACTATAGTATATCACACAAACCTAGCCGAAGTTTCATTTCCTGTAAATAAAATACGCCAATTTCTCTACTATCCCACAATCTTAAGGGGACTATCAACACTAGCCTCTTCTTTATTTACTCTAGTGCTATTAATACTTCATACTTTGATGCCAACTAAGCTAGATGCTTAGACGACTATAAATCTAGTGGTAGATAGTGTCTTTTTCAACTCTCACCTTTTGGATTAGAGTTCAAAGAAGCAAAACACTAAAGCTAGATCTTGTACAAAAGCCTATCTTTCTCTAGCCCATTGGTCCTCTATTGTGATAATGTTAATGCCATCTACCTTTTCATCCAATATTTCATGACAACACTTGCCATGTGTAAGTATCTTTTCATTTCTTGCATCATCTCATTGATCATCATGAACTTTAGGTTTACTTAGTACAGCTGAGCATATTCCATATCTAATTGCAAAGCCTGTATCACCCCAATGGTTCAACTCTCTCATGCATAAGCTTCCTACTTAGTGTAACTAGTATTGGTCCTATGTGGTTTGATGATAACAAACTCATTGAGCGTACTATGGTTAGAAAAGTAAGTGGTCGGCTACAAAAAAATAATTCCTACTTAAGCTTAACAAAGTTGAACAAACAAGTATTTACATGAAGCAAGAGCGAGCAGTTGATTCATATGATACACTGAAGAATCTCCAAGACTCTCTAAAAAAGACAATGATTCAAATGATATACTAAAGATTATATAAGATAAAGATTCAGCACCAAGAATTAAGAAAAAAAAGAAGACATCAATATCCAACTTAGTTGACCAAGTTTAGAGACCAATGGCTAGAGTTAGGCTTGGTTCTTAGGTTTTTCTAGACTTTAATCAAGCTAAAGATGTGAAAAATCATGTTTGAAAACCTAAGAATTTGATTCTCAAACCTTCAAAATGAAATTCTCTAAATGTTCTAAGGTTTCAAAATTGTCGAGTAGTAAATTACCATAGAGTAGTAGACTACTCTTTATAGAAAAATGTTGTGAATAGTGAATAGTCAACTACCCAAAAAGAAATAGTTAAATACCCTTGATATTAGTAACTTGGCAAGCCTAATAGTTGATTACTAGTTCATAGTAGTTCATAGTAGTTGATTATGCAAAAAAATTATTCTCATATGGTTTCTATTCAACCATTTGAACTCCAATGGCTCTTTCCTCTTTTGGAAAATGGTTCAAACGTGTTCAAAAACATTTTGAAATTATATATACTAACAAAGGATTGATGAGCGTCCAACGTTTAAATAATGGTCAAATAATGGCTATAATGTTTTGCCTATAAAAATATGTAAGAAGAAGAAGAAAGTAAGGGCTACAACATGAATTTTAAAGGGTTTTGAAAAGAAGGTTAGAGGGAATAATGCGCTATTAAAAGAGTTAATCTATTGGTTTCCCCATGAGTTAAAGGAGAGAAAACCCTTGTACTTTAAAGATTGAGAAAGCCCCATTATCTTGTATGTCAGGTAGTTTTTTATGTATTTGCTATATTTTTCAGCATTTGATTTGTATCTAAGCTAACATTGTAATATCAGTTTAGAAAGGAAGTGTTTAAGAGTGAGAGCACTAGCAAAAGGTTGATTAGAACCTAGAAAACCAACCAAGGTTTGGCAGAGACCTATAAACTTGTTCAATTTGGGCAGGTGCCCACAAGTTCTATCCAATTTAAGACTATCCAATGTATTGTAAGTACTTGGAAGTTGTGTTGGTTATAAAGGCTATTTAGCACCCAAGAATCCTAGAAGTGTTTAGTGGAATACTTAGGTGGTGTACCTAGGGAGAGGATGTAGGCAAGGTTTGGCCAAACCTCTATAAAAGCCTTGTGTATTCTTTCTTCTTATTTACTTTTACTTCACACACTTGCATGTGAGTCATTTAATTCTCTATGTCAACACTTCTCTACAATATTGAATTTGCATTTAAATTTTCAAAAATGAGTGTAACCGGCATAGGCAAAGCATGAGAACCCAATTCAACCGCCCTCTTGGGATTGGCAAAGTAGGCAACACGTAGTTTAGGTTGTAGGAACATGATAAAGATCATATTGACATATCACATTATAAAAGATAGAGTCCAATTATGTTATGTATATTAGCTAATAGGCGTAACATTTGTAGTAACAATAGATAATGATGTATTTCACTTTGTTAGAGAATAAAAACCTATTCCAAAACCTCATATATTCAAAGTCTATTTGACCAAATAATCTATGCTTGTCTAGGCTTCAAGTCTGATGAATAGAAAATAAGAACCTATTCAAGAACCTTACCTAACAATTTAAACTGTTAGATTATGAACAGTTGTTTGAGACACGAGAATTTTTTGTACTCAGATTTATATAAATACAATGCCTTACTAAACTATAAGAATCAATGGTCATTTTTCATTCAAACCCTTGCCATTATAGTAAAAAATGCTGAATAAGCATCTATATCTATATATTTAGGCCCAATGATCTGAAAATGCATCTTTCTTTTTCTCCTTTTTTATTTTTGATTTTTTAATTCTATGTAATTCCATGTAGTGAACAACCCAGGTTGAGCAATGAGCACTCTTCATGAGAAAGAGAGAGAGAGAGAGAACTTTCGTTTTCCAATTAATGACTCCTGAATCAATCGTATTGATCCACATTAGCTTTTTGTCTTATTCTACTTTGTTCTAATTAGAGGAGCATGGGTGGACATTTATTTAAGATAGGCAAAAGGTATCTACCTTAATATGTTTACTGATTTGTTCTAATTTACAATTGATGGTTGAATAAATATACTAAAAGTTATGTTAATTCTGTTTCAAAGTCTTGTTGAGACATTTGAGAGAATGATTTCAGGTGTTGAATACCAATTTTGTGTGAAGCACTTCTATACAAATTTCAAAGGAATCTCAAGTCTTTGAACAATGATGCATTTGAGTGGTTGAAGAAAATACCCCCAATCCTATGGCCTAGATCATCCTTTGGACCGAAAGCTCATAGTGATGATGTTTGCAACAATTTCTCATAAGCTTTCAACAAGTTGATATTAAATGCAAGAGACAAACCCATCATTACATTGGTGGAGACAATTTGGAGGCAATTAATGAAGTTCATGCAAATGAGGTATCATATGCTTTCGAATGAGAAGAGTCTTATCAACCCAAATGTCAAGAAGAAATAGAGTATTCGCAAGAGCATGCCCATAATTATTTCTCTATGTATGTGTTATCAACCAATTTTTGCTCAGTCCCTTCTTTGACCCAACTCCTACATTCCGGATGCCCAACCGGACCACACCAATCACTTTAAAACATGCTTAAACCCTAAGAAACCAAATGCCCATAAATCCACCGTTAAATCTACTTAATTCTCTTTTGATGATATTGATTATGCCACATCACCATACCTGAACCCTGATCAGACTATTAACACTTGCCTCTTCTTTATTTACTCTAGTGCTATTAATACTTCATGCTTTGATGCCAACTAAGCTAGATGCTCAGACAACTATAAGTTTACTGGTAAATAGTGTCTTTTTCATCTCTCACCTTTTGGATTAGAGTTCAAAGAAGCAAAACATTATAGTTAGATCTTGTACAAAAGCCTATCTTTCTCTAGCCCACTGGTCCTCTATTGTGATAATGTTAATGCTATTTACCTTTTCATCCAATATTTCATGATAACATTTTCCATGTGTAAGTATCTTTTCATTTCTTGCATCATCTCATTGATCATCATGAACTTTAGGTTTATTTAGTATAGTTGAGCATATTCCAGATCTATTTGCAAAGCCTATATCACCCCAATGATTCAACTTTCTCATACATAAGCTTCCTACTTAGTGTAACTAGTATTGGCCCTATGTGGTTTGATGATAACAAACTCGTTGATGGTACTAATGGTTAAAAAAATAAGTGTTCAGCTCTCATACACAATGGTTCAACTCTCTCATACACAAGCTTCCTACTTAGTGTAACTAGTATTGGCCTTATGTGGTTTGATGATAACAAACTCTTTTAGGGTACTAATGGTTAGAAAAGTAAGTGTTGAGCTACAAAAAAACAATTCCTACTTAAGTTTAACAAAGTTGAACAAACAAGTATTTACATGAAGCAAGAAAGAGCAGTTGATTCATATGATACACTGAAGAATCTCCAAGACTCTCTAAAGAAGACAATGATTCAAATGATATACTAAAGACTATCTAAGATAAAGATTTAGTATCAAGAATGAAGAAAAAAAAGAAGACAATGATTCAAATGATATACCCAACTTAGTTGACCAAGGTTAGAGACCAATGGCTAGAGTTAGGCTTGGTTCTTAGGTTTTCCTAGACTTTACTCGAGCTAAAGATGTAAAAAATCATGTTTGAAAACCTAAGAATTTGATTCTCAAACATTCAATATGAAATTCTCTAATGTTATAAGGTTTCAAAACTGTTGAGTAGTAGGCTACCATAGAGTAGGAGACTACTCTTTATAGGAAAATGCTGTGAATAGTGAATAGTCAACTACCCAAAAAGCAATAATTAACTACCCTTGATACTAGTAACTTGGCAAGCCTAATAGTTGATTACTAGTTCGTAGTAGTTTACTATAATGCAAAAAAATGATTCTCATATGGTTTCTATTCAACCATTTGAGCTCCAATGTATCTTTCCTCTTTTGGAAAATGATTCAAACATGTTCAGAAACATTCTCAAATTATATATACTAACAAAGGATTGATGAGCATCCAATGTTTAAATAATGGTCAAATAATGGATATAATGTTTTGCCTATAAAAATCTGTGAGAAGAAGAAAGTAAAGGCTACAACATGAGTTTTAAAGGGTGTTGAAAAGAAGGTTAGAGGGAATAATGCGCTATTAAAAGAGTTAATCTATTGGTTTCCCCATGAGTTAAAGGAGAGAAAACCCTTGTACTTCAAAGATTGAGAAAGCCCCATTATCTTGTATGTCAAGTAGTTTTTTTATGTATTTGCTATATATGTCTACTTGAGAGGCATTTGATTTGTATCTAAGCTAACATTGTAAAATCAGTTTAGAAAGGAGATATTCAAGAGTGAGAACACTAGAAAATGGTTGATTAGAACCTAGAAAACCAACCAAGGTTTGGTAGAGACCTATAAGATCTACTTGTTCAGGTTGGGCAAGTTCCACCCAATTTAAGACTATCCAATGTATTGTAAGTACTTGGAAGTTGTGTTGGTTATAAAGGCTATTTAGCACCCAAGAATCGTAGAAGTGTTTAGTGGAATGCTTAGGTGGTGTACCCAGGGAGAGGATGTAGGCAAGGTTTGGCCAAACCTCTATAAAAACCTTATGTATTCTTTCTTCTTGTTTACTTTTACTTCACACACTTGCACGTGAATCATTTAGTTTCTATGTCAACACTTCTCTACAATATTGAGTTTGCATTTAAATTTTCAAAAATGAGTGTAACCAGAATAGGCAAAGAATGGGAACCTAATTCAACCACCCTCTTGGGTTTGGTAAATAAGGCAACTCTTAGTTCAGGTTGTAGGAACATGATAAGGATCATATTAACACACCACATGATAATAGATAGAATCCAATTACGTTATGTATATTAGATAATAGGCATAACATTTGTAGTAACAATAGATAAAGATGTATTTCACTTTGTTAGAAAATAAAAACCTATTCCGAAACCTCATATATTCAGTCTATTTGACCAAATAATCAATGCTTGTCTAGGCTTCAAGTCTGATGAATAGAAAATAAAAACCTATTCAATAATCTTATCTAACAAATGTTTGAGACACGAGAACTTTTTGTACGCAGATTTATATAAATACCATGCCTTACTAAGGTATAAGAATTAATGGTCATTTTTCATTCAAACCCTTGCCATTATAGTAAAAAATGTTGAATAAGCATCTATACTATATATTTAAATCCAATGATCTAAAAAGGCACCTTTCTTTTTCTCCTTTTTTTATTTTTGATTTTTTAATTCTATGTAAATCCATGTAATGAGCAAGCCTGGTTGAGCAATGAGCACTCTTCATGAGAGAGAGAGAGAGAGAGAGAGAACTTTCACTTTCCAATTAATGACTTTCCCGAATCAATTCTATTTATCCACATTATCTTTTTGTCTTATTCTATCTAAAACATTCCCTCATTTATTAAAAGTAGACATTTTGTTTCCCATGCATATGAATTGTTTACCATCAACCCATTCACCAAGAAACATAAAACCTACCTCCCCTATTTTCCATCACTAATAAGTATGCATGTACAAAGTACGTGGGAATTCTAGGTCATGATAATGATAGTTATAATGTATCAAAAAAAGTTTATAAAATTCAAGTATTTTTTATTTTTTTTTATATTTTTAGTTTTTCACTATAAACCGGACGCAAATTGCAAAATCCGAATCTGATTATATAATCACCTCATATTGGGCTACAAATTATTGGGTATCATTAACACCTACCTATTTGGTGGATTCTTCTTTTTGTAATGTTTTATTTTCTTAGTGTACTTTTATTGTTCATTTATCAAAAAAAAATGTAAGATTTAAAGAAAGGGAATTGAATGAGGTGAAAATTATAATTCAAACTACATTTTAAATATCACAATTTATGGATTAAATTCAAAAAATGGGTATCTTCGTCAAAAGAAAGCTCCACAATCTTATTCATATTTCTATAATTTTTTGTAAAATTTATGTATTTTTCATTTTTTATATTTTTATATTTTATTACTTTAGCACGGGAATACAAAAGATAATTAATTATGACATTTAATTATTAGTTTTTTTCATTATAAACTATTAATCTCCACTAAACAGGAAAATAATTTCATTTTTTGTTAGTTTTAGATTATGTATTTCATTTTCATAATCAATAAAAATAATTCTTGTTTATTACACTTAATTTTTTAATTTTATTAATAAAGATATCATAAGTGTGTTTATTTTTTCTACATTTTTATAATTTTTTATATTTATTTCTATTTAAAAATTTTATTATCTAACTATGGCTTCACGGGTTGAATAATTTGATTCGGATGGTTGAATTGCTTAGTTTGGGTGAAGAATGGTTTTGTTTTTGAGTAAATTTTATAATATATGGATTTATATTGTTAAAAGTATTAGACATAGATCTAATTAGTAGAATTTCTTAGTGAAAAAATAACTTAAATATCTATACTACTTTAAAAAGCACGAATGACCTTAAGAATATTTCTGGAATTTTCTGAGGACAAAATTTACCCCTCTATATTTAAATTTATTGTAAAAAATGAGGGCAAATAGGGTAATCTGTTCTTGATATTAAATGAGTTAAAAAGAGGTAATTTAAAGATATTCAATTCATTCAATTCTCTCTCAAATCCAACATTTAAGTTATTAACTTGCATATATGTTCATTGAATCATATATTTAAGCCATTTTTTGTTTCTTCTCATCATTAAGTTCTATTAATTAAATCCATATTTAAATCATTTTGGGTCAAATGGGTTAATCCATGTTGCCATGACTAAATAATAAAATGAAAAAATAGAAATTAGAAAAATTGGGAACATTTTTAACATACATATTAAATAATAATAAGTATGATAAATAATAAATACTTTTATTAATGATGGAAGTGGAATGTAAATATTAAACCCAAATGGAAATAAAAATATTTTCCTATTCTCTCTCATTAAATCCTATGTTTAAGATATATATTTCTCATCATTAAATTCTTGTAATTAATTTCACAATATTAATTTAAATAGTATAAAAATAAATATTTTAAAAAGTAATTTGAAACTAAAACCATTTTCTTCCTTCCCATTGATGGGCAACAATTTGACCATTTGTGGTCAAATGGATTAACAAATAATGCCATAATTAAATAATAAAAAATTAAAATAAATAACTATGAAATGTAAGAAGTATTTTTATTAATGATGAAAATGGAATGCCAAATTCAAAATCTATCTAGAAATTAAATGATGTCACAGTCAAATAATAAAATTTTTAATAATAGAAAATACAAAGAATTCACAAAAAAAGATACAAAAAATTTTAGGTACATATCTAATGTTATATATTTATAAAAAAATAAAATATTGGGTACACATCTAATATTGTGCATTCATTATATTGAACAAAAATAAGTTTTACACATAAGAAATAATTTTATCAATGATGGAAATGTAATACAAAATTTAATGTCAACCTAGAAATCAAACAATTTTTATTTTTAGATGGTGGGTTAGTGGTTTGAGTCAAATGATACCATAGACAAACAAAAATTAAGTGTGATAAGTAAAAAATATTTTATATAGTTTAAATGAAATATATAATTTAAAGGGAGAATTATAGTCAAAGTCAGTTATACATTTAAAATTAGGTTATAGGTTGTTCCAGAAACCAACAAAACTCTGACAACCGGCTCTACATTTCAAATTATAAAAACCCACACCATGTTATCGGAGGCTTCTCAATCTCCCTCCCTTCTCTCACTTTCACAATCATCTCTCGGTCTCCCATTCCCTTTGTCTTTCCCACTCTCAGCTTCGGTCTATAGCCAAATCAAAACCTCTCTC
The DNA here is from genome assembly GCF_055504915.1 of Nelumbo nucifera. Lineage (NCBI taxonomy): Eukaryota > Viridiplantae > Streptophyta > Magnoliopsida > Proteales > Nelumbonaceae > Nelumbo > Nelumbo nucifera. The sequence continues at coordinate 75,974,709 of NC_142653.1, forward strand.
TCTCTCTCTCCATTGTCCTCCCCCAATCTTTCTCATTCTTCTCCCTCACTCTATTTTTTAACCATACCAAGTTGGTCTCATGTTCTTTTATACGATCTGATTAATACCATATAAGTGTGTAAGAAAATTAAAAAAAAAAAACGAGAGAGGGAGAGGGAGAGAAACTGAGAGAGAATGATAGAAATTAAGGGAGGGGAGATCAACCAAGAAAGAGAATGAGAGATATTGAGGGAGAACGATAGGTAGAGAGAGAGAATGAGAGAAATTGATATAGAGAATGTAAATACAAAAACCAAAAAACATTTTTATTTATTTTCAAATCACATAGTCATTGAGCAGATAAAGATGACTGTGAGTGAGAGAGTGTGAGGGAGATTGAGAGAGAGAGAGAAACTAAAAACCTTTTTTTTATTTTCCAATCACCCAACATTAAAGGGCAATTTTAGTATAAGCTTTTTGTTGTGTCCAATATGGATTAAAAGTCCCATGTTGGCAACAACCACATAAGCCTCTAATAACATGGCGAGGGTTTGTATAATTTTAAATGTGGAGCCAGTTGTTAGAGTTTTGTTGGTTTATGGACCAACTTGTAGCCTAATTTAAATGTATAGCCGGCTCTGACTATAATTTTCCTTAATTTAAAACTAATCCAAAAGCAATGCTATTTTCTTATCTAGATGGTGGGTTAATGATCCAACTTTTCAAAGAAACCCATGATGTCATAATTGAATAATAAATATTTAAGTTTATTTTTAATCGTATTGTTACTTATGTTAATTTTCACTTTCTATCTTAACTATGATACATCTAAAATTCAAGTAATTAATATGAAGAAAAGTTCCTCACATGCAACACATGTACTTAATTACTAGTAGAATTTAATAAGAGAGAATGAGAGTTAATACCTTAAACATAAGAGTTAATGACAAGGGATTAAATAATGTGGAAAGCATTAATTAAAATTACATTTTCAACCTTCATAATTAGAGATGGACTAAATAACAAATTTTGGCATTTTAGTCAATAAAAGTTCTGCACCCTCATTCGTACTTTTTATAATAGTATAGATTAACCTATGCAAGTAATCCAACTTTATAGCTCCCATAAAGATTGAAGTTGTACCATAAGTAATTTTATTAATATTACTAATAAAATTATTGAAACTAATAAAATATTAAAAATATTAAGAAAAATATTAATAAATATAATTTTACTAGAATTTATAATCTTTTAAATACATATTAAAATAATATAAATTAATAAAATATTAGTAAAATATGAAAAATATTAATTTGAGAATTAATTTTTAATAATTTAATGTTCGATTGAATTACATTTGAAAATAATTACATTAAAAAAGTTTTAAGATTATTCAATAAAAAAGTAGAACATATGAATTTGACCACTCTTATTGGCCATTGGGTTGCAATCTGATAGGCTAAACATAACCTAAAATGCAATAATTGGGTTAGGCTTAGACCGACTTGGCTAAATTGAAAATATCATAGGACTCCTTATACTTAAATAATTTCACTTAGGCTATGTTTGATTTGAAGGAAAAAGTAGGGAAAGGAAGGGAAATGTAGAGAAACCTTTACAAACCTTGTATAGGTTTCCTTTCCTTTCCCATCCTTTCCCTACTTTTTCCTTCAAACCAAACACAGCCTCAACAAATCCCTTGCATCACACGGGTTCTCACTAATTTAATAATTAAGAAGCTAAGAAATTTAAAAGTTTCAAATGGATACTGGTCCGGTTTAAAAATAGTACATCTCAAAGGGTAAACCATTGCTATTGACACTTCCATGAACACTTTGTTTCCTAAGGGAGAAGTAGGGTTGGGGAGAGGGTGGGGGCAAGTATTAATATTAGATGAACATTTTCTTCAATTTAAAAAAAAAAAATGCATTTCACCTTCACTTTTCCTTTTATATTTTCTCTACAAGTAAAATAAAACCTATAGTGGGGATGAAGTAAAATACAACTGAAGTGAAAGTACTGAACCAGAATTTTCACCACACGCCCTTGCATTTGTACTAGTGAAATTGATATTGCAATGCATTTGTACCATTGAAGATGACACTGCAATGCACAAAATAGAGCCTAAAGTTACTGCTTAGTACATGCTGAATCTTAAAGATATTTAGGGATTTATTTTATTTTTCGACATCCATTATAACTTATAAGGGCGAATCATAAAAATATATAAACATGTTTAGATTTTAATCGCGAATTAATTGTTCTGCAAAGGCTTCAACATTACATTTGTGCATTGGCAAATGACAGGCGAATGCATATTTACATAAAAGTACATCAATAAAGGAGAAGTAAATTTGCATTCAAGTGGGCTTTTGATAAAAAAAAGCATATGCTTTATTGGAATTCGTGTTTGCATCCATTACAACTAAAAGTCTGTTGGGTAAGAAAGTAAATTTGTCAGTGCAAAACTAACCCAACTTTGCAATTTATATAGACCATTTTACACTCCACATATTTGCATTCACACTTATTTGCATCGTTTCCAAATGCAACCTTAGGAGAAAATTCCACCTAGGTATGTCAATGGACCGGATTTGATCCAGTCTAATATGAGCCCATTACAGATGGATCAGGCCCAATCTAATCCAATAAATACTTTAGACCATTTTGGACCAGTCCAATTCAATGTCTACAGGACAGTCCAATCTGTTCAAATTGGTTTCAACACAAACTTGGTCTATTGACACTTGTGTTCTTATATTCTATCAATAAACTAAATATTGGTTCCATCCAATCCAAACCAGACCAGATCTGAAACCAAAAGGGAGTGGAGGGATATACCTGATATAGAGTAACAGTAACTCCCAACGAAGGTGCTCACGCCCAAGGATAAAACCAAAAACTGCTCCCATTGAAGATGACACAGTGTGAGATGGAGCAGAATCAGGAGGATGGCTCTTCAAAAAGAATGTGATGGAGGGCTGGTGAGCACGACTTCAGATAACATTTTCTACCAAAAGGTAATATCAAGAACCATTCTTGATCACTCCCACAGGTGGAGATCGAACTGGTAGGGCGGCAAGAGCAGGAGAGAAGAAGACAGTGCAGTCAAACTGTGTTGTCCCTCTCTGGAATTCAGCACTCTATAAGATGATTTTTGTTGTTCTTTGAGGGTTCGCCATGCTCTCCTATTTATAGCCTTAAAGAGAGGTTCTCCTAATCCCATTAGGAGTTTCCTAATCCAAATCTTGTATTTGGATCTGGACTCTCTTTAAGAGATAAGGATAATCCCTTATCTTATCTGTAGATAAAGATCAACCTTCCTAATCTAATTAGGAGTTTCCTAGATCCAAATCTTTATTTGGATCTGGACTCTTTGAGTGGATAGGGATAATCCCTTATCCTATCTACTGATCTAAATCTCATAACCGCCCTCTTTTAATTAATCTCATTAAGCCAGTTCGAAATGGGCTTTAGGCCCATTGAGTACATCTGCTCACTTAGCCTAATAACTACTGCCCAATTGGTTATCCTTGTATGGCGTGGAACCCAAACATTGATCTATACATCAGCCACATGGATTCAGCCCAGCCTCTATTACAAGACCTGGCCGAATTCACTGTAGGAAACAGTGAACCCCTAAGTCCATCACCATGGGCTCTTAATGGGCCCAACATTTATACTAAATGGTCATTGGGTCAAGCCACCTTATAAAAACCCAAGGACTGTGGGCAAATGCAAGATTAGCCCATCAGGTATTACCCTCAATGGTCTTACACTTAACCTCTCAGCCCATAATGATCAAACACTGTCCGACAAGAGAGGACCTCTCCCTCGGCTGCAAGGTACAGTGTTGCACTCTCTAGTCACATGGATCCCGGGAATTAAAAGCTTTTGCAAACATTTCGAAACCATAATATATATATATATATATATGTATGTATATCTCTATATAAATATATTTTGCAAAACAAATTTCAACGGTTGAAATCAACTACCGACAGTTTAGGTTTCCATCAGAGAGAGTGCATCCCAAATCATTCACTTTGTCCGACAAAGGGGCTGATCTTGTCACTATGATTACCCACTCAGATGAATTCTCGAACTGTCCCAACATACCCAGGTTTTGACCCCCTCTAAGGGTCTCACTGATTGACATATCAAAAATAACCCAATCTGACACCTAGTGTAGTATCATAATCGAGTCTAGGGGTCAGGTTCAGGGTTTCAAGAAAACCCACACTACATGTACCTCAGGTCTCACACTAGCAGCTGAGACAGGCCACCCCAACCAACTTGGCGGCACATCAGTGTCAGCCTTGGTAGGATAAATCTCCCCAGATCTATCCAACGGCTGTGAAGATTCTAAACTAACACGAGTCTCATATGTATTGCAGATGGACGACATTCAATCTAATCATTACTTTGGACCATTAAACCTACACTGTTCCAATTCAATATGTGGTCTATCTAGTCCGTCCAAATTGATTTTGATTTTGCACAGGTTCAACCCAAAACTGGTCCATTGACTTCCACCAAAGTGCTTTTGTGAAAAACCTCTTTAAAAACAATATCAAAATAGAATACAAATATCGAATTAAAGAAGTAGAACAACATTCTTTTGCTATCTCATAGAAGTGAAAAAAGAACTTTTGTGTTGTGTAAAAGTACTTTTAACAAATGAATGCATTGTCCAAAAGCATACCTGAAAAAACATATACTAACTCTGTTTGTAACTTGGCAACTTGTTATGATCCAACCCTAGTAGAACCGAGTCCATCAAAAAGCTAGTCGAGTCAAACCAAATTGGCTGAGCTTATATAATATACAAGAATTAATCTGTTTTGTGTTTTATATTTGGTGTCTACACTAATATTATGGTTTGTGACAAGAGGATAAGGAGGTGTCAATGGTATTCGAAAATCCGATTTTGAATTCGATATTTGATATAATCAAATCGAATTCAGATAATTCGAATATCTAATCGGTCAAATTTGGATATCTTATTTTTACCTAATAGTTAATTGGATTCGAATTTGGATATGACCTGATTCGATTTGATAAATATCTAAATTCGATCGATTATTTAATTCTTATATATAATATATAAAATATTTTATATAATTTATATATAACAATTAAGTTATATAAATAATTTATATAATTATAAAGTTTATATCAATAAAAATTTATTTTATATATTTATTAATTATCTAAAATAATTAATTAATCGAATTCAAATCGAATCGAATCGACTATTCTAATATTTAATTGGATTCGAATTTGGATATTGCCTGATCCGATTCGAATTCAATGCCTTTACACCCCTAGGGGTGGACACCTGCTTACTACTTAGTTGTTGAAACCATGGTTTTAAAAAACAACCAGGAAACAAAATCGTTTTGGCCACCGGTTTCTAGGTTAATGGTTCGACCCTCCGATTCAAATGCATAACCCATTCTGACAACAAAAATTTTAAAATAAAAATAATTAAAAATAAAAAACAGTCAAAACCGTTGAATGAATCAACCGATTGATGGTTTGACCACCTGGGTCAATAGGTCGTTGATCGATTCAATAGCTTTTGGTCAGGGACCGGGTTTGAAGTTTTAGAAAGAAACATCATGATTTATATTGAATAATTTAAAATATTTAAGTTTAAATAAAGAAAATCTCTTACAATTTTGTTTTGATCAACCAAAAACATTTCCGGTAGAAACAGTAATGACACCAAATACAGTCTATTTCACACATAGTATGAATAAAGCCATCATTAGTAACTTGATTTTTCTGATTAGAACACCCACCATTTTGTTGATCATTTGAAACAGGGATCCATTGTTGGCACTGTTGTGGTTAGGGATAGCAACTTTTTCCGTAAAATTGGGGCTCTACCCAACCCTCCGTTCTTAAATGAGAACAAGGTGGGGAAGGGTAAAACATTTTTGTCCTAAGCCAAGGATGTGGCGGGGATGGGATTTGCATATAATAATTCTCCAAAACTGATAGTAAAGTAGTAAAATATTTATAGATATAATATTAATTTCTAAAATACCTCTAAGTTATTCCCAAATTCTCAAAACCCTAGGATACCATAATTTCATTTTTATAATACTCCAAATTCCCATATAATAAAGTGTATTTTTAGGTGATTGCATCTGGGTGGGGAAAAGTATATTTGGGGATTTTCCGTCCCCGATGGGGAGTGAGTACCCCACCCCAAACCTGCCTTGCCACCGGGGTCGGGGTAGTGTATTTTGAATACGGACCGGGGACGGGGAGGGGGTGCCTAGTTGTCATTCCTAGTTGTGGTGGACCGTGATTTGTTCCCCTGTCCTGCACTAGCTAGAGCAAAATCTCTCTTCGAGACAAAAAATTGTTTTTTTTTTTTCTTTTTTGGTTGTTTTCATTCATTCTTTGCTGCTAATCTGCTCCCTCCATGAAAGAAAATAGTTTTTAGAATTCAATTTTGCAGTCACCATGGAAGCAATTTGAGTCAAGTTGCTGAAACTCCAAAATGCCATTGGTAATATCACCCTTGTTGACAAACACCATAGCCGGGGATGACAAGAAATTAGATATATAGCTCTCTCTGTGAATGAGAAGAACTAAGGAACAACTTTGTTAAATAATAAAGAAGTTTACAAAGTGTAAATATATACAGTGCAAATATATACAAAATATAAGGTTTTGCACTCTACATATTTGTATTTATATCATTCTTTCAACTGAGCTTTAGTTTCATAAAATGTATTTCACTTTTCCGTTTTTATATTTGCTACCGCTGTGTTTGGTTTGAATGAAAAAGTAGGGAAAAGAAGAAAAAGATAAGGAAACCTCTACAAACCTTGTATAGGTTTCCTACTTTTCCCTTCCTTTCCTACCTTTTCATTCAAACCAAACGTAGCCTACAAGTAAAATAAAAAATGAACCAAAATTTTTACTTTACTCATTTGCAGTCCATGCATTTGCACTAGTGAAAATGGTTTTGCAATGCATTTGTACTATTGAAGATGATATTGCAATGCAAAATAGAGCCTGAAGTACTATTTAGTATATGCTGAATATATATATATATCACAGAATTAATTGTTCTGCTACGATTCGTGTTTCAGTAATCAAGGAAAGTTTGGATAATAAGTTTTTGTGCTTCTGCCACTTAACAAAGATTATAGGAAAATTCCACCGAAGTGCTTTTGTGAGGGGAACCTCTAAAAGACAAAAAATATCAAAATATATATATATATATATATAGCATGCACAGATCGAATTAATGAAGTAGAAAAACCAACGTTCTTTTTCTGTTTCATAAAAGTTAAAAAGAACTTTTGTGCTGTATTAAAGTACTTTTGACTAAAATGCATTGTCCGCAATTTGTTATGCTTTAGCCCAAGTAGAATTGAGTCCATCAAACAGCTGGCCGAGTAGAATATACAAGAAAATGGGTCTATGTATGACTTATATTTGATGTGTAGAGTAATATATATTATGGTTTTTTGACAAGATATTAATTAGGAAGAAGAACTACACCAGAAAGGAGGTTGCACTAGCTAGAGTCAATCCCATCCCAACATTGACAAGAAGAAGAGGGGTGGACACCTACTTACTACTCAGTTGTTGACACGTAAAAAAAATATATATATATATATATAATAAGGTTATATTTAATATTATTATTGTTTCTAGTTGGAACATTTAGGTTGTGTTTCGTAAAATACACTGATAACGTTTTACATTAAACCGTAAAAATGACTGTTGTTTTTGAAAAACATAGTAAAAGTGGAAGAGTGTAAAGTTTTACATCGATAAAATTGATATAATTTTGATATTAATTATTGATGTAAAACTTTATATTTAATAAGATTTTATATTGATTATCGACTTAAAATTCTACTCCATCCTAATGCACACAAAACTAAACTGGAATAAAATTTTATGTCATTTATTTCTCACTAGATGAATGAAAACAGTGAACATATGGTTGGTTGAGAGTTGAAATCCTCGTGTGGTTCATGTTGATTTTTAGGGGTATATGTGAGGAATTAGGAGCTGCTCTCTTATGGGGGCCCTTTGCATGGTCGGTTTTGTCCTTTATACATTGTAAAAAGTATATAGAAACTCTAGTGGAATTGGCATCTCTCGTGTCATAACCTTGGGCTTCATCTGGCATTTTGCCAAAAAGAGGCAAAAGAATAAAAAGAAAATTAAACACCCCAAAAGAAAAACAAATAATATAATAATAAATTTAAATATAATTGAATGAACTAGCTATAATATATATATATATATACTTTTGGGGGGTGTGGGCCCACTCAGAAGAGGTGGACCCACCAACAACAATGGTCTTTATTGGCTACTGTGAGACAAGATGTACGGACCAGGGTATCTGGCAACACCAACCCAGACTCTAGTGGGTAGGAAGGAAGGAAGAAAGAAAAAGAGAGCACTTGTTATCTATCTTCTATCCATGAAATGTTGGCGGGGCTGAGCATTGGCTCTAGGGGCCAGAAGGGTTGGGGAAAGTGTCAAGTGTTGTGAGGGGATGGCAATTAATCGGGAAATAATCGGCGAGGAGGTGGCCTGGGTGGACATTATAAATATGGGGCACCCACTTGCCTTAAATTCACCAAAGTCCCCTTAACAGACAAGAGGGCTTTTGCTATCCTCAGTTGGGTTTTTTGTAGTTTGTGGAGAGATTCTCTTGTCCAAATTGTTTACAGACAGTGTCTCTGTGTTTCTGTGTTTCTGTGTGTCTCTTTTACGCAGATAGATTGGTAGATAGATAGATAGAAACTCAAGTAATAAGAAATAAGTAGAAAATGGATATCGAGGCTACCAGACAGAATTGCAAAGGTGAATCCATGGCTGTGGAGGATGTCTCCGTTGATTGGAGAGGCAGACCTTGCAAGTCTAACAAGCATGGTGGAATGAGAGCTGCTGTATTTGTTCTTGGTCTCTCTCTCTCATATAAATATATATCTATATATAGGATAGAATTTTGCATGCACACCTTTCTTACTCATGATCCTTGATTCCTTCTAGATTTGGTTTTTTAAAATTCTGTGTGACAAATACTCATAAAGATGAAGAAAGAAACCTAGATATCAAACTTGTGGGTTTCTTTTGTTCTCTTTCCTCTCCCCTAGTAGGTTTAAACAGTTCTTTGTTTAAAATGATGCTTCATTCTTTATCTTCAATCCTTCTGGTTCTTATCCATTTTGCTTTTCCGGTTTGGACTCAAAGGTTATAGCTTGACTGGTGGGCATCCTATATACAGAAATCACAATAGTTTGTTGGATCAATTCTAGCAGATATACCACCAATTCTACCTCACTTGCTAGCTAGGATTTCTTCCTTTCAGTCTAGTTAGTATCATAACATTTGAAGGGTTAGATCATGGGTCAATTTGTCGGCTGAGAGCACTATCAGTGAGTGAGGTAGTCAGACTGTCATAGTTGATTTGATCTCTGTACCCATGACTTACTATTTTGCTTTCTTTTCTCTGCCTGTTGAATTCAGAAAGAAGCTCCAGAAACTTTTACTGAGTAACAGTCTCTTTGTGGTGATTCCTGTAACATGTTTTATCAGGTTCTGGTTAGCATTATAGCTGTAAAAGATTCTATAAATTTTTTAAATCACAAGCTTTTGTTTTTCTTCACAAGTGGGTAATGTGGGTTTATCAATTTGAAATTTGATGGTAGAAGAAACTAATGGAGTTTTGACTTTTTTGAAAATTCAGGTTATTGGATACGGATGTTAGTGGGTTTCTTTCTTTATTCATTTATGGCTGGGTGACTGTGTGATGTATGATGTTTCAGGCCTTCAGGCATTTGAGATCATGGCAATAGCTGCTGTTGGGAACAACCTTATCACTTATGTTTTCAATGAGATGCATTTCTCTCTGTCAAAATCTGCAAATATAGTCACCAACTTTATTGGGACCGTCTTCCTGCTGTCTCTCGTCGGTGGATTCCTCTCGGACTCTTATCTCGGAAGCTTCTGGACCATGTTAATATTTGGATTTGTGGAACTCTCTGTAAGCCTCTCTCTCTCTCTCTCTCTCTCTCTCTCTCATCCGCCATTTTTCTTCATACTAGCTACCACATCCTTTATTTTCTGTATACCCATTTTTTCTCTTAAAATGTAAATGGACATACAGCAGCTAGCTTTCTGTTCATAAACAGTTAATGGTAACAGTAGAATCAAACTGATGAGGAAGTCAAATTAATTTGATTTCTAAAGACAATGAATAGAACATTCAACTGAAACTTAATAAAGGAAAGAAAATAAAGATGGAGAAATCAAGAAATAAATATAAGGTTCTTATTTGGGTACTGTATTCTTGTGAATTTTATGCAGGGTTTTATCTTACTATCAGTCCAAGCCCATCTGCCTCAACTAAGGCCCCCCCAGTGCAACATGTTAGAGCAGCAGTGTTCACCGGCCAAGGGCTTCAAGGCCTTAATCTTCTTTATGGCACTCTACTTGGTTGCCTTGGGGAGTGGCTGCCTAAAGCCCAACATAATCTCTCATGGGGCTGACCAATTCAGAAAGGATGATCACAAGCAATCCAAGAAGCTCTCTACTTTCTTCAACGCTGCCTACTTCGCTTTCTCTGTTGGGGAACTGATAGCTCTCACACTTCTGGTGTGGATCCAGACAAGGTCAGGGATGGATGTTGGTTTTGGAGTCTCAGCTGCCGCCATGGCCATGGGGTTGATCAGCCTGATTTCTGGTACACTGGTTTGTAGGAACAAACGCCCTCAAGGGAGCATTTTCACCCCAATTGCCCAGGTAATGATTTTAGTCTCATTTTACCCTTTTCTCAGAAACTGCTAACTATGGATTCTTTTCCCTCCTCTCTCTACTCTCTCTCTCTCTCTCTCTCTCTCTCTCTCTCTCTTGAAAGGAAAGAATTAATGAGCCTTTGTTTTCTTGGGTGATGCTCTGAGAGGCTGAGAATACTCCTTGTATGGTAGCCATTTGTAACATTCTTGTTTGATTTCTTTATTTAATTAGTTATGAAGAAACAGATTGATTGATTCCTATTCAATTTTTTCTTTCACCTAAGCTAATAATTAAGTTTAACTATATTCCAAGAAAGATGATTTTCATTTTCCCTTGTCTTTTCCACGACTGAGCTTCTTGTCTCCCTGTTGTGTCCTTTTGATCTTTGATGCTTTGGAATTTCTTCATTGATTCACTTCTCTAGAGATTTGTTTTCTTCCTTTTTTTTGGAGGGTGTGATTTTGCTTTTTCAGGAATTATTTCTTGTTTCTTTTAGAATAGCGAAATGCTTATTAAAAAAGCAATATATTTTGGACATTTTCACAGTATATGCTTTTGCAAATACAATAAAAAAGTGATATCTGCTGATTCATAATCTCATTATAAAGTTGGTCCTTTAGAAGAATGTATTTCTTAATCTGACCCAACTATTGGTTAATCTAATTGGGTTTTTCCTTTTATATAACTCTATATCTATCTACTTTTGAAGGTTCTTGTTGCTGCATTCACAAAGAGAAAGCAGATTTGTCCTTCTAATTCTGATATGCTTCATGGTAGCCGAATTAGTACTGGGGCCAGCCACACAGTTGGCGGGACGTTTGCTTCTGCTTCCAACACCATCAATCTCATACACACTGATAACTTCAGGTGGGTCTAAAACTTCAGCTGCTGCCATGATACCAAGAGAACTAGTTACTTAGTCCATAATTATGTTCCAACTAAAATCTGGGCAATCTAGGATAATCATTGAACGATTCAAATGAATCTTTTAGAACATCAATTCCATGTGCCCATTTCAATTACTAATTGTCTTCTTAACATCTCTCTTCACCTTAAAATTCCTCTCTCTCTCTCTCTCTCTCTCTTCATCGCTAATATTATTAATTCAAACTGATTTCAGGTTCTTGGACAAGGCCTGCATTAAAATCCAGGATGGGTCTCAATTGAATGAAAGCCCGTGGAGATTATGCACTGTGAGCCAAGTTGAGCAAGTGAAAATCATCATCTCTGTGATTCCAATCTTTGCTTGCACCATTATATTCAACACTATTTTGGCTCAGCTCCAGACATTCTCAGTCCAACAAGGAAGTGTTATGGACACCCGGTTGATCACAAAAAGCTTCCAAATCCCCCCGGCTTCCCTACAGGCCATACCATACTTGATGCTCATATTTGTAGTTCCTCTCTATGAGACTGTATTCGTCCCACTGGCACGGAAGATCACCGGAAAGGACGCCGGAATCACCCCGCTGCATCGGATAGGAATTGGCCTTTTTGTTGTAACTTTCTCCATGGTTGCAGCTGCCCTAGTAGAGAAGAAGAGAAGGTTTGCAGCTTTAGAGTCCAAGAACACACTGTCAATCTTTTGGATCGCTCCACAGTTCCTCATCTTCGGACTCTCAGAGATGTTTACTGCGGTCGGCCTCATTGAGTTCTTCTACAAACAGTCCCTGGCAGGAATGCAGTCATTTCTAACAGCCATGACCTATTGTTCATACTCATTTGGGTTCTACTTGAGCTCCCTCCTTGTCTCACTGGTTAACAAGATCACCTCAAATTCATCAAGTGGAGGATGGCTTAGTGACAACGATCTCAACAAAGATAGGCTAGATTTTTTCTATTGGTTGCTAGCTGCCCTTAGCATCATTAACTTCTTCAATTATCTATTTTGGTCCAGATGGTATTCTTACAATCCATCTTTGTCTCCAACTCCAGTACATGATTCCTATGGAGAAGACTTGGATCACAACTTCATCAGCTCTTCAAAGCATATTGGAGCTGACAATATTATACCTTAAATAGCATTATCTCCATAAATGATTTTTTTACTTTCACCTTTAGCTTGACTATTGTATAAAAAAAATGGAAAAAAATATAAAAAGTATAAAACAAATACCATGTTGGAGTTAGACCCACTTAGTGCAACCTCTAGGTTGATAACCATTGTGTCTTCCATCCTTTGCTACCTTTTGTTTCTTTAATAATTGACTGTCCAAGGTGGACTTTTAAGGGTCCAGAGGTCTTTGATTTGATCCCAAGGATCCATAAGGAAGTTAGGTCTAATCCCATCTGTAAGATTCAATGCATTCTCCTTGTTGTACTCCTTTTCTTCATTACTGTTCCTCTCTCTATGATCATGGGTGAGGAAATTAAAACCTCATCACATTTTATTTCTATGTAAAAGAAAGTGTAAGTGGTGGGGTTTTGCTTTTATGCTTTAGTTAGTTAAAAGAAGGGTCATTCTAAAGCAACTCTGCTATTGTGATGTGATACATGTTTATGGAAAATAAAAAAGTCTCAGTGAATAATGGCTAAAAAATTCAAAATAAATAAATAAAGGAAAAAATAAAGGGAGGATGAGAGGATCTATTTCTAGACCTCGTAGGGAAAAATGCCTCCATGTTCTGTTCCTATCTCAATCATTTACCTTTCACCAGGAAACATGTCTCATACATGTCTTCAATGTCCTATGTTGGAGCTAGGCCCCTCCCCCCTGCAAGATCCCTCAGCACTGCTGTTAGCCTTATAACACCACTGGTTGTGGGGGGTCTCTTTGTCATTATAATGTTCATCCATATGTTTGTAAAAAGATTATCAGGGTCCCATGAGCAACAGTCTTTCTCATGACATGGCTAAGACACTCAACCAATGACAGAAGCAATTTCTCCACTTCATTGGCCACTGCTCTGCTGCAAAACCAGTGCCATGAACACAGCTTACCCTGCTGCCAGCATAAAGTATATATGGTTCTCTTCTTTCCCTCTGATTCTAGAGTAGTTGGTTTCCCATTCTTGTGACGGGTCCCTTCAATTCTTGGATTTATTGGACTCTGTGATTATTTCTAGTACGACTATGACAAACTATTTTGTTTCCATCTTCTCACATACTCTTGATCAGCTGCATCCAAAAAAGAAAGATGAGATAAGCTGAAACTTACTAATACAAGCAGTCCAATATAAACCATTACTCAGTTTTCTTTGGTCTCTTAAGTGGAAATCCAACCTTGGACTAGCCCAGTATAAACCATTTCGCCCCTAAATATCCAAGTATAAATCAATAGTTATGCTGTGTTTGGTTTCACAGAAATAAGAGAGAAAACATTAAGTTTTGTTCTGAAGTAGTTTCACAAATTTTAATTTGTTAACAACCTTCCCTCAACTTTTCGTTTCTCTTATTTCCTATCAAACCAAACATAGCCTTACTACTGTGAGACATATTCATTAATAGTTTAATACAATTCTGGCTGGGTCCATGGAGCCCCTTATGAAATTTCATCTGAAAACAATTCTGAATCTAATCCCACCAGCCCAAAATATGGTCAAGTTGGTCCAGAATGGGGTTTGGCTTAACACCCATAATTTATATTTGGGAGCCAATAAGAGAAAGACACAGCAACGATGGCACATGAGAATTCTGTCATCTGATGACCACTTTACTCCATAGCATCGGTATTCCTAGTGTCCTATGTGACATACAAACTCCACTTTCCAACATTTAAAGTAGTGTTGCTGGTTGCTGTGTGTCACCATTTGGCACATTTTTTTTGTAGCATATCCAATAGAGCTTTGACTTGGTCTTTTTTATTAGTTGGAGAAGTACTTAGTTTTCATCTTTAAAATTATTCTTTACTATCTTCTTTTTAAGTTTTGTAGATGATGAAGAAGTAGCTTTTTTTTTCTCTCACCAAATGTTTTGGGTAATTCAATTAAGTTATATTTATTAAACTAGGAGGCAACATAACAGAAGATCAAGCTGTTCCCTCCTTGCTTAACCCATCAAGTTCAAAAGTTGTGGTCATGGCCATCCACTCCACCCCAACCCCACCTGATGACCTTTCTAATGATTCCTTCTACTTGGAGAGAATGCATAGGAGATCAAAATGATGTGCATAGGGTTAAAGCTTGGTTTTCTCCTTTTTAGGTCTAGCCTTTTAACTTAAAATTTTGGCCCCCCCTCCCCCTCTCCCTCCTAAAAAAGTAAGAACTTGTAGTAATATAAGAAAGAGAGAGAGAGGGGGGGTTGATAAGAACCAAGGCTTACTTGAGCTAAGGATTCAGCTATGGCATAATAAAATAAAAGGGGCCATCCAAACAACACCACAAGGCTCTTAAATCACTCACAAAAGAAGCAATTTCGATGGTAAAAGTTCTGGAGACTTTGCAAAAAGTTGAAAACTAACCTTTTGGAGTCACTATCCACAGCTCCCCACCAATGAAAATCTCAACTCTCCAAGTCATTAAGAGGCTCCCACAAGCATAATATTGTCTTCAAATGGAAAAATAAACAATCTATATATGCCAATTTCCACACAAGCACCTGCAAAGAAACATGGCAGTTTCTATATAAATTCTAACCACCACCACCCCATCACCCACCATCGGATCGACAATATCTGCACAAGAATCTGATCTCTCAGCAAATGCTTTGAACAAATAGATTGAAAAACCAAGGCTCAGCTAATGCTTTGAGCCAGGACATATCCAGGAAAGGTATTTACTTTCAAAAGTAGCTACATGTCCTAAGTCGTAGATGGGTTCAAAAAATCATATGATACATTGTGATTAAGGGTGTCAATGGACCGGTTTTGGATTGGACTCTGTCCAATCCAAAATCAATTTGGATGGATTGGACTCAGTCCAATCCAAAATCAATTTGGATGGATTGGACAGACCAACAAGACATATTGAATTGGATCAACCCGATCCAAAATATTTATTAGATTGGATTGGACCTGGTCCATCCATAACAATTTTATATTGAATTGGGTTGGATTCAGCCAATATTTGGTCCTTGATATAAGATAAGAATATATGTGTCAATGGACCGGGTTTGTGTTGAAACCAATCTAAATCAAAAAGAATTTGAACAGACTGGATGGTCCAGACATTGAATTGGACTGGTTTAAATTGGTCCAAAACATTCATTGGATTGGATTGGACTTATTTCCATGGGAATATGTTTGTCTAAGTTGGGCCCGGCTTTTGCTGAAGCTAGGTTAAGTCTTTATTGCACAAGATTAAACCCCTATTTGGGAGTACTTACATTTAAGCACTTATTTTAGGTTGGGGCCAAACCAATAAGCACTTATGTGCATTTGGGAATTAAATCCAAATAAGTGTTTTCTTCAATGAAATAAGCCCGTTTCGAATAAGTTCAACATTTTGACTTTTTATAAAGCATTTTTTTGGAAAAGAAAAAAAAAAGCTTAATGCATATCTAGCCCATCTTGGCCCATAATGTAATTTTCAAAATACCTATACTACCCCCTTTGAATGAAATAAACACTTATTTATCCAATAAACACTCTCAAACATGGGCTACAAAGGGTTGGGCCGCACCCTGGCTTAGCTTGAAAAAAATGCAACCACAAACTAGATAGTCTCCAAACTGTAAAACCGGTAATTTAGGGCTCATTTGGGAAGGCTGAACTGAAGATTCAGCCAAGCTAGTTCAGCTGCCTTGAAGCTCTCCAGATAAGCTATTCAAAGAGGCTGAAGCAGACAGCCCTCTAAATGATTGACAGACAGCCAATTTGGGCTCTCCGGATTTTTTCAATTTTCACCAATAGGGCAATAGTTGTCCATGTCAGGCCCACCTCGCAAAGTCAAAAGCTAGTGTGCTTCAACCCTCCCAAACGGGCACTTAGGAAGGACTGAAGCTTAAGTTCAACTGCTTTGGAGAAGCCACTGAAAGAAACTTTAACAGAAAGCCGTTTTTATGGCTGAAGAACAAGTTTAAGCTTTTCTGATTTTTAGGCTTTTGGGATGGGGCCCACCTTATAAAACCAAAAGCAACCACTTGAAAGCCCTCCCGAACGGGCACTTTAAGGTTATGTTTGGTTTGAGGGAAAAGGTAGGGATAGGAAAGAAAAGGTAAGAAAATCTATACAAGATTTGCAAAGGTTTCCCTATCTTTCCCTTCCTTTCCCTACTTTTTCCTTCAAACCAAACATAGTCTAAGGCAGCCTATCCAAGTATCCAACAAGAAATAAAAATGGACACAAAATTATAGGTAATACGGGAATAAAAATGGACACAAAATTATGGGTTGGGCCTTGTTCAAAAGGCTGGGAACTAAGTACCCAACAGAGAATTGTCTCACTGTTAAAGCCATCTATATATATATATATATATATATATATATATATATATATATATATATATATATATATATATATTAAAACTGATCCTGCCATGTCAGCATGTCTCTCCTTTGAGAGAAGCTATTTATCTATTTTCTTCTTTTTTGAATTTTTTTATTTTTTTAATTCCATGTCATTTTTTAAACAACCAATGAGAAGCACTTTCTCAATAACCTAAATAATCTCTTCCCCGAAAATTACTCCTAAACTACCTCCCCCACTATCCCCCACTTTCTCCAAAATTATCTCTAATTCCTATTTATCTCTGAAATTATCTCTAATTTAGTAGAGTTTCTCTCCTAAATTATCTCTAATTCCTATTTATCCTCTCCCCTACTTTTTATCTATATCTATCTAAAGAAAGTTTGGATTAAAAAAATTAAGAATTATTTAAATATTCTAAAAAAATTATAAAATTAATCTAAAATATTTATTAAAAACATAAAAAATAATTTTATATTTTTACTAAGTATATCACAAAATTATGTAATAACAATTTAAACTATGCTTTTCTAAATTATCAATTTAAATGTTTTTTAAATAATTAATAATATGTAATAGCTTTAAAAAAATAAAATTCAAATAACAAAAAATTTTAAATATTTTATAGATTATTTAAATATTTAAATAACTAAATATTTATCATAACTAGATTTTAAATAGTTAAAATAACGAAATTATGTAATAAATTTAAAAAATTTCTTCAAAGCAGAAAAATAATTATAACATAATAGTTAAATTAATAATAATTTAATATATTACAAATTTAATAATGAAATTAAGTAATCATAGAATAAATTATGATTTTATGGATAATTAAATGCAATAAACAATTATTATTTTAAAACATAAATATTTTACATATTATTTAAGTAATTAAATAACTAAATATTTTAAATAACAAAATATTTAACATAACTAGATTTTAAATAGTTAAAATAAATAAATTATGTAATAAATTTAAAAAAAATATATAAAAAGTAGAAAAATAATTATAACATAATATTGAAATTAATAATAATTTAATATTTTTACATAATATTGTAAATAATTAATTTCACTTATATCAAGTAATAATTTGAGAAAATCACTTTCAATAAAATAATATTATTATATAATTATATATACTAAAATTAATATTTATTGTCTTTTGTGATAAATGTATTTTCAATAAGTATGTATAAATTTATTTTGTTTAGTTATTTAATAGAAAATTTTCAATAATTATTGAAGATTAAATTACTATTGTTGAAATTTTTAAATTTAATTTATTGTACTTATTGTATTTATTGTGTTTATGTTATAAGTTATTCAATAGTACTTATTGTATTTTTTTAATTTTTGTAATTATTGTAGTTTTCATTATATATATTTTCAATAATTGTGTATTTTTCTATAAATTTTCAATAATTATTGGAGATTAAACTATTGTTATTTATTAGATATATGACTATTAATTTAGCTAAAATTAAGAGTGTTCATGAGTTGGTTCAGTGCAGTCGTAGGCTATTTGGTCAACTAATTTGACATGTTCAAGTTAGGGAGTTGGTTAGATGAAACCGACTAACCTTTTGTGAAAACTGACCCACTCAAGTTGTATTGGTTTGGGTCAATTTTTTTGTTTGGTCAATATGTTCAAAAGATTTAAACTTAAAATTTTAATTTAATTTTAAAAATTACAATGCAATTATTAAAAAATAAATTTAAAAATTAGATTTATGATATAAAACATTTTAGACTAAGAAATATGGGAAAATTCCCACTTTTTCATATTAAAAATTATATTTAAAATATAAAATATTAATATATATCCATGGTTAAGTCGTTCGATTTTGGTCGGCTTACAAGTGGCTAAAGTGGCTGATCCAACTTGGTCGAATTGGAAAATTTTTGAACCAAAGCCAACCTAAAATACTAGAAAACTGACCAACTCGAGTCGAGTTAATTGGGTTGGTTGGTTTCATCTGTTTGATAAATAAACCTAGCTGAAATTAATTATTGTTATTTTTGTATTATAAAACATTTATTAAAAGTAGTATATAAAATATGAATAATTGTTAATTATTTAAAAAGTTAAAAATATAAAACAATTGTATACTCTTATTTGTTTCTATTAGGGTCATTTATTAGAACACACTTTTAAGGATGAAAATTTCCCCATCCCCAACGGGGACCTGACTTCCCCAACCCAATGGGGCTGGGGATGGGGATTGTTTTGGCGGGGTGGGGGCGGGGATGAGGATTAATAGGAATCCCCAATCGAGGTCGGGGTCAAGGATGGGGATTGAGGTCGGACTGAATGGAAATTTATTAAATCATTCAATTAACAATACTAGAAATTTACCATGTGGTTGATACTCAATATATCATTTTGATCATTTCTATCATCAAATTGAATATTGGATTGATGGGGATAGTATTTTCAAAACTAGATCAAGCCAGATGGTTAGACCAAAAAAATTGGGAATTGGACACCGTTTCACTTCAAAACCTCTTTTTGTCCAAAAACTGTTTATTTGGTTAGCGAACTGCTGACTTGGGCGGTTGAACTGTCAACCTAGACAACAGAATTTTGTCCTTTTTTTGTTTTTCTAATTTTTTTTGTCAAAGCGGTTCATCCGTTCGAACCGGACAGTCGGATCGTTCGACCCCAAAACGGTTCCCTATCTGGTCCAATTTTAAAAACCTTGGATGGAGAGTTGGTGCCTTGCCTTGAGCTTGGCTTGGTGTGCGGCATGGCCTGCCCCAAGGCCCAGCCCATGGACCAGCCCAACCCATGGCACGGCACGGGCCCGTGTGGGCTCAGGATGTCGACCGTGCCAAACCAACCCCCCAAATTATCCTAGA
This sequence comes from Nelumbo nucifera, assembly GCF_055504915.1. Taxonomy (NCBI): domain Eukaryota; kingdom Viridiplantae; phylum Streptophyta; class Magnoliopsida; order Proteales; family Nelumbonaceae; genus Nelumbo; species Nelumbo nucifera. The sequence goes on from NC_142653.1 coordinate 75,994,684, forward strand.
GGAGAGAGGCATGGCCCGAGACACCTCGTGGTCTAGCATGTCACGGCTCGCACTTTGTGTGAGCCACATGCGGGTCGTGTCGTGCCGACCCACAACAACCCAATTTGCACCTCAACTTGAACCCGCCCAATACTGGGGACGAGGCAGTGAAAATCGAGGATTGTCCATCCTTGATGAGGAGTGGGGTGCCTTGCCCCTAAACTCGCCCGACATTGAGGAGTGGTTACCTTGCCCTGAACCCGCGTGACATTGGGGACGGGGTGGGGACGGGGTAAAGTGTCTTGACTATGGGGCAGGGAAAGGGATGGGGTGCCCTGCCCTGAACCCACCCCGTTGTCATTCCTATATAATTGTTAATTATTAGTGGAATTAATAAAAATGTTAGCTTTTATAATTATTTTTATTTATTTAAAGTTAATCAAAATTTCATTTAAAAATAACAAAAAGAATAAAAACTATTAAAATCACTACAAATTATTAATAAAACAAAATTTATTAAAAAATATTTGTTCATATTCAATTAACAATAATTATTTTTATAAATCAACATTAAATGAAAAATAAAATTATTAAATCTTTTAGATTTCCCCCTGCATCGCACAGGTCCCTACTAGTACTGCCAGAAAGGTGAAGAATGAACTAGCTACCTTTGCTTCTCCAAAGACTAGGGGTGCAATCGAGTTGAGTCGAGCCGAGTATCAAGCTACTCGAGCTCGAGCTCGACTCAGAAACACAGAGCTCGAAACTCAACTTGATCTCAGCCAAATTTTGTATATTTGGCTCAAACTTGACTTGAGTTGATACTTGCGAGCTACTCAAGCCAATTATAAATAAATTAATATTATAAATTATAAATAAATTAATATTATAAATAAAAATATATTTCAAAAGTCAATTATAAATGTATTTTTTATATTATAAATAAGTTAATATAAAAATTAATATTTATTTATATTATAAATATAAATATATTAAAAATATTATTTTATTATGAGTTCAATTAGGCTCACGAACCACTCAAGCCAGTTATTGTGAAGCTCAAACTCGATTCGACCAAGTACTTGACTTGAGTCGAGCTCGACTCGAACTCTATTACTATGAGCCGAGTTCGAGTATTTTGCGAGCTGAGCCCGAACAGCTCACGAGTATTCTCGACTCACTTACACCCCTACTTCTCATTACAAATCTAGTTAAAGAGGAGGAAAGAATAAGAGAGGTTGGGGATGGGGGGCTCTTTGGGTCGTTGTACCTGGAGAGAGCAAGCACTAAGTCCCTGTTTGGGAGGGTTTTCATTTTGCAGCTTCTGGCGTTGCAAGGAAAGTAGAAATCTATGAAACCATATTTGGTGAAAAACATGAAAAGCAAAAACTAGGCTTACACGAGCTGAGAAATCAATTTTCCGGTGAAGCTATTTTTTATAGTTTCTCGGAAATGACTCGGTCAATGCAGTAGGCCTTTTACAGAATGTTGAGGCTTTTAAAATTTTCTTCTTTTCAAAGTGAGGGCCCACCAGATTGAATATTGCAGTAGGCCTTTTCCAGAATTTGATTGGGCCTTTTAGATCTAATGAAATTAGACATGGGCCCAGAGCCCACATATTGGTAGGCACAAAAGCATGAAGCGTAAGATTCAGCCCATTTTCTACAGTATAATACTGATATTGGCTCCCATAAAACAGAGGTCTACTTTGCTTATGTGTTTTAAGGATTGATGATGCACGATCTGGTTGATCCCTGTTGGAAGATAGTTCCGACATCGGGCTAGTGATGTTGCCTAGTCAAGCCGCAAAATAAGGCAATTAGAGTCTCTAAGGTTCTTTATTCGGTGTGGACACTCCAATGCTTAAATCAACAATGTGGAGAATTTAGAGAACTGAGAGCTTAAATGTAAGGGAATTCGAGAGCTAAACCTTACATACCTTATGAGGCTAGAGGTGTTAGACAGTGTATGCCCTTAGCTCCAATCAGATTGATGTACATTATGACATTTATTGTAAATGAATAAAGTACATAATTGATTCATATTATTGTGGTGTGTTTCTATGTAATACCCTTAAACTGGATGCATAATGAGACTCGTGTTAGTTTAGAATGTTCACAGCCATTGGATAAGTCTGGGGAGATTTATCCTGCTAAGGTTGACACTAGTGTGCCGCCAAGTGTTGGGGTGGCCTGTCTTAGCTGCTAGGGTGAGACCCAAGGTATATGCAGTGTAGGTTTAAATGAAACCCTGAACCGGACCAGATTTCCAGTATTGCCCTGAACCTTGGTGATTATGGGGCAAAATTGGAAAGTTACACCTGACCCCTAGACTCGATTATGATACTGCACTAGGTGTCAGATTGGGCTGTCTTTGATACGCCAATCAGTGAGATCCTTAGCGGGGGTCAAAACCTGGGTATGTTGGGACAGTCCGAGAGGTCCTTGGAGTCCTTCTATGCGCGTGAACACCTTCGTTGGGAAATATTGTTTCTCCGTATCAGGTACATCTCTCTCCTACTTCTGGTTTCAGATCTGGTTCGATTTAGGGTTCAAAATTGATCATTAAAAATGCAGATTTTCTAAAACAGGGAATGTGATTACCAGATGAGGGGAGAGGAAATTTTTGAAATTTCGCCCAACATTCCTACAGGGTTCGGCCATCCATATGATGGATCTCTCATCCCTTCAGTGGTATCAGAGCCATGGTTCAAATCTTGAACCAAATTAAATCAGATCTGAACCTGCGCAAATTGGCAGAAGGCGCTCTACCCAATTTGCACAGATTAAGGTTTTTTTTTTTTTTTTCTTTTCTGGGAAATCGGTTCCCAGTTAAAGGGCAAAGGATCTGAAATTAATTTTTACAAATCTGGATTATATTTAGAACTGTTCTTTATTCTTTTCTTGATTTATGGGTTGTTCGTACAACTGGAGATCGAAATCTTGATTGGCGTAGTGAACCTGCGATTTGCAGTTTTTCTTTTTACATTCTGGTCTGTAAATATTTTTTTTATTTTCTAGACTGAATGTATAGGATTTGATCAGATGTAATATTAATAGAAATTAGGTTTTCTATTTATTTTATTTTCTTGATCGAAGATGGCGGCGCAGAAGGAGAATTCGCAGATGTCAATATCGCTATCTACGATTTGCAGTTTGTGAAACTGCAAACAGTATTCTGACTTTTGTTTTGTAGGATGGAGGTGTGCGAACAACCCTATGACTGATTCTTGCTTGTTCTTTAATCAGTAATTAATTTCAGATCATTTTCTTGAATTATTTCTTTAATTAAAAATCAAACCCTAGATCCATTTGAACCAGATTGGTCCAAACTGGTTGGACCGAACTTGTAGTTCGATGGAGGCTGATTCTCAGACCTAATTTCTCACTTTTGGGTCAAGGGATTGATGGTTAATTAAGAGACTTAATTTGACCCACACCTGTAAGGCCTAGTTTTAAGGTGTTAAAACTGCTAAAGCCCATAATTTGCAGGAAAGATATATGGACCGAACTGTCTAACCTTATTCGGCTCATATACCTAGATAATATTAATTGTTAATATTATGGATTAAAATGGCTTTAATAATGGGCTTTATAGATATTAATTGATTGGATCAATTCTATCCTTGCATGTGATGTATGGATGTGTGATGTGCTACGTTCATGGGCCATAAGTACTTGGTCCATGCAGATACGACAGTGGCTCTTGCGCACACCATGGCTGAATGCACATCATTTCCATGGTGTCCCTAAAGATCATTGGATGACCTCACTCAGTGGTGGGCCCCACACTCCTAAAAAGGATACGTGCGGAACCCTAGCCGTTTAGGGCCCACCTAAATCTGGCTTTATGAAAGTCAATGGGAGCCACTTTGGTTTGACCTAAGTTAAACAAGGGCGTAACTTTTGTTCCCTCCTGAAATATGAGTGCATGTGATAGGGAGATTCATATGATGAACTCTCTAAAGGCCTTCCATCATTAGCATGAAGATGGGTCCTTTAGTAATGAGGAAACGCACCATAAAATTGGGTTATCCATTTGCTGCTGGATCTGTCGGAGTGTTTCATAAGATGATAGGGGCGTTATAGACCGATGTGGGAGGGGCTTCACCAGAAAATGGGAACTCTCTCACGGTACCTTGGCGTTCACGAATATGATGGGTGAGCACTCACTGGACAGAAAGATTTAACCTAAAATGGCTCTGAACCTTGTCTGATAGAGGCCAAAGGGAAAGCTCATATGATGAGTGGATATGATCCTTCACAGAAAGGTGGTGGGGTTATGCAGCTGAAACAGTTGGCTCCATGCACCCTATGTGATTTCCCACATTTCCAGAGACAACTCGCAGTCTTTGTCACTGAGATAAGAGGAAAATCTCAAAGATGAATAAATGGGAATGGAACATAGATTAAAAGCCTATGTAATGAACATGAATCAAATTAGGTTATGGACTGATGTTTGCTCTTTTATCAGAAAATGGCAAATGGACAATTTGCAAAGCTTCTTGACAACAACAAGCTTAAGGGCCCAAACTATGCTGATAGGTACCGTAACCTTATGATGGTCTTAACCTTTGAAAAATTGGATAAGGTGGCCAAGAATCCTACCCCGGAACGTCCAAGAGATAGGGCTTCTGAGGCACAGAGAAGGGACTATCAGGAATGGGAGGAGAAAAACTCCCTCACCCGGTGTTACATCATTTCCTCCCTAGACAATCCGATACAGAGGCAGTTCAATCAGATCGAACTAGCCAAGGACATAATGGATAGTTTAAAGACAATGTATGAAGAGCAGAATCGTTCTACTCGACAGAAGGTCTTGAAACAGTTCATGACCGCACAGATGTCCAAGGGGCAACAAGTTCAAGATCATTGTCTTTGGATGAAGGGTTACATCAATGAGCTTGAGGCTCTTGGATCCGGGCTGGATCACACGACCTAGATAGACGCCATTCTCAACTCTTTGCCTCCGTCTTTCAATCGGTTCATAATGAACTACAACATGAATAAGCTGAATGTCAGCGTTCAGGAACTCAGCAATATGTTGCAGAGGGCCGAAGAACTGATTAAGAAGGATGAGCCCCTAGCCATGCTTGTTGAAGCTGGCAAGAAGGGCAAGAAGAGGAGGGCAAAGAGAAAGCCCCAGAAGAAGGCCACCAAATCCAAGAAACAAAGGAAAGACAAGGCATCGGATGCTTGTCATTTCTGCCCTTAGCTCCAATTAGATTGATGTACATTATGAAATTTATTGTAAATGAATAAAGTACTTATTTGATTCATGTTATTTTGGTGTGTCTCTGTGTAATACCCTTAAACTGGACACATAATGAGACTCATGTTAGTTTATAATGTTCACAGCCGTTGGATAAGTCTAGGGAGATTTATCCTGCTAAGGCTGACACTGGTGTGCCGCCAAGTGTTGGGGTGGCCTGTCTCAGCTGCCAAGGTGAGACCCAAGGTACATGCAGTGTAGGTTTAAATGAAACCCTGAACCGGACCAGATTTCCAGTATTGCCCTAGACCTTGGTGATTAGTGGGCAAAACTGGAAAGTTACACCTGACCCCTAGGCTCGATTATGATACTGCTCTAGGTGTCGGATTGGGCTATCTTTGATATGCCAATCAGTGATATCCATAGCGGGGGTCAAAACCTGGGTATGTTGGGACAGTCCGAGAATTCATCTGAGTTGGTGATCATAGTGATAGGATCAACCCCTTTTTCAGACAAAGGTAATGATCGGGGATGCACTCTCCCTGATGGAAACCAAGACTGCCGGCAGTCAATTTCAATCGTTGAAATTTGTTTTGCAAAATATATTTTATATACGGATATAACTATATATATATATATATATATATAATATATTATGGTTTCAAAATGTTTGCAAAATGTTTTAATTCCCGAGATCCATGTGAATAGAGAGTGCAACACTGTTCCTTGCAGCCGAGGGAGAGGTCCTCTCTTATCGGGCAGTGTATGATCATTATGGGCTGAGAGGTTAAGTGTAAGACCATTGAGGGTAAAACCTGATGGGCTAATCTTGCATCTGCCCACAGTCCTTGGTCTTTTATAAGGTGGCTTGGCCTAGGGACCAGTTAGTGTAAGTGTTGGGCCCATTAGGAGTCCATGTGATGGGCTTCAGGGGGTTCACTGTCTTTTTAGTGAATTCGGCCAGGCCTTGTAATAGAGGTTGGGCCGAACCCATGTGGCTGATGTGTAGATCAATGTTTGGGTCCCACGCCATACAAAGAAGCCCAACTGGGTAGCAGTTTGGAACCAGTTTGAGCACTAAGACTTCATGGGCCTAAAGCCCATTTCGAACTGGGCTAATATGATCAGTCAAATAAAGGGGCGGATCTGGGATTAAATCAACAGATAGGATAGGGTCTTACCCTATCCACTCAGAGAGTCCAGATCTGAATACAAATTCAGATCTGGAAACCTCCTAATCAGATTAGAAGAAAGGTTGATCTAATATGCAGATAAGATAAAGGTTTATCCTTATCACTTAAAGGGAATTCAGATCCAAATATGATTTGGATCAACAACTCCTAATGGGATTAGGAGCTGATCCCTTTGAAGTTATAAAAGGAAGAGGGGGTGGCAGCCCCTTGCATCATCACATCCTCACTCTCAAAGCAAGAGTTATAGAAGAGAGAACATAGCATCACAACGCTATTTTCTCTCTGCCGCCTCCTTCCTGCCGTCGTCGCCACAATGCTAGTTTGATCTCCTCTTTCAAGCAGGAACGATCAAGATTGGATCTTGATATCAGCCTTTGGAGAAAGGCTGATCTGAAGTTGTGCTCATAGCCTCCAGCGAATTTTGCGAAGGGTTCGGTTTATTGGATGAACACTGCTGATTCTGCTCCAACTTACACTGTATCATCTTTAGTGGGAGCAATCTTTGGAGTGTTTCTTTGGGCGTAAACACCTTCGTTGGGAGATATTGTTTCTCCGTATCAGGTATATCTCTCTCTTGCTTCTGGTTTCAGATCTGGTTTGATTTAGGGTTCAAGATTGATCCTTGAAAATGCAGATTTTCTAAAACAGGGAATGTGATTCCCAGATGAGGGGAGAGGAAATTTTTGAAATTTCGCCCAACCTTCCTACAGGGTTCGACCATCCATATGATGGATCTCTCATCCCTTCAGGAGGCGAGGCCTTTATATAGGAAAGATGCCATGGGCCTCATGATGTGTGTCCAAGATCATCAGCCCGTCTAGTCTGGAGTTTGCTTAACACCCAAAGATGGCGTACGCCGTGATCCCAAGGAGATCGGAGACAGCTGGCTTGCTTCTAGATGGAGGCTTCGTGGCACCTCTGCAGGTCGGTGCTTACTATTGAACTACTCAAGCCTCAATCTATCTAGGTGTCCCGAGGTGATTGGGATCGCCAAGGTGTCCGAGGACGCTAAGGTGTCATCACGTCATTCCATCACTCCACGCGTCGTCACATCATTGGTTGGGCCAAATCATCCCTCATCAAGGACACATCACTCTTATGAATAAAAATCTCAATATGATAAAAATCAAAACATCTTTCAATATTCTTTTCCCCAAACAGTGTCCAAAATTTTATTTGATAATTAGAACAACTCTCAGCACTAGATATGAATTTAGTAAAGCTGTTCAGACCTATGATTCATTGAATAATGGGTAAAAAAACTGTTTAGGAAAAAATATCATAAGCTAAAAACTCTCTGTTCATAAGGACATTTTAACTACAAAAAGGAGATAAGTCCTTAAAAATAAGGAATGCTTGATGCAGCCTTATCTGTCTTGGTTTGTAGCAGAAAGCCATGATTCAAACTTTGCACTTAAAATTCTGGCTTCAGAAATTGAAAGGTTTATACTCCAAAGGTTGTGTTTGGTTGCAATGCAAATAAATTTGTATTGATGCAAAACTATGGCAATGCAAATGATTTGAATGTAAATTCTGACTTAATTTTGTTTCAAAATTTAGTTTGTTTTGTTTGATTTCAGTATAAATGAGGTAAATTAAGACATGAAGAATAAAGTAAAACCCAAAACAAAATTAAACGAGAATTTGCATTTTTTTATTTGCACTCCCATACATTTGTACTAGTACAAAAAAATTGCACTGCAACCAAACACAACCTAAGGCTCAGTTTGTAAAGAGTACAAATATAAATATGTACAATACAAATACATATAAATATGTACAATTTTTTAATATTTTTTAGATAATTTATTATTCTTTTTTAAATTTTTAATCAATTTTAATTATTTTAATAGTTTATTTATTATTTATTAACATATAATTTATTATAATTATTATCAACTATTTTAATATTTTTTATTATTCATTTTTAATTTTTTTTAATCTTTTTGTTTTTAAAACATTTTTATTATTGAACAGTCTCTTCCAATCAAACAGAAAATTGATTATGGAACTCAATGTTGACTTGGGTTAAGTTTAGGAGTGTGTAAAAATAATCATTAATTTTGAGTCAGGACCACACTAATAAGCACTTATTTGTATTTAAGAAATAAGCCCAAATAAATGCTTATTTCCTGTCCGGCCCAACACATCATTTTGAAAATACTTATACTACCCCTATTTGAAATAATTGCTTTTTTCACCAAAGGCTCACTTGTTTTTCAAATAAACACTCCCAAAACTTAGCCTGGGTGCATTTATACTTTGAAATCCTGAAATTGAAAATTTGAAATAAATCAACCCTTCTTAAATTTCACATATAACACAATTCAATGGTGTTGTTAAAAAAGGCCAAATTTGCAAAATCAAGAGCCATGCCTAAAATGCTGCAGGGACAATTCCCATCCCTACATTGGTTTCCACAGCCACTGTTTGGGTTTTGGATCAAGCAATCCAAACAGACCCGTACCTCTTGCCTCTTGGTATAATAATTTGAGAAACCCCAATTAAGATGGTGTTTGGTATGGATGTAGCTTTTGAAGAAATGGTGCCAGCTTAGCATTGGAGATGTGTTTAACAAAAAATGCCTAAAAATTTATATGGTTGAGCCGTTTATCAGATAAACAGCCCTCTCGAAAATCGTGTGAACTATTTATTAAAGAAACACCAATTTTGACATTTTTCATTTTCAAGACCGATTTTTCATTGTTTGGCTCATGATTTTTAAAACCGATCTAGAGACCGAACCAATCAGGGATCCGATTACTGGGTCAAATGGTCTGACCATTCGGTTCGAACGGTTGGCCCGTTCTGACAAAAAAAATAAAAAAAGGTCAAAACCATTCGAACAATTCAAACGGTTAACTGCCCGGGTCAGCGATTTGCTGATCAAAATCAACGTTTTTTTTGAAAAATCCTGGTTTTGAGAAAAAACAAAACTAACCGGTTCTCGATTTTTCCGGTCCTATCCGATTTTGAAAACCATGGTTTAGCTTATATAACGCCTAATGGCGTCTAGTGGTGCCTAATGATGCTAAGGAGTAAAAAAATCATACAAAATAAAAACATATAAAACAGATTTTGTCTCGTTTTTCAAGACAAAAAGCATACAAAAGTTCAAGACATTTATCTTATAAACTCCATCGATGCCAAACAACCATAAGAAAGAAATCAAGAACTGGGCATGAAAACGGGAGTAGAAAAGACAAATCCCAGATCCATACCAGTGGCTGAGCCGACCTGCTCCGTTCATTGAAGGCTCAAGGCATATCTGGGCTGCCACCATACCATACCAATTTCACTTCACCCAACTATGGGCGCCTGGCCCCCTACCTCTACCAGCTGCCTGATATTATTGATTGGAAATTTGGAACGTAGTTGGAGTTAATACACACCAGATGTCTTCCATTTTCATATCTTATATGCATTCATGAACCTTAGAGTTACGTTGCTTTCTGAGCAGAGGACGATAGTATCATAGTACATAGATAGAGAGAGAGGTAGATAAACCATCTGTACCCAGTGAGTACTGCTCGTGCAATCCGCGTACAACCCAGCACAATTTGTATCATTAACATCACCCCAAGAACACAGAACCTGATAAATTATTGAGAGAGAAACAGACAGAGAGAGTAGGGACCTCTGAAGAAGAGAAGAGATTGAGAGAGATCAGTGATTAGTGGTTAAGAAAGAGGAGAGAGGAAAGACAGAGGAAGAGAGAGAAAGAGAGAGTTGTTGGTCAACACGTTCTGAAATCTGATATCCTCTCCTGCAGGACCCCTCCTTAATAACATACAGCTGGCTTAGCGCGTTTGATGACTCAGACATTCGATAAGGACAACTATCCAATTCAAATGACTAAATTATCCTTTATTATTATTATTATTATTATTATTATTATTATTATTATTATTATTATTTTCAGGAAAATTGAGATTTTATAACATCAAGGACCAACGTGAAATTTTACTTACTACCTAAACATTTTATTTCAGATTTGGAAATGTTTCGAGTGTAAAAACCTTGTATTTTGTAGTATTTTGTATGTGTTTTATATTGTACATATTTGTATTTATACCCTTTCTAAACTGAGCCTAAGTCTGCGTTTGGTTGCAATGGAATCTTATTTGTATTAGTGCAAATGAAAAAAATGCGAGTTTTGGTTTAATTTTGTTTTAGGTTGTACACCATTCTGTCTTAGGTCTTATCAAATAAAATAAGGTAAATTTTGAAACAATAATAGATCAAAATTTGCACCTAAATTATTGCCATAATTTTGCATCAGTGCAAATTCATTTGTACTGCAACCAAACGCAGCCTAAGATTCAATTTGGGGAGAATACAAACTATAAACAATACAAATATGTACAGTGCAAATACACAATTTTAGAAATACTGATTATAAGGTTTTCCACTGTACATATTTGTACTTGCATTCCTCCCAAATCGAGCTTTGGTTGCAATGTAAATAAATTTGCACTGATGCAAAACTATGGTAATGCAAATGATTGGAGGGTAAATTCTGACTTATTTTTGTTTCAAATGTTAGTTTATTCTGTTTGATTGTAGTCTAAATGAAGTAAATTAAGACATGAAGAGAATGAAGTAAAACCCAAAACAAAACTAAATGGGAATTCACATTTTTTTTCATTTGCACTCCCATTCATTTGTACTAGTACAAAAAATTTGCATTGCAACCAAACACAATCTAAGGCTTAGTTTGGAAAGAGTACAAATATAAATATGTACAATTCCAATTGTAAACCAAATTATCCCTGAATGGCCAATCAAGCTTATTAAATATTTTTTTATGAAAAAATTACCCCTGACCTAGACGTGCAAATTTTAGAATCGGGCATGGGCCTAATATTTCAAGCCAGCCTAGGCCTAATCCAACCTGATGTAGCGCAACCCGGCTGCTCCCTGTAGGAGATGATCTGACTACCAGCAAAGACGAGCTCGATGAACCAGCAAGAACAGAATGAGAGAACCCGGGGTGGCTTACCCGGCGAGGTCACTCTGATGCTGAAGTTAGCACTTAGCTGTGAGCTGAAAATGATATTAGATTGTGAGAGAGCTAGAGAGCAAAGATTACTTTACCTTCGCCCCTGGGGGGTGAGGTCTTTATATACTGGAGTCCTCGCGGGTTTGGTGGAGTAGTACATGGATCCCTGCTGTGATGGGATCCGTTTCCGTGTTAGTTGGGGATAATGCCACCAACCGGTAAGGTTGCTCATTTCCGTCTAAATCGGGGAGTGGGTGAGCTAATATAGTCGTTACAAGGCACGATCCCATAAGATGCGGGGTACGATGGTGAGATCCTTGGAATTACCATGCGGCAGTTGGCAAGCATCACATGAGCTCATGTTCTCCAGACCTGACCTGCTGTGAATGCCAAAGTGCCTTTGTACCGAGGTGATCTTGCACCGAGGTAGGCTTGTCCCGAGGTGGACTCTTTTCGAGGCAGTCCAACTGTCTGGGCTTGATCTATAGCGGACCTGATACTGCTATCCTAGTCGCAATTTGGTACCAAGGTGATCTTAGTTCGGGATGATCTTGGCTCGAGGTAACTTTAGTTTGGGGTAACAATGTACCCGAGGCTGCTTTGTAGCGAATTGACCATGTTGAATTGTCACTTATGTTGCGTCACGTCCACGTGTCTCCCTGTTACGAGATCGGGCCAAATTATCCTCCATCAATTGCCCCCCACTCCCCGAGCCAGGGGTCTTGGCCTAGTGCGGGGAGTTCACGATGTGACAAGTGGATTTGGCTCAAAGTTCAAGTCGCTCTGTCGGATAGGTTGTTGGTTAGACTAGTTCGGCTGCTCGGCTCAACCAAGGATAACCCAGGTCGTATGTGGTTTACGTGCGGACGTCACGCGACCTATAAATTCCGCAGATGCCAAAAAGCGCGCTAAACTGTTTTTGATCTCGAGTGTCGTGCAACTGGTTTTCTTAGGAGTCGTTAGATTGCTTTGATCTTGACCGTTGTTTTTTCGGTACAGTGGCTATAAATAGGGGGGACCCGAGACTTATTTTCTTCGCCATAAGCTTACTAGCCTTCGATCTAAGCTCATGCTTAGCTTCTTTACCTTGGGTCTTCCAGTTTGCCACTTCCTTCTAGTTTGGTCGTTCATCTTTGGTGAGTCTTCCTTAGCTCTTCTTTTCAATTCAGTTTAGTTCGTTGTCATATCCAATTTTAGTTTTGATAGCCTTTTAGATGAGGCTGAGGAAGGTGCCTCGGCCCAGGTCGATAGCCGAAACGAGGCTACTTCGGGTCCAGAGTTAGTCCGTGGTCCTCCCGAGGTGCAGTCACCCCGGGAGGCGCGAGAGGCCTCGAATAACCCGGCATCCACTTCGCATCGAGGTCCAGTCCCGGACAACATTGGCCCCTCAATAATGACCTTGGACAAGCTCCGGGCCTTAGTGTACCAATACAACCTTCCGAGTGAGCTCTCCATAGCCTCCCTGTAGGCAACTTCCCTTGGGAACACAATCACAACGAGATCGTGATTTTTGAAGAGCAGCTCACGACTGGTCTTCGTTTACCTTTGCACCCTTTAACAAAAAAGGTCTTGAAGTTTTTTAACATTACCATAGACCAGCTACTCCCAAACTCCATCCGTAACGTAGTAGGGACCATTTCACTTTTCCACGATTACTGTCTGCCCCTCAACCTCGATATCGTTTCTTCAATCCTGTCCATCAAGAAGAATGCTTCCTGTGTTCTTCCCGAGCATAGGCAGACCTTCTATCTATCTCCTTATCCGGGCTACAAGCTTTTATACGAACTACCCAATAGGATCCCGGTCTGGAAGAAGAGTTACTTCGTGGTCCGCAATCCCATGGGGTGGCCTTTTCCAACCCATTGGAGGGCGGCCATTCAGGATTTCGGTGTTAAACTGGACCTGAAGACAAGGAAGACGCTCCAGTCTTGGGCGGAGCTCGGCTTCAACTTTGCGGACTACATTGCCGAAGATAAGTTCGTGCAGGCCGGCTTGAGTCCTGGTAGGTCTCCTTGGTTTAGAGTCAGTACTTCATTTTTTATTGTGTTGGGACTTTATTCTTGGTAATGTCGCTAACGCCATGTTTTTGTTGCAAGTCCCATGAAGCTCGGTGCGGACAAACTTTTTGGGCGGATGAAGGGGAAGAAGAAGCGAGCTTCAAAAAGGGCTCGCACTGAGTCTCCGTAGCCCGCTGTCCCTGAGCCCAAACAGCCCTCTACTATGCCTCCAGTAATCGACTTGGTCGAGGAATCGGGGAAGACCCCACATCGCACTCCTGAGGCATCTTCGGAGCCCGCCCCTACAACAGCCGCTTCTTCGGGCAGTGAAGAAGTAGGTCAGAGTATCCTGACTCTGAAAAATAGCCTCCTCAAAAGCAAAGGCGCGGTTTACACTGAGGAGGTCACGAGCTGGGCTGTACTATCGGCCACTCAGCTCGGGGCTCGGGCGGCTACCCACTACATGGTGGTAAGTCTTGTTTTACTTCTTCAATTTTGTATTTGCAACTTTGCTGGTATTAACTTATATTCTTTTGGGAAGTGAACTCCGCCGTGCATGCCCTGACGTACCAATCCGAGTAGCATTTGAAGCGAGCTCTAGCAGTTGAGTGCTCGTCTCGCGAGGCTCATACTGAGCTAAATTTGGCTCGTAGCAAGATCAATCTACTGGAGAACGATGCACGGGTTCAGAAGGAGCTCATTTCGGTGCTGATGTCGGAGAAGGCGAAGCTGAAGTGCAAAGTGGAGAACCTCGGGGCCCTCATCAAGGAGCGAACTGAGATTCTCCTTAAGGCCATGGAGGAGGCGAAAGTCAAGGCCGTCAAAGGGTATAAGGGCTCGGAGGAGTTTGAGGGAGAGCTAATCGAGGCCGGGTCGGAGGGCTACCGCAAAGGCTTTAAGCTCAGTAGGTGGCTGACTAGGTGCGAGTTCTCGCTGCTCAATTTGAGTGCCATCACTCTCGCAGATTGCAAAAGAGATGGCCCTTGAAGCCGCCGTAGACCCGGACTCTGAAGCGGAGAGCGACAACGAGCTACTCGACATCAAGGAGGCCGGTGCTAATGACAATGCTGGTTCTTCCGTCGAGGCTTTAGGCAAGGGCGATGGCCACCCGTTGTAGTCAGTTCTTTTGAATTTGTATTTCGAGCCTGCGAGCTCAGTATCTTTTTCTTTTTCTCCCCCCTTTTTGTAACGAGTTCTTTATTAATAAAATACACTTTTTTGCTAAATGCTATGCAATTTACTTTTCTAACTGAAATAACGGATGTATGGGTTACCCTGAACTGCCGAGCTATCGAGCTCGATAACGACTAAGGGTAACCGAAGTGGAATTTTTACAAGTGGTTGTCACCTCAAGCTGTCTGCTAAGGCTATTAGTAGGGGCGACTCCGGTGAGCGACATCGTAGGGTATATACCCGATCTATTCGCACACGGGCTACTCATTTAAATGTCAGTTCCCTGACGGGCCCGACCTAATGTTACATGCCGAGGTGGACTAGACATCGTAGGGCTTATACCCAAGCTATCTATACCTTAGGCATTAGAGGTAACTTGCCTATGCCAAAGAGGCGACTTAGGTCTTATATGCCCATGCCAAGGAGGCGACCGGGACTAGTTCGCCCATGCCGAAGAGGCGACTAGGTCTTATGTGCCCATGCCAAGGAGGCGACTGGGACTAGTTCGCCCATGCCGAAGAGGCGACTAGGTCTTATGTGGTGCCGAGGTCATTTGTTAGCTCGGTACACTAGCCCGAGGTGACTTTCAGTGCACCCTCTGGGTTTTGCCCATGCCGAAGAGGCGACTAGGACTTGTCTGCCTATGTCGAAGAGGTGACTAGGACTTGTCTGCCTATGCCGAAGAGTCAACTGGGACATATGTGATGCCAAGGTCTTTTATCGGCTCGGCTTTTTGGTCCTTGGGACTTCTGGGAGTGACTCGTAGTGTGCTCTCCAGTTCGGCAATTACAAGTAGTATCGCCTTAAATTGCTGATGTTCCAAGCCCGAGGTACTTGCCTTCCTTCTAAGGTTTTGAGCTCGTACATACCTTCCCCAAGTACCCGCTTTACTCGGTAGGGACCTTCCCAGTTCGGTCTGAGCTTACCTACACCAGGCTCAAGCACTATAACTTTCCGAAGGACCAGGTCCCCGACACGGAAGTGCCGCTTCCTGACCCGGGTGTTAAAGTACCGAGCCACTCTTTGCTGGTAGGCTGCAGTCTAGATATATGCGAGGTCTCGTACTTCTTCCACCAGGTCGAGGTTGGTACGAAGCTCATCATCGTTTTCTTCTTCGTCGTATGCCTCCAGGCGTAAAGTAGGTACTTCGATCTCGGTTGGGATTACCGCTTCCATGCCATAGGTGAGGTTGAAGGAGGTTTCTCTTGTGGCGGTCTTGACAGTGATTCGGTAAGCCCATAGTACGCTGGGTAGCTCATCTACCCATAGTCCCTTAGCTCGGGCTAAGTGAGCTTTTAGTCCGCGGAGTATAGCTCTAATCGTGACTTCCGCCTGCCCGTTTGCGTAAGGGTGTGCTACCAAAGTGAAGTTCTGTTGTATCCCCATCTCGGTACACCAGTTCAAAAACTTGATATCTTTGAACTGCTTACCGAAGCGGCATACTATACTCCTCCAAAAGAAGTTTTGTACACTTTGGGTTGTGATTGTTGCTAGGGGTTCTACCTCAACCCACTTTGTGAAGTAATCCACTGCTACCACCAGGAATTTCCTCTGTCCTGCCGCTGGCGGGAATGGTCTAAGAATGTCGATTCCCCACTGTGCGAAGGGCCATGGGCTAGTGAGGTACTTCAGGTCGGTGGCAGGTTGGTGATGGATGTTGGCGTGTCTTTGGCATTTATCGCACTTCTTGACAAGCTCGAGTGTGTCTGCCTTCATCGTGGGCCAGTAATACCCTTGTCGCATTGCTTTCTAGGTGAGAGCCTTGCCCCCCAAGTGTCCGCCACACAGGCCTTCATGAGTATCGCGGAGAACAAGCTCAGCCTCAGAGGGTCGTAAACAACGCAAGTAAGGGAGCGTGTAGGATCTCTGGCACAACTGTCTGTCTATCATGACGTACTTGGTTGCTTGTCGCTCTACCCTTCTGGCCGCGTTGCGATCTGCAGGGCGGGTTCCGTGAAATAGGTAGCTCGCGAATGGGTCAATCCAGCTCGGCTCTATTTGTGTAACAGGAGCGACCTCTTTTGCCCCCCCGAGAATGCTGGGCCGAGGTAGGTTTTCCATGTACACGGTCCTCATGGTATTGCAACTCGTGCAGGATAACTAGGATAAGGCATCGGCCTCAGCGTTCTCGGACCTTGGAATCTACTTGATGAAGTATGATTGGAAGCTGCTTAGAACTTCCCTGACCTTGGCTAAATAAGCAGGCATGGTGGGGTCGTGGGCTTCGTAATCGTCGGTGACCTGGTTGACCACGAGCTGGGAGTCACTGCAGATGACGTGTTTCGCTTGTACCTCGTTCGCTAGCGTAAGCCCAGCTATTAGTGCTTCATATTCCACTTCGTTATTAGATGCCACAAACTCGAACCGAAGTGCGTACTCTAGCTTCACCCCGCTTGGCCCATGCAGAATAACGCCGGCTCCGCTTCCTTGTTGATTGGATGAGCCGTCTACATGGAGGATTCAGGGCTCCTCGTCCCATGTTAGCCTTGCTCTAATCGGGACCGGTGCCGCACTGGTCGAAGCCTCCTCTCTGTGCTCGAGCTCAATCAATTCGGGGACTGCAATGCTGAAGGTGCATTCTGCAACGAAGTCAGCCAAGGCTTGGGCCTTAATCGCCGTCCGAGGCTCGTACCGAATGTCGTACTCGCTGAGTTCGATGGTCCACTTTATCAGTCTCCTAGATACCTCGGGCTTGAGTAAAACTTGCCTCAAAGGTTTGTTGGTGAGAACGACGACTGTGTGAGCTTGAAAGTACGGACGAAGCTTCCGAGCTGCTGTGACCAGTGCGTATGCCAACTTATCATTCTCTGGGTACCTAGTTTCGGTGTCCTGCAAAACTTTACTTACATAGTAGATAGGTCGTTGGACACGATCTACTTTCCTTATCAGTACCAAGCTGACCACCTCGTCACTTGCAGAGAGGTACAGCTTTAAAACATCACCCTCCTCGGGTCGGGTCAGAACCGGGATGCTAACTAGGTATTTCTTCAGCTCGTCGAAGGCGAGCTAGCATTCTTCAATCCACTCAAAGTCCTTACTTTTCCTAATCGCCTTAAAAAAAGGCAGGCACCGATCTGTTGATTTGGACATGAAGTGGCTTAGAGCAGCCATACGGCCATTCAGGCTCTGAAGCTCTTTCAACTTGCGAGGTGATGAGCAAACATCACCTGCCCTACACAATGAATCACAGCATGGTGACAATGAAGCTCATAATGAAGTTAACTACACAACACCTAAATTGAATGTAGTTGGACTAGATTAATTGGATGACTATGAGCAATCAGTTGAGTTGCATTATGGACATGATTCAGATGATGAACAGGCACTACATTTTTAGTCGTTTTTACCTAAGAAGCAAATAAATGCACCAAAGTTGAGTGGGATTGACATTCCCCAATCCATCAGCATTTAAGGAAGCTTTGATCACATTTGCAATTATGAATGGTGTCTAGTTTAATTATTTGAAGAATAACAAAGAAAAAGTCACAACAACTATTAAGAAAATATGTCATTTGTGCATATATGCCTCTTCAATGTAGGACAATGAGGCAATCCAAATCAAATCCTTCTCAAAGAAGTGTGAATGTGCAAGGGCTTTGAAGAATAATAAGCTAAGTGTAGCATGGCTTGCAAAAAAGTACAAGCACAATTTCTTAGATGATCCAAATTTGAAAGCACTTAGGTATTGAGACCCTCAAAGTGTATAGAGTTGATATTAGTAGGTCTACAACATCAATATATATATATATATATATATAATATTAAAATTGGTTCATCCATGTCAGCATATCTCTCTTTTTAGAGAAGCTATTTATCTATTTTCTCCTTTTTTTGTATTTTTTCTTATTTTCTTTAGTTTTAAAAATATAAAACAGTAATCATTGCTTATCTTCATTAAATTAAACAACCAATGAGATGCACTTTCATATAACCTAAATAATCTCTTCTCCTAAAATTTCTCCTAAACTACCTCCCCCACTTTCTCCAAAATCATCTTTAGTTCCTATTTATCTTTCAAATTATCTCTAATTCCTATTTATCTCCAAAAATCTCTCTAATTTAGTAGAGAGTTTCTCTCCTAAATTATCTCTAACTCCTATTTATCCTCTCCCCTACTTTTTATCTATATCTATCTAAAGAAAGTTTGGATTAAAAAATTAAGAATTACCTAAATATTCAAACAAAATTATATAATAACTTTAAAATATTAATTAAAAACACAAAAAATAATTTTATATTTCTACAAAATATATCACAAAATTATGTACTAACAATTTAAATTATGTTTTTCCAGATTATCAATTTAAAAGTTTTTCCAATATTTAATAATATGTAATAGCTTTAAATAAATAAAATTCAAATAAAAAATTAAATATTTTGTAGATTATTTAAATATTTATCACAACTATATTTTAAATAGTTAAAATAACAGAATTATGTAATAAATTTAAAAAATTTCTTCAAAGTAGAAAAATAATTACAACATAATATTGAAATTAATAATAATTTAATATATTACAAAATTAATATGAAATTATGTAATAATAGTATAAATTATGATTTTATGGATAATTAAATTCTATAAATAATTAATATTTTACATTTTAATTATTTTACATATTATAGGTGCATTTAAATAACTAAATATTTCAAATAACAAAATATTTAACATAACTATATTTTAAATAGTTAAAATAAAGAAATTATGTAATAAATTTAAAAAAAATCTGAAAAGTAGAAAAGTAATTATAACATGATATTGAAATTAATAATAATTTAACATTTTTACATAATATTGTAAATAACTAATTTCACTTATATCAAGTAATAATTTGAGAAAATAACTTTCAAAAACATTAATATTTATTAATAATAATTTTAAACTCTTAATTTGTATTTATTATATAATTATATATACTAAAATTAATATTTATTGTATTTTGTGATAAACATATTTTCAATGATTATGTATAAATTTATTTTGTTTTGTTATTTAACAGAAAATTTTCAATAATTATTGGAGATTAAACTACTATTATTGAATTTTTTAAATTTAATTTATTGTACTTATTGTATTTTTGTTATATCTTATTGATTAATTAAAATCTATTGGAGATTAGACTATTATTTGAGATTATACTATTTATTGACTAAGTTAATATAATTTTAGTACTTATTGTATTTTTTAATTATTGTAATTATTGTATTGTTTTCATTATCAATATATTTTTAATAAATGTGTGTTTTCGCTATAAGTTGTTAATAATTATTGGAGATTAAACTATTGTTATTTATCGGAGATAAGACTATTATTTAGCTAAAATTATGAGTGTTCATGAGTTGGCTCGGACCGGTCGTAGGCTATTTGGCCAACCAAATTGACCTAGTTAGGTTGGGGAGTTGGTCAGCTGAAGCCGATTGACCTTTTGTGAAAACAGACCCACTCAGGTTGTATTGGTTTGGATTGATTTTCACAAAATGTCAATCAGTTCAAAAGATTTAAACTTAAAAATTTAATTTAATTTTTAAAATTACAGTGCAATTGTAGGTATATGGTGGTCACTTAGACATGCGATGAGTCCATAACTCATCACACATCTATGATGAACTCATAGCCGAAACAGGTTGCGATGAACTTTGGACCCGCACGGACTTGCAATGAGTTTCAATCCATCGCAGAACCACGATGAGCACTACACTCGCACGGACTTGTGATGAGTTTAAAGTTATCACATAATCATGATGAGCACAGACTCACTGCAAATTAGAAACAAGTGTAACGTTAGATAACGCGCGTGACGGGACACCCCATCAGCCTAATGAGGGTTCGCAAGCTAAATTGTGATGTTACCCATGTCACGTCTTTTTAAAAAGTGTCACGAAAGGAAGTAGCACACGTGTATTTTGAGAATCCTCAAATGAAAGGAAAGTTTGTCATTGAAATATCTCATAAGACACGTGGTGAAACTCTAGTAGTGTTCCCTAACAACTGATATCAAATCCAATATTCCTTTCCTAATGGGAATCAAACAATTTTGACTCCTTCCTTTCGAGACCTCAGGATCTCTCCCTATAAATAGGTGTCCAATTCATAACGAGATAATCATTCTATCACCTCATTTGCCTTTGCCTTTAGCCTACCTCTTGCACTCGGTTTTCCTTTGTCCTTCAAGGAGACTCCCATACGTAGCCTAACCACCTCACTCATAGCAATTATTAAAAAATAAATTTAAAAATTAGATTTGTGAAATGAAATATTTTAGACTAAGAAATATGGGAAATTTCTCACTTTTTCATAAAAAAAATTACATTTAAAACATAAAATATTAATATATATCCATGGTTAGGTTCTTCGATTTTGCTCAATTTACAAATGGCCAAAGTGAAATTGATTCAACATGGTTGAATTGGGAAATTTTTTAACCAAAGCCGACATAAAATACTAGAAAACCGACCAATTCGGGTCGAGTTGATCGGGTTGGTCAATTTCATAAGTTTGATTAAATTAATTATTGTTATTTTTGTATTATAAAAAATTTATTAAAAGTAGTATACAAAATATGTAATTATTATTATTTAAAAAGTTGAAAATATAGACAATTGCATACTCTTATGTGTTTCTATTAAGGTTATTTACTAGAGTACACCTTATATTTTTACATATTTACTTAAACCTACCTTATAGTTTTCATTTTACTAAAATATCCCATATATTTTATAATTTATTACTTAACCTACCTTTCATTAAGGAGTGTTTTTTTTGCCATTATGCCCATGATTTTTTATTCCAAAAAATACCCTTAACACTTTTTTCTACAAAAAAAACAAAATTGGCCAAGTATAGCCAATAAAGTGGTTGCTCATGTCTTATTAAAGCAAAATGGTATTTTTTTCTTTATTTCTATTTTCTTTTAATTAAATTAATTTAAATGAACATTAGGGTCAACACTATCATTGAATGGAAGATTGATTAAATTCGTTGCAAATTATAAGTGGTGTGTTAGTAAAATGCTAATTATAGGGTAGACTTTTAGTAAATCCATAAAACTATAAGGATATTTTAGTAAATGACCATTTCTATTATTTATCTTTTGCTTAATAAATCCCATGCATCGTACAGGTCCCCCGTAATATAGAGTTAAGAGGAAGGCAATCATTGGTATTGAAGGGATCCAAAGTGAGCAATATAAGAAGCTAGTTTATTATTGTCATGTGTTATTGAATTCAAATCTAGGGAATGTAATGAAGATTGGTTTTAAAAAAAGTTTCATTGGGACAGTCTTAAAGACTATATTGTGGGTTTCAATGCCATAAATGTTGGCTTCAAGGAGGAGTGTCACCCATTTATAGGGCTTAATGGCTACCATTTGAACCAAATTACTTTAGTCATAAACTGTCTACAATTGCACTGGATGGAAATAATTGTATATTCCCAATTGCTTTTGTTGTCATTGAGTCAGAGGCCAGAGAATCTTGGACTTGGTTTTTATCTTTATTGTTCGAAGCAATTAGAGGGCTAGAGGAGCATGGGTGGGCATTTATTTCAGATAGGCAAAAGGTATCTACCTTAATATATTTACTGATTTGTTCTAAATTACAATTGATGGTTGAATAAATATACTAAAAGTTATGTTAATTTTGTTTCAAGGTCCTGTTGAGACATCTGAGAGAATGATTTCAGGTACTGAATACCAATTTTTGTGTAAAGCACTTGTATACAATTTTCAAAGGAATCTCAAGTCTTTGAATAATGATGCATTTGAGTGGTTGAAGAAATACCCCCAATCCTATGGCCTAGATCATCCTTTGGACCGAAAGCTCATAGTGATGATGTTTGCATTAATTTCTCATAAGCTTTCAACAAGTGGATATTAAATGCAAGAGACAAACCCATAATTACATTGGTGGAGACAATTTGGAGGCAATTAATGAAGTTCATGCAAATGAGGTATCATGTTCTTTCGAATGAGAAGAGTCTTGTCTACCCAAATGTCAAGAAGAGGGTAGAGTATTCGCAAGAGCATGCCCATAATTATTTCTCTATGTATGTGTTAGCAACCAATTTTTGCTCGGTCCCTGCTTTGACCCATCACCTACATTCTGAATGCCCGATAAGACCACACCAATCACTTTAAAACATGCTTAAACCTTAGGAAACCAAATTTTATCCCAAATTCCCATAAATCCACCATTAAATCTACTTGATTCCCTTTTGATGGTCTTGATTATGACATATCACCATACCTGATCCCTAATCAAAATCCATCACATGAAATAAAATCCTCAAACAATCAATCACTTAAAATTTTAACCTCAAATTCCTAGATTTAGCCAATCATCCATTAGAGATCTCATTTCAACGTATATAACACTACGACGCTCCTTGAACCTAAAACTCATTATCTATATATACCTAACATGATCAAACCCTTCCAACAACATCATAATCTCAATCCATACCTACCCACCAAATTTTATCCCAAAATTCCCTCATTTGACCTAACATCAAGCCTGGATTCTATTTTGGCAAGTTTTATTGATCGAAAGCTCACCTGTCACAAACCTCCATCATCCAAGCCTTATTTGACAAATCAGACCCCACCACCATGTTCAATGACCCAAAGAATCCCAGCACATCAAATTTCAAGACTAAGCACCTATGTTTGACCGTTGAAAAAGCAAGATTCCATTCCAGGCCCTCTCGTTGATTGAAAAACCATAATCTAAGACCATGATCTGAACTAAATTAGTCAATCCCCACCTCTGATCCAAGATCCATCACTTTCATCAGACTCAGGATGCTTAAAAATGCCTACCCACCAAATTTCATTCCAAAATTCCCGCGTTTGAACCTATCAAACAAATATTCTATTTTAGTAAATCTTATTGATACGAACTTGTCAGCCACAGATCTCCATCTTCCGGACCCCGTTTGTCCGATCAGACCTCACCATTCAGTTCAAAGACCCAAAATACCCCAACACACCAAATTTCATTACAAGATTCATCCATTTGACCATTAAAATAAAAAGATTCATTTTTGACGCACTCAATTAAACCGCCACATTAGCTGTCCAACCTAGGATCTTAAGTTGGTGAGGATTGACGTTAGATCCTTACTTAACCCCATTAAAACACCTGGACCAATGCTTTTGAGCCTCATAGGCTTAAAAAACCCAAAATACCAAACAAGCACCCACTTAAAACCAAGAAAGGACAAAACCACTTTTAAAATCTCATAAAATTTACGCCTTTTGCCACTGTTAGCCACAAATATGGGGCTGCAATGTCTGGCACGCCCCAATTCCTCATTGGACGCACAAAACCCATGAGAAACCACCCAAAATTGAGAAGATTTGTTGCACAAACAAGGAAGAATCAACTGGAAGCCCCTTTCTCTCAAAATCCTTGCCTATTTCGGTGAAAAAACTCTACTGAGCTACAAACACTATAGCTGGATGAGTTTCAAACCCATCTCCCTCTATTTTCTCTATAAATAGGGGCTCAGCTTGAGCTTGAAGGGGGGAGAGTTTTCCAACTCCTGTAACACACCCAGCTTGCTTGAAATCTCGGAATCCTTGAATCTAAGCTTAAGCCTCATCCTTTATTTTCTAGACTCAACACCAGAAACGCCCAGCCCAGCTTCTGCCTTGTTCAAGTTTCATTTGAAGTCATTTCCGCTCCTGGAAAGCTTGTTTCAAGGTCGTACACGAGAGGTAAGCCTCTCATTTCACCATCTCTTTGCTTTTAATTTAGTTTCAAGTTACTTAAAGCTCTGAAATCTTGGGAAATTTGCATTCCCAGCTTCCTCCGAATGGAGAAAAAGAGGTAGAGAGGTGAGAGTCTTAGGGAAACTAGTACCTATGACCTGATAACATCACCTCAAATAAATTCTAGGTGAAGTTAGGAACATTCTCACCAGATTTTAGGAGTTTTGAACAATCTTGTTAGTGTGTGTTTCTACCGGAATTTGAGCCTAAATTACTTTTGTAGTGGGCTGCTATAGCAGCTTGGAGAGAGAGTGTCTAACACCTTCCCTCTCCCAATCCTTTGAACCCAAAGCCTTTTGGTTTAATGCCTTTCCTTGGTAGAGAACGGAGTCACTATCAAGGCTAGTAAACCGTTTTTCAAACCCGAAAATGAGGGCTCATTTCTTCTAAAAAATGGGTGGCAACTCCAACTCCTTTGAACCGGCCATGAGCTTCTTGGAGCTCACAGCTGGCGATTTCATTGGGGATTTTTTAGAACCTTTACAAGGAGACATTTTGGCTTACATTCACGTTCAGATTTTTAAAACTTAGTTTGTTTTTTCTTTGGTTGGCGACTGAAAATTGCACCTCAAGAAGGCTTGGCGTGATAAACCTTTCCAGCACAATTCAAAACCACATTTCAACACTCTCTAATGTGGGTAATCTCTTCCTTGTACGCTCAAAACAATCTTTGGGCCAAGTCGTGCTTGAAACTTCACCTAGAACCTCATCATAACCCAACTTCATCGCAACCCCACTTCATTGCAACCCCATTTCATCGCAACCCAGAACCTCATCACAACCCCACTTCATCACAACCCAACTTCATCGCATCCCAACTTCATCGCATCGCAACTTCATCACAACCCCACTTCATCGCAACCCAACTTCATTGCAACCCCACTTCATCACAACCCCACATCATTGCAATCCAAAAGCTCATCGCACCTTCAGTTCAACCCAGAAGCTCGCAACTCAGTCCAACCTCCTCGCAACTTAATCTATCCTCATCACAAACAAGAACCTGCTCATCGCACCTAAATCATACCCATCTACCCTTTTTGTGCCTATTTATTGCATCGCACCCTCTGTCATAGTGCGCTAAGTGTCTACCACGACTACCCTTCAGCATAGTAAAAAAGTCATACAGTTCCCATTTGCTAGGCCCTCCCCTTGTTTTTTTCCTTTTTTTTGGGTTTTTTCTTTCCTTTTTTTTGTTTTTTCTTGGGTTTTTTTCTCTTCTTTTCCTTTGGTAATATCTCAAAATTTGTAGTTTTTGCTTTCTCTATAACTGTATGTGATTAGCTTAATTTTGGATAGCAATAAATTGCATTTGTTCCTTATTTCTTTCATTCTCTTTGTTTTCAAGCATCAAGAGAACTTAGCTTCTATTATATCCCCAATTATGGCCACCTGGAAACTTGTAGAATTGTTTGAAAACTTAAACATGTGATTGCATTCTCCCCTTGTGTTTCTTGTTTTGTTGCTTTCCTATTCAATTTTCTTGCATGCTTGAACACTCACAATCACACACACTCTCATGTAAATAAAATTAGAATCTCATTTCACCTATTAGAGGATGGGTAGTAGGTGTGTGCCCTTGGATTTTGGTCCTTAAAGGCTCCACCAAAACCTTCAAACTAGCCACCAACCAAAGAATCCCATTTGTACATGGGTGGAGGTTTGAAGGATAGTAACCTTATTGGAACCTTAAAGTCTACAACTCCCCAACAACTTCATGCATTGATCCTAGAGTGCCCATACATAGGAGCCTTAGATGGAACTAGGATAGAAGGACCTTAGCATAATTAGGACTTGGACACTAAGAGTGTTGTACTATGTGGTTGCCATCCTTGGAAGTAAAATCAAAATAAACCTTAAATCCCTTAAAAGAAAAGGCTTAATCTAAAAAACATCAAAGTACCCTTTAAACTATCAATGTTTCACCCAAGATCAAAATTTAAGAAAATCAATCAAATCTGAAATCAAGATCAAAATCCATTAAGTTCTCCAAATCTAAAATAATTAAAAACAAAAAAAAAAAAGTCTATCTTGCCACTCAAGGTTGTTGTTCTCAATGATAAGTAGATGCAAGCCCTTATGAGATTAGCTCTTGGGAAGAAGCATCAAAAGGCCAATTTTGACCTCTTATGTGCTTCATCATGTGCCCATCTCAAGGCTAAGTAAATGCATGACTCTATGAGCTCAACTATTGAGGAGTACCATCAAAAGGCCATTTTTCCTTCTACTATTGTTCATCCTATGCCCATTTCAAGGCTAAGTAAATGCATAACTCCAAGAGTTCAATTCTTAAGAAGTAGCATTAAAAAATCGTTTCGATCTTCCTTATCTCTTAGAGTATTTAGTAGGTACGCTTATGGCAAGAGTCTAACCCACTCTTGACCAATATCAAAAGATATTTCATCTCTCAATTGGTGCATTTTGGTTTTTCCTTGTCACTTTTGAATTCTAGGATGCCTAATAGGTATGTGTATGGTAAAGGGCATAACATCCCCTTGACCAATACCAAAAGATATTCTGCATAACCTTTGTCTAGAGGTATCTAGTAAGTACAAATATGACTAAAGGACTAATCATCCTTTAATTAGTATTAAACAATACCTCATTTACGTTCATGTTCTTTTATTTAAAAACTAAGGGTGTTACAATAATGGCCTACTAACCCTCTTCTTGTTTTTGACAGAAAATGGATCAAGCCTTTTTCAAATATCCAGGATGTTGTGCACCCCTTAAAGACTGGATTCTCGCAAAAGTAGATGACATTAAAGCCATTAGGGGGCACCCCATTGAGAAAATGTTATGAACTTATCACTGGTGCAGTTGGAATAGCCAATGCTTAAGGCAGCTTTTGAATGTTGTGATCCAGAAAAAATGGTCTTCTCTTTTGGACTAATTGAGATGTGTCTGACATTAGAAGAGGTAGCTTATCTCCGGCAAATGCCCATCGAAAATGAGATTGCCTTCCCAGTTGCCAAGCAAGGGTGCAAAGCCGACATGTCACAATTCTTAGCACGCAAAAAGCCCCAGCTATAGATTGCATATGAATAAACCATTACAATCCAGCTTCTTATAAACCACAACACCTAAGTCTTCAAATCAGATAAGCTAGAAAAATAGGGAAGGACAAAAAAATGCCTTGTTCATGCCCATCATAGGACATCTCCACTTCCCACTTGACCGTAAAAGGATTCATGCAAGACTAGTCACAGTACTATGTCAAATCAAAGAAGCATCATCAGTCACCTTGGTTCCCATGATCTTAGTAGAAATTATGAGGGGTCTAACCATGTTGCAGACATTGAGAATGGACATTCCATGGATCCCTCCAGATCTTGCAGCTGCGGTTGATACAAAATCTGCCACATTTGGTCATCCACACCGAAAATTTTTTATCTCAGCCCACGTACAAGGTAAAACAAATATTGAGCACTAATCCACAAGCAGCAACCTTGACAGAAAAACAAAACTTGGCATTATTGCAATGGGCCGTGGAAGGAAAGGTTAATTGGAACATTGGGTTGTCTGTCCAAGAAGGGTGCAATCAACCTCGCTTAACCGTAGAAGGAAGATAGAGCATGGTTCTAGCAGGTTTATATGGATCAACATCATACGTCCCAGTATGAGTCCTAAGGCAATTAGGTTTCTTATAGTTCATTCCAAGCATCGATGACATCAAAGGGGATATAGTTGATTTTATCAAGTATTGTGGGAACATCGAAGGAGGTTCAAAGAGCACTAGGCTTCTAGTAAAAGGGAACTATCTACCCTATTCCCAACCTCCAAGCCAATGTGTGATCATACAGACAGGGATTGGGTGTGCAGTCAAGGTTTCCCATCACCCCTAGCGCCACCACCCAAGCTCCCCACCCCAACAAGGCCTCCATCCAAAGGTACCATATCAAAGGAATCTCTCAAGTGCCCTTTAGATGATACATACTTAAAAGCAGCACTAGAACTTCACGAGCAAAACAGGATAAATGAGGAGCAGGAAGTAAGGATCGGGAGGCACAATGATTCTATAAGGAAGCAAATAAGAGAGCACTTCAAGCAAAAGCGGAAAATGGAAATAGAAGAGTCAGATTTAAGGAAGGAAATTATGAAACTAAAAGAGAGATTGGAAAATCAAAGGAAATGTCGAGTGAAGCCCAAGCAAGTCATTTTGAAACAATGGAGAAATTATCAGGGGCACTTCAAGAGAAGCAAAGGCTGGAAGTTGAAACCAATGAAACTTGCCGCCAATGCCATCAAGCTAGGAATGCGGCTAATAGTGCCAACATTAGATACAAAGACTTAGTTAACCGCATGGAAGCACACACAATGCAAGTGGCAAATCGAATGGCAATATTCGAAGGCACTTTGACTTACTATGGCATTGACATTCCTCCCAGCTGATCAAGATTGTTGTATTTCCTTTTCTTTTTGAAAAAAAATGGATGTAATGAACATTAATGAATGAGCTATCTTTTGTTTTGGGCCAATATTGTCTCACTCAAATACTAACAAAATTGTCAAATTCATCGAATCAATTCATCAAATATCAAATTTGGCAAATTAACTCATCAAATATCAAGGATCAAAATCAAAGCATCAAACCAACTCATCAAATAGCAAAATTTAAAATCAAAGCATCGAAATCAAATCTAAGTTGTTAAATCAACTCATCCAATCAAAGCATCAACAATCGAAATCAAATTTACCAAATTCTTCAAGCCAATTCATGGAATATCAAAAATCAAAGCATAAAAACCAAAATTATGAAAGTTCATCAAATCAACCCATCAAGTAGAATCAAAATAAAAAAATCATCAAAATCAAAAATCAAAGAAGAAAGAAGAAAAAAAAAGGTCAAATCCATCTCATCAAATGTTGAAAATCAATTTCTTTTTCTTCTCTCTTACAACCAATGAATAATTTTTTACCTACTTCAGGCCAACACGAGGACCAAAAGAATTGTAACCCGATCCCTCGTCCACACAATGAAAACCGAAGGCACGACCTCGAAAGGCTCAGGGCAGCAGGACACGACAAATGTGGAGACCGCTACACCCGCTACTATTTCATACAGCAAATTTCACCATCTTCAATAAAATCTTTCAGAAATGTCTGCTCGGGTGGATTCACTCTCATAAAGAAAGTCTACCAACCCCTAAACCACTACCCAAAATTAAACCTTTGCCATCCCCACCACTACTGGGATTCCTACTCCATTCCTATTCACCGCAGGCACCATAACGCTGACTCCAAGGCCACAACCTACTATCTTAACCAAGCAACCCACATCTCTAATAGTCAACAAAGTCAATGACTTTGAAGAAGAAGACCCCCGTGTCTCCCAGTCTATCCTTCCACTCAAGCTAGCCTCGCTTGCAAATGATCCTATGAGGGAAGAAATAGAGAAAATGAAAGAAGAAATCCAGAAATTGAAAGGGGTTCATAACTTAGGAACCACGGATTTTAAAGAATTGTGCTTATACCCAGATGCAGTACTCCTAGAAAAATTTAAGTTGCCTGAATTGGAAAAGTATGATGGAAAAGGTTGCCCTCAAACCCACCTTAAGATCTTTTGTGGAGATATGTTCCAATATGGCTCAGACGAGAGGCTCCTCATCTAGGTATTCCAGGAAAGTTTGATGGGAGATGCATCGACCTGGTTTGCCATGTAGGACCCTGCAAAGAAGAAGACTTGGAAGCAAGTTTCTAAAGCCTTCTTGGAACATTACTCCTTTAACATGGAACTAGATCCCGATCGAGTTGACTTAAAAGCCTTGTCACAAAAGGAAGGAGAAATTTTTCTTGAGTATGCATACCGGTGGAGGGAAATGGCATCAAAACTGAGGTATCCGATGCCTAAGGAGGAAATGGTAAGGGTGTTCATAAAAATGCTAGGCGAGCCATATTATTCAATGTTGATTGCCCAGCCTCTTAAGGATTTTAATGAGGTTGTCAAGGGGGCAACCAGGATCGAAGAGGGCATAAGAGAAGGAAGAATCAATCCTTTAATTGGGAGAGTTGGCCTAGCCCAAACCATTGTCAGAAAACCCCCCATTAAGAAAAAGTCAGAAAGTGAAGTACATGTTATTTCCCAATCCCCTCGCAACATGTCTGGACTAATTTTGTTGTAGTCACTTACTCTAGCAATCCTCAACCACCATTTTTCTTACCTTCACAATCACCGCCAGCGCCTATCACACCCCAACCATTTTGTCCAATGCCAGCTCCATGACCATACCAACCACCCTATCCCTAGTAGCCGCCGATAATAACAAACCAAAACTCTCATATCCAGAAAGAGAAAAGGATAGAGTTTACCCCCCTACCATACCCCCACTCTCAGTTATTGCCCGCATTGGTAAAAGAAGGGTACTTGAGTTTGTTGAGATGGAAGCCACCGCCGGAACCTAAGCCAAGAGGATACAATGAGAATGCCCACTATGCCTACCACCAAGGCCCAGGGCACGTGATTGATAGGTGTTAGCAACTCAAGTATGCAGTTCAGAGGTTGATTAAAGATGGACACATCACCTTTCAAGCAGAGCAACCGAAGTAGAAACCAATGGGGATCACCAGAAATCCCATGCCACCACACGGAGTAGGACCAAGTAATAACATTCATTACATCGAAGAAGATAGGCAGTTCATGGACCCCACAATGTTGATTGTTCCTATAGGTACCCTACCTACAATACCAATGCCAAGCATTTAACCACCTTCGACACCATTTGCACTATCAGACCTTCCTTCTGCATCCTAGTCCCTTCTACACAGTCTACCAATAACCCTTTCACCCCTTCCACTATATCCAATGACAACCTCCCGCAAAAACCCTTTGTCATTCCCAACCCAGAACTCTGTGGAGAAAATTCATCCAAGGTTCCATGGAATTATTACATTGAGCCTGTGGTGGCACAAGCAGATTGAACTAACCAATAACGTAGAGCCTTATTAAGATCTAGAAGATTCCTGCCCCCAAGGCAAGTGACTGGGGTAGTGGATAAAGGAAAGGCCAAGATAAGGGAGGAGCCAGATGAAGAGAGCAAAGTCAAGGAGAAGGATGATTTCTTAAAGGCCATTGAAAAGTCTCGATACAATGTAGTGGATCAGCTAGCAAAAATACCTGCACAGATTTCAATACTTGGGCTGTCATTGACTTCAAAACATCACAGGAACCAGGTTATGGAAGTTTTCAAGAGGGCTCTTGTCCTCCCAAGTATAGAACTAGAAAGGCCAGAATATATGGTTGGCATGGTTTTGGCTCCTCGTGACATAACTTTTTCAGATGGTGAGATCCCAATAGATGGTGTTACTCACAACCTTCCATTGTATATTACAGTGACTTGCAGAGAAATGAAGGTCCCTACTGCCTTGGTGGATAATGAGTCTAGTTTAAATGTTTGCACTCTCAAAACACAACAAGCACTCAGAATGGGTATACATGATGTGAAGAAGAGACTCATTGTGGTAAGGGCCTTTGACAATTCAGTTAAGCCAAATTTGGGAGATGTAATACTTAATGTGATTGTCGGAAAGATTACTTATCATATTCAATTCTAAGTGCTAGATATTCAATCATCTTTCACCCTATTACTAGGGAGACCTTGGCTTCATTTTGCTGGAGCTGTGCCATCTTCCCTCCACAATAATGAACTCATTACAATCCTTGGGGACGGTCAGATTGCACTAGCTATAGAATCATCAGTTCAACACCTAGAGGAAGGTCTAGGTTTCTTCCCTTACCAATTTGAAGAAGTGAATTCCATCAAGAAGGTCAAAGAAGCAAAGAAAGTTCAAGGAAGGATAGTACCACCCCTTCGAATGATGGCTCATATGAAGTTTGACCCAAACAAAGGGTTAGGTATCAAGCAACAAGGGAGATTGAACCATGTTAAGGCCAAGGGATCTCTTCCTCGATTTGGAGTAGGTTATAAACCCGATGAACATGACCTGTTTGACCTACGAGATGGGAAGAAGAAAGGTGTACCTCTTTCAACACCACTCCATTTCGTCAAGCCCAATAACCCAGCAGCCATGCATAAGCCAACACCAACCCCTCAAGTCAGCCCTGAAACCTCCCTTCACATCCCAGACGTTTCACTGCTTTTTCTTGAAAACCAAGAAGATTTCAAGGACACCGACTCATCGTCAAAGGCCTAGGAGGAAAAGGATATTGAGGTAATCTACATGCCCTGTCGTCCCATCAATTAGGGCAAGGTGGAAATCCCTATCGAACTAGAGGTAATTGACGAGCTCGAGGACCGTGCAATTTGGGAATCCTTGGATGGAGATGTATGTGCGGTAGAAGGCAAATTCATAGAAAACCCTGTCCAGTCAATTGTCCCTTTGCAAGAGCCTGTTCATAAATGGATGTCTTCTCCAACTACCTTGGGCCTAGAGGCCCCTTCTCTAGAGGTTTGTTAAGCTGTAATTCTCAGACTAGGGGGTCAATGCTTACCATGTGTCTCAATCACAAAAGCAGTTTTTGTACTCCATTGATCCAAACGAAATGAAAATCCTTTCGTTGAACTACGAATGGCTTGCTCCCCATCAAAAGGGTATGTAGGCAGCCTTGGTTCACAGCCTAGACTCGGCCGTTTTTTTTTTTTTTTGAAAAATCTCCTTTTCGTCCATTCTAATTCCCATGTTTATTCCTCCTTTTCATCTTATAAGAACCCGAACCTACCTCACAAGCCTATGACTTCGACCTTGAGTTAGACTTTGCTTTCATGGGAATAGAGGAGGAACCTCCTAAGGAAGAGATCCCTCAAAGTATCCTTGATCAGATTGAGCGACAAGAGGAAAGAAGGCCAGAAGCTGACTCAGAAGAAGTTAATCTTGGAACTGATGACGACCCAAAGTTGGTAAAGATTGGGAGCCATTTAATCCCAAAGTAGAAACTTGACATAATAAAGTTGTTGAAAGAATTTAGGGATGTTTATACATTGTCCAACAAAGACATGCCAGGATTGGACACAGACTTGGTGGTACATAAGATTCCCATATATCCCAATGCAAAACCAATAAAACAAAACCTTAGGAAACTCCATCCAAAGGGGTCTCTAAAAATTCAAGAAGAAGTCAAGTAGCAGTTCGAAGCGGGATTTCTAGAAGTGGCAACCTACCCTAAATGGTTAGCCAACATTGTACCAGTACCTAAAAAGGATGAGAAGGTTAGGATGTGCGTGGATTTCCGAGATTTAAATAGAGCTAGTCCCAAGGATGATTTTCCCTTACCAAACATTGACATTCTTGTTGATGACACGGCCAAACACAAAATGTTCTCTTTTATGGATGGATTTTTGGGATATAACTAGATCAAAATGGTAGAGGAGGACAAAGAGAAGATGGCCTTCATAACACCATGGGGAACCTTTTGCTACAAGGTCATGTTGTTTGGGCTTAAGAATGCTAGGGTAACTTATCAAAGAGAAATGGTAGTGCTGTTTCATGACATGATACACAGAGAATTGGAGGTATACGTGGATGATATGATTGCCAAGTCCAAGAAGGCAAAGAATCATTTAAATGACCTCTAGAAGCTCTTTGAAAGACTCAAGAAATTCCGCCTCAGGTTAAATCCCTAGAAATGCATATTTAGGGCATCATCGAGAAAGCTCTTGGGCTTTATCGTTAGTCAAAAAGGAATTAAGATTGACCCTGCTAAGGTCAAAGATATTGCTGATATGCCTCCTCCCCAACTAGAAAAGGAAATCAGAAGTTTTTTGGGAAGATTGCTGTATATCCATAGATTCATAGCACAACTCACACCAATATGCGAGCCAATTTTCAAGTTGCTAAGGAAGAATACCCTGGTGAAATGGAATGAAAACTGTCAAGAAAAATTTGACAAAATTAAGGAGTACTTGACCAACCCACCAGTATTAGATCACCCTAGGCCTGGGGAACCCTTGCTTATGTATTTGTCAATACAAGAAGATTTCGTTGGATGCATACTAGGGCAACATGATGGGACAGGTAAAAACAAAATAGCCATTTACTACCTAAGTCGGAAATTCTGTGACTATGAGATAAGGTACACCATGCTAGAAAAAACATGTCTAGCCCTTGTTTGGGCTTATCAGAAACTATGCCATTACCTATTAGCTCATTCAATGTTGCTCATTACTAGTCGAGTCCCCTATTGGATCATGCTCATTTCTAAATATGGCATCCAGTATGAGACCCAAAAGGCAATCAAAGGGCAAGCCATTGCAGACCATTTAGTTTAAAACCCAACCCCAGAGTATGAGGCAATCCTAACAAGTTTCCCAGATGAAACCATTTTTGAAATACAAGTAGGGGAAAGGTGGAAGACATACTCAGATGGAGCATCAAACTAAAGCAGATGGGGAGCGGGAGTGGTCCTTGTGGACCCCCAAGGCACTCACTTTCCATTAACTATCTGTCTGGGCTTTCCCAACACCAATAATACATGTGAATGGGAAGCATGCCTAAGAGCAGTCAGAATGGCACTAGACTGGGGCGTTGATGAATTGGAAATTTATGGGGACTCTTTCTTAGTCATCAGTCAAGCCAAGGGTGACTGGGAAATACGGGATGGGTGACTAGCATTGTATCATAATTGTCTCAAGGAGTTGATCAAAAAGTTTAAGTGCATTTCCTTCAATCACCTGCCTAGAGAAGACAACTGCTTTGTGGATGCTTTAGCCTCCCTTGGATCAGCCATGCGTTTTACCTCCGAACATGGCAGCAGAACCAATTGATTTAAGTTGAGATAGTGAGACTACCTACATGAGTAGCATACTAGCAATCACAATAGAAGATGAGGAGTCAGGTGGTAAACCATGATTCTATGACATCAAAATTTTCAGGAAGCACCAAGCATTTCCAAAAGGGGCAGATCCCAAGGCGAGAAGAACTATAACCAGGCTAGCAGGGCATTTCATCATAGTAGGAGGGATATTGTATCGAAAGTCACCAGGATTACCTTGGTTGAGATGTTTAGATGAAGAAGAAACACAAATAAAGATGGAAGAGGTACATTGTCGTTACGGTCTGACACAGGCTTAGCCTTACCTACACTTGGCAGGCTTACGTTAAGGGACATCACCATCATTTTTGCCTGTAAGATTTTTGGGAGAATTGATGTTATGTTCAAGTAGACCAACAAAAGCTTAACATACTCCTTGAGGAGGGTTGGTTAACCTCCTTGGGTGCCTAACCATGCCACTCCTAGACCAACTTCCCTTTCGTGGCTGCCCTGGTTAATGGCTAGCATGGCTACCAGGGTTCCTCATGGGCGCACACATCCTCATGAGGACAGTGCACGAACCGGCACTGTGCTACCGACTCTCAAGGGAGGCTTGGCATGCAGGCCTGGCTCAAGCATGACCCTTCACCACACCAGCCCCTTGCCCAAGCTGAGTGAGCTACCCCGTTGCCTCTAGCGTACGGGTGTGTTCCGGCCCAAGCGGTTGCCTATCATCATGGCACATAGATGCCCATCATCACCGACATACAGGAAACCCTTCACACCGGTGCCAAGTCACCTCTTCGGCGCACAGTCACCTCACATTATGGTCATCCCCCTTTAGCACGTAAGTGGAGGATCGGCCAGAGCCAGCCGAGTGCCTCGGCCATGCGACTTGAGGTCATGATCCAATGATACTAACCTTGGTGGTGCCATCTCATCGGGCAACTCCTAGCCTTGCAACACACAAAGGCTTGTCCTGGCCTACCTTGGCTTGGATGCCGCACGGGTTTCTTTCGCTGTAGAACTACCCCCGTGACAGTTGGTATTAGAGCAAGCTAGGCAATTGTTGTCGCAGTTGGTGTCAAGCAGATTAGCCCAGAGCTAGTTTAAGTGGTCATCTCGACAAGCAGCACCTTATGGGGTGCGGTCCCTAGGCACTTCCACCCAGGATCAAGCAGAATTCAGATCAGGCTTGGTAAGAGGCCATTCATTGTTCGTGTCCCCATTCCAATGACCCCAAAACAGTGCCCTTGTGGGGGCAGACACGTAGGTTGCTATGCTCATAAGGGGGCGGACACGTGAGCCATTTCATGGAAGGCATATTGTGGCAGTTTGAGTGGGGGAGTGCCATGCTTCCTCACGGACTTCAGTTGCTATTCATTTTAGTGAATAGCAACTACTAAGGCGGTGTGCCTACATCTTGGTTTCATGATAGATGAGCCATTGTTCCGTAGCTTTGTCTGAGGCACTACTAAGGCGGGGACAGCAGTCCGAAATTAGTTGGTATCGACGGTTTGTCAAGGAATACCACTGAAGTGGAAGCTTTGCACAGAACGTGTCCTTCGTTGAAGCCACAATATTGGAATGATAGGAATGTGGGTACACTGGCCATTGGAGCATGGTGGCCCTACACTGGCAATGCATCGGAGGACATGCTCAGTTCATAGGCAGAACACTTGCAGCAGCGAAAGCGCATCACAAGGCGAGTGCATGTTCGGAAACATCATGGGTAAAAGTTGCCACACTCGCGTTAATTGTGGTCAGGTCTCCTTGAGGCAGCAGGACATTGGGGCCCCCTCGGAACGAAGATGTAGCCCGAATCGGCGAGGTGAAGTGTAGTTTTGAGGGCCAAGAGAGCATAAGCCATGACTAGGTTTGAGTAACCCGCACACGGCGAGGTGAAGACCGCATGCTAGCATGGTGATAGGGTACACCCAGCACACATCGCCAACATGAGGAGTAGACCTATCATCATGTTCGGTAGCATCACTAAAAAGCTACCAAGAAGACACTCGAGCCTTGAGGTAAAGATGATACATGGGATGGACCTCCGCAAAGCACCACATCCAATTTCTTCAAGGGCCCTTCTTTCACATAGTTCAACGGCATAGCCATTGCGCGGTTTGAGTAACCTCAACACAGGGGGTGAAGTCTAGGTAGGCCGGCATGGTGAAATGGTTCCGTCCCCATAAATGGACACCGACATAGGCAAGACCTGGGTTGGCTAGGTGAGCCCTGGAACTAGCACAGAAGCGGATGGCGGGGGACACAGACATCCATTCACAAGACCATTTCCGAGGCCGACAATGGATTGAGTGGGGGAGTCTGTTACGGTCTGACACAGGCTTAGCCTTGCCTACGCTTGGTAAGCTTACGTTAAGGGACATCTCCATCATTTTCGCCTGTAAGATTATTGGGAGAATTGATGTTATATTCAGGCAAACCACCAAAAGCTAAATGTACTCTTTGAGGAGGGGTGGTCGACCTCCTTGGGTGCCTAACCTTGGCACTCCTAGACGAACTTCCCTTGCGGGGTGGCCTTCGTTAATGGCTAGCATGGCTACCAGGGTAACTCATGGGCGCACACATGCTCATGAGGACAGTGCACGGACCGGCACTGCGCTACTGACTCTCAAGGGAGGCTTGGTATGCGGGCTTGGCTCAAGCATGACCCTTCACTATGCCAGCCCCTTGCCCAAGCTGAGTGAGCTACCCCATTGCCTCTAGCGCACGGGCATGTTTCGGCACAAGCGGTTGCCTATCATCATGGCACACAGGTGCCCATCATCACCGGCATACAGGAGACCCATCACATCGGTGCCAAGTCACCTCTTCGGTGCACAATTGCCTCACATTATGGTCATCCCCCTTTAGCATGTAAGTGGTGCCTCCCATGGACCGGCCAGAGCCAGCCAAGTGCCCCGGCCATGCGACTTGAGGTCATGATCTAGTGCTACTGACCTTGGTGGAGCCATCTCATCAGGCTGTTGGATAGTTTTGTATGCCCTTAGCTTCAATCTGATTTGATGTACTTTTGATATTCAATGTAAATAAATAAAGTGCATGTTTGATTCATGTTGTTTGGTATAATTCTGTGTAAGACCCTAAAACTGGACACTTATTGAGACTCGTGTTAATTTTAAATGTTCACAGCCATTGGATAAGTTTAGGGAGATTTATCCTGCCAAGGCTGATACTGGTGTGTCGCCAAGTGTTGGGATGGCCTATCTCGGCCACCAGGTAAGACCCGAGGCACATGCAGTATGGGATTACTCGAATCCTTTAACCGGACCAGATTTCCAGTATTGCTCTGGACCTTGGAGACAGATGGGCAAAATTGGAACGTTACACTTGACCCGTAGACTAGATTAAGATACTTCACTAGGTGTCGGATCGGTCTATCTTTGATATGCCAATCAGTGAGATCCTTAGTGGGGGTCAATACCTGGGCATATTGGGGCAATCTGAGAATTCATCTGAGTGGGTGATCATAGTGACAGAATCAGCCCCTTTGTCGGACAAAGGTAATGATCGGGAATGCACTCTCTCTGATGGAAACCAAACTGCCGGCAGTTGATTTCAAATCGTTGGAATTTGTTTTTTGCAAAATTTATATATGATATATATTTAAGTATGTTTCCAAAATGTTTGCAAATGGTTTTAATTCCCGGGATCCATGTGAGAGGAGAGTGCAGCACTATTCCTTGCAGCCGAGGGAGAGGTCCTCTCTTGTTGGGCAGTGCTTGATCATTATGGGCTGAGAGGTTAAGTGTAAGGCCATTTAGGATAATACCTGATGGGCTAATCTTGCACCTGCCCACAGTCCCTGCGTTTTTATAAGATGGCTTGGCCCAGGGACCACTTAATGTAAGTGTGGGGCCCATAGGGTCCATGTGATGGGCTCAGGGGTTCACTGGGCTTCTCCGTGAATTCGGCTAGGCCTTGTAATAAAGGCTGGGCCAAACCCATGTGGCTGGTGTGTAGATCAATGCTTGGGTCCCACACCATACAAAGAAGCCCAACTGGGCAGCAAATTGGAAACTAGTTAAGCATTGAACACTTAATGGGCCAAAAGCCCATTCCGAGCTAGGCTGATATGATCACCCATCTATGGGGCGGATCTGGGATTAAAGTTAGCAAAAGGATTGGGCCTTTAACCTTATCCACTCTGGGAGACCAAATTCAAATCAGATTTGAATCTGGTA
Organism: Nelumbo nucifera; assembly: GCF_055504915.1. Classification (NCBI taxonomy): domain Eukaryota; kingdom Viridiplantae; phylum Streptophyta; class Magnoliopsida; order Proteales; family Nelumbonaceae; genus Nelumbo; species Nelumbo nucifera. Next base: position 76,033,922 of record NC_142653.1, read on the forward strand.
ACCTCCTGATAAGATCAGGAGTAAGCTAACCTAATCTGCAGATAGGATTAAGATCATCCCCTATCCAAATACTGATTTGGATTGGGATAACTCCTCCTTAGGAGGTTTCTTAATCAAGAAGAAAAGAGGAGAAACCCTGAGAGAGAAAATAATCAGAATTTGAACCTAGGGGTTTGTGTGCAAGAGAACATCCTGCGAATTGAGATTGGATCTCATACACACTCCAGAGAGAAGAGAAGCGATTTCAGCCATCTTCACTTCAGGAGTTCTCCTCCAGCCGCCGCCATTCTTTCTGACAAGATTCGATCTTTGAAAGAAAGAAATCAAGAAATCAGTCCTTGATATCAGTTCTGCAGAAAGAACTGAAAAGATTTGGTGCTCAGATTTTCCAGAGTATTCTTGTGAAGGATTCCGTGTGTAGGACGCACTCTGCTGGCTCCGTTCCACATACAGCTGTGTCATCTTCAGCAGGAGCAGATCTTGGTGTCCTCTTTGGGCGTGAACACCAACTTTGGGAGATACTGCTTCTCTGGATCAGGTATAATTCCTCCCTTGTCTTTGGTTTAGATCTGGTTCAATTATGGTTCAAGCAGGATCCTTGAATATTGTATTCTAAATTTAGGGAATTCGATTCCCAATTGAAAGAAGGTAGGAAAATTTTTGAAATTCGCCCACCCATTCTGCAACCTTTATGGCATCCATACGATGGATCCTACCATTCTTTCAGTGGTATCAAAGCCACAGGTTTCGAATCTTACCATTCTTTCAGTGGTATCAGAGCCACAAGTTCGAATCTTGAACCAAAAGAAAATCAGATCTGAACCTGCGCAGATGGACAGAAGATGTTCTGCCAAGATTTGCGTAGATTATTTTCTTTATTTCAAGAAATTATTTCTTGTTAAGGGCGATTGATCTGAAATTAATTTCTGTGAAATCCAAAATTTATTTAGAACTGATCTTTATTTATTTTTTATTTAATGGACTGTTCGAACCTGGAGATCGCAGTGCAGATTTGTCGCAAATGGTCTTCTTACCCTTTTTTTATTTTATTATTCATTCAATTCGGTCTGTAAATTTTTATTTTCTTGATTGAAGAAGAAGGAAGAAGAAGGCAGCGTTGGAGATTTGCAAATGGAGAGATCGCTTTCTGCGATTTGCAGTTTCTGAAATTGCAACCCTAGTGATTAACCTCTGTTTTGCAGGTGGTGCGAACAGTCCATATTTGATTTGTGACCGAATCTAGGGTTGAAGGGGACTGTTTTCAGTCCATTTTTCTCCCCTTGCAGTTCCAAATCTGATGTTCAATTGCAAGGATTAATTTGGCCCACCTGTAAAGCCTAGTTTTAAAAGGTTAAAACTGCAAAAGCCCACTCTTGAGAGAAAAGTTGTATGGACCGAACTGCTAACAACGATTCAGCCCATATACCTAGTCGACATTAATTGTTAATGTTATGGATTTTAAATGGGCTGTTCAATGGGCTTTATAGCAGTTAATTGATTGGATGAATTCTTCCTTTACATGTGATGTTTGGATGCTTGATGTGCTGCGACCATGGGCCATAAGGACTTGGCCCACGATAACTCGTTAGTGGCTCTTGCGCACACCATGGCTGAATGCACATCATTTCCATGGTGTTCCTTAAGGTCATTGGATGACCCCTCCTTACTTGGTGGGCCCCACTACCCTGAAATGGGACGCGTGCAGCCGATTAAGGCCCACCAGAAATCTGACTTTATGAAAGTTAGTGGGAGCCACTCTGGTTTGACCTAAATTAGAACAAGGGTGTAATTTTGTTCCCTCCAGCAAATATGAGTGCATGTAATAGGGAAATCCATATGATGGAGTCTCTAAAGGCCTTCCGTCATTAGCACAATGATGGGTCCTTCAATAATGAGGAAACGCACCATAAAATTTGGCTATCCATTTGTTGTTGGATCTGTTAGAGTGTTTCATAAGACGATAGGGGCGTCATAGACCGATGTGGGAGGGGCTTCACCAGAAAATGGGAACTCTCTCACGGTACCTTGGCATAACCTGAATATGATGGGTGAGCACTCACTGGACAAAAAGGTTTACCTGAAAACAGCTCTGAACCTTGTCTGACAGAGGCCAAAGGGAAACTCATACGATGAGCGGATATGATCCGTCACAGAAAGGTGGTGGGGTTTTGCAGCTGAAACAGTTGGCTTCACGCACCCTATGTGATTTTCCACATTTCCAAAGACATTTCGCCGGCTCCGTCACTGAGAAAGGAGGGAAATCTTAGAGATGAACAAATGGGAATGGAACATAGACTAAAAACCATATCTATGTAGGTAACATGAATCAAGCTAAGGTTATGGACTAACGTCTTTGTTGTTTTATCAGAAAATGGCAAACGGTCAATTCACAAAGATTCTAGACAATAACAAGCTTAAGGGCCCAAACTATGCCGACTGGTACAGAAATCTTATACTGGTCCTAACTTCCGAAAAGTTAGATATGGTGGTGAAAAATTCTGCCCCAGAGCGTCCGGGTGATAGGGCTTCTGAGGCCCGTAGGAGGGAGTACCAAGATTGGGAGGATAAGAACTCTCTGGCCCGCTGCTTTGTCATTGCCTCACTAGACAACTCAATACAGAGGCAGTTCGATCAGATTGAACTAGCCAAGGACATATTGGACAGTCTAAAGACAATGTATGAAGAGCATAATCATTCTACTCGACAAAAGGTCCTGAAACTGTTCATGACCGCGTAGATGTCCAAAGGGCAGAAAGTTCATGACCATTGTCTTCGGATGATGGGCTACATTAACGAACTTGAAGCCCTTGGATCCGGGCTAGATCTTGGCATGCAAGTGGATGCCATCCTGAATTCTTTGCCCTCTTTCTTCAATGCATTCACAATGAACACAACATGAACAAGCTGAATGTCAGTGTCCAGGAACTCAGCAATATGTTGCAAAGGGCCGAGGATCTACTTAAGAAGGATGAGACTATGGTTATGCTTGCTGAAGCTAACAAATCGGGCAAGAAAAAGAGAAAGGCAAAGAAACCCCAGAAGAAAGCTACCAAGCCCAAGAAGCAGAAGAAGAACAAGGCATCTGATGTCTGTCACTTCTGTAAGCAGACCGGCCACTAAAAGATGAACTGTCCTGCCTACCTGGAATCTAAGAAAGGTAATATTGAAACTTGGGTCATAGAAACTAATATGTTAGTTACTTCTGTGTCCTGGTGTGTTGACTCCGGGGCTTCAACTCATGCGTGTAACTCACTCCGGGGCTTCAACCCTGAGAGAGAATAAACAAAATTCGAACCTAGGGGTTCGTGTGCAAGAGAACATCCTGCGAATTGAGATTGGATCTCATACACACTCCAGGGAGAAGAGAAGCGATTTCAGCCATCTTCACTTCAGGAGTTCTTCTCCAGCCGCCGCCATTCTTTCTGACAAGATTCGATCTTTGAAGGAAATAAATCAAGAAATCAGTTCTTGATATCAGTTCTGCAGAAGGAACTGAAAAGATTTGGTGCACAGAGTTTCCAGAGAATTCTTGCGAAGGATTCAGTGTGTAGGATGCACTCTGTTGGTTCCGTTCCACATACAGCTATGTCATCTTTAGAAGGAGCGGATCTTGGTGTCCTCTTTGGGCGTGAACACCAACTTTGGGAGATACTGCTTCTCTGGATCAAGTATAATTCCTCCCCTGTCTTTGGTTTAGATCTGGTTCGATTATGGTTCAAGCAGGATCCTTGAATATTGTATTCTAAATTTAGGAAATTTGATTCCCAGTTGGAAGAAGGTAGGAAAATTTTTGAAATTCTCCCACCCATTCCGCAACCTTTATGGCGTCCATACAATGGATCCTACCATTCTTTCACGGGCAACTCCTAGCCTTGCAACATACAAAGGCTTGTCCTGGCCTACCTCGGCCTGGACGCCGCATGGGTTTCTTCCGTTGTAGAACTACCGCCGTGACATTGTGGCATATGTGGCCCTCACATGAATGGGCATATGTTGGCCAAAAAGTTGCTCTGAATGGGATTTTATTGAATGACAATAGATGAGGATTGTTGTCAACATGTGCAAAAATGTCATGCTTGTCAAGTCTTTGATCAAAAGATAAGTGCACCTCCCTCAGAGCTATATTGTTTCACTACACCTTGGTTTTTCTCAGTATGGGGAATTGACATGCTCAGTTCACTGCAACCTACAATGAATGGGCATAAGTTCATCTTAGTCGCCATTGATTATTTCACTAAGCGGATAGAAGAAATGTCCATAGCCCGCCCAACAACGACCAAGATAGTTCAATTCATCAAAACCAACATCATTGCCAGATACGGAGCACCTTACGAGATCATCTCAGATAATGGAAAGAATTTCGTTGGAAAGGAAGTCACTACCCTTTACAATCATTTCAAGATTAAGCAGTTGCGTTCATCCCCATGTCGACCTTAAATGAATGGAGCAGTAGAGGCTGCAAACAAGAACATCAAAAAAATTCTGAAGAAGATGTCTCTTACCTACAAGTCTTGGCAGGACACGTTACCATATGCTCTCTTGGCTTACCGCATGTCAGTCAGGACATCAACTAGGGCAACACCATATTTTTTAGTGTATGGCATGGAGGCAATCCTACCAGCAGAAGTGGAAGTGTCACCTTTGCGTGTGATACTAGAGTCAAAGATCCTAGAGACAGATTGGGCCTAAGCACGTTATGAGCAGTTGGCATTCTTAGATGAAGCACGACTGAGAGTTATGGCCCATACTCAAGCCTATCAAAGGCGAACGGCACGTGCATTCAACAAGAGGGTATGGCCCTAAGATGTACAGTCGGGTGAATTAGTGCTCAGAAAAACCATACCAAATCAACAGGAGACAAGGGCCAAGTTCACTCCCACCTATGAAGGCCCTTACATTGTTAAAAAGAGGTTATCTCAAGGAGCACTAATACTGATGAAAAACTCCTAGAGCCAGTCAACTTAAATTGTAATCCATTCCATGTATCAATTTTTATCAGTGAAACGAAGGGTGGCCATCTTTGGTTATTTTTTGTTACCTTTCCTTTTGTCTAGAAGATTTATAATAATTCACTAGTTAGAGAGTTGAGCTTTGTGACCTTTTCCTTGAATGTCCCAACATTTGGATACTAATAGTCCTGGAAGGTAATGCAAAATAAATGAAAAAGAGAAAAAAAAAGAGGAAGAAGAAGAAAAGGAAAAATTAAGAAGGTTTTAAGAATTTCAGCTTCTTGAGCCAAGTTGTGCTAGTATCCACATACTCTTAAGCCTTAAACACATTTTGTCCTATTACTAAGACCTCCCTAATCAAAGATAAAATTAGGAACATGGAATCAAATGACAAAGAAAGCATCTCCCCATCCCCTTGTGGCAATGATGGGAGAATGAGTGATTAGAGAGAATAACAAGTAATCGTGCAACTTGAAAGGGCAGAGTGAAAACCTGAAAGGGCGCTCTGAGTAAAACCAGTAATGACTCTGGTGTGCAACAATTAAGCGACACCCAGACTCAGTGAAAACCCAGATCAGGGCTCTGAGGGCAAAAGTAGGGTAAAAAAAAGAAAAACAAAAAGAAAAACCAAAAAACAAAAAACAGAAAAGGGCGTCCAACTTATCAGTAGGCCGGGGTATCCTATCGTTAGTAAATTCTCTCCTCTATTCATATGAGTCCAAAGTCTTTTCCTTCCCTAGTTCTCTAAAAGACCTTACATTAATGTTTGATACACCTCTTAATTCTAAGAATTACAACAAGACTAAAGTTGGATCAAGGTTTTGTAAGGTCTCATAACAGGATGGAGTTAACCTTGACCTCACCCTTCCTATAAGGTTATGCACCCGCAACATTCTTCCAAAAAAAAAGAGTGATAATAATAAAAAATAAAATCCAAAAAATAAGAAAAAAAACATCAAATACCATTATCAAAAAACCAAAAATGTCAAAGTCATCCAATTCATCGAATATCAAATCAAAACCAAATCATCAACTATCAAATCAATTCATCAAATTCATCAAACAACAAATCAAAATCAAATCATCAAATATCAAAATATCAAATTCATCAAATATCAAATCAAAATCGAATCATAAAATACCACATATCAAAACATCAAAATCAAATTGTCAAAATCATCAAATATCAAATATCAAATAAAATATCAAATATCAAATATCAAACATCAAACATCAAATATCAAAGGTTAAATATCAAAATTAAATCATCAAATTCATCAAATATCAAAATTATCAAATCATCAAATAATCAAATATCAAATTCATCAAAATTATCAAATCATGGAATAATCAAATATCAAATTCATCAAATATCAAGTCAAAATTTAATCTTCAAATATCAAAATTTATCAAATCATCAAATCGTCAAATATAAAATATCAAATCATCAAATCAAAATCAAATCATCAAATATCAAATATCAAATATCAAATTATCAAATATTAAATTATCAAACCATCAAATATCCAATAATAAATTCAACAAACATAAAATCAAAATCAAATATCAAAATCATAAAATATCAAATCATCAGATATCAAAGTCATCAAATCATCAAATATCAAATATCAAACATCAAAATTAAAAATATCAAAACTATCCAGTTCATTAAATCATCAAACACCAAAATACCAAATATCAAAAATCAAAATAAAATGATCAAATTCATCTAGGTTATCGAATAAAAAATTCATCAAATATCCAAGCTATCAAGTTTGAAAATATCAAATCAAATTCATTAAATAACAAACCTCGAAATTATCTAATCAAAATGATCCACAAAAGTTACCAAATATAAAAAAATTGAGTTAAATCAAATCATCCAAGTTACCAAAAAATCAAGAATAAGACTCATCAAATACAAATCATTAAATGATAAATTTCAAAACCAGGTTTCCCAAAGTCACAAAATATTCAAATCGTCAAATTCAAATCCAGTCAACAAAGATAAAAATTATCAATGACTTCATCTGGGATTACACCACTTTAATGTGTGTGTGATGGTTGCATTTACCCGCTAAGGCCTAGGATGGTACTACGCCTTCCAGGCAAGGGTATTGCACTATATCAACTTCAACCTTGACCAAAATTCCAACAGCAAAATCTCCTCCCGTAACCTCTTGTCCCTCACAAAAAACCTCTAGGTGCTTCGTTTTTCTTTGTTGTTCAGTAGCTCACTACCTCCAACAAAGAGGGGCAGCTGTTAGCACCCAATTTTTTCTCGGTCACTTCTTTGACCCATCTCCTACATTTCAGATGCCCGATCAGACCACACCAATCACTTTAAAACATGCTTAAACACTAGGAAACCAAATTTTAGCTCAAATGCCCATAAATCCACCGTTAAATCTAATTGATTCCCTTTTGATGGTCTTGATTATGCTACATCACCATACCTGATCCCTGATCAAAATCCATCACGTGAAACAAAATCCTTAAACAAATTCCTGGATTTAGCCAATCATCCATCAGAGATCTCATTTTGACATATATAACACTACGATGCTCCTTGAACATAAAATTCGTGATCTGTACATACCTAACACAATCAAACCATTCCAACAGCATCATAATCAGAATTCATACCTACCCACCAAATTTTATCCCATAATTCCCTCATTTGACCTAACATCAAGCCTAGATTTTGTTTGGCGAATCTTATTGATCGAAAGCTAACCTGCCACAAACTTCCATCATCCAAGACTTATTTGACCAATCAGACCCCACCACCATGTTCAGTGACCCAAATAATCCCAGCACATCAAATTTCACGACTAAACACCTCCATTTGACCATTGAAAAACTAAGATTACATTGCAGGCCCTCTCGTTGATTGAAAAACCATAAGCTAAGACCATGATCTGAACTAAATCAGTCAATCCACACCACTGATCAAAGATCTATCACTTCCATCAGATTCGGGATGTTTGAAAATTCCTACCCACCATATTTCATTCCAAAATTCTCCCATTTGACCCTTCATCAAACAAAGATTTTATTTCAGCAAATCTTATTGATCCGAACTTGTAAGCTACAAATCTCAATCTTCCTGACCCCGTTTGTCCAATTAGACCTCACCATTCTGTTCAGAGACCCTGAAAATCCCAACACACCAAATTTCATTACCAGGTTCATTCGTTTGACTATTAAATCAGAGAGATACCTTTTTGATGCACCCAATTGAACCGCCACATCAGTTGTCCAGCCTAGGATTTAAGTGGGTGGGGACTGACGTCAGATTCTTACTTAACCCTATTAAAACACCTAGACCAATGCTTTTGAGCCTAATAGTCTTAAAAAAACCCAAAATACCAAAGAGGCCCTCACTTAAAACTAAGAAAAGACAAAACCACTTTTAAAATCTCATCAAATTTACGCCTTTTTGCCCTTGCTAGCCCCAAATACAGGGTTGCAACATCTGGCACGCCCCAATCCCTCACTGGACACACGAAACCCATGACAAACCACCCAAAATTGAGAAGGTTTGTTGCACAAAGAAGGAATGGTCAACTATAAGTCCTTGCCTATTTTGGTGAAAAAACTCTACTAAGCTACAGACACTATAGCTGGACGAGTTTCAGACCCATCTCCCTTAATTTTCTCTATAAATAGAAGCTCAACTCAATTTTGAAGGGGGGAGAGTTTTCCAACTCCTGTAGCACACACAGCTTGCTTGAAATCCTGGAATCCTTGAAGCCAAGCTCAAGCCTCTTCCTTTGTTTTCCAGACACAACACTAGAAACGCCCAGCCTAGCTTATGCCTTGTTCAAGTTTCATTGAAGTCCTTTCAGCTGCTAGAAAACTTGTTTCAAGGTCGTACACGAGAGGTAATCCTCTCATTCCACCATCTCTTTACTTTTAATTTATGTTTCAGGTTGCTTAAAGCTCTGAAATCAAGGAAAATTTGCATTCCCAGCTTCCTTTGGATTAAGAAAAAGAGGTAGAGAGGTGAGGGTCTTAGGGAAAATAGTACCTATGACCCAATAACATCCCCTCAAATCAATTATGGGCTAAATTGGGAACATTTTCATCAGATTTCAGGAGCTTTGAACAATCTTGTAAGTGCGTGTTTCTGCCGGAATTTGAACCTAAATTACTCCTGTAGTGGGCTACTATAGCAGTTTGGAGAGAGGGATGCCTAACACCTTCCCTCTCCCAATCCTTTGATAGGAGAGTAGTTGTCAATTTGGAAAGAAGGACTTGTATATGCAAACAGTGGGCACTAACTGGGATATCTTGTTGTCATGCAATTTCATTTATACAAATGTAGAAAGGTGTAATATATGATTACGTGGATCCTTTTGTACATTGCGAGGTGCATAAGGGTATACAACAATATCATTGTGCCCATCCTAGATCAAACTTAGTGGCTCCATGCTGAGCAAGTGATCCCCATTGTCCCACCTGCCATTAGGCCATAATCAAGAAGATCAAAAAAATTTACAAAGGAAGTGTCTAAATGAGTTGATTAGTGAACAATAGGTGTCCAAAAGAGGCAAATTCATGACATGTACCCTATTTGGGCATATGGATCATAATAAGTGGGGGCGTAAGGGCAAGCAGCTAGGGCAAACAACAACTAGGAGTAAGGATGGTGTAAGTGGTGCCCAAGTTGGACACAAATCTAACACTAGGAGCACAACACAAGCTCTAGAAGTTAGGGCACAGAGAAGAACATTGAGTAGGAGGGGAGAGTCATCTTAGCGTGAGAGACCATTATCCCAAGGGGTTGGAATTAAAGTTGTGCCTTTGAGGTGTAGAGCACCACCTCGTAGGGGTGGAGATAGCTGCCACCACCCCCAATTAGAACTATAACAATTGTTTATTCTTATGAATGTTATTGATTTACCAGTTTTGATTATTAACTAAAACCACTAATTATATTGATGAACCCATTTTCTCATGTATTTTATCTCTCAACTTGTTCTCATGATTATATTGATTATGCAAGAAAGTTTTACCGTGGAGGGAGGGCCATCCACACAATAGTTCAAATTTCATTAATATAAAAGGTGTCACAACTTATAACAAATTGGTTTGATTTATGACTACTTTATTTCCTATCTTGTTGAAACTATGCCTAGGTATAAGCATAACTGATGGAGGACGATTTGGCCCGACCTCATAGCACGGGTACACATGTGCGTGACCTTGCTCAAACGATGACTCAACGTGACAGCACAACAGGCGCAACCGCAACTCGGAGGGAAGGTCCCACCGAGCTCAGCCCGGCAACTCGACGGAATAGACTACTCGTCGGGAGCCGCCTGGCTTGCACCGCCCCCTGGGAGCTAAGGCACCCCAAGCTACCTCCGAGCTCGGGGCCCCATGACCTTTCCTAATACCTGAGCTCCTCCCAGTGGATCTCGAACCACTCCCAGACAGGAACACACCAATCTGCGTATAGATACCCCAAGGTAAAGACACCTCGGGCCAAACAGCTCGGCTTAGCTTGCAACAGGCAGCTTGCCACTTACGAGATAGCCCGGCACAGGGTAGCTCACGAAAGGGTAGCCCGGCATATTGCAGGAAGACCTCCGACCCGACCACCGTACCCGACAAATCTGGGAACAACAGCCATATCCCTCGTCAGGCAGCGTCGTACCTGCCACCTTTAGAGGGTACCTCACACCTGACAGGCACGTACCCTGTGATGACGGCCCCGCGTGTGCCACCTCTACCCTTGCCAATAATGGCTGCAGTAGGCTGACAGTGGCGGTTATACCTGCCCTGTCAGAGGCCAAAGGGCCTGATGCAACGAATTTCTGTTATAAAGAGCTTATCATCAAGGGAGAGAGGTATCATCATCTACCCTCGCGCTATCTGCACTCTTAGCCTTCATCTTCTCCTTGCTTCTCCTACTAAATACTAACTTAAGCATCGGAGTGTTCCCGCCGGGCAAGCCCCCGGGGATTCTTCTTCTTCTCCATCTCAGGTACCTTCCAGGAGCCACGTAAGTGCCAACTAGGAGTGACCGAATCGCGCACCATCATTTGGCATCGTCCGTGGGAATCACGCTTCTAAAAGCCTTCCTCTAAACCTTCACCGTTCTTTCTTCTCTAAAAACTCGGCACTCATGGCTTCCTCAAGCAACGTTGGACGAAGCATGGAGATGGGTAACTCCAGGGAACAACCCCAGGTCCCCTTGGTCTGCATTGGGCAGTTCACCGTTCCCCTCTCGGTGGGTGTTCCCCTGCCTTCCTCGGTCGAAACGACCTTTGCTAAACCAACTGTCATCACTCTGGCGAATAGGCAGAGCCAGCTCGACGATCTGATGTAGTGCATGCGGGCCATGCAAGCCCAAGTGCAGCAGCTCCAACAACACCAGCTTTATCAGCAGCAAGAGCTGCACCACGTCTCCCAGTACCAGTATCAGCAGCAATGCCCTCAGCTGCCTCAACCCTAGCTTCAGCAGTCGTGACTCCCTCCTCGGCACCCAGTCTCACCGCGGTCTAGGTCTCACCGCCAGGAGGAGCACCTTTCTCGCCAAGGGGAGGCCCCCCAGAACCCTCCTAAGAGCCAGGCCTCCTCCCGCGGTAGACAAGAAAGACCGGCCACTCCGGTCCCACCGCGGGCAGTCAGGTCGGGAGGACCTCAACTCGCAAGGTTCACGTCACCTCAACCCTCAAAGCCCAATACCCCGTTCCTAGGGAACCGGTTCAAGATTCTGGACGCAAACTCCAAGCAGGATACCTCTGTCCGCAGCCATCACCAGTGGCCTGAGCTACTTCCTACACACACCATTCCTGACACCACCGAGGTGAGCAGCACAAACGTCGAGCCCACCAAGAAGCAGAGACGTCGCCGCCGAGCTCTTCGATCTGCCACCCACAACCTGCCCGAGCTCGGAGGTAGAGAAGAGGTAAGATCAGGCGAAGCCAAGGCTCCCCTCCTTTCAGTTCCATCCCCCCTGTCTTCCGAACTCCTGGCAGTCCCAATGCCTAAAGACTTCAAGCTCCCCCCTCTTAACAAGTATGACGAGTCGTTTGACCAAAATGACCACGTAGATGCCTTCTAGTCGCAGATGCACCTGGCCAGAGCCAGTGAGTCGTGCATGTGTGTGGTCTTCTCCACCACTTTCAAAGGAGTAGCCCGCACATGGTACCAGAACCTGGCACCTGGATCAATAAGAAGTTGGGCGCAGTTCGTGCAAGCCTTCACGTCCCACTTCGTCACCAGCAAGTGGTGCCCGCGAACCGAAGAAAGCCTCCTCAGCATAGTGCAGAGAGAGGGAGAGTCCATCCAAGGATATATCAAGCGGTTCAACGATGCGTGCATCCAGATACCACGCCTAGACCTTGTTGTGCGCCTCGTAGCAGCCAAGAAAGGCGTGACGCATAAAGAGTTCAAATGGCACATGGTCGTCAACCAACCGGCGACCATAACTGAATTCCTTAAGCTCACAGACAAGTTTATAGCCACGGAGGAAGAGATCAACCAGAAGGGCGAAGGCGCACCCAAGAAGAGAAAAAGGGAAGGAGAGCCTCCCAGTCAAGGGGACAGCCGAAAGAAAAATGATGCAGCTCGGGGGGCAAAGCCAGGTCAGTTATTCCGAGCTCATGTAGCGGACCGAACTGATTACACCCCATTGAATGCAAAGCGGGCCGAAATCCTGTTGGCAATCAAGGACGCCCCGTATGTGAAGTGGCCACCCCGTTTGAGGGGAATCCTAATGAGAGAAATAAGAACTTGTATTGTAGTTTTCACAGAGATCACGGTCACAGTACCGAAAATTGTAAGAACCTTCGCGATGAGATAGAGGAGCTCATCCGTCGCAGAGATCTAAGGAATTTTGTACAAAATAATAATAATGATAGTAATAGAACAGGTCCGCGAGGGGAGCATGGTAAGGATGCTCCCGAGTCCAGCAGCAGGCCGGCCGAACAGTCGCAGAAGCAGCCTCCAGAAGAGAGGCCAGTTCAGGGCACTATCCACGTGACAGTGGGAGGCTCGATCGTCACGGGTTGTACTTCAGCGGCATCTCGGACGTAGTTCATGAAGCTGCTCGGGAAGAACAGAATCCTCCAAAGCGGTCGAAGACAGAAGAGCCGATTTTCTTCACAGAAGACGATGCGCGAGGGGTCCACTACCCTCACGATGACGCACTCATGAAAAAGCTGAGGATCAACGACTTTGAGGTCACGCGCGTACTCGTTGACTCAGGCAGCTCGGTAGATATTCTCTTCAAAGCCACGTTCGACCAGCTTCAGTTGCAGGGAAGTGACTTGAAGCCCACGAACACTCCTTTGGTGGGCTTCCTAGTGGTCGCGACCCCCTCCCCATACAATGCCATAATAGGTCGGTCGATCACCCATGTCCTACGGGCGGTGGTCTCCACTTATCATTTGACAATTAAGTTCTCTATGAACTTCAATGTGGTAGTAGAGCGGGGCGACCAGCTCGAGTCCCGCAAGTGCTATGTCGCCGCCCTAAAGGGAAAGACCAAGGTGGCCGATGACCTCGAACTAGAGCAGCCTACAAAGAAAGGCGAAGAACGAGCTGCACCCACAGAAGAAACAGTTGTTGTTCTGACCTCAACCGCAGACCCAGCTCGGACGCTTTAGATTGGTGCTTCCGTCCAAGAACCTCTATGATTCGAACTAGTAAGTTTCTTACTTCAAAAATTAGATATTTTTACGTGGTCTGCGGCAGAGATGCCCGGTATAGACCCTAACCTTATAACTCACAAGCTGAGTATTGATCCTGTAGTTAGACCCATTAGACAGAAGAAACGTAACCTATCCCCGGAACGGTGGAAAGCGGTCGACGAGGAGATCAGGAAGCTCCTCGCAGCTGACTTCATAAGAGAAGTCCACTACCCGACCAGGGTAGCCAACCCCGTTCTGGTAAAGAAGGCTAACGGTAAGTGGCGCATGTGCGTTGACTACACCGACCTAAACCAAGCCTGGCCGAAAGACTGCTTCCCGCTCCCTAGAATTGACCATTTGGTGGATGCGACCTCAAGGTACGAGTTGCTGAGTTTCTTAGATGCCTATTCGGGCTATAACCAAATCAAGATGGACCCGGCGGACGAAGAAAAGATTGCCTTCATCACGGAGTTTGGCCTATACTGTTACAAGGTTATGCCCTTTGGGTTGAAAAATGCAGGGGCAACCTTTCAAAGGCTTGTAAATAAGTTGTTTGTGCCACTAATTGGCAGTAAAGTAGAATGCTATGTAGACGACATGGTCGTCAAAACTCAATTTTCACATGAATTAATACAAGACTTGCATTCTGTTTTTGAAAACTTGCGTATGTTTAATATGAGATAGAAACCAAACAAGTGTGTGTTCGGTGTGACCTCGAGTAAATTCCTAGGATACATCATTAACCAGCGCGACATTGAAGCCAACCCGAATAAGATCAAGGCCATCTTAGATATGAGACCACCCCGGAAGTTGAAGGAGGTTCAAAGGTTGAATGGCCGCATAGCCGCCCTGAGCCGCTTCATGTCCAAATCGGCGGACCGCTGTCTGCCATTCTTTAAGGCAATTAAGAGCAAAGGGTTCGAATGGACCCTAGACTGCCAGCTTGCATTTGACGAGCTCAAGAAATACCTCGCTAGTATGCCAATCTTAACCCGGCCCAAGGAGGGTGATGTTTTAGAACTGTACCACTCGGCGAACGACGAAGTGGTCAACTCGGTACTAATAAAGGAAGTATATTGGGTCCAGCGACCCATCTATTATGTTAGTAAAGTATTGCAGGGAGCAAAGACGAGATATCCGGAGATAGAGAAGCTAGCATACGCACTGGTAATTGTAGCTTGGAAGCTCTGCCTGTACTTTCAAGCTCACACTGTTATCGTCCTCATCGACAAACCTCTGAGGCTTGTCTTACTTAAGCCCGAGGTCTCTGGTCGGTCGACGAAATGGGCCATTGAGCTCAATGAGTACGACCTCCAGTACAAGCCACGAACTGCCATTAAGGCTCAAGCCTTAGCAGATTTCATCGCCAAATGCACGTTCAGTTCCGAAATTCCTAGGCCGGTTGAGTACGAGGTCCCCAGTTCGGGCGAGCCCGAAGCTCCCAGGCCGGTTGAGTCTGAGCCCCGTGAGGTAGCAGCCAGTTTGGCATCTCTCCTAGTTTGGCCAAGCGCGAGCTGGGATGAGGAGCCTTGGATCCTTCACGTAGATGGCTCCTCGAACCAACAGGGCAGCGGAGCCAAAATAGTCCTGCACGGCCCAAGTGGCACGAAACTGGAGTACGCGCTACGCTTCGATTTCGCAGCATCTAACAATGAAGCGGAGTACGAGATGTTGATAGCCGGACTAGCCTTAGCCAGAGAAGTAAAAGCCAAGCACATCGTTGTCTGTAGTGACTCCCAACTCGTGGTCAACCAGGTCACTGGTGAGTACGAAGCTCGCGAGCCTACCATGGTCGCCTACTTAGCCAAAGTCAGAGAGGCCCTGCTCAACTTCCAGTCACACTTCATCAGACAAATCCCTAGGTCAGAGAACACTGAGGTTGACGCCCTATCCAGGTTAGCCAGCACTGGCAACATCACCATGATAACCGTGTACATAGAGTACCTGCCTCCCACACTTCGGGTAATCAACCTAGTAGCCTAACAGTTTAGAATAAGACAACCACTTCGGCAAGTAAAAGAAAATTGCACAAGTGTTTGGCAAAAGATATTTCTTCATTACGTAAGCTCCATTACATAAATTTCATTACCTAAATATGTTCAATACAAAAGAGAAGGAAATTAATCTCGCAGGCCCGGTACAAAGGAGAAGGAAGTCAAACTCGCAGGCCCAGAACACAAGGAGCACCTGACAATTTGGGAGGCTCGTCAGCCTTACACGGGGCTTCTTTAGGGGTCTCCTCGGAAGAATCAGTCAAATCGGTAGCGTCAACCTCCCCGTTGCCACCATCATCTTCAGAGTCTGGGTCATCCGTGGCCTGGCGTGCCATATCATCCATGATGTTGAAAGAAGTGAAGGCACTTATATCCCGGTCGGGGTAGGCACGCCTTATCCACCACTGGCCGAGCTTGAACCCCCTACGGTAGGCCTTTGACATTATGTTATCGAACCTTGACGACTTGACGTAGTCGATGACGGACTGAACCTTGGTCTGCTTCAGAGCATCGTCAAAGATCTCCATCTTCTCCTTAATATCGGCCTTATGAGACTCCACCTCGTGCTCCAAGGCCTCCTTGGTTCCCTTGAGGGCCTGCATCTCGAGCTGCGAAGCCTTCTGGGCCATTTTGAGGATTTCCACCTCGAGCTTCAGGGCTTCCTGACCAACTCGGAGCCCATTCACCTCAACCTTCAACTTGTCTCATTCACGGGCCAGCTCCTCCCTCTCTAACGCCAAGGCGTCATTCAGGCTCCTCTGAGCGGCGGCAGCACTCTCCAATTGATGGACCTTGTCCTGTGTTGCCTTCAGCTCGGCCTGAGCCACGCGGGATGACTCCTCAGCAGCCAAAGCACGCCTCAGGTGTTTGTCAGATTGGAAAGTTAAGGCGTGCACGGCAGTGTTCGCCTAGCAGAAGGAAACTGGTGAGTAAAAAAAAAGAAGAAGAAGAGAAAGAGGGATAGAGCGTTGGCTCACGGAATACGAACTTACCACCATGATGTGGGTTGCAGCGCGGCTCCCGAGCGGACCTGGGGAGAGTTCGGCTCAACTCACGACCTCTGCATTGATGACGCCCCTCTTACTTCGGTCGAGGTTGACCTCGGGATCCAAGATGGATTCCTCCTCCTCTCCGGTCCCTGAACTGGATGCCGCCGCATCTGTAGCGCGGTGAACCGACTCTTCGGTGGCCTCGGCAGCTGTTCCAACAGAACTGGAAGCCTCAGCGGCAGCCCCGGCTGGCTCGTCCACCAACCCCTCCGCAGCCTCAGGCTTTTGGGGTGGAAAATCACCCTCCAGATCTATTACTGGAGGGACATTGTTGAGCTCAAGTTAAGGAGTGGGAACCCGAGGATGATCGGGCTCGAGGGAGGGAGCCCTCGGCGACTCCACACGAGCCTTCTTGGCGGCCTTCTTGGCACACCGCTTCTTCCTCTTTTTCATCTGGTTGAGGAGCCTAGGAGCCGTAATCCTTTCTTCTTCGTCCATGGGACCTGCAACAAAGTTGGCGTCAGTAAACCCGAAGACACCAAGCAGATAAAAGCAAAGCACCAAAGATAGAAATAGACCTACCCGAGCTCAAACCGGCCTGAACGAGCTTCTCTTCGGTGATGTACTCCCGGTGATCGAGCTCAGCCTTAGCCCACGAGTGGAAGGTCTCCCACGTCTGTTGGTTGAGGGCGATGCTAGTGGCCTGAGTAGCCACCCTCCAACTGGTAAGGAAGGGCCACCCCGTGCTGGCCCGGACCACAAAATAGTCCCGCTTCCAGGCCGGGACCTTGCTCAGGAACTTATGCAACAGCTTGAAGCCTGGGCGAGGAGACAAGTAGTAGACCTTCCCATGCTCGGGGGGAGCGCTAGAGGCGCTCTTCTTTATTAATAGTATGGAGCAGAGTACGTCCGCATCCAAAGAGAACTGCCGTTCGCGGCAAAGGGAAATGCTTCCCACCAAATTCCGAATGGAATTGGGGTGGAGCTGATCTAGTGTGGTGCTGAAACGCCCCAACACCTCGGGGATAAGGGGGTGAAGAGCGAGATGAAGCCCACCGACGAGTTGTTCCCTGAAGATCACGACCTCATCTGGACCGTGCACCCAGGGGAAATTGCCAGTGGGAAGGCTGTAGGAGTACTCTGAAGGAAGGTTAAACTACTGAATGAGGTCTTGGAGCCTCTCCAGTGTCAGAGTAGAAGAACCGAACTGGTCTGGCATCCGACCTCGATGAGAGGTGGACGCCAGTTTACCCGAGGTTGTCCATGCCTCGTGAGAAGGCCGGGCAACAGCAGGGTCACCATGACCCGAGGTGCCCGCCTCGGGTCCGTTCGAGAAACTGCCCCCACTAGACATAAGGAAGAACAAACTGAGAAAAAAGGAAAGAGGGAAGACTCGGGAACTCACCAGAAAGAGACGAAATCGAGTTGGAAGACCCGAGCTGGAGACCTCAGACGCGAGCTCAAGGCGAAAAACACTTAGCGACAAAGGAAAATGGCCAGGATCCCGCTATTTATAGCCGCGGGGCCCGGTAGCCAACGGTCAAGATTGGATCAATCCAACGGACCTCAAAGAAACCGGATGCGGGACTCTCAAGGCGAATTTGGTTTAGCGCGTTTTTTGGCGTCCGCGCAGCATAAAGCGCGTGATGTCCGTACGTGAATTGCATGAGACACGGGTTTTTCCCTCTGCGCAAACCGAATGCCCAACCGGTCCAGCCGCTAAACCGCCCAACATCACGGCGTGAGAATCGAGCCAAATCCATACGGCAAACCATGAACTCCTCACACTGGGGCCCCATCCCCAGCACAGGGAGTGGGGGGCAATTGATGGAGGACGATTTGGCCCGACCTCGTAGCACGGGTACACGTATGTGTGACCTTGCTCAAACGATGACTCAACATGACAGCACAACAGGCGCAACCGCAACTCGGAGGGAAGGTCCCACCGAGCTCAGCCCGGCAACTCGACGGAATAGACTACTCGTCGGGAGCCGCCTGGCCTGCACCGCCCCCGGGAGCTAAGGCACCCCGAGCTACCTCCGAGCTCGGGGCCCCCTGACCTTTCCTAATACCCGAGCTCCTCCCAGTGGATCTCGGACCACTCCCAGACAGGAACACACCAATCTGCGTATAGATACCCTAAGGTAAAGACACCTCGGGCCAGACAGCTCGGCTTAGCTTGCCACAAGCAGCTTGCTGCTTACAAGATAGCCCAGCACAGGGTAGCTCGCGGAAGGGTAGCCCGGCATATCGTAGGAAGACCTCCTGCCCGACCACTGTACCTGACAAATCTGGGAACAGCAGCCATATCCCTCGTCAGGCAGTGTCGTACCTACCACCTTTAGAGGGTACCTCACACCGGACAGGTGTGTACCCTGCGATGACGGCCCCGTGTGTGCCACCTCAGCCCCTGCTAGTAACGGCTGCAGCAGGATGACAGTGGCGGTTATACCTGCCCTGTCAGAGGCTAGTGGGCCTGATGCAACGGATTTCTATTAGAAGGAGCTTATCATCAAGGGGGAGAAGTATCATCATCTACCCTCGCGCTATCTGCACTCTTAGCCTTCATCTTCTCCTTGCTTCTCCTACTGAATACTAACTTAAGCATCGGAGTGTTCCCGCCGGGCAAGCCCCCGGGGATTCTTCTTCTTTTCCATCTTAGGTACCTTCCAAGAGTCACGTAAGTGCCAGATAGGAGTGACCGGATCGCGCACCATCAATAACCATTAGTTATTGAGATACAATGCATGCTAATTATCTTACATGTGCTAAGAACAACCATGATTCTGATTTAACTCACTTACCAAAGGTTGTAATGGAGCTCATTAGGGGTTATGATTTAACCCATTAGAAGTTCTGACTCATTATGGTTTAACTTACTAGTAAGATCTAACTTAATATAAATTCTGATTTATCTCAATGGATGTTTTGATGTAACTGAATAAAAGTTATGTTGTAACTCATTAGAAGTGATATTTTAACTTACTAGTAAGGTCTGACTTAACTCACTCTAAGTTGTGTTCTAATTTAACTCACTAGTTAGTTCTGATTTGATTCTTCAATGAGGTCTTCTTTAACTCTCCAATCAAATTTGCTTTAACTTAATGGTTTAAAGAGTTCCTATGAAAGTTAAACAACTTGCTTTAACTAGTGAGGTCCCTAATCACTCTATGATTATGGAACTGTGGTTTACAGGTTAAAGGACTTCTTGTGCAATTTAAACAACTTGTTGTTTAAAGACTAAATTCATCATTTCAATTCTTAGATCAAGAAAGAACTTCTACCTCTAAACTCATTCTAATGAGTAAAGGTACAAGAACAATAAATTATCCTTTACGTAGTGAATCTCTGCAAATGAATCTACAATTTAACTCCACCAACACTTCAAATGTAATCTTACAAAACCCATAGCCCAAATACCAAGTCTATGTCGATTACAACTACCTCTTCTTGTATTCTGTGGAACACAATTTGATATAACTGTGACAACTAACAACTAGGATTGTCCTTGTGTACTTGTATTGTAGAAACCTTGGAGCTCCTATTTTTTGCAGATTGGACAATCCTTAGAGCTTCCATTTTTGGCACATTGGACAAACCTTGGAGCCCTTAGTTTGGCAAATTGGATAAACCTTGGATCTCCCATTAGTGTGTTGAGATCAATAAATTCATTGAATAGTAAAAAAAGATTGCTTTCATATCCAAGTCTTTAATGAATGTACCTTGTACTCTTTCAACCCAACAGTCTCCAAGGAAAAATCCCTTTCTATAATAGACCAAGCTAAAAAAAACTAGGAAGTGTGATTCTATATTAGAGTTTCATTTTGAAGAATGGGAAACAATCTCCCTCACTTCAAAATCTTTGGCTTCCAAGCACCCATAAAAATTAGATTAACAGGACATTGATGAGAAAAATAACATTTGATTGATCCTTTGGAGAAGTAAGGATGTGTGTAAGTCAAATAACTTGATGTTGAAATCATTAAGTGAATTGGATACTAAAATAGCTTATTGATTTCAACATCATCAGTTGCTTTCAAATTTACAATCTTCAAATGAGTCAAAAATAAATAAAAACTTTGATGTTAAAATCATTAAGTGATTTGGATTTTGAAATAACTTAATGATTTCGATATTATCAATTAATTTTAAATTAACAATTTTGAAGGAAATAAAAAACAAATGACACTGAGGTTGGAGAAAACATTCTTTCAGCTTTACAATTTTGTCATCATTTGATTTAAGATTTACAACTTTGAAGAAATAAGTCATTTTTTCTTAGATTTACCTTTCTTGAAACAAGACAATTACCAATTTTTCATAGTGAGTGGAACCCCTCCAATCCAATTCAGATTTACAATTTTGAAAAAAAAAATAGATTCTAAGTGGAATCTCTCTGAGTCAATTCACAATAAATCAGCATTTTGGGAAAACAATAAACAAGAATTTTAAGAGAAAATTCATATTCATGAGTAAACATAAGTGCACATCCAGGTACATCAAGTTCATAATCACTTGAAACAAAACATCAACTTAAGTGTCATGTATCCACAACAAACCATATCCAAATCCAAGGACATACATCCCAATTCTACTTCATAATTCCTATATATAAAGATAGATGAACCCAATGATAGATGTTGTACCTAACACATGTATTGTCTTTATCCGCTCTACAACTAGTTTCTAGGAAGACTTTAGTGACTTCAAATGAGAGTTAAGAACACCTATCAACCTATGAAGCTATGCAACATTGTTTTCTATTCATTTTTGGATTGGCTTCATTGCACTCATCCGTAGGAACCAACTGAATGAAGTAACATGGTGCAGGTATGCTCCCTTACATAAACAATCAAATATGAGAGTTAAGATCACCTATCTCTAATTCTCTACCCACGCTTGCAATTTTTGGCTTTACACCTCAAGTATTTGACACATGAAGACTCATGGATAACTTGAGAAGACATCCTTGCATTAAATTTCAACAAAAACCATTATATTTAAATCATAAACAACCACACTAGAGACTTAGATTCAAACAAAAATCTAGTAAGAAACTCAAACTAGCATTACATTTCGTGTGAGAAACACAGCCAAAGAGTTTTCGTGCAACTCTTTTTCTGTAAACCATTATATTTGAACCATAAACACAACGAAAACTAGAAACTCAGATTCAAACAAAAAAAAAATCAAGTGAGAAACACAACCATTACATTTGAACAATAAACTAACGAAGAATGAATTCATTCTAGTTATATAACCAAAAAAACAAGTAACAAATGCAAGCTAACATTAAAACCAAAGAATAGAGAACAACATAGTAAGAAAAGAGATCGTACCAGTGATAATGGAGCACTGGAATCGGAAAACCTTGAAATATAATGACAACCGCAGACATCCAGGATCATCTCTTCCAACCTTTTTCCACTTCCACTCATTGTAGCTTAAATGAACTTCAAAATATTGTTCATTCAATGAACCCTAGTTTTTCCCTCAAAATTTAAGTTTGTCTTACGAAGGGTCAAATTTTCTTGAAAAATACTTTAAGGGTAGTCACATCATTGACATAATGGACGAACTATTTGATGAAGGGCGATTTGGCCCGACCTAGTAATAGGGGGACACGTGGATACGACCTAACTAGTAAGATGACAACTCAGCCCGACATGCTAAGTCCGCAACAGATCGAGCTCGGATAATTAAACCACCTCGGGACAAGTTCACCTCGGTGTAAGGTCGCATCAAGACCACCTCGGTCCCAAGGCACTTCGGCGTTCGCCCTAGGTCGGATCTAAAGAGCAGTAGCTCGGGTAATATTGACAGACCACTACATGGCAACCCCGAAGATCTCGCCATCAGATTCCGAGCCTTGCGGGAACACGCCTCGTAATGATAAGCCTTATTTCCTTCCCGTCCGGTTTGGACGGACTCGATAAGCCCTATCAATCCCAGAACCACTCCGCGAAACCCGCGGAGACTCCATTATATAAAGGCTCCACCCCCCGGGGGTGCAAGGTATGTGTGATTTTCCTGCTCTCAAGCTCTCTACTTTCGAAGCAATTTTAGTTCGCTACTAGCCTACTGACTTAAGCATCGGAACGACCTCGCCGGGTTAGCATCCTTGGGTTCTCTAATATCCTTGCAGGTTTAGTCCGTCGTCCGTCTGGAAGCCAAATCACCTCCAACTGGGAACAGCTAGATCGCGCTACATCACAATGGTATGGAAAAAATTAATAGTTTTTGGGAGTTCATGTATTGTAGTGGCACATTGTAAAGTTCGAGTATTAATTTGAGATGGCCCCCATAGTATAGGGTACTATTCTGGAATTTTCCCAATTGTATATTAGTAGAAGGTGAGGCTCGTCCATTGTAGGGGGTGGGTGAGGGGAATTTGTCAAAACCAAATGCTTCCCAAGAGAATAACCCAACTAACCTGAACAAATTGGACACTACAATCTTCAACAGTCATTGGTGAAGCCCCCTGTCATGAATCAAGCAAACAAAAATAAAGTCAAACAAAAGAAAAGAGTCCCAAGAGAATGGCCTAGACTAACATGAGAAACCCATGCATCCACGTTTTTGGTGTGCTTCCACCACCTCCATTACCGCTCCCTAAGTCGGAAGCCACAAAGAAACATAGGGTTTCAGAAAGAGAGAGAGAGAGAGAAATAGGGTTTGAGAACTGAGGAGTTGAGAGAGACAATGGATTGTGGCAATGGCAGCAACCGAAAGAGAGAGAGAGAGTTTCAGAAAGAGATAGAGAAATTGAGAACTGAGGAGTTGAGAGAGAACTGAAAGAAAGAGAGAGAGAGAGAGAGGAACAAAAAGCCAAAGACTAAATAGAAACAATAGTGGCAATGGCCAATCGATAGATATGGTAAAGTGCTATGGGAGCGACACTAGACGGAACATAGGGTTTGAAAGGAGAGAGAGAGAAAGAGAGATGAAATGGAGTATAAATATCTAAGGGTCAAATAACCAAAATACCCTTCAATCCACATGAGACCATTTCTTCAAAGGAGAAGGCATTCACATACAACCCTTTTTGCTTTTATATATTAGATTTGATATACATAATTTATACATATATTCAAAATATATAATTTTATTTTGTATATAAAATATATTTTTTTAATTTTAGGTTTAATACTTTTATACTAGAAACTAAGATTTGAGGGCAAAAAATGGCATTCTTTGGAAAAAATAGTGGGCCAAGGTGACTTTGGCTCCTTAAACACATAAATCATGGAATGTTACCAAAAACATATACCTCAATCCAAGCCCTGAATACAAACTTATGAAGTCTGATGTACATTTTATATGTAATTAAGCATGTGCATGCTTTGCACATGGCAATTTTTTACGAAAATAACAATAGAAAATAATATGTTTCCAAAATCTTGTATAATTTTTTTATACTTCTATTCCTATAAAAATCAATCTTATTTGTCACACTTATTTTTGTTTACATGATCAATATATGATATTAGAGATGAACCCAAATGTTTTCTATAATTTTTTTTATATTTTTTTATACTTTTGAATTATGATATCTAGCGACACATTTGACCCAAAAGGTTGAATTGTTGACTTGTCACCGAATAGAAAAACAACTCCACTTTTGTGTTGCTTTTAAATTTGTACTTTATTTCTATCATAAACAAAAATAATATTTCTATGTCACACTTAGAGTCCATTTGGTTCACAATCAGAATTGGAATCGGAATCAAAATATGTCGAAATCATCTGGAATGGGATTTCATTCTCAAGGGAGGAGGAGGGAGTAGTCATTCCCTCAAATGGGGGAATGCCATTCCACCAGGAATGGAAATGGGTTCTGATTCTGATTTTGTCCAACCATACAGTTGTTATTGGAATGGTCTATTCTGATTCTGATTCCAAACCCCTATTCTCGCGAACCAAACAGGCCCCTATTTTTCTTTAGGGTAAATTAATTGCTGGAACCTCCCTCAAAGTTTTTGGCTGTCACTAAAACCTTCTCTGAAGTTTGGTAATTGCAATCACCTCCCCCGAACAATTACTATTGAGGCTAATGATTTCTATAAAAAGAACAATACAAACTATATGAACAACAAAAAAGAGAGACAGTTTAAAGTTGCAGTTTTACCTTTGAATAATTGATATGAAGAGTAAATTTGAAAAACAAATCAATTTCAGGAAAGAGATTGGAAGGGCTTGGATAGATTAATATGAAGAGAAAATTAGGAAAATAAACATTTTGATCAAAAATAACTAGCTATATGGGTATTTTGGACATTTTTGCCCCTCTTATTAGAGGATTCTAACAAGGGATTCTACTCACAATTATGTTAGAAAGTACATGGGAGGTGATTTCCATTACCCAATTTCGGAAGAGGTTTCAACAATAGTCAAATGCTTCAAGGGAGGTTTCAGCAATTTACCCTTTCCTTTAATATGGTTAATTAATATAGGATTCAATGCAAGAATGGTATGGGAGTTAATTCCTTAAATATAAGACTTAATGAGAGGAAAATGAATGAGGAGAAATGTAGTAGTTCAAATTACATTTTGTGTCCTCACAATTAGAGAGAGACCAAATTCAAAAGTATGGGTATTTTAGTCAAGAGTAGGTTTAAATGAATGTTAATGGAAATTAATACTTAAATATAGGACTTAATGAGATGGATTTGAATGAAGAAAAAGTAGTTGTTCAAATTACATTTTTTTCCTTATAATTAGAGAGGGATCAAATTAAAAATTTGGGATATTTTAATCAAAAAAAAGTTTCACACTATCATTTATACTTTTAATAGTGGTATAGATATAGATATAGATTTTGTAATCCATGACCTATCAATTAGGTCAACAATTTTTTATTTTCAGGTTTGAGATTCAACCAAAATGAAATTCCATTGCGATGACAATTCGATCAGTTCAATCGCCTGAATCAACCGCAGATTGAAAACATTGATGTCTACAACTCTTTTTTAAGTACATTGATGTCTACAACTTGATCCTTAATAGAGATTGAAGTAGATGATTAATGCTTTTTATTAGGACACTTTGTTCACACACAATATGATAGTACACATGGGGCCCAACCAATGATATATGGTCCAAGTTCTTTGAATAGATATTGAAACCGAAGGAACTTAGAGGTGGCACTAGACAATTTGGTAATCTAAATTTTGTGCTAGGTATGTGATGGTAAGCTACTTAAAGGGGATCAAGAGATGAGAGTATTGCCAAAAGTCATATATAAAACTTTGCTTCTAGGGGTGGCATAAGCCGAGCTCGAGCTCAATTTACAAGCTCGTTTATTAATAGAGACGAGCTCGAGCCTAATAAAGCTCGGCTCGTGAGGCTTGCAAGTCAAGCTTGAATAGCTACATATATACATACATACATACACACATACATACATACATACATACATACATACATACATACATACATACGTACATACATACATATATAATAAAAATATTATAGATATAATATTTTTATTTTTATATATAATAATAACTAATTATTATAATTTTTAATTTTTTAAATATAAAATAAAAAAAATAATATAATTTTTTATTTTTATAAAACATTTTTCTCAAGTCAAACTCGAGCCAAGCCGGGCTCGAGCTTACGAGCTTTTGGCTCGAGCTGAGCTCAAGCTTGAGCCTTGTACTACCTTGGGGAGCCAAGCTTGAATAGCTAGCTATTCGGCTCGGCTTGGGTCAAATCCACCCCTACTTGCTTCATATAAAAAATCGTTAATTTGGGTATCCTACCTAATTAGTGTCACAGGGGTGGAGCTTAGTGGAAGAATTAATTAATGGTATGATTCATAATTAGGTACTTGTTTTAGTAGGGGTGTCAATTGGACCAGATTTGGTCCAATCCGATCTGATCCAATATGATAAATGGATCAAGTCCAATCAAATCCAATGAATATTTTGGATAGTGCAATTTAATGTTTGGACAGTTCATTCGGGTCAAATTGGTTTTAATTTAGATTAATTTCAAACAAAACCTTGTTCATTTACACTTGTATTCTTATATTATATCAATGGACTAGATATTGATTCAATCTGATCCAATCCAATATAAATCTATTATGGATGGATCAGGTCCGGTCCAATTCAATAAATACTTTGGACCATTAAGCCTGGACTGATCCAATTCAATGTCTTATTGGTTCATCCAATCCATCCAAATTGAATTTGATTTGGACGGGGTTTTAACCCAAAACAGGTCATTGACACCCCTGTTTGAGGTAACATAATATCCATTTCATGACCATGCTCCAACATTCAAAGGTCATACATGAATTGATAAAACTTGTTTACTTAGAAGGCGATGCCGAATGTAATAATATACATTATGATAGATATCAGAGTTATTTCACAAATCCAAAGAAACCACTATGAGCTTGCCTTACACCATCAATCCCAATCCCAAATAAAGGAGAGTTGTGTCAGCTTGGTAGTCAGCATTAAACTTTTGTGAATTCTTTTAGTTATGGATCCTGAATCGTCTTCTCTTTCTCATGGTGCATTTATTGGAAGTAAGGGTATCAATGGATCGGTTTTGGATCAGTCCAAAATCAATTTGGACGGATAGGACGGACCAATAAGACATATTGGATTGGACCAATTTGGTCCAAAATATTTATTAAATTAGATTAGACCTAGTTCGCTCGTAACAAATTTATATTGGATTGGGTTGGATTAAGTTAATATCTGGTCTATTGATATAAGATAAGAATATATGTGTCAATGGACTGGGTTTGGGTTGAAAACAATGTAAATCAAAATGAATTTGAACAGCTTGGACGGTCTAAACATTGAATTGGACCAGTCCAAAACATTTATTGGATTGGATTGGACCTAGGGGTATCAGCAGTATTCGAAAATCCAATTTCAAATTCGACATTCGACATAATCGAATCGAATTTGGATAAACCGAATATCTAATCGATCGAATTCGGATATCTTATTCATATCGAATAGTTAATCGGATTCAAATTCAGATATGACCTAATTCGATTCGATAAATATCCGAATTCGACCGATTATTTAATTTTTATATATAATATATAAAATATTTAAATGTCTTATATAATTTATATATATAATAATTAAATTATATAAATAATTTATATATTTATATACTTTATATAAATAAAATATTTATTAAATCACCTAAAATAATTAATTAGTCGAATTCGAATCGAATCGAATATTCGAATATTTAATCGAATTCGAATTCGAATATTGAATTTTCTAATCAGATTCGAATTCGAATATTGCTTGATCCGATTCGAATTCAACTCGTTTATACTCCTACCTGGTCCATTTATAATAGACTCACATTGGACTAGATCGGATTGAACCAAACCCAGTCCAATTGACACCCCTAGTTGGAAGTAATGTGCCATACCTTACCGAGTGTAATGGGAAATGGGCAACGTACAATACAATATTAATCAAACAAATAAGATGGAAAAATAAGATTCATGTACTTAACCCCATATAATTGAGACAAGACATAGATGATGATGATGATGATAAAATCAAAGGAAAATCCCTATACAAAGTGGATCGCAAATTAATTAAGCACAAACCATTGCCCCTTACTAAGGGGCATTTGCTAGTGCTTATGAATGGCAACCTGGTTGGGCAGGACCAGGATTCTGCATACCCTATTTCTGTCTTCAAATACATATATTGTACTTTTCCTGGCCTCATACCGTCCCCACGGGAAATGGAGATCCCCGAATTTGTCCCGCCCTGCACCAGCCATTCTTAGGTGCAAACTTTTTTTTTTTTTTGAAAAAAAAAACATATATATTATATGCACATTATGAATATTATATAATATGTGTATAAAATTTATTTTATACAATACATAATATGAAATATTATATATAATACATGTTATAGGTGTTATACTATAATATTTATATATAAATATAATATAAAATATCATCTTCTACACATGATATATTATAACAATCTTGTTTTCTTTAAAACCATGTATAGCACATAAACAATTTCTTGATATTGATTTTAAGGCTCAATTTGGAAAGAATGCAAATACAAAAATGTATAGTACAAATACGAGGCTTAAAAACACATATACAAGGTTTTGCATTGAACATATTTGTATTTGCAGTCTTCTCAAATTGAGTTCCTTTTAAACCTTGTATTTGCACTGAGCATAGTGATTGAATATTCAATCTCTTTACAAGGGAGGGGCAAGGAATTGGCAAAGAATGATCATTCCCTCAAATAGAAAAATGTCATTCCAAGCAGGAATGGGAATGAGATTTCGATTCCACCCAACCAAATAGTCAGAATCGGAATAGCTCATTACAATTCTGATTCCAGACCCCTATTCCCATGAACCAAATTGGGGCTAAGTATGAGTTAAAACCCAAACTAGATACAACAAGAGGTAAAATGGTAAAGGTTTCATTTGGGGAAGAGTGTAAAAACAAATTATTTTGCTCATGCTCGGTTCATAAGCATGCTTTGTGTTTGAAGTGCACATATATTTGTATTTGCGTTCTTTCCAAACTGAGCAAAGCCTTATATACAGTACCAAGGTTTTTAAAATCGAATTAGACAATTAACCGATGAGGGGTCTGGTTCTCGGGTTGAACGGTCTGATTGTTCAAATTGAATGGACGTCCTATTTTGACAAAAAAATAAAAAATTAAAAAAAAAAATCAAAACTATTGGACTGATCAAATGATTTGACCGTCCAAATTAACAATTTACTGACTAAATCAACGGCTCTTTTTCACAAACATGATCGATTTCCGGTTTTTCCGGTCCGACCATCCAATCCGATCCGATTTTGAAAATCACGTACGGTACGGGCAAAATATCAACTGCCATCACATATGTGTATAGTATGAATGAGTTTTACATTTTCATGGACTTGTATTATTATATAACCCCCATTTATGATCCTAAATATCAGCTAAAGTATTAAATTCTCACTTTTGACTCGTATTTTGTCAGCAGTTCGCGTGATTTATCAAAACTGGGTGTGCCCATATCAATCCTCTTCAATATTTTATTTATTTTATATATATTTGTTTTCTATCAATAAATTAAATAGAGCAAGACAAAAATAAAGGAGGGGGATTTTAACCATTCCAAAGGTTATAATGGTAATTCAGGTACGAGATCGTAAGGATGTACTCTTTCCGTCCTTTCAAACCAAACTCAGTGGGTCCCATTTGCCAGCTATCTCTTCGATGCTTCGAAAATCCTCTACAAGAAGTCAAGCAGCGCGCGCTTCTTCCCCTTATCGGTCCCTTTCTTCCTCCTCAACCCATCCAAATCTCCTCTCTCACTCTCTCTCTCTCTCCCTCTCTCTCCTTCTCTTCCTCACACTCTGCAACTGTAATGTCTGCACCAGAAGACCGACTGGATCGGTTCGAAACAGCCACCAATGATGAGGAATCGCCGTCCGCTGGCTACACGAAGAACCGGCCCCGGCAATCCGCGCTGCCATACCGGGGAGTTCGTCGACGAAGCTGGGGACGTTACGTTTCCGAGATACGCTTACCCAAGAAGAAGACCAGAATCTGGCTGGGCTCCTTCCTATCGCCGGAGATGGCCGCACGCGCCTACGACTCGGCCGCGTTCTTCCTGAAAGGGCAATCGGCGACACTCAACTTCCCCGAGTCAGCCGGCTCTCTGCCTCGCCCCCTTTCGTCGTCGCGCAAGGATATACAGACGGCCGCTGCGAAGGCCGCTCTCAACTCGGTGGCCAACCGGGAGCTATTGGAGCCGGGCCGGGCGGAGGTCGAACCGAGCTCGTGTTCCGGTTCGGCCTCCGAGGTTTGGTGGGATTTGGACCAAGAGCTGGCGAGCGTGTTTGATGACGTAAGAGAGGCGCCTCTTCATAGCCCGTTGAGGTTGGATTCCATCGCCGGCGAGTTTCTCTCCGGCGAAGTCATCGATGAGAACGGGTTCCTGTTGTCTTCTTTCGAGTTATGAAGTGAAATTAACAAAATGCCCTCGATCTGAAACTTGAATGCCTTTTCTGACCTTCAATTGTGGCTTGTGCCTTGTTCATAACCATAACACCGTCTATATCCTCCGGATGGGCAGTTCAGCCGGATCTCAGTGATCAGACTCTGGATGTGTAAAACATGTTAATAGAACTTGGATTTGGGTGTGAATTGTTCTCCCTCTAGACTCTGGTCTGGTAATAGAATTGTAGGGACATTTTGGTAAGTATCTTTATTTATTTATTTGTAATTGGTTTGGAATATGGATATGGTTGTTTATATTTTCTTTGTGGATTGAAGATGTAACTTTTATAGCAACAACATGAAATGGTGCCATGGTGGAGTGGATTCTAGGGAAAAAATTGAAATTATGGAATTTGTTGTTGTTTTCTCTCTTTTTTTCATTTGGTGGAGTGGGGTGAGATGGAGAGGACAATGGCTGGATTCAGGGAAATGGAACCTCTAGACTCTAGTGCAATATGGGTCCACATAATTTGCCACGTGGCAAATTTTTAAAAGATTAGGTCCCATAAGTGGATGAGTCCCAGTGGAAAAGATTTAAATAAAGGGAATTTTAGACTACACTCCACCTCAGAATTTTGATTTGAACGGTAGATCTACAATAATTCAAAATTTAAAACAATTCTATCTATAACACCCATATTTTCCCTTGAATTGACATCAATTTCGAACTGGCACTGACCCCCAATTGACCCCAACTGTACAGTAGAGCTAAGATGTCTGCACGTGGACTGAATAGTAAAAACCCATAAATATAAAAATCAGCATAATAATCATATGTATTTGCTTAATTTTTAGATTTTTGGCTTTGAAAAGTAGTATTTTCGACCACCAACAAGTTTTTTGTAGATTACCACCCTGTATTTCTAGCCAGCTAGGGTAGTGACAGTTACCCCCAACTTTAATTTTGCAGCGAAAAATCCTCCTTAAATTTTCAAATTTTAACACTTTGTCACCTCACTTTGACCTAGGGATACAAACGAATCGGATTAGATTTGAATCAGGATATTATTAAATCCGATTTAATAGCATAAATAGTAGATCCAATCCGATCCGAAGATTCGGTCAAATCACATAAGCATCGATTTGAATTCGAATTTGTTAAAGATGTCAAATATTTGAATATGATTCGATCTGATTTAATTTCTCAAAATTTTAAAAAATATAAAAGTGCTTATAAATAAATCCAAAAAAATATAAGTATTTTTCAATTATTTTCATCATATATGCACATATTTTTATAAAAATATATAAAAATTACAAAAATTCAATATAAACATATGCACGCACACACACACAGATCTATCTATCTATCTATCTATCTATCTATCTATCTATCTATCTATCTTTCTATCTATCTATCTATCTATCTATCTATCTATCTATCTATCTATCTATCTATCTATCTATCTATATATCTATCTATCAATCCATCTATATATATATATATATTGATGATGGGTGATTTGACCCGACCTCATAACAGGGGGACACGTGGACGCAGCCCGACTAATAGATGACAACTCAGCTTAACGAGTCCGCAGCAGATCGAGCACAGGTACCCAACCCCCCCGAGCTAAATTGACCTCGGAAAAAGCTCACCTTGGGAAGAGATCGACTCGGTACCAGATCGCAACAAGAGCAACCTGATGCCAAGGCACTTCGACATTCAGCCCAGTTCAGGACTTAAAGACATCAGTCTGGGGATACCAACACACCACTGCGTGGTGATCCCGAAAACCCCTCCAACAGATCCCAGGTCTCACGAGGTCACACCGTGTAACAGCTAACATTATCTCCCCGCCCAATTAGGACAAAATTGATGAACCTTATCAGATGGCAGCATTATCTTCCAACTTACTCGGAAACGGATCCTATCGTGACGATGATCCCAGAACCGATCCGTAAAACCCGCGAGGACTCCATTATATAAAGGCTCCACCCCCGGTGGTTCCAGGTATGCGTGATTTTCCTTCTCTCAAGCTCTCTACTTTCAAAAGCAATTTTAGCTCGCTACTAGCCTACTGACTTAAGCATCGGAGCGACCTCGCCGGGTTAGCATCCCTGGGTTCTCTGATATCCTTGCAGGTTCAGTCTGCCATCCGTCTAGAAGTCAGATCACCTCCAACAGGGAGCAGTTAGATCATGCTACATCAATTGGCATCGTCTGTGGGAATCACTACAAGAAGCCTCTTTCCACCAAGAATCACAAACTCAAATCTATGGCATCCTCCAGCAACGCTGGACAAAATAATGAGATGAATGACTCTGGGGGGCAACCTCAGATCCCGATCACGTGCATCAGTCAATTCACCATACCGCTCTCTGCGGCTGGGGTCCCAACGCTGACTGTGCCTCAAGCAACTGCGCCAGTGAATGCCCCACTCCCTCCTATAGTGGGTGCGACCTTTGCTGAACCATCCGTGGTTCCCCCTGGCGTCGGACAGCATTAGCTTGACAACCTGGTACACTGCATACAAGCTATTCAAGCCCAAATGCAACAGGTCCAACAATTTCAGCACTACCAGCAACAGGTTTTACACCATTTTTACCAGCAGCAGTTCCCACCGCTGTAGTAGAATCAACAGCCAGTTCTACCTCGACATCCGATAGCACAACAGAATAAGTCCCGTCGTCAAAACACTCGCTCTCCTTACCGGGGAGAGACTTCCTAGATTTAGCATCCCCTTGGGAGCCAGGTCTCGTCCCGCGGTAGGAGGGAAAGGCAAGTTACTCCTCCCGCTTTGCAGAACGTGAACAGGTCGAGAGACACTCAACCCGCCAGAGCTACTTCACCTCGGCCCTCGCATCATGAAGGTTCGCATGCAGGGAACCGGTTCGGGGTTCTGATCGCGGACTCTAGGCGAGGCCCCTCCGTTCACAGCAGCCAGCATCAGCAGTCCGAACCACTCCGTGCCAAGACATTACCCGACCACACAGAGGTCAACAACACCAATGCGGAGCCAATCAAGAAGCAGCAAAGGTGGCGTCCTAAGGCACGTCGAACTGTAGTTCCAAGCTAGCTCGCTAGACCTAATCAACCTGAGCAGCCTAAAGGTAAAGAGGAGGCGAGCTCGGAAGCCACAAAGACCGCTCCCCTCCTCTCCAGGTCATCTCCTTTGTCCTCCGAGCTCCTGGCGACCCCAATGCCGAAGGACTTCAAAGTGCCTCCGCTGGATAAGTACGATGGGTCGTTCGACCCAAATGATCATGTAGACTCGTTCCAGTCCCAAATGCATCTAGTTGGGGCTGACAAGTCCTGCATGTGCGTTTCCTTCTCTACGACATTCAAAGGAGTAGCTCGCACGTGATACAAGAACCTCGTGCTAGGGACGATCAAAAGTTGGGCGCAGTTCGTGCAGATGTTCACCTCGCACTTCATCACCAGCAAGAAGTGCCCGAGGTCACAAGAAAGCCTCCTTAGCATAGTCCAGAGAGAAGGGGAGTCGATCCGAATCTACATCAAACGCTTCAACGACACCTGTTTACAAATTCCTGACCTAGATCCCGCTGTAAGACTCACGGCAGCAAAGAAGGGTATTACCCACAGGGAATTTAAATGGCACTAGTGACAAACAAGCCCAAGGAAATCACTGAATTCCTCAAGCTCACCAATTCATCGGGACCGAAGAAGAGATGAACCAGAAGAATGAAGCCCCAGTAGAGAAGAGAAAAAGAGAAGATGACAACCCGAGCAACGGTGGCATCAAACGAAGGAAAAGAAAGTCCCCAACCAAGGGAGGAAACAAGTCAGATTGGCATTCCCGAACTCCCCCGATTGAAAGGATGAGCTACACACCCCTCAACGTGAAGCGGGGAGAAATTCTTATGGCGATCAAGGACACCTCCTATGTGAAGTCGCCACCCCGGTTGAGGGGAGATCGTGCCACTAGAAACAAAAATGTATATTTCCATTTCCACAAAGATCACGGTCACAGTACCGAAAATTATAGAAATCTCCGCGATGAGATCGAAGAGCTCATCCGTCACGGATATTTAAAAAATTTTGTACAAAAGGAAACTAAAAACCAAACAGATCGGTAGGGGGAGCAAAAGAGAAATGCTCCCAAGTCCAGCAGCAGGCAGAGTGAGCAGCCGCAGAGACAGTTGTCGGAAGAGAGACCGATCCACGGAGTAATCAATATGACTACTGGCCGGTCCATCATCGCGGGCTACACCTCAGCAGTAGGGAAAGCCTCGGTTCGCGAACTAGAATGTGAGGAGCAGAATCCACCGAAGCGACCTAGGCTCAAAGACCCAATATTTTTTATAGAGGATGATGCGCGTGGGGTTCAGTATCCCCATGATAATGCCCTGGTAATAAAAATGAGACTAAATGATTTTGAGGTAAAGCGCGTCCTAGAAGATTCGGACAGTTCAGTTGACATCTTATTCAAGGACGCCTTCGATAAGCTCCAGCTCCAGGAAGGCAATCTCAAGCCGACAAATACACCATTGGTGGGCTTCAGCGACGAAGAGGTCAGACCGCTAGGGCGAGTCTCAGTACCCATAGAGGTCGGCACATGGCCCAACATTGCGAGGTTCGAGCATGCATTCCTGGTGGTCGTGACTCCCTCCTCGTACAATGCCATAGTAGATCGGCCCATTACCCACGCACTTCGCGCGGTGGTATCTACCTACTACCTGACCTTGAAGTTCCCTACAAACTATGGAGTAGGGGTAGTGCGAGGTAACCAGCTCGAGTCTCGCAAATGCTATGTCGCCGCTCTCAAAGGGAAAGCCAAGCTAGCGGCTAATATCGAGCTCAAGCGACTTGTGGAGTATCCCGAGGAGCGAGCTATGCCAACAGAAGAGACGATCCACATCCCGATCTCAAAAGAAAATCCAGCCAGAACTCTCTAGATCAGCGCATCGATCGAGGAACCATTTCATTCTCAGCTGATAAGTTTTTTAATTAAAAATTTAGACGTATTTGCATGGTCCGCGGCAGAGATGCTCGGAATAGACCCAAGAATTATAACTCACAAGTTGAACATTGATCCTTTAGTTAGGGCAGTTAGACAGAAAAAACGCAACCTCGCCCCGGAGTGCTGGAGGATAGTCGACGAGGAGGTCGGGAAGCTCCTTGCAGCCGATTTCATCAGGGAGGTCTATTACCCGAATTGGGTAGCTAACCCAGTTCTGGTAAAAAAGGCCAACGATAAATGGTGCATGTGCATCGATTATACTGACCTGAATTGAGCTTGCTCGAAGGATTGTTTCCCACTCCCTAAGACTGACAGTCTAGTGGACACGACCTTAAGGCATGAGTTGTTGAGTTTCCTGGACGCATACTCAGGATACAACCAGATCAAGATGGACCCTGCCGACGAAGAAAAACTTGCATTCATAACCGAGCTGGGACTGTATTGTTATAAGGTCATGCCCTTTGGGCTAAAAAATGCCAGGGCAACCTTCCAAAGACTTGTAAACATAATCTTTGAGCCGTTGATCAGCAACAAGGTCGAATGCTATGTAGATGATATGGTCGTTAAGACCCAATTTTCAAAAATTTAATAAATGATTTACAATGTGTTTTTGAAATTTTGCGCAAGTATAACATGAAATAAATCCTAACAAATGTGTCTTCGGTGTCACCTCGGGCAAATTCCTAGGCTACATAGTCACCGATGTGGCATCGAAGCCAACCCAGAGAAAATAAAGGCCATCCTACATATGAGGCCACCTCATAAATTGAAGGAGGTTCAAAGGCTGAACAGTCGCATAGCCGCTCTAAGCTGCTTCATGTCCAAGTTGGCAGATCGCTGCCTACCTTTCTTCAAGGCAATTAAGAAAAGTAAGGACTTTGAGTGGACTGAAGAATGCCAGCTCGCCTTCAACAAGCTGAAAAAATACCTAGCTAGCATCCCGGTTCTGACCCGACCCGAGAAGGGAGATGTTTTAAAGTTGTACCTCTCTGCAAGTGATGAGGTAGTCCGCTCGGTACTGATAAAGGAAGTAGATCGGAAGCTTCGTCCATACTTCCAAGCCCACACCGTCATTGTCCTCACCAACAAACCTCTGAGGCAAATCCTACTCAAGCCCGAGGTGTCTAGCAGACTGACGAAATGGGCCATCGAGCTCAGTGAATACGACATTCGGTACGAACCTCGGACGGCAATTAAGGCCCAAGCCTTGACCAATTTCGTTGTAGAATGTACCTTCAGCACCGCAACCCCTGAATTGATCGAGCTCGAGCATAGAGAGGACGCTTCAACTAGTGCGGCACCACTCCCAATTAGAGCAAGGCCAACTTGGGACGAGGAGCCCTGGATCCTCCACATAGACGGCTCATCCAATCAACAAGGAAGAGAGGAAGGCATTAATCTGTACGGTCCAAGCGGGGTGAAGCTGGAGTACGCACTTCGGTTTGAGTTCTTGTTGCACAAGCAGAGCCGAGCTGGATTGACCCACTCATGAGCTACCTACTTCACGGGACCCTCCCTACAGATCGCGGCCAGAAAGATAGAGCGCCAGGCATCCAAGTACATCATGATAGACGGACGACTGTACCAGAGATCCTTCACGTTCCCCTACTTGCGCTGCTTGCGACCCTCAGAGGCCGAGCTTGTTCTTCGTGACACTCATGAAGGCTTGTGTGGCGGACACTTGGGGGGTAGGGCTCTCACTTAGAAAGCGCCACGGCAAGGGTACTATTGGCCCACAATGAAGGCAAACGCATTCGAGCTTGTCAAGAAGTGCGATATATATCAAAGGCATGCCAACATCCACCACCGACCTGTTGCTGACCTCAAGTATTTCACCAGTCTGTGGCCCTTCGCACAGTGGGGAATTGACATTCTTGGCTCATTCTCGCTAGCGACAAGACAAAGGAGATTCTTGGTAGTAGTAGTGGATTACTTCACGAAGTGGGTGGAAGCGGAACCCCTAGCAACAATCACAGTCCGCAATATACAAAATTTCTTTTGGAGGAATATAGTATGCCGCTTCGGGCTACCTCGGGTGCTTATCTCCGACAACGGAAAGCAGTTCGAAGACATCAAGTTCCAGAGTTGGTGCGCCGAGATGGGGATACAGCAGAACTTCACTTCGGTGGCACACCCTCAGGCAAACGGGCAGGCAGAAGTCACGAACAGAGTCATACTCCGTGGACTAAAGGCCTGCCTAGCCAGAGCTAAGGAACTATGGGTAGACGAGCTACCCAGCGTATTATGGGCTTACCGAACCACCGTTAAGACCGCTACGGGTGAAACCCCCTTCAACCTCACCTATGGCACGGAAGCGGTAATCCCTGCCGAGATCGAGGTGCCTACACTACGCCTAGAGGCATACAACGAAGAAGTAAACGACGACGAGCTCCGTACTAACCTCAACCTGGTGGAAGAAGTACGGGACCTAGCATACATTCGGACTGCAGCCTACCAACAAAGGGTGGCTCGGTACTATAATGTCCGGGTCAAGAAATGACACTTCAGTGTTGGCGACCTGGTTCTCAGGAAAGTCATGGTACCTGAGCCCGGTATCGATAAGCTTGGACCAAACTAGGAAGGCCCCTACTGAGTAAGACGGGTACTCGGGGAAGGTACGTATGAGCTTGAAACCTTATAAGGAAAACAGGTACCTCAAGCATGGAACATCGGCAACCTAAGGCGATACTACCTGTGATCGTCGAACTGGAGAGAGGACTACGAGTCACTCCTAGAAGTCCAAGGACTAAAGTGCTGAGCTAATAAAAGGCCTCGGCACTACGATAAGTCCCAGTCGCCTCCTCGGCATGGGCATACAAGTCCCAATTGCCTCCTCAGCATGGGCATACAAGACCCAGTCGCCTCTTCGGCATGGGCAAAACCAAGGGTAAGGAGAGCGGACTGTGAGTCGCTCCCAAAGCCTAAGGATTAAGGTGTCGAGCTGACAAAAGGACCTTGGCACCACCTAAGTCCCAGTCGCCTCCTCGGCATGGGCATACAAGTCCCAATCGCCTCCTCGGCATGGGCAGACACGACCTAATTGCTTCATCGACATAGGCAACTCATTTCATGCCTAAGGTATTGACAGCTCGGGTATAAACCCTACGATGTCTAGCCCACCTCGGCATATAATGAAAAAGTTGAACCCCAGCAAAGGGACAACTAACATTACCAAGTAGCTTGCGCACGGACAGGTCGGGTAGATCCCCTACAATGTCCACGGACCTCAGCGTACATCGTGCGAAGTTACTCCTGTTGGTAGTCCAACTCGGTAGATCAACGGTTCGGGGTAACCTATACCTATTTGGTTAGTTCGCTAGTGGGAGAATTATTTGCACTTAAAACATTTGTCAAAAAAGTGTATTTCATTAATGTGAGGAGTTTGCTACAAAAAAAAAAGAAGAGAATTCTCTACCGAGCTCGTTGGCCCGGGGTATACAAGGAAGACTTAGTGCTTTTCACCCTCGCCAGAGGCCTCAGTAGGAGGATCAACCCTTTCGTCAGCACCGGCATCTCCGATGTCAAGCAGCTCGTCGTCAGTCTCTGCCTCAGAGTCCGGGTCTTCAGCGGCTTCGATGGCCATTTCATCTGTAACCCTCGAGGTGGTGATAGCACTCAGATCAAGCTACGGGAACTCGTGCCTGGTCAGCCACCTACTGAGCTTGAAGCCCTTGCAGTAACCTTCCGTCCTGGCTTCGATTAGCTTGCCTTGGAACTCCTTCGAGCTCTTGTACTCTTCGATGACCTTTGCTTTGGACTCTTCCACCACCTGAAGGAATACCTCGGTTCGTTCCTTGACATGGGCCTCGAGGTTCTCCACCTCCCGCCTCAGCGCCGCTTTCTCGGACATTAACACCAAAATGAGATCCTTCTGAGCTCGTGCATCGTTCTTCAATTGGTTGATCTCGTTACGGGCCAGACTTAACTCGGCGTGAGCTTCGCGAGATGAGGAATCAGCTACAAGAGACCGCTTCAAATGTAGCTCGGACAGGTACGTCAGAGCATGCACGGCAGAGTTCACCTGCCAAGAGAACAATAGTTAGTACCAGAAAAATCTTGTGCGAAATTGAAGAAGTCAAGACGAAACTTACCACCATGCAGTGAGTAGCCGCTCGAGCTCCGAGCTGAGTGACCGACAGCTCGGCCCAACTAGAGACCTCTTCGGCATACACCGCGCTTTTGCTCTTGAGAAAGCTATATTTTGGAGTCAGGATGCTCCGAACTGCTTCCTCGCTGCCCGAAGACACGGCGGTTGCAGGGGCGGGCTCCGAAGATGCCTCCTCGGGCGCGTGAGGCGGGGAGGCCTTCCCGGGTTCCTCCTCGATCAGGTTGATTACTGGAGGTTGCACAGTGGAGGGCTGTTCGGACTCAGGCACGGTAGCCTGTGATGACTCGACGCGAGCTCTTCTGGCAGCTCACTTCTTCTTCCCCTTCATCCGGCCAAGGAGTTGATCTACAGCGAGCTTCATGGGAGCTGCAATGAAAGTAGAACGTCAGCAACATTATTAGAAATAAAGTAAAAACAAAAAACAGAGACGACCTACCAGGACTCAAGCCAGCCTGCACAAGCTTGTCTTCAACCACGTAGTCCGCAAAGTTGAGGGCGAGCTCTGCCCTAGATTGGAGCACCCTTGTTTTCAGGTCCAGTCTGATATGGAATCCTGAATGGCCGCCCTTCAATGGATTGGGAAGGGCCATTCCTCGGT
The DNA here is from genome assembly GCF_055504915.1 of Nelumbo nucifera. Taxonomy (NCBI): domain Eukaryota; kingdom Viridiplantae; phylum Streptophyta; class Magnoliopsida; order Proteales; family Nelumbonaceae; genus Nelumbo; species Nelumbo nucifera. The sequence continues at coordinate 76,074,165 of NC_142653.1, forward strand.
ATTATGGACCATGAAGTAACCCCTCTTCTAGATCGGGACCCTATTTGGGAGCTCGTGCAAAAGCTTGTTGCCCGGACGAGGAGATAGGTAATAGGTTCACCTATGCTCGAGAAGGACACAAGAGGCATTCTTCTTGATGGATAGGATTGAGGAGAAGGTATCGAGGTCAAGGGGCAGGTTATAATCATGAAAAAGAGAGATGGTCCCTACTACGTTGTGGATTGAGTTCGGGTGTAGTTGGCCTATAGTAATGATGAAAAGCTTCAGGACTTCTACAATCAAGGGGTGCAACGGAAGACGAAGACCAGCTACGAGCTGCTCCTCGAAGATCACGATCTCGTTGTGATAATGCTCCCAGGTGAAGTTGCCTAGCGGAAGACTATAAATGAGGTTGTTCGGAAGATTGTACCGAGCTATCAAGACCTGAAGCTTGTTCGCTGTCATTGTCGATGGGACGATGTTGTCTGGCACCCGACCTCGGTGTGAGGTGGATGCCAGATTACCAGAGGCCTCTCGCGCCTCCCGAGGTGTCTACACCTTAAGAGGGCCACGGACCGCTTCTAAACCCGAAGTAGCTTCGGTATGACTATCGACCTGGGCCGAGGCGCCCACCTCGGCCTCATCTAGAAGACTATCAAAACTAGACATGAAAAAGACAAACTGAATCAAAGAGGAGAGCTAGGGAAGACTCACCAAGGAGAAAGACTGAACTGAAAAGAAACACCGAAGTGGAAAACCTGAGCTAAGGAGCTTGAACGCGACCTCAGACCGAAGGCTAATGAACTTATGGCGAAGAAAATGAGTCTCGGGTCCCCCTATTTATAGACACTGTACCGAAGAATCAACGGTCGAAATCAAAGCGATTAGACGGCTCCTAAGAAAACCGATTACGCGACCCCGAGGTTGAAATCGGTTTAGCGCGTTTTTTTGACATCCGTAGAGTTTGTAGATCGTGTGATGTCCGCACGTAAACCAGACACGACCTGGGTTATCCTTGGTTGAGCCGAGTAGCCGAACTGGTCCGACCAACGATTCATCCAATAAAACGGCCTGAACCTCGAGCCAAATCCATTTGTCACATCATGAACTCCCTGCACCAGGTCAGGACCCCTAGCTCGGGGAGTGGGGGCAATTAATGAAGGGTGATTTGGCCCGACCTCGTAACAGGGGGACACGTGGACGCGGCCCAACTAATAGATGACAACTCAGCTTAACAAGTCCGCAGCAGATCGAGCTCGGGTACCCAACCACCCCGAGCTAAATTGACCTCGGAACAAGCTCACCTTGGGACGAGATCGACTCGGTACCAGATCGCAACAAGAGCAACCTAATGCCAAGGCACTTCGGCATTCAGCCCAGTTCAGGACTTAAAGACATCAGTCTGGGGATACCAACACGCCACTGCGTGGTGATCCCGAAAACCCCTCCAACGGATCCCAGGTCTCACGAGGTCACACCGTGTAACAGCTAACATTATCTCCCCGCCCAATTAGGACGGAACTGATGAACCTTATCAGATGGCAGCATTATCTTCCAACTTACTCGGAAACGGATCCTATCGTGACGATGATCCCATAACCGATCTGTAAAACCCGCGAGGACTCCATTATATAAAGGCTCCACCCCCGGTGGTTCCAGGTATGCCTGATTTTCCTACTCTCAAGCTCTCTACTTTCAAAAGGAATTTTAGCTTGCTACTAGCCTACTGACTTAAGAATCGGAACGACCTCATCGGGTTAGCATCCCCGGGTTCTCTGGTATCCTTACAGGTTCAGTCCGCCATCCGTCTGGAAGCTAGATCACCTCCAACAAGGAGCAGTTAGATCGTGCTACATCAAGAATTTCAATGCCGCATGGAGGTAGAAGGCCCACAGGTCGTTCCAGAAAACTCCACTTGAATCGATTTGATTTGTCTTTACCGACAAAAACCCATACTTTATAAAAATATATATAGATATTTTTTTATTTCGAGCACGGGTTTTTCTGGTCAAATTCTATCTTGTCTTTACCATGAATTTTTTCCTTAGTTAACAATAATTGTAGTTTTGTAGATATCCACGGGTTCTTTAATTTTCCTTCAACCCGCAATGAATAGGGAAGGTATAGTAATGCTATGAATGACCCAGTATCGAATACTAGTAATAATATTAGCAAAAGAATGTTCTCCTGTGCTTCCAGACATGGTGAACTCCACATATTCTTATAAAAAGAGATTTTTTTTGAGGTCCTTATACTCATTATGCCTAGCATTGAATGGGCTGGGCATTAGTAATATAAACATACGTTGAAATGTTAAATTACATTGACAATTATTATTATTATTATTATTATTATTATTATTATTATTATTATTATTATTATTATTATTATTATTATTATTATTATTATTATTATTATTATTATTATTATTATTATTATTATTATTATCATTATTTAATTTTGTATTCCATTTCCATCATAAATAAAAAAAATTAACAATTTTTTATTTAATATGATGAATATATAACATTAGAAATGTCTCCAAATGTTTTCAACAAAATTGTATACTTTTCATTTTTTGTGTTCTATCTTTTTTAAATATTTATTATTCATCATTAATAAAAATTTTTCTTACATTTCATACTTATTTTTATTTAGTATAATGAATATATAATATTAGAGATATGCTCAACTCCTTTTTTTGTATTTTTTATTATTTGATTATGGCATTATTGGTTAACCCATTTGACCCAAATGGCTGAATTGCTTCCCCACCACTAGGAGGGAAGAAAATGGTTTTATTTTCAATTTATTTTTCATACTATTAAAATCAATGTTGTGGACTTAATTAATAGAATTTAGTGATGAGAAAAATATATCTTAAATATAGGATTTAATGAGAGAATATACCTTAGATTTGAGACTTAATGAGAGAGAATAGAAAAATAATTTTATTTCCAATTGGTTTTAAATTTTTTTATTCCAATTCCATCATTAATTAAAGTATTTCTTATTTATCATACTTATTCTTGTCTAATATGATGAATATATGATATTGAAGATGTTTCCAATTTTTTTAATTTCCATATTTTTTGCATTTTATCAAGTTTTAATTTTTTATTATTTAATTGTGGCAACAAGCCAACAATGCAACATGGGTTGGCCTATTTGACCCAAAATTGTTTAATTTCTTACCACCACATAAAAATACTGCTTTCCAAGTCAATTTCAAAAGTACAAGTTTTTATGTTATTAGAATTATTTACGTATGGATTTAATTAGTGGAATTTAGTAATTAAAAGAAACAAAAAATGCCTTAAATGTATGGTTAAATGAGGGTGAATGAGAGTTAATATCTTAAATGGAATTTAATGAGAGGGAATTGAATGCAATGAAATAATAGTGTTCAAATTACTTTTTTTAACCTCATAATAGTTAGGGACCCTATTTTAAAAAAGGGTATTTTAGTCCAAAAAAAATCCCAAAATCTTAGACCCTATTTGTATTGGGTATTTTAGTCCAAAAAATTCCTGAAATCTTAAACCCTATTTGTATTGGGTATTTTAGTCTAAAAAATTCCTGAAATCTTAGACCCTATTTGTACTTTAATTTCTATATTTTTTTGCATTTTCTCAAGTATTAATTTTTTATTATTTAATGAAACATAGGTTGGCATATTTGACCCAAAATTGTTTAATTTCTTACCATCACATAAAAATATTGCTTTTCCAAGTCAATTTCAAAAGTACAAGTTTTTATGTTATTAGAATTATTTATGTATGGATTTAATTAGTGGAATTTAGTAATTTAAAAAAAAAACAAAAAATGCCTTAAATGTATGGTTAAATGATGGTGAATGAGAGTTAATACCTTAAATGGAATTTAATGAGAGAGAATTGAATGCAATGAATAATAGTATTCAAATTACATTTTCTGCCCTCATAATAGATAGGGACCCTATTTCAAAAAAAGGGTATTTTAGTCCAAAAAATTCCAGAAATCTTAGACCCTATTCTTACTTTTTATAGTATATATATATATATATAATAGGGGTGCAAATGGATCGGATCATGATCTAAATCGATCCTATTTGGTCAAATTCAAATCACCCCTGTTCAGATCTTTGGATGGGATCAAGTCAGATAATATGATCCAATCAAAAATTGGATTGGATTCGGATCACCCCCTAGTCGATCCAATATATATTATACATTTATAAATATATATATAATACATGTATATGTTAATTATTTATTTATAAATATATTTTCATATTATATTTTTATAAATTTATTATATTATTTATTTTTTTATAAAAAACATGTATATATATGATGAAAATAATTTAGAAAATACTTGTATTTTTTGTTTTTTACTTTATTTAAATTAGTATATTTTATTTTTCTTTTAATAATTTATTAATTTTTAAAGAAAACAAGTCAGATCAGATAAGATCCGAAGATCCGGCTTACCAATAAGATCCGAATTCAAATCGAGTCCTATCAAATATGTTCGGATCGGATCCAACATGAATAGTGTCTGATGGTGCGCGATCTGGCTACTCCTAGCTAGAAGGCGACCCAAACTCCAATTGGGCGGAGAGCTGGACCGTTCTGCAAAACAGTAGATCCGAGAACCCGGGGTAGCTAACTCGGCGAAGTCGCTCCAATGCTTAAGTCAATACTTATGCTATGAATGCGAGCTGAATGCTTGAGAGCTTGAGTGCTAGTGAGTAGAATAATCACGCATACCTCTCTTTTTTCTCCTCCTTGGGTCTTTGGGGTTGGTGCCTTTATATAGGTATTGTTCAGTGTGGGCCTCACGCACTGCATCCGAGATTTTCGGGAGATCGTGCCTAACCGGTCCAAAATCCTTGGAGGTAAACATCATGCACGTTGACCACCCTCTGGAATATTTGGTACGTGGGCCAACTTCCAAGAATCGTGGGAGTGTCGGGATATGCATGCCGAATTTGTTGGCGAGCATGTCTCGTAGGTCGCCACTTGGACCTCAGTCAAGCTAGCACGCCCTCGAGGGAGGTTGCTCCTTGCGTCGAGGTCACTTCAGCCAGTGACGAGGTGCTGCAGGTCGGCCCTGGACAAGGTGCTTCTAGCTGACCTGAGTTGTGGTCAAGGTCGCTAGGTTGGCGGTGAAGGCAGGTCACCAGGTTTAGGCGAAGAGAAACCACGATATGGGACTCCAAGTCATTGCTTAGGTGGTGTCTATGTGTCAACTACCTGTTACAATATGCCATGTGTCATAATGTCATTGGAGGGTCAAATCCGCCCTCATCAGTGTCGAATCAGATTTGAATAATACCCTTATTCAAATCCAATCTGATTCGTCTACATCCCTAGATAGCTAGATAGGCAGATAGATGTATATGTATAAGGGAATAAGCGAATATGACAATATAGGATTGGATAGGATCGGATCATGATCCAATCCATTTGCGCTCCTATTTTGACCCAAAAAAGTTAATGTACTAAAATTACCTTTGAGATTTGTAGGGACAAGAAAATGATGTTTTAATATGACAAGCTTGGGTAAGGCAAAGCATATTATTTCTTCCTTGTCCACTTTGGATGAGAAAGAAGAGTAGAAAAACATAAAGGTTTATACAAATATGCAAGAAATTGGACAAAATATACTACAAATTAGGAAAATAGTAGCTTGGGGTTTAGAAATGTTTAACAGTTACATGACAGTTACATAAGAGTTCTTTTTTACGTTAAATGAAATGGACAAAGGGGGGAAAGTGTTAGAATATAAAAAAAATATTACATAAAAGTTTAAATAAAGAAAAACAAAAAAAATACAATTATTTTTCAATTATTTTCATCATTTATATATATATATATATATATATATATATATATATATATATTTATAAAAATTACAAAAAAAAACAATATAAAGAAGCATTCCCAAACGCAGCATAAAGAACATAATCATACGTATTGAAAAACACCTAATGAGCCTGGTCTGGTCGAAACAGGATTCAGTCAGAGCAAAGTCCATTCGAACAGCCATCATAACCTTACATTGGGAATATCCCCATAAAATAAAGTATAGAAGTACGGAGAGATATTCCCAATGCAAGACTATAAAAGCTGTTCGAATAGTGTTCGAACGAAATTTACTCTGACTGAAGCCGATCTCGGTTTGGTCAGGGTCCTAAACTCCTAATGGATGTCAAAAGTGAAAAGCCTCTTTGAAAAGTGGATTTGATTAGATCCACTTTTCTGTGCTCAAAATCTCCCTTGTCATCAAAAGTTGAAGGGGAGGTGTGGTATGACAAGCTCTTTTGGGTCCTGAATTGTATTTTCTGAGTTAAATCTGCATATACTTAGGAAAATCATAGAATGAGTCCCGAAGTGAAAAACTTTGGTTATTTGGAAAAAACAATCTAATTGGTTTTCTAGTTTCTTGCCACATGGCACATTACTTAAGTCAGGTCCTTGTTTTTTTTTTACTAAATACACAGGATATGTTTGGAATCAATGCCCTTTTTCAAAAAAAAAATGGTGACACATCAGTAAGGTTTTTAAAACCGAATCGAACAATGAACTGGTCAGGGGTCTGGTTTTCGGGTCGAACGGTTCAATCGTTCAAACCAAACTGATAACCCATTCTAACAAAAAAAATAAAAATGGTCAAAACTATTGGACGGTTTAGATGATTCGAACGGTTCGACCACCTGGTCAGTGGTTTGCTGACCAAATCAACGGTTTTTGACAAAATAACAGTTCTAGGGTATAATGGAACCGATTCCCGGTTTTTCCGGTCCAACCATCCAGTCCAGTCTGATTTTGAAAATCATTCACATCAGTGCCATGTATGTCAGAGATTCGGTGTTTGGAAAAACTTCTGTTTGGTTGGGCATTTTTCTGAAAAATATTTTCTCACGGCATGTCTTAAAAATCGGAAAAAACGTGATTTAAAAAAAATACTCTTTCTACTGTTTTCTCATTTTTATATCATTGCCAACAATGGTTTTATGGCATAGCATTGAAAAACAACTAGGTGGCAGCAATAGAACCAAACAACAAATAATACTGTTTACCATTACAATTCCGTTTCTTGAAAAAATGGCGATGGAAAAAAACAACTAGGGGTGTCAATTGAACTGGATTTGTTCCAATCCGATCCAGTCCAATGTGAGTCGATTATAAATTTACCAGGTTCAATCAAGTCTAATGAATATTTTAGACCATTTTGGACCAGTCCAATTCAATCTCTGGACCGTTCAATCTGTTCAAATTTGTTTTGATTTAGATTAACTTCAATCCAAACCTGGTCCATTGACACCTATATACTTATATTATATCAAGATATTGGCTTAATCCAACCCAATCCAATATGAATTTATTACGTAGGACCAGGTCCAGTCCAATCTAATAAATATTTTGGACCGAGTTAGTCCAATCCAATATGTCTTGTTGGTTCATCCAATCCATCCAAATTGATTTTAGATTGGACAGGGTCCAATCCAAAACCAGTCCATTGGCACCCTTAATGACAACATATCATAACTTCCCAGGCCAAAGTTTTGCTTTCTGAAGCCAATTCTTCTGCCAAAACAGTTGATCTCCCCCCACCCTCCACCACCACAAAAAAAAAAAAAGGATTTTTACGGTTCAGTCCATCTCAGAATTGGGAAATCATTTTTCCAAATGTATTTATGATCCATTCCACCTATAAACACCATCCTCCCGTGAATTTGGCATCTATTATATTTTTTGAAAGAAAAACAATTGCCACATTAGAAACACCTCCATCTGAAATTGCTCCCTCTCTCTGCTGCTGAAACTGAAGCAGTTGCCCTTGTGGAATCATTTAAATTTGTGCTAGAGTTGGGGTTTGAATTCTATTGTTATCGAGGGAGATATTCAGTTGTTATACAAGCTTTGTTGGAGAATAAAAGGTCTCCATGGCAGCTGAGGAATCTACTTGCCGATTGCAGAGTTTAGAGATCCAGACTCTCCCAGTGCTCAGTGTGCTTTGTTCCTAGGTCTGAGACTCTGAGGTCTGATAATATGGCAGCTTATTGTATAGCCAGCAAGCATAGATCACCCATTTTGTGTGCAGGGGTGAGAAAGAAAACTGAAAAATCGAACCAACCCAAAAAAGCAATCGAAATCCAACCAAAATTTGGAAAATCAAATCGGTCGGTTTGGTTTTCGTTAACCAAAATAGAAAACCAGTGGTTAACAGAATCAACCAGTATATATATATATATATATATATATATATATATATATATATATATATATATATATATATATATATATATATTTTATATTTTTCTAGTATTTTATTATATATTTATATATTTTTCTATAATAAATATCGTAAATAATAAAAAATCGATAAACCAAACCGGTCAATCAGTTAACCAATCGGCTTCAGTTCATTTTCAAAAATTAGCCCACGGTTCAGTTAGTTAAATCATGAGCACCCCTATTTGTGTGTACAGATGGAATCTGGTTTTGCTCCTTACAGAGTTAACCTCACAGCACTTGCAACCACACATCAGGAATATTTTGGTTACTTGTAAGTTGTTATTTATGGAGAGATATTTTCAGTGCATGGCTGCAACCTGTTGTGAAGTTGATGTAAGGCATGCTCTGTCACGAGAAAATTACAGACCTGGAATATGTGTCCTTTTTCTATGATTATGTTAAAGAGAATTTGTAACCTCAACACTTAATCAAGCATAGCTCTCCAAGTCTTTCTCTAATAATTTGCCAAGGACGGTGGCTCATTTGCAGTCTGTTTGACATTGATGTCGTTGCTTTAGAAAACGGCAACACATCAGCGCCACGTAAAAAAAAAAAACGGTGCTCCAAGAAATGCCTGTTTATTTGGAACTGTTTAAGAAAATTGTGCTTCCAACCCACACATCAGCAATACCGTTTTCTCATCAATGCCAAACATATACCTGGTAAGTTCTTCTCTATTTGAAAAGCCTGAGCTCAAAAGAGTGTAAAATGCTAGGACCACCCTGAGTAATGAGTACCCCTAATGAGGGGCTACTCCCTTTGCATATTCCCATGAACGAAAAAGTAAAGAAAAAAATAATAAATGACACTATCACTCTTAAAATCCATTCTGATTAATTAGGGATGGAAATTTCTACCCTACCTAGTGGCCCCGATAGGGTGGGATTTTTGCTTGAAGGACAGGTTTTGGGGTGAAGATGAGTTTTGAGATTCTACAACTCATACAGTATGGGTAGGGTATGATATTAGGCTAAACCCAATCTACACATTGTTGGAAAGCATACTTTATGTATTAAGTGTTGAATTTAATAATGTTTTAAATTTTATGTGAAGGATAATTGATAGCTTATGTGTTTTTACATATTTTAATCAAATAATTGGAAATTTTCTTGTTTTCTATGTTATTTTACTTATTTATTGCTTGTATATAATAAAAAATAATAAGTAATTAGATGTGGGTTCTAAACCCAATCCACCCCATCCTTGAATGTGGGAAGGGTAAGGTTGGGAAGGGTTTTGTATTTTCATGTGAAGGGAGGGTTTGTATTCTCAAAATCCAACCCACTATGAGTTTTGGGGTGGGTACTGGTTGAAAGGTTTAAGGAGGCAGGTAGGATCTAGAATATACAAAATCCTCCTTGAACCTGCTTCATTGCCATCCCTACATCAATCAACCCAAACCAAGATGACTCTCCACCTAGGGTGTACACGGATCGAATTCAAATTGAATCAGGCAATACCCAAATTCGAATCAATTCGAATTCAATTAATAAATTATTTTAGGTAATTAATAAATATATAAAATAAATATTTTATTTATATAAATATATAAATTATTTATATAATTTAATTATTATATATAAATTATAAAAAATTTAAATATTTTATATATTATGTATAAGAATAAAATAATCGGTTGAATTCTGATATTTATTGAATCAAATCAGATCATATCCAAATACAATTCCGATTAACTATTTAATATGAATAGAATATCCGAATTCAACCGATTAGATAATCGAATTATCTGAATTCTATTCAATTATATCGAATCTCAATTCGAAATTGGATTTTCAAATACGGTTGACACCCCTATCTCCACCACCGCTAGACTCCTCACAATTAGTAATCACTAATCAATATCAATTTTCCCTAATGGATCATTTATGACCTGACCCACTATCTAGATTATTGAACCCAAAAAGAAAGGGTATCTAAATTATCAAAATTGCATAAAAAATCAATATTAATTTCCGATCATTCTTGTGTTCTTATGATTGTGGTTAGGGGTGGATTCGAGCCAAGCCGAGCCGAATAGTACCAGGCTCAAGCTCGACTCGAGACTATTCTATAAGGCTCGAGCTCGAGCTTGAGCTCAGTTCGAGTCAAAAGTTCATAAGCTCGAATTCGGCTCGGCTCGGCTCGTTTTATATTATATAAAAATATTTTATTATATATTTTATAAAAATAAAAAATACATATAAAAAAATTATTTCATATTTAAAAAATTAATAATTATAATATTTTTATTATATATATTATTTTTTATAATTTTATTATATATATTAAATATCAAATATATATATATATATATATATATATATTGAGCCAGCTCGCGAGCCTCATGAGCTGAGTTCTAATAGGCTCGAGCTCAGCTAAAACCAAACTGAGCCGAGCTCGAGCAGCTCATGAAAAGCTCGACTCGTTGCCACCTCTATTTGTGGTTTCTATTATTATTATATCTTTCTATTAGGACAAATTTGTGGTTTTCTATTATATCTTTCTATTTCTTATTGCCATCAAATCTATATAATCATATTTCCATAAAAAACTAGAAATCTAGCAAAATTCCCCTTTCTCCTGTTTTTTTAGGGTATGGGTGATCGTGGGCTGGGCTAGATTTATCACTTATGATAAGAGCCTTAGCCCAGATATATTTAATATATAATAATTTATATTATATCACATATAACATATGTATAAAACATATGTCATGTTATAATCTATGTAAATATAGAATATTATATGTAATATATTAGATGTAAGAAAACTCATTAAGAAATTTTCCTCAATTTTATTTTATTTTTTCTTTTTTGGGCTTTTTAAGTTCACAAGTTCATTTCATTCATCAACTCCCGGTCTCCATAAAATGACAGCTGTGTTCACAAATGGGCCACATGTCTTGGATGCACCTGCAACTGCAAGGGTCAGGGGACCAGAATCTCGCCGGCATAGAAACCCTAATTCCGGCAACGGAACAGATGAAATTCCGGCCTTATGCTTCATGGGAAGGGTGGTTCAAATCTTCGTGCTCAAATGGGGTATAAATATAATAGGAGGCTTTCTACTAAAATGCGCTTATGAACTTTGAAAACCCTACTTATCCTGTCATCTTTAATACTAGTGTATCAACGACAGATCCAGAGTGATGTTCTTGTCAAGTCATCAGAACCACACATCTGGCATCTCAACCATGCCTGTGGGCCCACAGTAGTAGAAAGTAGAAACACCTCATATGAGGGAGGACACTTGCCTCATCGCTGCTTACTAAGCTCTGTATATAAATATAACCCATGGTTTTCAAAACCGGATCAGAAAAACCGGAAATCGGTCAGGCGATCGATTCTATTTTCAAAATTGTTATTTCGTCAAAAACTGTTGATTTGATTAGTAAATCACTGACCCAGGTGATCAAACCGTTAGAACCGTCTAACAGTTTGACCAATTTTTATTTTTTTTTTGTCAGAATGGACCATTCATTCGATTCAAACAATCAGACCATTCGACCCAGAAACCAGACTCTGACCGGTTTATTGTCCAATTCGATTTTAAAAACCTTGATATAACCATGGTTTTGAACGGATTGATTCTCTTCATATATGGCGCGTTTGTTGCGACATGAAAACCACATGATTTAACTGCCACTTCAAACGCTCTCAGCCGTTCTTCAAATGAGAGAGAGAGAGAATAAGGGTCTTGAGTCTTGTCTGAATAATCATTTATTGGAAGTTGTTTCAGTGGGAGTTCTTGCTTGAAGAAAGGTAACATCAAAATTGTGTCCATGTTTATCTATTTTTTTTTTCTCTTTAAACAATATTTGGATCCTTAGCTCGTTTTAGAATTTTAGAGCTTGAACAAGTTAGTATTTATCATCTCTGCATCTCTGCATCTCTGCATCTGAATGAACTGAAACAGGCTTTCTTTTTAAACTTCAGTTTTCAAAGGATTTCATGTCTGTGTTGTTATTATTATTATAATTACGAAGTGGACATGCAAGAAATACTAAAGTTAGCAAAATTAAATGAATCAATCAATCTTTGTGGACTATTTTGATCTAACTGATACTTGTGTCTTTTCCTGATACTGAAATTATAGTAATTATTCAGAGAAGTGGAAAAACAAGACATGTGAGTCAGAGTGAGAATGATAAGCTAAGGGCTACCCCAAAGAATATGTGAAGAGAGTTTTTTTCTTTATGTCATTTAGAGGAATACTCTAGCCCTATTGCCCTAAGGCCCTAAGGGCTACTTCTATATCAAGAGAGTTTTGTTAATACATGGGGTTCAGTGGTTATCCTTATGACCCTGTAAAGCATAAGTAAAAAAGTAACCTCTACCTATTTTCTAGGGTTGATTTGCTTTTGGAAGTAGGCTGCAAGGCTATAATTCAAGGAAAATGATACTGATAAGGCTCTGCATTTAAATCTTGGTTTGATGGACTCAAACAAGTTCTTCTGTCATCTCTGAAATGTAATCTTGCCTTAATGATACAATAAAAAATGGTTTGCTGAGCAACCCAAATGAGCATAGATGATCTTAAACCAAAAGCAGAGCTATAGGATCCAAATTTTGTTAGGGAAAGGAATTAATAAAGTATCCCTTTTGGTTATGATAGTTTAAAGTTTAAACCCTACTTTTAGTTAGAAGGAAAAAAAAAAAAGTGATATTTTCCTGAATAACCCCCCAATAAGCCTAAACGATCTTAACTCAAAAATAGAAGAAATCAATTAAGGTATCTTTTTTTGGGGGTGATTCTGATAGTTTTGACCCCACCTTTTAATTAGAAGGAAAATTGTGATGTTTTCCTGAATAACCCTAATTTGGGGTTCTGATAGTTTAATCTATACTTTTAATTAGAGGGAAACTAAAACAGTGATTTTTTTTCCTGAATAATCCTCACCAACCTACAAGATCATAAGCCCAAAATAGAGCCGGTAGATCCAAAATTTGCTCGGTGTCATTGTGGTTATGGCCCAACATGTGTGACCTAGAAATTATTGGGGCTCTTTGAATTAACCCATGGCACAATTCCAGGAACAAGGTGTAAATGAATTTGGATTAACTGAACACAATAGCTGTACAATGGGCTGTAGAAACAATGATAATGCCCCACGTCAGTAATAAAATATATGGACCCACGATGAGAAACTAAATAGTTGTGGGTCGAAACGTATTTTATTATTGGTGTGGGGAATTATCATTGGTTCCACAGCCTGCTAAACAGCCATTGTGTTCAGCTAATCCATACACAGTGTGAATAAGGTGACAATTTCTCTCCTCAATCACCAACTGGTCCAGCCTTTCTGGGTTTGTTCTAGCATTCACGTAAAGCCCGGGCTGCATTTACCATAAATCTTAGGGTAAATTACATATAGCCACCCTGTACCTAGTGGATGGTAACACTTACCTCCCCAAACTTTTGTTTTGCAACAAGGACCCCTGAGCTTCTAGATTCCAGCACTTTGCCCCCTAACCCATTAATGGGATTGATGGTGAAGGTAAAATTATTAAATTGCCCATATCAGCAACAAATATCAAAATGATGAAAATAACCATTCTAAAGCACAACTTGATATTATTCCCAAGTATTCTCAAGATGAACTTTATTGAAAGAATGTTGAGAGGCAACATGTAAGAATTAGGGTTAAAAAAAAACAGAATCAAAAGAGTAGTTTAGGGTTTTAAAAACATCTCAATCAAATATTTCAATAATTCATGTTAACTGATAGAATGATAACTATACGGGCAAAATGTTAGAACCCAAAAGTTGAAACAAAGTTCGGGGAGCTAAGTTTCATTGTCCCCTAAATACAGGGTGGCTGTCTGTAATTTAACCTAAATCTTGTGCTGCATTTTAACAGTCTTACCAAACAAATTCACAAATTCAACCAAACGAGTCTTGACCTTCGGGTCAAGAGATTTCCGACCCGACTAACCCGGCCCATTATTAATACCTATATGTTCTCCATACTCCAGAGTCCATATCTTTTTTCTTGAATACAGTAATTGCATGACAAGTCCTACTCTCACATGATATGTTCCACTGCACGTTTTGAGGTAACGATTTTGATGGCTATAAGGCCTTGAAAGCTAAACTTAACCACATTTTTCCTTTTTCTTCTCTGCCTTGTGTAAAAGACACATCTCTAAAGAATAATAGCTATATCCAGTTCTAAGCTATATTTGTTCTCTCTTATTTCCATCCACATTTTCATATACATTTTAAGAATGAAAAGTAAATATAAAATAAATGTACATACAAATAACTCTATGATGTTATAAATATGGACCCCTTAAGACTTGTGAACTCATCTTAGTTCAACTTTAACTCTTCTCTTGATTCTTATTCTTTCTTCATGAAAACCCTCATGAAGCTAGTTTGTGATAGGCCGCTGCAGCTGGAAAAGAAGCCGGCAGCCGGTGTCCGGCAATCGGTAGCAACAGTTTGGCCGTGGCAGCAGTTCGACGACGGGCCGAAGAAAATGCGGGTCAAGCCAATTCCTGGAAAGGCCATCTTTGTTCTCTGCATTGTGAGCTTTGTTGCAGGGTCACTCTTCACTAGCCGGACATGGGGCCGCAGCAGGTCAGAAAACAGAGAAAGGGTTCCAATGATCGTTGCAAATCATGTACAGAAACTCAGTACAGCCATGACACAAGATTGTGATAAAAAACCAGTAAGTCCATACTTTGTATTACCCATTCACCCTAGTCAATCTGTCTCGGGTTCAATCGAAATAACTATAAACATGACTCGTGGAATTCTACATTAAGAGTAACAATAAACCAGCTGAAGTGGCCGAACTGAATCACTGCTTAATGGGTGAAGCTGAAGTTTGGTTGGTTACTTCAGCCATTTCAGTGGTTGTTATCAAACAGACACTTGATCTTAGCACCACAGAAATAGTAAAATGCTTTGAGAGCTGGGTCTCAAAATCTCAACTTTTGTTTTCTGTAACATTTATCTACCAGAAATTGGTTGAAGGAAATTCTGGGGATATTATGGGAGAAGTCACAAGGACCCATCAAGCCATTCAGTGAGTACTTTAGACCATTTACTTCATGATTTGCAGTCTCTAATATTAATCTGACATCTGGTTTATATGATTCACGTTTTCTCTTTCAAATTAATCAAAAACACAGATCACTTGATAAAACAATTTCAACGTTGGAGATGGAACTAGCTGTGGCTCGTACCAGCCACATGAGTGGCCTGGGTTCACATGAAGGAGCAACCGGTCGCAGTTTACAGAAGGCATTTGTTGTGATTGGGATCAATACTGGCTTCAGCAGCAGGAAACGGAGAGACTCCCTTCGAGAAACATGGATGCCAAAAGGTCAGTTCATTCTCTTATGATCTTACTTCATTTACTCAGAATAAATTTGTTAATTAATCTTTTCCAAACTAAATATAACTTGGAATAACTAACCAATGCAACCTATTTCTCCAAAAGGAAAAGAAAGTAATTATATCAGTTTGACATCCAATATTAGTATCTGTTTTCACTAAAGGCCTCTGAAAATGACTTATTGCAATGATGAAGTTGAGCTGATTATTAATATACCCTCTTATATTTTATTCAAGGTTCAGAGTATCGACATGTATCGGTCCGTATCAGCCAATACATATCATTTTGGGAGCTCTCCAATATGCCCCTACAGAGGGTGTATTGGGGTTCTGACTGGTTCAGGGAATAGAGGAGCTTTAAACCAACCCCCCTGAACTGGTTTTGAAAAAAAATTAAAAAAAAAAGTACCAATATAGCCCGACACGCCCCTACCAGCGTATCGATATTTTGAACCTTGATTTTATTAGTTTATTATTTTATCCATTAAGATTGTATTTAATTGCAGTGCAATTTTATTTATATCAGTACAAATGCATGGGAGTGCAAATGAAAAGAATGCAAATTCTCGTTTGATTTTGTTTTGGGGTTTTACTTTACTTTTGCTTCATGTCTTAATTTACTTCATTTGTATTGCAATCAAACAAGATAAGCTTAAATTTAAAACAAAAATAAGTCAAAATTTATATTCAAATCATTTGCACTGTCATAATTTTGCATCACTATAAATTCATTTGGAAGGAGTACAAATACAAATATGTAAAGTGCAAAACCTTATAGTTTATATTATTTTGTATGTATTTTCACTGTGCATATTTGTATTTGTATTTGTACTCCTTCCAAACTGAACCTAAAAGAAAAAATATAAGTCATTCAATTTAGCCTCTTCAGTCGTTGCCAAATGCCCCCAACTTCATGGATTCTTGAGGGCACTTGAATGTAACATCCCTCCTATTAATAAATGAGTAACTGATTAAAAAAAAATGAATATAATTATTCATATTCCTTTTTCTCTTTGCCTAAGGCGGTGTCCATGTGTTTGTTTTCAATACAAATCTGAACCAGATACAAATTTTGCACCTATTTGAGTTTTGCATCCATTTGTTTATGACAATGATTGCACTCCTTGTTAATACAAAATTTGTACATTTTTATATTCGAGTAATCTGCCTAAGATGGGGAACTTGGTCCACATTCTGAAGTCAGTGACCCTTTTTTCTTGTAAAGTTCAATCCGAGGAGCCCATTTGTTTATTGGCCTAGAAAACTAGAAGACACCTCTTAGCTTAGCTATTATAATGAATCCCCTTGTTTACATCTTTCTAGCCATCAATAGTTTCTTGTTGGACTCATCTGCCTAAGATGGGGAACATTCATGGCCCACATTCTGAAGTTTATAACCCTTTTTTTCTGGTAAAGTTCAATACCAAAAGCCTATTTGTTTAATAGGCTCCAAGACTAAGGACACAAGATTGCATCCATAGATAATAGACTGAAATACTCAGAAGAAAGCCCAGTCCCCTTCTGAGTTGTTGAAAGAAGTCTGACATGCAAATTAGGTCCATTAACTACCCTGCCCATTCCATGAATCCATCTTTCTGTTGTTGATCAGCTTCATACTTAGGCCTCGTTCATTTTGCAGATTCTAGTAGGGGGGAAAGTCGGTCATGGGATTGTGATTCCCATTGGTCGAGTATCCCATGTTCTCTTTGACTTTGAGGACTTAGGTGGGACTCACAGTAAATATGTTTTTCCCAGGTATCACTTAACCGGGGAAGTGTTACCTTTCTCCCACTTGGGAAAGTTAATTCTCCCGAGCGGAGAGTAAATGCTCAAAATACAATATGCCAAAATTATCCATTAAAACAATATAATCCAAAAGACATGAATTTGGGCCCAAGAGTAAAAATGACAAAAGATAGAAAAATTAACCACTTACCCGGGAAAGTGGGTGAAACAAAAGAACATAGGAAAGTTGAGAAGTCTCGTTTACCTGAGTAAATTTAACAAAAAAAGAACAGGTAAGTCGGGTAAAAGGCCTCTTGGTAAACAAACAATGCCTTAAGGCACAACCAATCCAAAACTGGGCCCACACACACCAATCAATGACTCTCCATGCATGTATGCAGGAGCCGAACTTAAGAAGCTGGAGAAGGAGAAGGGAATGGTTATTCGGTTTGTAATTGGGCACAGTGCGACACCAGGAGGTGTACTTGACAAAGCAATTGATGCTGAGGATGCTGAATACAAAGACTTCCTTCGACTGAAGCATGTAGAGGGCTACCATGAGCTCTCCACGAAGACCAGGTTGTATTTCTCCACTGCTGTCTCCATCTGGGATGCTGATTTCTACGTCAAGGTAGATGATGACATTCATGTCAATTTGGGTAAGCTCTCTTCGTTCTCCTTTCCTTTCCTCCAGCATATATTCATTCATTCAACATGAAATCTTTTGGAAGGACTGAAATGCAACATTTTGTGGATAAGGCCATGGTTATGATTCTGGTGAGTTTTGTAGGAATGCTTGCAAGCAGACTAGCGCAATACAGATCCAAACCAAGAATATATATTGGGTGCATGAAGTCTGGACCGGTTCTTTCCCAAAAGTGAGTCAATACAAACAACCCATTTAGTTTTAAAAACTGACCTAGAAACAGAACCATTTTGGTCACCCTTTCCTGGATCAAACAATCCAACTGCCAAAACCGGACCCATAGCCATGACCGATTCCCAGGTCAACGTCTGATTCGTTCCGGTTTTCAAAACCATGCTAAATATTGAGAATTAGGACATGTGACCACTTTTGAAGGATAATACCCTTCCTAGAGCTGGCTCAATTCCTGAAAGTTGAAACTTAAGGCTATATTTGGTTTGAAGGAAAAAATAGGGAAAGGAAAGGAAAGATATGAAAACCTATGCAAGGTTTGTAAAGGCTTCCCTAACTTTCTTTTCCTTTCCCTACTTTTTTCCTTCAAACCAAACACAACCTAAGTGCATCACCCTTTTGAATGTGCATATTGATACTTTGAAGCTATCCCAAGCCAACCCACTTAGTGTTTGGTAATCTCATTGACATTGGCACCTGTTCTGAACTAAATAATAATGTGCAGGGGAGTGAAATATCACGAGCCAGAATTTTGGAAGTTTGGAGAAGAGGGGAACAAGTACTTCAGGCATGCCACGGGCCAAATCTATGCCATTTCCAAGGATCTTGCTGCTTATGTATCTATCAATGCGTAAGTTCCCCCCTGTAAACCTATCTTAAATCTTAGGAGATCACATCTCCGCCCCACAGCACATCCCTGTCATGTATTGGGAACATCTCCCAATGATGGCATCATCGGGACTGGTACTATCATCGAGAGATGTTCCAAATACACAGCGGGGATGTGCTGTAGGGCATTGTGGGGCAGAGATGTGAACTCAAATCTTAGTGCCCATTAGGGATTATGGTGGCTTTACCAGATGGGCCCATTCCAGACAGCCTACAAACCATGTTTGGTGAAAATCCCATAAAGCCCAACATAAGAAAGCCAAAAGTAAGAGGCTTTCTGCTGAAGCTTCTTTTAGTGGTTTCTCCAAAGCAGCTCAGTGAAAGCAGTTCAACCAAAGTTTCAACCCTCCCAAACGGATCCTTAGCTGTATATCTTTCTCACCTTCCTCTGATACTTTTTTGCAGACCCATTTTGCATAGATATGCCAACGAAGATGTTTCTCTGGGGTCATGGTTAATCGGCCTAGAAGTCGAACATATTGATGACCGTTCGATGTGTTGTGGGACCCCTCCAGGTATGGACAGTTCTAACAGTGTTTAAATTGAATTCCAAGCATGCTTTTTCTAATTGTCCATGGGAGCCTAGAAGCAACAAAGACACAAAGAAAGTTTATGCACTCACACATAAGAACCATCCTTGGGCACAGAAACAGAGTAAACATGTATGTAGTTATGTACTATGGGAAGTTTTCACTGTTCACCAATATGAGTTTTGATTTTTTTTTTCTTCCAAAAAATGCCACATCAGAAATTATTGAATATATGCTTTCTTAAAACAAAGCGAAAATGTTGAGTTTTCTACTAATACGTACAGTGCAAATACATACCAAAATAATACAAAATACAAGATTTTGTACTCCACATTTTTATTTGTACTTCCAAACTGAGGCTAAGGCACCATTTGAAAGGAATACAAATACAAATATGTAGAGTGCAAAACTTTGTGTTTTGTATTATTTTATATCTATTTGTACAGTACATATTTGTATTTGTACTCCTTCCAAATGGAGCTTAAGGCTCTATTTGGGAAGAGTGCAAATACAAATATGTTCAGTGCAAAACCTTGTATAGGGTATTTCTAAACCTTGTATATGTACTGCACATATTTGTATGTTGCACATTCTCCAAACTGAGCCAAAAGAAAAAAGTTTTCAATTTGATTTTAAATAAAAATAAACTTATTTCTAAAACTGGCAAAAGAGACACACACATCAACTAATATCCATTCAATCAGAATTTCTATCAGAAAATTGCACGCTTTCTGAAACATAAATATCAAAGCATGAGAGGAAATCATGCTAATCGCATTTCTAGTTTCAGTTTTAGAGAAAAGAAAATACAAAACCAAGAAAATGATTTTGTTTTAAGAAGATGATATTCCTAAGCCATTTGTAGGACCTAGTTTTCTCGAAATCACAATAAAAAAAAAAGAACAATTCATATGACAATATCCACTTAGCTTAGCATGTACTAAGAATAAGCACAAGAACATAGTACATAAAAGCATTTATATTTCTTCCTCTAAAGAAATGATCAATTAATTGAAGTTCTGTTTTACTTTTGCCTTTTAAATCACCTCCTGTAGACTGTGAATGGAAGACACAGGCAGGAAATGTATGTGTAGCATCCTTCGACTGGTCATGCAGTGGAGTATGCAAGTCTGTGGAGCGGATGAAAGATGTACACAATACATGTGGGGAAGGAGAGAGGGCCGTTTGGAATGTCGATATTTTCACAAAGAATTAGAGAGAGAGAGAGAGAGAGAGGCAAGTTTGCATGCTTTTATGTGTTTTAAAAGTACTGATCAAAATAAGGTTAGAGTTTATTTCTTCCATCCTTCTGCTTATTGCTTATAAAAGACTGTTGGAGGTTGAGCCACTAGCTTTTTTCTTAGTGAGCCAAACAAGGCTTTGGATTACAAAACTGTTGTTCCTCAAGATTTTGTCTTTTTCTTTTTTTGTCCTTGTCATGAACAGTGCTGCAAAGGAGAAAAGAACAAAGTAAAATGTTATACAAAAACCGAAACCAATGAAAAGATTTACGAGTAACGAGGACAAGGCAGAAGTATAAATTAAATTTTAACGAGTTAACCAAATAATGACCTCGTTCTGACCACTGTACATATAGAATTGTGGTTTGATTTGATTAGAAAACTAACTGGGTTGGAAATGGAATCAAAACTAACTGGTTTGAGAGATAAGATTTTTAACAAGTGAACCATTAATAACTTTATTATATTTAAATTAAAATTTTGTTTTTAACGATTTTTTCTTCACAAGGGGCAATGAGATATTTTAAAGATAATGGTTTTAATTTAGAATTGGATAACTAACAATTCCGAGGGGAAATGTTTAAGATAGGAGGAGACCCACAATCCGCATGACATTTTGTGTTCAGGCATCGCTGGCTACCTGTGAACAACATAAAACTATGGTTGCATTTGGATAAGATTCAAGATTTGTGCTTATTAAGTCTAAAAGCACAAAACCGACCATTTAACTAATATTTTATTGTTCTTTAATGTTAAAAATAAGTAACTAACTAGAAAGAATAAACTAGGATAAGGATTACCTAGTTAAGGAAAGACTAGGAAATCAGAGACTAACTCGGTTCAGTTCGGTTCGGTTTCGGTTTTTACATAAAAACCAAAACCAACTGAATTATCGGTTTATCCCTCTTCACAACCCGAAACCGACCGGTGGTGAAAAAAAAACGACCAAATTGGGTTGGGTCGGGCCGGTTTGGTCAGTTTGGCATTGTTTG
Organism: Nelumbo nucifera; assembly: GCF_055504915.1. Taxonomy (NCBI): domain Eukaryota; kingdom Viridiplantae; phylum Streptophyta; class Magnoliopsida; order Proteales; family Nelumbonaceae; genus Nelumbo; species Nelumbo nucifera. The sequence continues at coordinate 76,095,807 of NC_142653.1, forward strand.
TGAACAGCTCTACGTACCATCCCTTCAAAATGCAGGATGTACATTGATAGTTCTGTTTAAACTTGTTTTGATGGTAACCTTGAAGTCATTACAAGATTGTTAACCCCTTACCTTTTCACTTATACCACATGCAACAAACGTCCCTTCCTGTTTATAAGAAGAAAATACTTGAGAGAAGATAGAGGAGCCAGGCCACTCTACCTGAATCAAGAAGTATGGTAATACAAGGTCTTCAATGGAACCAGGCCACTAAAAAAGACCCATGCAATGCACAGAATAGTGTCCAAAGATCCCTATGCTCCACGAGGGAGTGGTTAGATTCAGTCAAGGTTAAAAGTATCAATATGATATATCCAATAGTGTTTCATATCAATTTTCAAGGCCACTGGCAGTCTATCTTTGTAGTTGTGTTATCTTAATGTTTTTAAATGATAAAAGACATCATATGGCAAAATGACAAATTGCCAGATCAAAATGATATCAAATCCTCTCTCTCTCTCTCTCGTAGGAGAGGAGTTTCCCTCAAAGAAAAACCCTAAGGTGAGCAGCATCTCACCACACTCCTTGTATAGCTACAGTAATTGCTAGATCATTTCCTCACATAAACTTGGCAGCTTCCTCGTATGATTTCTAAGCTCCCAAGAACCTTCTTGCTTGTTTCTAATCCATTCCACAAAAAATCACCTTCCAAGACTAGGTTGTGATAATTATGATTCGTTGCCATCTTTAGGCCTTAGAGTGCCTCCAACAATTCTGCTCATATGGAGGCCCTTATGACAATAGGCCTTCAGAGGCTAAAGATGTGTTCATTACCATCTCTCAACACCCCCAGTACAGAATTTCCAGGGTTGTTAAGGCTGCAAACATCAAAATTCAATTTAACTTGACCAGTCAATAGGTGGGACCCACATCATGGAAAGAAAGATCATCAATGAAGAGAAGTTGGCAACCACCTGCCACCCTCTACAAATATCAATAATAAACGCCAAAAAATATCCAATGGCTTCACCTGAGTGAGCAACCTTTATAGAGATGTATTTTTAATAATAGTCTCCTTTGAAAGGCTTTTATTCTTCTATTCTTTGAGTAATAAAAATCCTATTTTCCTTTCTGAAATTGTTTACTCTGATGTATGAGGGTCAATGGTCATACCATCTGCTTTCTATAGGAGGACTTTTTTTTTATACTTCTTAATACACATGGCTTCACTAGATGTGTTTTCATGATGAGGTATCCAAATTAATTTATCAATTTCATATGATGATGCTCACAAAAATCGATATTTGGATCAAAACATTCGAATCAAACAATGCTAAGGAATATATTGATAAGAGAATTGATGCATATTTATCAAATTATGGGCATTATACATCACAGCTCCTATGTTACAGCCATTAGAAGAATAGGGTTGCTAAGAGAAAGAATCATCACATTCTTGAAGTAGCCCACAATATCATATAATCCTCATGTTCTCATTTGTTTTTGGGGTAATATTGTGCTTCTTACTACTATTTATTAGATTAATAGGATTTCTTCTTATGTTCTTGAATATAAAACCCCCCATTAGTCTCTTGTATCCAATGGTGATCTATTTTCTATTCTGTCAAGTGTTTGGGTGCATTTGTTATGTCTATATCATGGTCCCCATTAAATCAAAGTTTGACCATAAGTCCAGGAAATGTGTTTTTCTTGGTTATCATTGCTTTGATCCTATCAGTGGTATCTTGTCCACCACCAGTCACTATTAAGATGATAGATTCCGGTACTCTTCCATCTTATACAACTCATTTAGCTGATCTCCCATTGCCCTCAAGAAAGGTAAATATCATTCTTCCAATGCCCATTGCATCCCCAAGTACATTTCCTATAACCTTTTGTCTCCTACATACAAGTCCTTTCTTGTTTCTATTTTTAACGAGTCTATACCAGAAATGTATTGAAAGCACCATGTATGTCTAAATGGAGGTATGCCATAAGAACTGAGATGGATGCATTGCAGAAAAACTAGATAAGGAATATTGTTAACCTACCTGATGGGAAGGAGCCAACTAGATGCAAATATATACTATAAAATACAAATCATATGGATTTATAGAGGTACAAAACCAAACTTGTAGCCAAGGGCAACTGCAGACATAGAGGGTGGATCATTTAGAGAACTTTGCTCCTATGGCTAAGATGAATTCAATGTGAGTGCTTTTCTCCCTTGAAACTTCCTATTCATGGCTACTTTACCAACTTGATGTGAACCCATCCAAGTCCAAAGCTCTGAATTCGTCCATGCTAAAGATAGGTCTTCCTATCTCATCTTCCTCAAAAATTTTGTCTTGGGGCCTTTAGTAGAAGATATTATTCGCCACTTTCTTTAGAGAAAGAAATTGCCTAATGACTAAATCACATTTCTTTCTTTCCTTTAATACATGTGTATTCTTTTCTTTTCTATTTCTTTCCTTCTTTTCACTTTGCTCTCTCCTTTCTTGGGGAGTTCACAGCTGTCATCACATCTATGCTTTTTCCACTTCTAATCAATGTTTTAAAAGGCATGGGAGGTGTACGCATGTAGGTGCAACTCCAAACAAAGGCACCCTCAAAACACCCTAAGGCATATGTCAAAGGTATTGATGCCTCTAAGGCGTGCGGATGTGGCGTACACCTCATTCACCTTTTGCATGAGGCGTGCTAGAGGCGTACTCCTCATGCATGCCTCATACAAAAAAAGGCAAAGAAAAAAGAAAAAAAAAAGGAAAGAAAGAAAAGGAAAGGAAATAAAATGAAAGAAAAGGGAAGGAATGAGAAGAAAAAAGAGAAAAGAAAGAAAAGAAAAGGGAAGGGATGGAAAGAGGAAGGAAAGAAATTTTGGGTTAGGGGCAGATGGCTCACTTGCCCCAACTTTGACAAGCCCCCCCTCCTCAACTAGTGTTGTGTATCTTCATTCTATGGAGATTCTGCAATGTTCTCAAGAAAGATTGGGAAGTAGCAGGTGGTTAGTGGAGATTCTGTAGTAAGGAAGCAGAAGGAGCAGTCCAAGTAGCAGGAATGCAGATTACAGGTCAAGCAGCAAAGGACTGTAGAATAGTCTGCAATGCTCTCAAGAATGATTGGGAGAAAAAGTCGACAGCCCCACCAAAAGACTGGAAGAGAATTGCTGAAGTGTTGTTAAAGAAGCTAAAGCTGAGCTGCACTATCATTTTAACCCCCTTTGACAAGCATAAGGAAGGCTCTTCTTGAGTCAGCAGGAGAGGAGATTGAACTCCATGCTGTGTGCTATCAACTGGATTTAGATTCAATGACTGTTTAAAAATGGACCCCGCATTCCAACTCCAGGGACTTGCATGCGAGAGACAATAATCATTCAGATCTTGGGTCTACCTTTTCGTCTTTGGACTTCAGAAGTATTTGATTCTATAGCTTCTCTGTGTAAGGCAAGAATGGATGGTTTTTTTTCCGTTAAAGATCTCCACTCAGCTGCAGTTTATCTGACTAATGTGAACCTGGAAGATATCCCCCATTCAATAAAGGTGCTGGTTGACAGAGCATTCTACTCAGCCTGGTTGGTAACAGCCACTGAAGTTGACTTGTGGAGAGACGGGAGTAGGAAGGAAGATGAGAAGGTAGAAGGAAAATTGTTATGTGGAAATTTGGGATTGACTCATTCAAATTTTGTCGAGGATTTCATTAATGTGACAAGCCTTGGGGAGAAGGAATTAAAAGGGAAGACACAAGCTACCAAATGGGAAGAATGAATAGGAGAAAAGGAAAAGGAGGCGTGTCACAGGTCCTATGCTCAGGTGCTGACAGATGCCTGTAGGCAAATGTTGGGTCAGCAATTTTCACCAAAGAAGTAACCAAACAGTCAAGGAGGTTAAATAGAGCTAAAAAGGGATTAAACTATCATGGAAGTCAGCTGGTTAGGGTGGAGGGCCACGTGGGCATGAGTAGAAAGGATGCTTGTTTAAATAAACTTTTGTTCTGTACTATGGTCAAAAACTGGTAGCCTGAACCACACCACACCCACATATGCGTTCTGCAAGGTGTTGGGTGTCGTGTGGTTCAGGCCACACCCTGTATTTTGATTCCAGGTATCTCATATACACAATGTGAGGTAATCTATGCCATCAATCAAGAGTGATATTTTTTGACGTTTTAAATTAATAATACAAATTGATTTAACATGTGATCAATTATTAACCATGACTAAACTCATTTATCAAAACAAAATTATTAACCATGACTAATACGAATTAATAAAAATTAGAATATGAATTGAAAAAACTAATATTGATTAAAAATTAAAGGTGATGGACCAACCCCTTTTAGGTTTGAGAATATGTGGCTACTTCAGCCAGGGATCACTGAGAAAATCAGAGAATGGTGGGAGCACTACAATCCTTCGGTAATTTGGGAGGGTATGAGATTCCACAAGAAATTGCAATATCTAAAATCTCAGATAAAAGAGTGGAACCTCTTGGAGTTTAGGAGATTGGAGGAAAGAAAGCAAAGTTTGATGGAGCGGATTGAGGATTTGAATACGAAAGAACATAGGGGATCTTTTGGAGAGGCTGACAAGGAGACTAGATGGAATCTGAGAAGGCAACTGGAGGACCTTTTGCATAAAGAGGAAATAAGTTGGAAACAAAAATTGATATGCAAATGGTTAAAAGAGGGAGACAAGAATACTAAATTCTTCCACTCTGTGGCAAATGGTAGGAGAAGAAAGAATTTTATTTCAAAATTGGAAGTTGAGGGTGCAGTTTTATCCGACCCGGTAGTGATATCCCAGGCCTTTGTAAATCACTTCAAATCCATCTTCAAAAGGCCTTTAAATGGAAGGGTTTGGATAGATGGACTAAAATGGCCGAATTTGGAAGAAGAGAGAAGGGAGTGGTTAGAGAGGAGTTTTGAATTGGAACAAGTAAAGGAAACAGTTTTCTCAATGGACAAATCAAAAGCTCCAAGCCCTAATGGCTTCACAATGGCTTTCTACCAAGACTATTGGGAAATTTTGATATAGGATCTGATGTCAATTTTTTATGAGTTTCATAGAAGGGGGGTAATTAAACCTGGGGTTGAATTCCACATTTATTACTTTGGTCCCAAAGAAGAAAGAGGCTTCACACCCAAGGGATTTTAGGCCAATCAGCTTGGTAAACAGTTTGTATAAAATAATTGCAAAAGTTCTACCTCTTAGGATTAAGAGAGTTCTCCCTTCTATTATTGCACCCAACCAATGTGCGTTTATGTAAAGACAGATCACTGATCAAATCCTAATTGCAAGTGAGAGTTTGGAGAGCTTTAGGAAATCAAAGAAGGGAGTGGTTTGCAAACTAGATCTAGAGAAGGCCTATGACCTAGTGGATTGGTCCTTTTTGCTAGAGGTGTTGAGATGTTTTGGGTTCGGGAACAAATGGTGCAAATGGATTTGAAGTTGTGTTAGAAGCTGCCATTATTCAATTTTGGTTAATGGAACTGTGGTTGACTTCTTCCCTGCCTTGAGAGGGATAAGACAAGGTGACCCCCCCTTTTTGGTTCACCCTGGTTGCAGATGTCCTAGAGAGACTAATTCAAAGAGCTAATTCAAGGAACTCATTGAGAGGCTGCAGAGTAGGAAGGCAGAAAGTTCCACTCACCCACTTGCAATTTGCAGATGATACTATCCTTTTTTGCGAAGGTGGGGACATAAATTGGATTAGAAGTTTAAAATTAGCAATACAACTCTTTGAGCAAATGTCTATCTTCAAACACTCGGTCATTCCTCTCCTTCCACAAGCACCAAATAAAGCCAAGGGCAGCAAATTCCAAAACACCTTACCTCTTCCACTAATGGCTCGAACATGCCAAGATGAAAACAAAGGAGCCTACATCAGGAGGGGTTACCCAAATCATTCCAAACAACTGCAGAGCATGAGATCACAGGCTGTAGGAAAAGCTACAAGAGACTGGGAGGTGCTCACTAGATTCCTCATCTGAACCACAGAGGTAGAAACAATTAACAAGGACCATACCTTTCTTCCTCAGCACATCAGCGGTAGGATTCTTTCCTTTTTAGAGCAACCCAAGCAAAGAAAATGGTCTTGGAGGGAGCTTTTGATTTCCAGATCCAAACCCAAGGGGGAGAGACAGCTTGGTCTTCGGCTAAGATATGAAGCAAAGAGTTAACAGTGAAGATACCAGATTTGTTGTGAGACCACCAAAGCTTATCTTCCTCTGAAGGATGGGGCTTGATCCTTTCCAGAGACAGCAGCAGGGAGCACAAAGTGTTCAAATCCCAATCATTCACATTTCTTCTCAACAAGGAATCCAAATAGTCTGACTTGACCTCACCTCCAAGCAAACACAAACTCTTGCATTTCTGTCTGTGCCTTGGGCCAGAGCAAAAATGGAGGGAAAGTCAACACGCATAAAGTTCACTGAACCTTTTTTGGGTAATTTACATCCAAGTACTTTCACACCAGTTGAAGAAGCCAATTCTGCAAATAGATAGAGGAATGCTATGACAATAGATGATAGAATACAGGGCTGGATTAAGGGGTGTCTTTTGAGATACAGAAGATGAGATATTAGCACTGTACTCGGGTCCTGTAGAGCAAGGAGACCCACTGACAGCAGAATTACTGGCTCTGCCTCAAGGGCTGAAATTTGCAAAGCAGTTTGGTTTTCAGTTGCAAGAAGTGGAAGGGGACTCTCAGCTGGTTATTTCCTGGACAAAATTTCACAGCCAAAACCCTTGGGTTTACAGGCACAGGATCAGGGAAATTGAAAGCCTAATAAGGTATTAAATGTTACTTTTTAATGGGTGAGAAGAATTGCAAATGGCATGGCAGATGCTTTAGCTAAACAGGGGGAAAATAGGCAGCAATTATTTTGAGCTAAATTGTCAGGCTGGGTATAAGGACTGCAGTTCTAGTTGTATTTGATTATCTCTATGGTTGTGGGTAACTTACCCCCAGACTTGTAACCTCAAGTTTGACATATTGCTTACTAAAATTTATCTTTACTGATAAAAAATTAAAAAAAAAAAAAAAAAAAACATAGATGATAGATACACTGAAAATTATGGATGTGAAACCTATCTACAGAGGTAACTGTAATATACCAGGCATTACATGTTATCCATATGGGGTGCTTTCAGCTGGAGAGATTCCTTCCCTAAATCTGTCCTACGAGTTTTGAAGGCCTGGCAGCTAGATGGAGCCACTGGACTTAATGAGAAGAGCACAATGATATGGATAATAACACAGTTATTTCTGCTGTATACAGTCTCAAAGCAATGAGAACATTTCCAAAGGCAGAGCAAATTTGATTGATGTGGTTGTAAACAGATTCAAAGGCACCTCGCGTTCATGGTTATCTACTCATAGTTTGTTTCAATATAAGTTTTTATATCGATACTTTATTTCAATAGGGCTCTGTTTTGTAAGGGGAAGGGTGGTTCATTGGTTAATCTTTTTTTGGTTTGTACAGGTCTTTGGTGTACAAAGGGTCTTTTGTATCCTTTGTTCAGTTCAATTCAATACAATACAATACTTGTTAAAAAAATAATAAGTTATCAATAAAAATTAGGGAAAAAAAAAGCAAACATAGAGAAAGAAAAGCGACCACTATATTCAATTAAAAATAATGCCAAATATAATCGATATTTAACCAAGAACGAAGACATAATTGCACTTGAAAATTATCATTGTATCTATGATACCCATATACCTGTACAAGAGTGCCAATATCATGTCAGATACTTCAAATTCTAGTGCAAATTCTGTTGGAAAGGGATGACGAGGATTATTCCTTGTGGAATCCGAGTCAGAATCTTTCCTATTTTTTTTAGTTATTTATTTCTTATTTAGGCTGTGATTATTTTCCTTTTTTAGGCTGTGATTTAGTTTCCTTTTTTCTTTAGGGTAAATTAGTGGGTTAGTTTCCTATAATAGCTCCTAGATTGATTCTTAGAAGTTGTATATATTTGTACAGATCTTCTCAATGAAATTAGAACAGAAATCTTCAACCATTTGTTTCTCTTTTCATGGTATCAGAGCCTGCGACGATGTCTGGAACGAGCCATTCTTCATCAACAGTGGACTCGACAGCAGTAGATTCAACCATGAATGCATCGAGATCCCTTGGAACCTCCTTCACCACCTCTGACATAAGCCATTCTCTGCAGATTACCCAACACAAATTAAATGGGTCCAATTTTCGTGAATGGTTTCAATCCGTTTTGTTAGTGATTCGAGGAAAAGGAAAAGTGGGTTATCTTACTGGTGAAATCCCTCCTCCAGCGAGCAGTGATGCGAGTTACAAGACATGGGAAGCTGAAAATTACATTGTCATGGTGTGGTTAATCAATTCCATGGAGCCGCAAATAGGACGCACGTATCTGTTTTACAAGAATGTTCACGAAATATGGAAGGCTATTCAGGAGATGTACTCAGATCTTGGAAACACGTCTCAGTGTTTTGAAATTCGTTCTCTCCTGCGGAACATAAGGCAAGGATCAATGTCAGTAACAGAGTACTACAATAGGCTGATTGATCTATGGCAAGAAATGGATTTGTTTTATACAATTCCATGGAAGTGTACTGATGATGGAATACTGTACAATCAAGTCCTTGAGAAAGATCGAGTATTTGATTTTCTTCAAGGACTCAATAAAGATCGAGTATTTGTCCAAACTTATTTCTCAATAAAGATCCTTCTACTTTCCATTGTGAGTCATGTGTTCTTGCGAAACAGTCCAAAAAAAATTATCCTATTCACAACTACAAACCTTCCAAACCGTTCCACCTTGTTCACAGTGATATTTGGGGAGCATCACGGGTTGTGGATTTAACAAGAGATGGTTCATCACCTTCATAGATGACCATACTCATGCTTGCTGGGTCTATCTCTTGAAGAACAAATCTGATGTCGGGTATGTGTTTCAGCAGTTCCATAAAATGATAAAGAATGTGTTCCAATGCAACATTCACATACTCCGCACAGATAATGGAGGAGAGTACTTTGCATAGATTCTTGGAGATTACCTCATTCAGAATGGCATATTTCATCAAAGCTCATGTACACCTACCCCACAACAAAATGGGGTTGCAGAACAAAAAAATCGTCATTTGTTGGAGGTAGCTCGATCACTCATGTTTGCTAGTGCTGTTCCACATCATTTTTGGGGAGAATCTGTATTAACTGCTGCCTATTTAATCAATAGACTTCCATCAAAACCCCTCAAATTTCGTACACCAATCAGTTGTCTCCAAAAAGAATTCCCTCATATTCGTTTACTCAACTATCTCCCACCAAAAATATTCGGGTGTTCTGTGTTTGTTCATAATACCAGTCCTACTCGAGGAAAACTTGATCCAAAGGCCATCAAATGTATCTTCATAGGATACTCTCCCACTAAAAAATGAAATAAATGTTACAATCCTGTCACAAAAAAATTATATGTATCCTATGATGTTACATTCCTGGAAGATCAATCCTTCTATTCCCATGATTCTCTTCAAGGGGAGAACTTAATTAAAGATAATCATTGGGATCCTTCGATATCTCTTCCTGTGTCTTTGCCCCAATCTCCATCAGTGTCCACTTTACCATCCTCTGAGTCTCCACCATTACCCCTACCAGATACAACCACAGGTCTCGGTCAAGGGGGAGAATCAGTCCAACAACAAAGTGAACTAATTGTTTACTCAAGGAGGCTCCGTGTTACTCAACAAAACCAATCATCGGAACCTATGGCGAATTCACCACAAGATTCACAAAGAGGTGCTGTTACAATTGATGATCTGGATGTTCCCATTGCTATAAGAAAGGGGGTAAGATCTTGTACTCAACATCCGATTTCAAATCATTTGTCATATTGTCGTTTATCTAACACTCACAGGGCATTTGTATCTCAACTGGATAATGTAACAATTCCTACAAATATATATGATGCCTTGAGAGATTCAAAATGGAAGGTTGCTGTTTTGGAAGAGATGAAGGCACTAAATGACAATAATACATGGGAAGTTGTAAACATGCCTGAAGGGAAGAAGTTAGTGGGCTGTAAGTGGATTTTTACGGTGTAAGTAGGCTTGGAAGGGAAAATAGAGAGATACAAGGCGCATTTGGTTGCTCAAGGGTATACACAAACATACGAGCTTGACTACGAAGAAACTTTTGCACCAGTTGCAAAATTGAACTCTATACAGGTTCTCTTGTCTATGGCAGCCAACTTGGATTGGGAATTGCACCAAATGGATGTTTCAAATGCTTTACTGAATGGAACTCTTGATGAAGAAGTCTACATGAAGTTGCCTCCTGGCTTCGAAGACAAAGAAAAACCAGGATCAGTGTGTGAATTGAAAGTCTCTGTATGGATTAAAACAATCTCCTAGGGCATGGTTCACTCGATTCAGCACAGTTATGAAAAGATTTGGATACACACAAGGATAGACAGGTCACACCCTATTCATAAAACAGTCAAGGGATGGAAAAAAATCAATCTTGATTGTGTATGTTGATGATATGGTAATCACGGGTGATGACAATGATGAGATTACGAATCTCAAGGGCCTACTACAATCTGAGTTCAAAGTTAAGGATCATGGAAAACTTTAGTATTTCCTTGGGATGGAAATTGCTAGAAGCAAAACTGGTATTTTCATTTCTCAAAGAAAATACATCCTAGATCTGTTGAAGGAAACCGGGAAGCTTGATTGTCGTCTAGCTAGCACTCCACTGGAGAAGAATTGGAAGCATAAGATCTCTGAGAATGATCCTCCAGCTAACAAAGAGAGATATCAACGTCTTGTGGAAAAACTAATCTATCTATCACTTACTAGGACCGATATTGCCTATAGTGTTAGCATAGTTAGTCAGTTTATGCATGCTCCAACCGAGAGACATCAGTGTGCTGTTGATCAGATCCTTAGATATTTGAAAGGAACTCCTGGCAAGGGTATATTGTTCAAGAAAAGTGATAACCAGTTAGTTGAGGGATTTGCAGATGCTGATTGGGTTGGTTCGGTTGAAGACAGTAAGTCTACTACAGGATATTGTACAAAGGTTTGGGGGAATGTTGTTACATGGCGAAGTAAGAAGCAAACTGTTGTGTCCAGAAGTAGTGCAGAAGCAGAATACAGGGCAATTGCACAAGGGATTTGTGAGTTAATATGGCTTGAACGACTACTGTCAGACTTAAATGTTCCACTTGATAGTCCAATGAAACTGTATAGTGACAGTAAGTCAGCAATAGCAATTGTACACAACCCTATTCAACATGATCGAATGAAGCATGTTGACAGAAATTTCATCAAATCAGAGATCGAAAGTGGAAAAATTTGTCTATCCTATGTGCCATCTGGATCACAGGAAGCAGACATCCTCACTAAACCATTACTTAGGGTCGGGTTTGAGACAAATGTATCCAAACTGGGAATGATTGATATACATTCACCAGCTTGAGGGGGAGTGTTGGAAAGGGATGACGAGGATTATTCCTTGTGGAATCCGAGTCAAAATCTTTCCTATTTTTTTTAGTTATTTATTTTCTTATTTAGGCTGTGATTATTTTCCTTTTTTTCTTTAGGCTAAATTAGTGGGTTAGTTTCCTAGAATAGCTCCTAGATTGATTCTTAGAAGTTGTATATATTTGTACAGATCTTCTCAATGAAATTAGAACAGAAATCTTCAACTATTTGTTTCTGTTTTCAAATTCCAGATCTGACACTGCCCTTGCTGTATCTGGGTAACATAGCTTTGCACTACTGAAACAGCTAAACCTTTGGTATATGAGAATCAGGAAATTTACTTATTATTCCAATTTCTCGATTGATACAGAAGTCATACTTCCTACATCACATGCTAAGATGCAGCTAAAGAGCTACAACAACCAAGAAAGGACATAAGTACAAACCTGAGAGCTAAGTTTAATTATATCAAGAACAGACAACAAAATTTTCAAGACCTCCGTGACAGTCCAAGGAACACTGCAGCAGATGCAATTTGCACCTTTAGATCAGCAATATCCACATCATGCCCACCTTCAACAAGCCCCCACCGATCAACCTACGTCAAATATGAAAGGAAGCTTACAACCAGATATCCTGATGTGTGTGTCTGTGGTCAAATATGCATGCATATGCATATATATAAAACTGATACTAAATGCACCGTACATCCTATCTGCTAGAAATATTAATATATGAATAAAATATATATATATGTGAATTTCTGCGTGTATATATTGTCATTATCATCAACATCGTAAGCCTTGTTCAAATGATATAGGATTGCCTACATGAATCCTGTTTGCCATTCCATTGTGTTCAGTACCATATCTATTGTTAAATTATGAGCCTTAAAATCATTTCACTATTTCAACTCATGCCCTTTTTGGTCTGTCCCTAGCTCTTCAGCCTGTTCAACTTGTAAGAATCAGTTCTATTTACTAGTGCTGTACATAATCTTCTTTGCACGTCATCAAACCATCTTAGTCTACATTGCCTCAGGTTCTCAACTATTAGAGTTACTCCCAAGTTCTTCAAATAAGTTCATTTCTGATCTTATCTTTTCTGGTTGTAGTGACAATGGGCCGAATGGGACTTAGTAGTTTTATTTCTTTTATGCTATGTTTTAAGTTTATGTTCTTTTAGTTATGGTCCTCTTTTTGTTTATTTTATTAGTTCTTTAGTGCTGGCTGTGGCCACCCTATTAAGGGAATCTAAGGAATTGTACTCCGTTTTTACATTAAGAAATAAAATATATCTTGAGAGGACTAGAGAGGGGATCGAACATCTTCTCTTCTCTCTTCCTCTTCTTCTTCCACAAGCTTTTGCTGAAACCTTTCATTCTTCTTTCTCTATTTTTCTGATTTACTGCAGGTGTCTTTCACAACTCTGGTTTTCCCATCCATAACGTTCATGTTTCTGCCACGTTCATTTTTTTGGACATGTTCTTCTGCCTAACATCTCATGTCACATGAGACTCAGGACGCAACCCTCCATTTTGCCCACCCTGCACTAATTCTATGGGTGATATCCTACTCAATTTCTCCCTTGTGGGTTATCAAACCAAAGTAATAAAAGGGGTCACATATTGATGCAATAGGGCTGAAACAAACTATCACAAGACAGAAAGAGAGAGAGAGAGAGAGAGAGAGAGAGGTTAGAGGAAGAGAAAGAGAGAAATCCCAAGGAATCACTCTAGGGTTTGTAGGAATTACTCCATACAGCAAACTTGCAAGAGAGCTCTAAAGAAATCTTCATTAGCTTCAAAAGGAAGAGAATACATCTATCTATAGAGTGACTTGTGAGGGCCAGAATATTGTTCACCATAATTACAAAAAGTCATTCCTTGTCTTGTGCATCAAGAAACATAATAACTTTCTCCCTACTAAGTACTAATGCAAATAAACTGAAAATTGAAAGAGAAGCACTACTAAGCTAGAGGAACAAGATGCTATAGCCCAAGCCCACATGGGACTGGTCAAATTGACGAAAATACCCCCGACCAGATCAGTCCAAGTCCCAAGAGTCTTCCCCGTGCCAAATCAGAACTTGTTTGTTGGCCTTCTTACGAGAATAGGTCTAATAGTGCCTGGACCGATCCCCATCACATATCTCTTGGTCTCCAAACCCAAGTGTACTCTGATTTCCATTCCTACTACTATTAGAATTACATCGCATATATTCTATTGCATCCTACTTGTTTTAGAACCTCTTTTCCTGAGGTATTTCTCTACAAATCAAACTTTGCATTTAATCCTTTTTTTAGTCTCGTCAATTAATACAATGTTATCAGCTAATAACACACACCATGGGAACATGTTTACTATGTAGAGAACAGTGTTTTAAAAAAGCAAGGGGTAATTTGTGCCTGAGGCACAAGGTGCAAGACAAGGCACGTGCCTTTCCGAAGCATGGCACAAAAATACAAAAAAAAAATGACAAAAAATTCAAAAAAAATGTAAAAAAATAAAAATAGCAAACATAATATTAATAAAAATGTAAACTTAAATTTTAAAATAAATATTTTAAAAAACCTATTATCTAAAATTAAAATACATAAACATAACATGTAAAGCATATTCAAATGAAAGTTTAAAAATAAAATCAAACATATAAAACATTTTCAAGCATGTAAAACCCACAATTTCTTTTTATCCTCAATTGCATTACTTCAAATAGCTAATGTGATGCAAAACATCTTGCATTCTTGATTCTATGGGCCGCCTTTGTACTAGGAGCCTCGAAGGCAAGCCCAAAAAAGTCCATGTTAGGCTCAAAAAAAACAAAAAGCGCAAAAAATAAAGAAGGCGCACGCCTAGGCTGAAGCAAAAGGTGCACCAGGCACGTGCCTTTTGAAAGTGCTGCACCTAGGGCCTAGGCGAGGTGCATTTTAAGGTATGTGCCTCACCTGAGCACCTGGGCGTGCCTTTCAAATCACTAGTAGGGAAGAGCTTTTTCTAGTCAAGTTGTTTAGTAGGCTTCCCTAAATGACCTAGGAATCTTCCATGCGGCACTCTTTTGTTTGGATCAGAGATTAAAAGGAATCTTCTTATTCCTTTACCCACCTTTTTTCACTCATGGAAAAGTTTTGACCCAGAAAGATGAAGCAGTTACCACCTATTCAAAATAGAACATCTTTTAGGGATAACTTTAAGGCTAAGTTTGGGAGTGCTTAAAAGTAATTGCTTATTCGAATAAGAACTTATTTTGGACTTGAACTGGGACCACACCAATAAGCACTTATTGGTGTTTGGGAAATAAGCCCAAAATAAGTGCTTATTCTAAGAATAACCGTTTATTCAAGAAGCCCAAAATTCCTACTTATATAGAAGTGTTTATACAATAAACACTTATTCAAAATTTTCCTTCCAAAACACTCCCTAATTATATTTCAAAATGCCAATATTGCCCTTTGCTTGAAGAACAAAGGATTTTCTCTATTTGGTGAGGCTTTCTTCTCTACTCTTCTTCTCACAAACTCCATAGCAGCAGCAGCACTACTCCAAGATCAAAGCTGAATCTCGTGCATCCACCATCCAGGTTGGTGAACATTCTTCTCTACTCTTTTTTTTTCATTTTCTCATCTTCAACCAAACAACCACTACATTTGCCCAGCTCTTTTACTCGTTCTTTTCTGTGAATACCAGTTTCTTCTTCCTAAACATTGGAGATTTTCCAAGCTCAAACCAAAAGCTCAAGCATCCAGGTTGGTAAACATTCTTCTTGATGCAGCACTCTTAAAATGAGGGTTAAATGTCTTTTTAAATGAACAAGTGTTTATCGGAGAAAAAGACCACCAAACACCCAATATGAAATAAGTGCTTACTTTTTAAAATGAGCACTTGAAAATTTTGGGTGCCAAACACAAATAAGTGCTTATTCGAATAAGCACTTATTTTTCAAATATTCACTCCTAAACTTGGCCTAAGTATGGGCCGCTATTATGGATTAGGCAAAACTCGTATACATGGTGAGTATATGGAAGATATGAACTATGAATTGAATATATAGCCAATTGAGTGGATCCAGTGTTTTAAAAGCACAAGGTGCAAAAAAAAAAAGCGCAAGGCGAGGTACGCACGCCTTTTTGAAGCAAGGTGCAAAAATACAAAAAAAAAATGTCAAAAAATTCAAAAAAATGCTAAAAAATTTAAAAAAAAAATCAAAAAACATTAAACATAATGCTAATAAAAAATATAAACTTAAATTTTAAAATAAATGTTTTAAAAAAAACCTATTACCTAAAATTAAAAATACATAAACATAACATGTAAAGTGTATTCAAATGAAAATTTAAAAATAAAAGTGAACATATAAAACATTTTCAAGCATGTAAAACCCACAATCTCTTTTTTTCCTCAATTGCATTGCTTCAAGCCTGAACAAGGCGCACGCCTGGGCTGAGGCACATTAGGCGCACGCCTGAAAGGGGTGCGCCTAGGACCTGGGCGAGGCGCATACCTTAAAATGCGCCTCACCTATGCGCCTAGGCGTGCCTTTTAAATCACTAGTGGGTCCTTCATCTAACGGTTGATCTAGATCATCTGCAAAATCCCTCAATGTGGTAAAAATAAGCATGGTCATTTAATAAATCTCCCCTACTTTACCTGGTTAAGAAACCTTTTATTATATGTATATAGAGAATGAGAGAGAAACAAAAACCTGCAAATCTTCTTCAAGTCTAATCAACTCAATGGCCTCCTCAATCTGCAACTTTCCACGAAAAATCCCAATAGAAATTATTAAAGAGTGTGATGCTGCAATCATTGCATCTATTGCAGCCAATTCACAGTCATCTGTGTTCTTCAGAACACTTTCTATTGCTTTCACGAGACCATCTACTTGCTTGCCACCAAAAAAGCTAGAATACACAACAGGCTTGAAACCAAATTCAGATTCCACCCAATTGAGTAAAGGATCAATTTTTTCCACCTGCCGTTCTGCAAATTAGAATGTAATCCAAGAAAAGGATAGCTGTAAGATCACTTAAGAACTCAGTAGAAACCTAAATCTAAAATTTGCAATTGGCAGAGATACTGTACACATCATTCAAGCTAAATGCCTGTGTCACGTCAAAATGTAATCTAGAGCTACAACAAGAATTCCATTACTAAGAATGTTTATTGGACAAAACATTAAAACATGACAACAAAACTAATATTGCTATCTCAGGATACTACAAAGCAATTCAGAATCAACTTGGAAAATCTGAGAAAGAAGCAGGACCAACATCCATGAAGACCAGTTTATGCTTAATCCATATATTCTTTCATGTGTTTAATTTCCATGATAGCTGTAAAGCAAAGATACACTCAATTTGGAACTTTCTGATAGTAAAGTAAAAAAACTTGAAATTGGCAGCAATGGGCACACCCATCTTTTTTCTTAAATGATGACAATAGAAGCTTCTATTAAAAATCAAAAACGACACAAACAAACAAACAAACAGCTTATCCTCCAAGAGAAGAGAAGACAAGACACAAAAGCAGCTTATGCAACAAAGTTGCCCATCCATAGAGTAAATTACAGGCAGCCACCCTGTATTTAGGGGGCAATGACACTTGGCCCCCCAAATTCTGTTCTGTGACAAAGACCCCCCATACTGGATTCCAGCACCTTGTCCAATACTCCATTAATTGGGTTGATTTGTGATGATAAAATGACAAAAATGGGCATGCTAAAGAATAGTATCTCTTTTGAACTAGGATACTGTGCTTCCAAACCCTTGTCAAAGAAGAAACAGAGTTCTTAAGATGAATGAGACACTCTGCTCTAGCATACCCATTTTTGTCATATTGACAGCTTTTGCTCTCAGCCTATTGAATCTCAAATAAGCAATTTAGTAATTTTTACCTTCACCATCAACTCCATTAACAGAGTAGGGGGCAAAGCGTTGGAATCCAGATGTTTAGGGTGATCTTTGTGACAAAAGTCAAAACAAAGTTCTGGGGGGCTAAGTGTCACCTCCCCCAAGGAAGAAAAAGCCCAAAACAAGATACACTCACTCTATCTATCTATCTATAAATAAAACATTGATGGAGTGTTTATAGGACTACTCCATGTATATGCAACCAAGGGCGCCCTAGAAGGACATTATAAGAAGTATCTACATCAATGACATTGAATAGGGTGTTCAAATAGCTCTCCAATTTTGACTTTTTAAAGAATGGTTCTCAACTCATTCTACCCTTTTTATTAAACCTTAGAATGATCAAATATGAAGGAGACAGTTGGCAAGGTGAAATACCCATGATTAATAATTTCTTCAAGGTCAAGAGGTTTACTGCATTTTCTGCAATCAATGTGTCACCTACTATGCCTGACATATACAAGAACAACTATGGTACTCTGTCCCAACCTGTAGATCTTCATCATCGAAAGAAACACATGCCATATATGAGGACACACCTTCAGAGAATTGGGTTGTAGTTCATCCCTAAATTGTTCAAGATTTAATTATGCCTGAATTAATGCTTTTCTCAACTCTAGAGAGAGTTGAAGGGCATTAATGGCATAGAGATATGTTTTAAGTGGGCAATAACATCATACTTGATATGTAATCTTATTCAACCCCCACCCAAAGAGCCATATATACTACATCGTATTAAGAATTACATAAGAGTCCCTTGAGGAGTAAAAGATTAAGAAGGAAAATACAAAAGAGCCCTTAGAGGGGCTGAAATAGAAATACAAAGAATATGAAAAGAAACAAGACTATGTATAGCAGGGACTATAGTAATACAGTACATCAGGTTTCTTCACACTCCCCCTCAAACTGATGCCGGAACATAAGCACCAATTTGCCCACAAGAAACAAATGTCTAGATCTTGTCATGCGCTTCATAAATATCAACGATTTGCAAGTCTGAAGCTACATGAGGAAGAAAGATGGAGCTAGCAAGAAACAAGTCTCAAATGAAGCGACAGCCCACTTCAATATGTTTAGCCCTCTCGTGGAACCCTGGATTGGATGCAATCTTTACGGCACTAGTGTTATCAGCATAGAAAGGAATAGGAATGGGAATATGGACACCAAGATCAACAAGGAGAGACTAGAGCCAAACTATCTCACTGCAGACAAAAGACATAGCCCTAGGCTCTTGTAGATGACTTAGAAATTGTCTATCGTTTTTTGCATACGAGGGAGTCTCCCATAAAGATACACCACCCTGAGGTAGATCGTCTGGTGTCAGGGCAACCTACCCAATTTGTGTCAACATAGGCCCTCAAGAGGATGAAGTAAAGAATATCCCTGAGGTAAAGTACCATGAACATAACGAATAATCTGATGTACAACAGTTATGTGGGGTTGACGAGGAGCTGAAGAAAATTGGCTCACAACCTGAACCGCATGAAAGATGTCTGGACGGGTCATGGTGAGATAAATGAGAGAACCAACAAGTTGTCGATATTGAGTAGCATCAGGAAGCAAGTTACCCTCTGTCTTAGACAAATCAACATTGAGCTCCAAAGGTGTATCAACCTGTTTGGAGGCATATTTCTGCTGACAAACAAAGTAGCCTCGATTATGTTGAATCTCCAATCCCAAGAAATAAGGGAACCCAAGTCTATCATATGAAAGGAATTATGAATTTGAGTTCCTGAATTCCATCATCATCATTTCCAAACAATAACATATCATTGACATATAGAAGAATTGTGATTCCTTGAGATCTTTGACAAATAAAGAGAAAGTGATCTGAAGTACTCTATTTATATCCTACACCAACAGCAACATCCCGAAATTTCTCAAACCATGCATGGGATTTGAGGCCATATAAGGACTTTTTCAACCAACAGACAAGGGAGGGATCACAACTGTATCCAAGTGGAGGTTTCATGTGCACCGTCTCCTTTAGTTCACCATAAAGAAAGGCATTCTTCACGTCTAGTTGATAAATAGACCATGAATGCATAGCAGAAAGAGCCAAGAGAACACGGAAAATAGTAATTTTGGCAACTACAGTGAATGTCTCTTCATAGCCAATATCATATTCCTGGGTATAACCCTAAACAACAAGATGAGCCTTGTACCGGTCTAATGAACCACCAAACTTCAACTTAACGGTGTAAATCCAACAACTCCCAATGACAGAAGCATTTGAAGGGGGAACCACTAGATCCCAAGTGTCATTCTCATGCAAGGCATGAATTTGCATCCATGGCTTCTCTCCAATGAGAACTGGTAATCACCTGCTTATACGAACAGGGAATATCTGTGGTAGATAACACAACAGACAAGGAACTATGGTTTGATAGAAAACCATAGAGATTAGAAGGTCTAGAAATACGAGAAGAACGATGAGGTACAATAGGAATGGAAACAAAATTTGAAGGAACATCACTTACAAAAGGATCAGAAGAGTGATTATCTGAACCGGTTGGAGGTGAGGTCGTAGGCATAGGATCTAGAGCACGTAGCTTTTTTGCAAGAGAAGACGAGAAAATCCTTCACACCAGCTAAAGATGAGACATCTTTTGAATCAAAATTCTACAAAACAGAGACAAATGGTGCAGATAACCTAGCAACAACAGCAAAAAAGGAAATATGCTCAAGAAAAACAACATTCCAAAAAACACGAATCCAATAGGCGGAAGGGTCATAGCAAAGAAATCCTTTGTGGTCTGGACTATAGCCTACAAAGATATACATGATAGATTGTGTAGATAACTTGGAACATTCACAGGATGGAAGATGAACAAAGCAAAGGCACCCAAAAACATAGAGAGTAGACAAGTTTGGAGTACAACCAAACAATTTCTGGAAGTGAGACATATTAGCTAGGACAGAGGAACATAATTAATTAAGAAAACAATCGTACTAGCACCCTTTACCCAAAAAGAAGGGGCAGGGGATTCTTTAAGTAAAGTTCTCACAACATTGAGCACATGTCCATTCTTACACTCAGCCACTCCATTTTGTTAACGTGTATCTAGGCAACTCCGTTGAATTTGTATACCATGATTCTTCATATAAGACAAAAAGTCTCCATCGATGTATTCTCCCCTTGAGTCTAATTTATGTCGAAATGTAGGATAGACCTCTAATTTATAGGGACTAGTGATCTCTTGAGGGAAAAAGGTGGGTCTGGATGGTGTCCCTTCCAAAGCATTGAGAGGATGATGGCACACCACCTTAATTTTAATAGAAGAAACCATTTGTACCTGTGGGATGAGGGAAAGCTTGAAGAGGTATTTCAGAAAGCGAGTCATTATCAATAAGGAAAGTTGAGTCATTATCCAAGGATGTGGGAGCTACTTTTAGAAGGATGGAAAATGTAATGGAAGATTCTTTGTCCAAGCAAGGGGTCGCAGGGAACAAGTGTTTTGGGCTGAACTGTGTGTAAGAGGGTGTATTCATATATCACAGTGGTAGTATCATAGGCTAACCATGGCCATTCACCAAGGAGCAACCATGGTCACTTCCTCATAAACTAACCGTGGTCCCTCACTATAGAATATAGGTGAAGGCTGAACTGTGCGACATTTGGTAAGATCGTAGAGGGAGTGGTAGTTGTAGTCTGTACAGGCTAACAAATGGTCCCCGCTCTACGACCTGGCGCATGTCCCTATTGAATCAACTTGGGCATTTGAGCGAGTAACTGCCTTTGGAAAATTTTGGAATCCTTTAGTACATGCATGTATAAGCTTTCCTCTTCTATAAATAGGTACTAGGTGCACTCTACGACCCGAAGCATGTCCCTATTGAACTAGGTACTATATATATTATACCATAGTTTTCAAGGCATCTAGGTGATTTTGGGCGACACTGGGGCACCTAGTCGCCTAGTTGCCTAGGCGATAAAAAATTTATAATATAAAAATCTAACTTTTGGCTAGTTCCCTAGTTTTATATACCATTCAGCATGTATGCTAATTGAAAAAATAGCAATTATTAAGAACATTAAATTTCCTCTAAAAATGTGGCAAATTATCACGTTTAAAAGATAAAAATCTTTTACATATATTAATTTCATTATTTTCAAAAACAATACTACTATAATAAGTATTTAATAGAGAAAATTCATATTAATTAGCAGCTAAAGATGGTTATCAACTTTATATGATAAATATTCAAGATGGAAAGTAAAATAGAAAAAAAAAACAAGGATGGAGTTTCTATTTTATTTAATTAGAGAGAGAGAGAGAATAGAAAAAATAACTTTATTATTCTATTCTTTCTTTCCTCTTTCTTTTCTTTCTTTCTTTCTTTTTCTCTTCTCAAAACCCTTTGTTCTTTTAAGTTTCAATAGTAAAACATTAAAACAAAGTATAATTGATATATATATATATAGCATATAATAAAATGTATTAACACATACATTAATAAGATACAACAATATAAATGATATTATAAAAGGCGCCCACCTTGTCATTTTTGTCGCCTAGGCGGGCGCCTAGTCGCCTAGAAGGGTGCCCAGTTGCTAAAAGTCAAGGCGTTTGGGCGAGGTGCCCAGCCAAGGGCACCTAGTCGCCTAGGCGATGCCTTGACAACTATGTATTATACTTATGGCAACTAGGTGCACTCTACAACCTGACGCATGTCCCTATTGAATCAACTTGGGCATTTGAGTGAGTAACTGCCTTTAGAATCCTTTAGTACATGCTTTCCTCTTCTATAAATAGGAGATATTATCCCTTACAACATTCTTCACTCTTCTGTTCTTTAGAAAATCCTAATCCCTCTTCATTATTCTCATCTCCTTCTCAACTTTAGAACCTAGACCATAGTTGTCAAGGCATTGCCTAGGCGACTAAGCGCTCTTGGCTGGGTGCCTTGCCCAAACGCCTTGACTTATGGCAACTAGGTGCACTTCTAGGCGACTAAGTGCTCACCTAAGCCCCAAAAGTGACAAGGCGGGGCACCTTATGTAATATCATTTATATTGATGTATCTTGTTAATGTGTGTTAATGCATTTTATTATATGCTATATAAATTATACTTTGTTTTAATGTTTTATTAAAATATCAAAGGGTTTTGAGGAGAGAAAAAGAAAAAAAGAAAGAATAGAAGTATAGAGAGGTTATTTTTTTCCTATTCTCTCTCTCTCTTCTATTAAATATAATAGAAATTTCATCCTTGTTTTTTTCCTATTTTACTTTCCATCTTGAATATTTATCATATAAAGTTAATTAACTTTCTTTAGCTGCTAATTGATATGAAATTGCTCTATTTGTCAAAGAGAGAGAAAGAGAGACTTTGGTGGGTGTGTCAAAAGTGACTGTCGACACCCTAAAGAAAGGTATTTATAATAATAAAAGGCAGAAGGACAAAACTGCCCTTAGTATACAAAAGATAGTGTACAACACAAACTACTGTACAAGAAATAAAATGAAAATACAAAAATAGCCCTCGGCTAACTCTCTTAATCTCTACACTCCCCCTCAAATTGATGCCTAGGAATAAGCATCAGTTTGTCCATGAGAAATATATGTCGAGCCGAGTCATTGCCATTGTCGATGTGTTTGCAAGTTGGAGACCGGAGGACACATGTGGAAGAGAAATAACACCTGCAAGAGGTAGATTGCGAATGAAGTGGCAATCTACTTAGATATGTTTTGTGCGCTCATGGAAGACAAGGTTGGATGCAAATTTGATTTCACTCACATTGTCTACAAAGAGAGGAATAGAGGTTAATGGCTCATTTAGAATGTCATGTGGGAGAGCTCGGATCTATGTAATCTCATTACATACCGAGGACATGGCTTTGTATTCAGCTTTAGTGGAAGATTTGGGTGCAGTGGATTGCATCTTGCACTTCCATGAAATGAGGGAGTTTCCAAAAAATACACACCAATCTGTAGTGGATCGTCGGGTGTTTGGGTATCTTGCCCAATCAGCATCCACATAGACAGTGATGCTAATGGAGGATGAAGAGGAGAAGAAGATGTCATGAGATAGAGTCCCCCTAACATTCCTAATAATCTGATGGACCGTAGATAAATGTGGTTGTCTTGGAGAGGACACAATCTGGCTCCAAGTTGGATTGCATAAGATATATCAGGTCGAGTCATGGTAAGATAGATCAGACTGCCTACTAGTTGACGATAGGGATTAGGATCTTCAAGGAGAGAACCATCATCTTTATTGAGTTTTAGATTTAATTCCAGAGGAGTATCAACTATCTTGGAGTCACTGAGGTTGGCCATTCTAACAAGGTCAATTGCATATTTATGTTGGTTGCAAAGTAACCCTGAGAATTATGGCTTATTTCAAGCCCAAAAAATAAGTCAGAGGACCCAGGTCCTTCATCTTGAAAGATTCACTGAGCAATTGTTTTAAAGTAGTAACTCCTGCATCATTTCCTGTAATAGTATATCATCAACATAGCGAAGTAGGACTGTCACCCCCTTCTCTTGATGTAAGGTAAAAAGGGAATGATCTGAAGAGCTCTAAATAAAGCCGACATTAGTTATAATATATCTGAATCTTTCAAACCAGGCTCTAGGATCTTGTTTGAGGCCATATAGAGATTTCTTTGAGTGACAAACGAGCTGAGGATTAGTGCAATATCCAGGAGGAGGTTTCATGTACATTGTTTCCTTCAATTCACCATGGAGGAATGCATTCTTTACATCCATCTGATGAATTGTCCACAGTTTGTTGTAGATATAACCAACAGAAGTTGTACAGTGGTTATCTTTGCTATAGGAGCAAAAGTCGCCTCATAATCTATCTCATACTCTTGTTTATAACCTTGTGCAACAAGCCTAGCCTTGTACCTATCTAGGCTTCCATCAAACTTCAATTTCGCAAAATAAACCTAGCGTCTCCTAATGAGAGAGGCTTTGGGTGGAGCTTTAACAAGGTTCTGGGTGTCATTCTCAAGAAGGGCTTGGATCTTAGAGTCCATGGCATCTTTCCAGTGAGGAACCGCTACGGATTGCTGGTAAGATTTGGGAATGTTTGTAGTGGATAAAATAGCAGAAAAAGAGCTATGGTTTGGTGAAAAACCATAGCGGTTAGGTGGGCGAGAAATTCTAGAGGAACGACGTAAAGTGGGTGCAATGGGTTCAGGTGGAGGACCAGATGAGCTAACATGGACAAATGGAGTGACTGGATCAATAGCTGACGGTAGAGAGGAGAGGGGCATTGAGATTGATGTAGACCGTTGCCTCCTGAAGTAAGTCAAAAGTTATTATAAGGTGATGTCGATGTACTTGGGAGTATCTGTAGAATCAAAGTTGTGCAACAAAGAGGTAGATGGAGCAGGAAATTTAACAACATGGTCAAAGAAAGACACATTCTCAAGAAAAAATACATTACAAGAGATCCGAATGTGATGGGCTGAGGGATCATAGCAAAGAAATCCCTTGTGATCAGGACTGTACCCCACAAAGGCACACAAAACTTCTTGTGCAGTTAGCTTTGTGCATTCATGGGGTGGAAGGTGAACAAAGTAGACTCAACCAAAGACTCTGAGCATAGAAAGGTTTGGAGGTTTGTGAAAAAGGGACTGAAAAGGTGAAGTGTTGTTTTGGACAGATGGTAGAAGACGGTTTATGAGATACACAACAATACTAGCCGCTTCCACCCAAAACTAGGAGGGTACATGGGAATCTTGCAGGAGGGTTCTAACTACACTCAAGATATGTCTATTCTTTCTTTCTGCCACCCCATTTTGTTGTGAGATACCATGACAGGATTTTTTGGATTGAATTTCTTGTTGTTTCAAGTAAGTTTGAAAATCCCCATCAAAATACTCTCCGCTTGAATTAGACCGTAGTACACATATCTTGGCATCAAACTGGGTAGCAACGTAAGCCTGAAATTGTTTGAATAGAGGATAAACTTCTGATTTCTTGTGGAGAAAATAAACCCAAGTAAACCGAGTGTAGTCATCAATAAAGGTTACAAAATGTTTGTATCCCAATCTAGAAATAACTGGAGACAACCATACATCACTATGTATTAAATAGAAAGGAACTGTAGCATGTTTAGAATGAGAAGGAAAAGGTAAAATATTGCTCTTGCATAAACCACAAGTAATGCATGCTTTATTAACATTTTTAAGAGAAACAATAGAAATCAGCAAACTACTAGAAGCAAACAAACGATTAGGTTTCTTAGAATAAGGGTGACCAAGGCGTTTATGCCACAAGTGTCAGTCATTATTTATAATTAAAAGACTCAAAATCAAAAGTAGTAGAAAGCAAACAAGAAGTAGAAATAGAATCAACATTCTTCTCAAACTCCAGAGCAAAAAGCCGACCCAGTCTAAGGCCCTTCCCCTTTACCTCCTCAGTTTGTTGGTCCCGTATTAAACAACCATTAGAGGAAAACAAAACAGCGTTACCATCTTCTATAAGTTAGTCAATCGAAATCAAATTGGTAGTTAACTGGGGTACAAGTAAGGTTTTGGGTCAATGAAAAGAATAAGACTTTGAGGTATATAAATGTAAATCATCACAACCAAGTATAGGTAATTTTTCACCATTTGCAGTGACAATGTGTTTATTAGGGGGCTGGGTCTTGGGATATTGACCAAAGGTGGCCCTCGTCATGTGGTTAGAGGCGCCATAGTCAATAATCCAAAGGTGATTGGTGAAGGGTAGTAGGTAGGAGACTTACTAGACAAACCAATTATAGAAAAGGTGGAAGAGATGACTGAGGACATGAGCGGCCGAATCTTTTCTTTAGACATACCACCAGAAGTATCATTCTGTCCAGCCACTGAAGTAATAGTAGAGGAGGCATTTCAGTTCTCTATGGAGGTCTGATGGGCTTTATAAGTTCCTTTCTTCTGATTTAACTCACCAACTTTTTGGGGTCGAGTGGGGCATTTTGTAATGATGTGTCTGGACTGTCTGCAATAGGTACAAGTGTTCTTCTTCTTGCAGTGTGAGACAACATGCCCAAACTCCTTGCATTCATAGCACTGTACTTGGGAAAAATCCTTCATTCCCTTAGGTTTTGTTGCCAGAAACACATCTGTGTTTGGATCCTTCCTTCCATCAAATGGTCTGTGTAACAAATCTGGTTTTTGCCCTCAAGGTTTCCCCAAGAATAGTATCTAGATCAGGAAGAGTTCCTCAGCTAAGGATATTGGATTTAACAATTTCAAATTCAGGTCTGAGATGCATTAAGAAGTGCATAATCTTCTTTCTATCGAAGTGATCTTTCATATACTTCACACAACAATATGATGGATCCTTTACCATATGTAGCTCGTACTCTGTCCAGAGATTAATGAATCCTGCATAGTATTCCTGAACTTTCCTTTCTCCTTGATAATATGAAAAGATATCAACTTCTATTTGGTATGGTCTAGAAGTGTTTGATTGTTGATATACTTTCTCAAGGTACTCATACATCTCATATGCAGTCCAGTATCCCCTCATAGGAATTGCAATGTCAGTTTCAACTGATCCTAGGATCCATGATGCAATTTTTTTGTATTATCAATCTTCCATTGATTAAGAACCTTAATATCCGAATCATTAGGTTTAATTACAGATCCATCCAGATATCCCCAAAGTCCCTTTGCCTTAACATGGAATTGAAAGTTAAACTTCCATAATGCATAGTTTGTACCATTGAACTTGATAGAGAGAACATCCATTGTTTCTGATGCCATTGAGGGATAAAGACAGCAATGCACACTTCCAAAAGAAAGATAGGCTTCAAGTTAGAAGGTAGAAAGAAGTACCTTTTAGTTGATGCCTAGAAAAGGAAACTGTAATGGTCTGCTGAACCCAGAAGTAGATCAAAACCCTTCTAGATCAAAGCCGATCCAAACCAAACCAAGTGAATCAATAGATCTCCTCTGGGCAACACCAAATCTAAATTTTCAGGTTGATCTGATGTTTCTACAAACACAAAGAGATCCAAGGAGAAAAAGTTTTCTGATGGCACAACAGTCCAGAAAACTAGTATGTAAAGTTTTGATCGAATCATCCCTAGAAAAGGGATTCAAGGGCACTTGAGGGCTTCCCAAATAGTGTTAGGGAGTCCTCAAGAGAACAGTAAAAACACAGATTGAAATGAAGCTTTATGCAGATCAGATTGTGACCTGTTCTGATACCATGTCAGAGTCAGATCGAGAAAGAGAGAGACAAACACTTTGGTGGGTGTGTCAAATGTAATTGTCGACACCCTAAAGAAAGATATTTATATTAATAAAAGGTAAAGGACAAAACTGCCCTTGGTATACAAAAGATAGTGTACAACAGAAACTACTGCACAGGAAAGAAAGTTAGAGTACAAAAATAGCCCTTGGTTAACTCTCTTTATCTCTACACTATTAAATATTTATTGTAGTATTGTTTTTGAAAAATAATGAAATTGATATATGTAAAATATTTAATGTGATGATTTTCCACATTTTTAGAAAAAAAAATAAAGAGAATTGCTATTTTTTCAATTAATATGCATGGTGGATAGTATATAAAACTAGAGAACTAGCCAAAAGTTAGTTCTTTATATTATAAAATTCTTATTGTCTAGGGGATTAGGTGACTAAGCGCCCCATTGCCACCTAGAATCGCTTAGATGCCTTGAAAACTGTGGCCTGGACCATAATTCCCATAGCCTTACACTGTGATTGTTCTGTATTGGATATTGTTTTGGGTGGATGGGTTACTTTCCAGCCTATTATATTCTCTCTCTCCGTCTCTCTGTCTCTCTCTTTGATCAGCAGCACAAAAAAGAGCAAATCATTAGAAATTAAAAGAGGGCAATACAACAAGAAGTTGTGAAAAAAACCAGAAAACCCAAAACATCCAAAACCACCCAGAAAGATTACAATTGTACCCAAAACATAAGTTATCTGTGAACCTCTTGCTTGGCTAGGCCATCTACCAAACTATTTTCAGATCTTCTCAGCCAACTCATTTGAATAGTCACCCCTCTCCCCTTTTCAACCATCCCACAACTACTTTTGAGTCACCTTCAACGATCAGCCTTCCAAGTTCCAAATTCCAATACCCATTTCTTTGGCCTTTTTGACCCCCAAAATTGTTGCTAAGAGTTTTGCTCTAACCACATCACCTTGCTCAATTGGGCCTGAATGCAATGCATGTATATTACCTTCTTCGTCCCTAATTACCCCTCCAATTCTTGAGGGACCCGGATTGCCTGCACAATGCCATCACAATTCAACTTCATCCATCCACTAATTGGGGGTGACAAATCCTTATTGAAGTACCCATGAGGAGAATGCGTACTGCCTATGAGATGTAAGCATACTTGGAGAAAATATATTATCAATGCAATATATCAAGACAATATTAGATTGAGGCTGAGATTTTTGCTTATTATCAGGGATAGGAAGATTCAAGAATATTATGCTGGTTTCCTTGATTTGTGGGCAGAATATGAACTTGTCCACATAGAACCCTTAGACTCAGCAGAAAATGTCAAGTATCTTTAAAAACATTTTGAGAAGAGGAAGGTGAATCATTTTCTTATGAGATTGAGACTTGAATATGAAACAATCAAGTCTAACATATTGAGTAGAGGAACTCTTCCAGCTTTAGATTTAGTGATGGGTGAACTTTTGAGGGAAGGGACTAGACTTCTTACTACTGTAAGTATTGATGGGAAATCAATGAATTCTGGAGTTGATATTTGCATTTGTTGTTCAAGGGAGTAACAAACCTGTTGCTAAAGACTTCTCAAAGACTCAGTGTTACGAATGTAAAGGATTTGGACACATTGCCTCTCACTGCAAGAAAAAGAATGTTTGCATGTATTATAAACAACATGGGCACATAATTCCAGACTGTCTGGTTAGGCAATCTAAGGGTACTCAGAAAAAGAACTAGCCACGTGCATATCAAGTATTCGAGGGACAAACCGTTGACATCTCTTCTAGCAAGGATCATTCTTCTGCTAAGGGTGAACCGTCTGCATCCATGGATGAGGAAAAAATTTGACAAATGTTATCCTCTGCTATTTCCTCTACCTTTTTTGCTATCGGCCTATCTGGTGAGTTTTTTGGTTATTGTTCTTCTCAGTCTCATTTGGATCATTGATTTAGGAGCAACTAATCATATGACTGGTGCTTACCCCAAACCCCCAAATAACACTTCTAAGACCAACCATAGACATCATTATGGCCAATGGTGAAAAACTGAATATCATTGGTTGTAATGAGTCTAGTGACATGTCCCTTAAGTTTTCACCTAATGCCTCCTTTCTCCTTGTGAATAAACCCTAGTTGATTCTAGGTCAAAGTAGAGAAGAAGAAAGAAGAAAGAAAAGAGAAAGAAAAAGAAGAAGGAGAGAAGAAGAGTATTCGGCCAGACTAGAAGAGAGAATATAAAAAATCACTCTCCTAGCTGACCCACATGAATTTTATTCATAAAACTTAGAGTTACAAGAAAGACAATTTTGTCCCTCATAGAAGATGGGACACATAACTTAAACTCAGATACAATAGACCTTTCACTTTCAAGAAGATACACCAGAATGACCAAAATATCCCTGACTCGAGCATTCTAACACTCCCCCTCAAGCTGGAGAGTATATATCATATAGTCCCAGCTTGTTACAAATGTAATCTATTCTTCCCCGAGACAATCCTTTTGTGAAGAGATCTGCCCACTGATTTCCTGAGCTCACATGAGATGTAGTTATTACCCCACTTACCACTTTCTCTCTCACAAAGTGACAATCCACCTCAATATGTTTAGTTCTTTCATGGAAGACGGGATTGGATGAGATGTAAACAGTAGCTTGGTTATCACAGTATAGTTTCATGGGTTTGTCAATTGAGAAACCCATCTCCTATAGTAAGTTCTTCAGCCATACTAGTTCACATGTGGTATGGGCCATAGCCCTATACTCTGCTTTTGCACTACTTCTTGCCACCACTGTTTGCTTCTTGCTCTTCCAAGTTACAAGATTGCCACCCAGGAAGGTACAATACCCTATGGTTGACCTCCTGTCTGATATAGAGCCAGTCCAATCAGCATCTGTGTACCCTACTATCACAAGAGTTCCTCCCTTTTGGTATAACAAACCACGACCTAGAGCACCCTTTAGGTACCTAACAATTCTCAAAACAGCTTCCCAATGAGGAACCCGGGGATGTTGCGTAAACTGACTTACCACACTCACAGTAAATGATATATTTGGTTGGGTAATGGTCAGGTAGTTCAACTTTCCCACCAACCTTTTGTATCTTCCAGGATCATCAAACTCTTCACCTGCATCCACACTTAACTTGGCATTGAGTTCCATAGGAGTCTCTGCTGGTTTAGCACCTAACAACCCTACTTCTTCAAGTAGATCAAGAACATATTTTCTCTGACATAGGTTGATCCCCTGTTTTGACCTCGCAACCTCTATTCCTAGGAAATACTTTAGCTTCCCCAGATCTTTCGTATTGAAGTGATCCTGTAAGAATTTTTTCAGCTGTCACTTCCATTGCTGTCACTTCCAGTTATGACAATATCATCCACATACACGACTAGCAAGATTTTCCCATCCTTTGAGTTATGGCTGAACAGAAAATGATCAACCTGGCACTGTTTCATTCCAAAGGCCTTCACCACTTCACTGAACCTGCCAAACCATGCACGTGGAGATTGTTTCAGTCCATAGAACGCCTTTTTGAGCCTGCACACCTTACTAGCCTCCCCTTGAGCAACAAGCCCTGGTGGTTGCTTCATATACACCTCCACAACAAGATCACCATGTAGGAAGGCATTTTTTATGTCAAGTTGTGCGAGAGGCCAATCATACATAGTAGCTAATGAGATTAACACCCGAACTAAACCAATTTTAGCCACAGGAGAGAATGTCTCCGTATAGTCCACACCATATAACTGAGAATAGACTTTGGCCACTAACCGTGCCTTCAATCGTTCCACACTGCCATCAGGAAGATGCTTCACTGTATAGACCCATTTACACCCAACAGTGTGCTTACCACCTAGGGAGGTAAGGGCTTCCTGTACAGTCTTGGGAATGGGAACCGATGAGAGTAATGATATAAACTTGCAATGAGAAGTAGAAAAGTGAGCAGTGGAAACATAGTCTGAAATGGGGTGAGAAGTACAAGTATGTTTACCTTTCCGCAAAGCAATAGGGAGATCAAGATTTGAGGGTGAAGGAGCAGTAGCAGGATCTGTCGACAGGTGCTGAAGTGGAGGAGGGGCCGAAGCACTTCTGCGGGTATACACTTGAGTAATTGGCGGCCTCTCTGTAGTAACATGCATATGATGTGCATCTGCAGTAGGAATGACAGCTACGGGAAGAGGGTCCACAACCGGTACAGGAAGAGGAACCACAGAGGGAGAAGAAGAGACCCCAACATCTGAGAAAAATGGAACTGATTCAAAGAAAGTGACATCAGAGCACACAAACGATTTATGAAATTTTGGGTTATAACACTTATACCCTTTCTGAGTCCTCGAGTAGCCAAGAAAAATCCGTAGCTCGAGCATCTAGCTTGTCTACTCCAGGCCCCAAGTGTTGAACAAAATAAACACAGCCAAAGACTCTTGGGGTGAGAGGAAATAGAGACAAAGTGGGAAACAACACGGAGAAAGGGGATTGACTTCCAAGGATTGACATGAGCATCCGATTTATCAAAAAACAAGATGTAAGAACATCACTCCAAAAATGCTTTGGGACATGCATATTGATCATCAAGGACTGAGCAGTTCCAAGAAGATGTCTATTTTCCCATTCAGCTACACCGTTTTGTTGCGGGGTGTAGGCACAAGAAGTTTGATGAATTATTCCATGATGTTCTAGGTATTGCTGAAATGGTGAGGAGATGTATTCTTTGGCATTATCGGAGTGAAGTATTTTCATATGAACACCAAATTGAGTGCGTATTTCAGCATGGAATTTCTGAAAAATAGAGAACAATTCACTACGGTCTTTCATAAGATAGATCCATGTCATCCTTGAAAAGTCATCAACAAATATTACAAAATACTTAAACCCATTGTATGACACCACTTTAACTGGACCCCATACATCAGAATGAACTAAAGCAAAAGGACTTGAGACACGACTATCAATTCTTGGACTAAATGAGACTCGATGATGTTTTCCCAACTGACATGACTCACAATCTAATGATGAAAGATGACTCAAGGAAGGAACTAGCAGCTTCAAAGCCTTGAGAGAGGGATGACCAAGTCTGCAGTGCCATTGGAGAGGAGTAAGAGACGACTGAAAAGCCATTGGGGGGCCACCACCATCAAGGTAATACAAACCACCTGCTTCATGCCCTCCCCCAATCTTCTTTCCCGTCTTGAGATCCTAAAACACACAAGAATAAGGATAGAAGGTTACAGAACAATTAAGGGACTTGGTTAATCTGCTAACAGACATAAGGTTAAAAGGGAACTTAGGAACATATAAAACAGATGCTAAAGACAAGGAGAAGAGATCAACATCACCAACACCACAAATAGGAGATGTAGAACCATTAGCAAGTGTAACTGTCTGAGATGTGGAGGAGCGAGAAAGGGAAGAAAATACATCAAGAGTCCCAGACATATGGTCCGAGGCTCCGGAATCAATGATCCAGGGTGAGGCTTTGGAAGCTAAGCAAGTCATACTTGAATGGGCAAGTGTAGCTGTGTTCTGCTGAGATGTTTGAAGGAACTGCTCATATATTGCCCGTGGTACACTCACCATTTCCTGCCCGGAAGCACAAGTGGGTGTGGAGGGGGTTGGGGCAGTTTGCTGGCTCTCAGTAATTGTGCTACTACTCTTAGATGTAGCATGGTTAGCCCAAGTGTTGGGTGGATCACGCAAATCATAGCAGAAATTAACTGTGTGCCCCTCTGAGCCACAATGTGTACATTTTCTCTGAGCATTACTCCTTCCTTTTCCATGGCCTCCCCCTGACTCTCGGCCTCCAGTCCGACCACTAGCCCGGTTAAACATGTGTCCACCACGGTTGCTTGGAGGGCCACTATTGCCACCACCACTTCTACTTCCACGGCCACTCCCTTTAGTCACTACCAAACCAGATCTATCAGAGAAGGAAGAATGTTCCACCGGCTCAATGGATGTCCTCTTAAGACGGGCAAAAACTTCTTTAAGTGAGGGGAGAGCTGATCCCCCCAATATCTGTGCTCTGACAGGCTCATACTCAGCCTTCAAGCCCACAAGAAACCTAGTCACATCAAGTTGTTCACGTTGCTGTTGTTGGATCTAGACATCTGATGTTAGAGGGTGATACACATTGAGCTCATTACGAATGTTCCTCAAACTTGCATAGTACTCTTCCAAGCTTTGACTCCCTTGCTTCAAATTGAAGTACTCTTGGTATAACTGATACACCCTAGTTGTATTGTCTTGTCCAGAGTACAACTTCTTAGCATGATCCCAGATATCCTTAGTTGTATCTAGGAACATGAAGTTCACACTAATCTTTGGTTCCATGCTGTTCCAGAGCCATGTCATTATCTATGCATCTTCTTGTTCCCAGTCACTAAACCCAGGGGAATCAGAGGAAGGTTTCTCCTCTCTTACATGTTTTACCTTCCTCTTGGCCTTCAAGAACACCTCCACAGATTTTGCCCATGGTACATAATTCTTACCATTCAACTTGATGGATGCCATTTGAACACTTAGATAGTCTGGAGAAAGCATGACACCTGTTTTATTATCATTCCCATTTTCAAATGAAGCCATCTTAATTATTTCACCTTCAAATATACAACACAACCTCACACTCTTTCACAAGGCTTATCTCACTTATAACACCACTAACTCCAGCTTCTTTAAATACACATTACACACCACACACTAAGGCTGAAATCACTCAGTCTTCACATCAAACACCTGGACTGCACACTACAGAACCATTCACCATCAACACACTAAGACTGAAATCACTCAGTCTTCACATCAAACACTTGGGCTGCACACTGCAGAACTGATTACACACAAGGTCCAGGAGATCAACTTTTAAATATTTAGAAACATAGATACACCAATCACCACGACACAACCACCACCAATCTACTGCTGTTGTGAACTTCAGCAGTCGACAACTCTTCTTTCAGCATACATATGAAGAGAAATGCAGAGGAACATGACTGAAATGCATATTAGTCACACCGAGCATCACCACAACCAACTTTTGAAGCAAAAAGAAAACATTCACAGTCCCTTACTTGGACAAGCAACAGTAGTGTTCATACCTGTCCACATTCAGCCCTCTTCGATACTGAATAGAGGGTTTAATATACCACTCCAACGACCACCACAACAGCAATCGGAGGCATTCTCACCTCCAGGCCCACAAAACGACAACTCCTTTTCAGCCCCTTATCGAACCTCCACTCAGGTCAGTCGGAAAAGAAGAAGATGACTGTGAAGGTTGGCAGCGAACCCAGAAAGAGAACATCAGCAAGAAAGAAGTGAGGATACGACCTTACAGCTCTGACACCATGTGAATAAACCCTAATTGATTCTAGGTCAAAGTAGAGCAGAAGAAAGAAGAAAAAAAGAGAAAGAAGAAGGAGAGAAGAGTATTCGGCCAGACTAGAAGAGAGAATATAAAAAATCACTCTCTTAGCCGACCCACTTGAATTTTATTCATAAAACTTAGAGTTACAAGAAAGACAATTTTGTCCCTCATAGAAGATGGGACACATAACTTAAACTCAGATACAATAAACCTTTCACTTTCAAAAAGATACACCAGAATGACCAAAATACCCCTGACTCGAGCATTCTAACACTCCTTTCCAAAACCTTTTTTGTTCCTAACCTTATTGGTAATCTGATTACTATTTGCCAACTTGTTGATGAAGGTTATACACTTACATTTTCTCATGATAGTTGTTTGATCTAGGATCAATAAACTAGGAAGGTGAAAGGGAAGAGACTAGGTTGGGCCGTCTTTTTGCATTGGAATTCGAGAATCCTTAAGCATCAACATCTTCTGTTTACTTTAGTTCATCTTCTTCTAGTTCTTTTGTTGGACAAATAAATAATATTTGGGATTTATGGCATAAACGATTGGGACACCTTCGTTCTGAAAAAATAAAGTTTTTATTTGGTTCTGGTTCTATTAAAGACAACGTTCCCTCTTTGCATACTTTTGATACTTCATGTGTTCCCTATTGTCTAAGATTCGCACTTTACCTTTTTTCACACACCTGAGCATGCCATTTCACTATTTGAGATTATACACGGTGATGTTTAGACTTCAATTATAGTTTCTCGGCTTGGATACAAGTACTTTGTTTTGTTTATTGATGATTGCACCAGGTACCCATGGATTTATTTTCTTCAACGTCATAAATGTACCTTATTGCCAAATGAAATGTCTCCCCCTTTTTGAAATCCATCTATTTCCTCCAAACCTCTCCACTTCTCAAAGGCTGCTCTGCTTGCAACATAACATTACTCCAACTGAAAAAATCAAAATTACACCTGTCAAGCAACTCCTTATCATCTTCACTCATCCATAACTGTCTGCCTTCACCCTCGTAAACTGCACTTTCATAGCCTGAGCAACTTTCATACCAAATGCTTGAAACCCTCATCCACCTCTATTATATATGATTAAGTATTCACCCTCTATTATCATTCATAACTCCCCTCTACAAACTGTTTTTTTAAGTAAATAAAGAAAAAGGCTGTATTAAATCAAAAGAAAATTACAATATATCTTGAGGTGATGAGGTAGCACGTCAATACAAAATACCTAGTTATCATAAGAACAAAAAATAATACAAGTTCAATTAGCTCAACCCTCCAACAAAAGATGCAAATCCCATGATCTGTTCCTCCTATCTACAAACTGTAAATATAAAAAATAAGGAATTGAAGCAGGGTCATCTGATTCAATTAACTTTCTAGCCACTAGCAATTGATTAAAATGATCCATTCCTCCTATATATTTATAAAAATCTACCATAAGCATTGCCAATGACCCAAAACTCCTATGTGCACCAGATGTGAAGGGGAAGACCCATAATGTATATCCAAAGCAATTTTTTAATAGAGAAGGGATTGAGCAAACCCACTGACAGATTCCACCTCCCTATTCTTAACTTTGAATCTAGCCATTGTTGACTTAGTCACTTGAATTTTCAAAATACTTTTTGCCTCCATCTTGTTTGCATGAATTAAAAGAAATAACCTTCCCCAAGCTTTCAAACCTCCACCAGTCACCAAGTGTTAACTCTCTTTTCATCCATGTGATGGCATCATTTACATCTGAATCTACTAAAAATGAGTCACTCTACAAAACATGCTTCAAGAAACTCATATCTTTTGTTGAAGATTAATCAGTTTTATGTTGTTTTTCTGAGTAGATGTTTTATGTTAGTTGTTAGATAGGAGGTGGGGACCACAGTAGTTATGTGAGTCCAAATTTTATTATGTTTTTGAGTCTTATATATTCTGTTTTATGTTTTGCCGCCCTATAAGGGCATAGTTGTCTTTGTATTACTCTATTACTTTTAGTATAAATAATACGTGAAGGGGGCGGTCAAATTACTGCTCTCTTTTCTTTTCAAGATCTCTTCTCATCTTCTCTTCTTCTCTTCTTCTCTTCTCTTCCTTCTCTCTTCAAGAAACTACCTTTTCTATTCATAGTTTTGAATTCAGCAGATTTCTACTTGGTATCAGAGCATCGGCTAGGATTTCTTGAAGCATCTCATGCAGCCCTAGATTGGCCAACTGCATGAAGTAATAAAGGGCTGATCGATCTGCTATAGATTGCCCAATTCTTGGATTTTTTGGTGGGATCTAATCATCAGGAAGATGATCTACTGTTCAGCATCAAAATCAGGAAGAATTGGAGTACAAGGAAGAGTCCCAGAAAAGTTGGACTCTTTGTTTTTTATCTGATCTTGGGCGCCCAGGTATTGTTAGTTTTCTTTTGATTTTCTGAAGAGGGCGGTTAAGTTTCTGGAATTTTCTGAGCCTCATAGAGTGATCAATTCACTCTTCTCTCTGTTGAGAGGCGTGGGGAGGAGAGAGATTTCTCTCCGTATAGGGTTTTCTTCTTCCAGATGGGTTGGTTTCTGTGTGTGTGTGTGTGTGTGTGTGATATTAAATTGTTTTTGAAAGGTCTCCAATCTATTTTTTCGTACTGCTGAACTGTTTGAAGTACGATGGAGAGTTGGAATACCGAGATGAAATCCACCGATACTGTGGGACTGAGTGTTGGAGGTAGTAGTGATATTTTTGGGTCTGGGATCATTACTACAGTAAAACTTGATGGTACAAATTATTTGGAGTGGGCACAATCAGCTAAGATGGCTATTCGTGCCCGTGGAAAATTAGGGTACATCACTGGGAAGGAGAAGAAACCTGATACAGACTCTTCCCGATGGGTGCAGGAGAATTACATGGTAATGTCCTGGATGTGTAATTCTATGTTACCTCATATTGCAAAAAAAATTCCCATGGGCTAATATTGCTAAGGAGATTTGGGATGGCGTGACTGAAACCTACTCTCAGAAGCAAAATGAAGCCAAAGCCTATCAGTTAAGGAATCAGGTGATAAGTATGAAACAGGGAGAAAAACCCCTTGCTGTGTATTTCTCCATGCTAAAAACCCTTTGGCAAGAAACAGATCACTTAGAAACTGTGGTATAGGAAAGTGTAAATGATGCAGCAACCTATCACAGACTGGTAGAGAGGAATAGGGTTTTTGAGTTCTTGGCAGGGCTAAACCCTGAATTTGACATTGCTGGGCAGCATATTCTTTCTAGGGAGGGTGTGACACTCTCTCAAGCCTATGCCTTTGTCTCTGGAGAGGAGAGTAGGAGGAATGTAATGTTGAGACAGCCTGGGATTGACCAGTCAGCTATGGTTAGTACAACCAAACCTAAGTCGAATGGAGACAGGGGGAGTAATGAGACTAAAAGGGAAGATAAGAAAGACTTGGTGTATGATTATTGCAAGAAGCCTAAGCATACCAGGGACACTTGTTGGAGGCTTCATCCAAATCTCATGCCTGCCCGGATAAGGAAGAAGAAGGGAAATGCAAATGTGGCCACTACAAGAGACTCTTCGGCCCCTCTTTCCCAAACTGATTGGGAATCCATTACAGTAGCAGCAATGAGAACAAAATTGGAGAGGTTTGGACAGCTTATGAGTAAGAAAGATTCACCTAGCTCTGGCCTTCCAGATGGACAGCAGAATGCAGGAGCCAACTACACCACTTCTTTTGCGCATATAGGTAGTTCATATGAAACTGCAAATCTTGCATCCACTTCAGGTAAGGAGGGATCTCCCTGGATTATAGACTCAGGAGCATCTGAGCACATGACTAATGCCCCTACCCTTTTCAGTTCCTATCAGTTGTGCTCTAGTAGAGACAAAGTCTCTACAGCAAATGGTTCACATATTCCCATTCCTGGGAAGAGGACAATTAGAGTGACCAATGATATAACTTTATCCTCTGTTTTACATGTTCCTAGACTTCATACCAACCTACTATTTGTTAGCTCTTTGACAAAAAATTTGAA
Organism: Nelumbo nucifera; assembly: GCF_055504915.1. Classification (NCBI taxonomy): domain Eukaryota; kingdom Viridiplantae; phylum Streptophyta; class Magnoliopsida; order Proteales; family Nelumbonaceae; genus Nelumbo; species Nelumbo nucifera. Next base: position 76,134,705 of record NC_142653.1, read on the forward strand.
TTGTTCCTTGACCTTTCTTCCAGGTAATTGTGTTTTGCAGGATCTGGAGTCAAAGAAGACAAGTAGTCGTGAGGTGAATGGAGTCTACCTTCTGGATGAGATTCCGAGACATCAGGGCCACCATGTTAGCAGCAACAGTAGTAGTGGGTCAAAGTCAATGAACCAGATTATTCCTTGGCACAATCGCTTGGGACATCTTTCTTTTAGTTCTTTGAAATTTCTTTTCCCAAAGTTGTTTGAGTCTGTTCAGTTATCTATTTTGGAGTATGAGAGTTGTCAGCTAGGAAAGCATTGTAGACAGTCGTTTAAACCAAGTGATAAAAGAAGTACTTTTGCTTTTAATATTGTTCACACTGATGTATGGGGGCCATGTCATATCCCTTCCATGGGAGGAAACCATTACTTTCTCTTGTGTGTACTTCAGTTCTTGTGCATTTCTGGGGAGATGTAATCCTTACAGCCATGCATTTGATTAATTGTGTTCCTTCACGGGCTTTGAGGTTTAAAGTACCATTTAGTCTTCTTTTTTCAAATGGGGAGATATTTCACATACCTCTGAGGGTTTTTGGTTGTATTTCCTATGTTCACATTCTTGGCCCCCACCGCAAGATATTGGATCCTAAGGCCAAGAAATGTGTTTTTCTTGGGTATGCACAGAACCAAAAGGGGTATTGCTGTTATGACCCAGTGTAAAGGAGCAGATTTGTCACTATGGATGCTACCTTTTTTCAATCCACCTTCTTCTTCTCTAGTGGTTTTCCTCAAGGGGAGAGTTTTGGGGAGGAGAAGTTACAATCTGTTCCTCTTCCTGTATATTTGGTGCCTCTATTAGTTCCATCATCAGTTTAGCCAGCACCTCCATCATCAATTCAGCCAGCACCTCCATCAATTCAGCCAGCACCTCCATCAGTTTCATTACCTGAGCCACTATGGGCAGCCTCACAGAAATATCAGCGCCAGCAAACGATGGTTGACTCCATACATCCTCAACCCACACCACTCTCTATCAGTCCTTCTGAAACTCCAGATTCAACAGATACAGTTCCAGGTATTCCTCTTGAGCCTGAGCCTGTTATGTTTTCTAATGATAATGCTCTTGTACCTAACACCATTGTTGCAGCTAATCCCACTGATCTTGATCTTCCCATTGCACTTCGTAAAGGGAAGAGAAAGTGTACAGCCCATTGCATTTCACACCATCTTTCCTACAGTGCCTTATCACCCTCCTACCATGCATTACTTTCTTCCCTGGATTTTATGTCTATACCCAGGAATGTTACTGAGGCTCTCTCCAAACCTAAGTGGAAAACAGACATGCAAGAAGAGATGAAAGCCTTGGTTAAAAACCAAACTTGGGAAATAGTTGATCTTCCCCCAGACAAAGAGACAGTCGGATGTAGATGGGTATTTACAATGAAGTATGGGGCCGATGGCAAGATAGAGAGGTACAAGGCAAAATTGGTAGCAAAAGGGTATACTCAGACCTATGGTGTTGATTATCTAAAAACCTTTGCACCGGTAGCTAAGATGAGTTCAGTTCGTATTTTTTTATCTCTAGCAGCCACCTATTCATGGCCTTTGTTTCAGCTTGATGTCAAAAATGCTTTCCTCAATGGTAATTTACAAGATGAGGTATATATGGACATTCCAGCAGGTTTTTATGAAAATGTTGGTAAAGGAAAGGTGTGCAAACTCAAAAAATCTCTGTATGGACTGAAACAATCACCTAGGGCTTGGTTTAACAGGTTCAAAGGGGCACTTATCCGTTTTAGATACACACAAACCCAGTCTGATTACACCCTCTTTGTAAAGAGGAGAGGTGCTCTGGTGTTAATTCTAATTGTGTATGTGGATGATATAGTGGTTACAGGAAATGATCTGGAGGAGATTAATGATCTCAAAAAATCATTGCAGCAAGAATTTGAAATCAAAGATCTTGGCGAGCTCAAATACTTCTTGGGAATTGAAGTTGCAAAATCCAAGCATGGGATCTTCATCTCACAAAGAAAGTATGTACTTGACCTACTGCGGGAGACTGGGAAGCTAGGGACCAAACTAGCAAACACTCCTATTGATCCAAATCATAAAATTAATGATGTGGATGGTGAGTTGGTAAAAGATGTGAGGAGATATCAAAGGTGGGCTAACTGCTATATCTATGCATGACACGACCAGATATTTCTTATGCTGTCAGTGTTGTGAGTCAGTACATGCATGCACCTCGGGTTCAGCACTGGGAAGCTATTGAGAGGATACTTGCATATCTGAAAAAGCACCCTAGTAGAGGCATTCTTTTCTCAAATCATGACAATCAAAAGCTAGAATCCTATACAGATGCAGACTGGGCAGGATGCTTAGATGACAAGAGGTCTACATCAGGAGTGTGTACCCTTGTAGGTGGAAACTTGATCTCCTGAAAGAGTAAAAAGCAAGTGGTTGCGGCAAGGTCAAGTCTAGAGGCTGAGTATAGATCTATGGCTCATGGTGTCTCAAAACTTCTTTGGGCTAAATCTCTTTTGATTGAGATTGGGGTAAAAGCAGAGGAACCTATGATGCTATACTGTGACAATCAAACTACAATCAATATTGCCCATAATCCAATTCAGCATGACAAGACAAAACACATTGAAGTTGATAGACACTTTACAAGAGAAAGGGTAACGTCCGGAGAAGTCTGTTTGCCTAATGTCTCTTCAGAGTTGCAGCTGGCTGATGTGATCACTAAAGGGGTGGCAAAGAACAAGCTTGAACATGATCTACACAAGTTGGAAATGTGTGACATTTACTCCCAACTTGAGGGGGAGTGTTGAAGATTAATCAATTTTATGTTGTTTGTTTGAGTAGATGTTTTATGTTAGTTGTTAGCAGTGTCTTAAAAGGCATGGGGAGGCGCTCCCAAAACGCCCTGAGGCATATGCCAGAGGTGTTGACACCTCTGAGGTGTACGCCTCTTGTGCTTTTCTCATGAGGCATGCTAGAGGCGTATGCCTCTTGCGCCTCATGCACATCTAATATGAAAATATAGAAAAAAGAAAAAAGAAAAAAAGAAAAAAGGGAAAGGAAAGGAAAGGAAAAGAAAAGAAAGGGAAAGAAAAGGAAAGGAAAGAGAAGAAAAAAAGAGAAAAGCAAAGAAAAGAAAAGTAAGGGAAAGGAAGAAAAGATAAGGGGAAAAAAAATGGTTTGCACCCTGTCCCTTCGGCTCTTCGCTTCGACAAGACCCTCCCTTTGAACTACTATTATGCATCTTTATTCTTCTTAAATTAAAAGATTTTTATTAAAATAAAGAAAAAATGAGATCCCCCCTTCCTTTTCATCCTCCTCATAACCCCCCTCCTCTTAAGGAGGCTTACGCCTCCTTGTGTTCGGGAGGCTTACGCCTCTTGCGTTCGGAATTACGCCTCATGCCTCTAGGTTGTGGAACGCCTCGCACGCCTCCGCGTTTTAAAACACTGGTTGTTAGATAGGAGGTGGGACCATAGTAGTTATGTGAGTCCAAATTTTATTATGTTTTTGAGTCTTATATATGTTGTTTTATTTTTGCCGCCCTATAAGGGCATAGTTGTCTTTGCAATGCTCTATTATTTTTAGTATAAATAATAAGTGAAGGGGCCAGCCAGATTATTGATCTCTTTTCTTTTCAAGATCTCTTCTTCTCCTTCTCTCGTCCTTCTCTCTTCATGAAACTACCTTTTCTATTCATATTTTTGAATTCTGCAGATTTCTACTTATTTCTTTAAGCTACCATGCTCCAAAACTTTAATCTGGCATACAAAGCTCTTAGTACACTCACTCTGTTATCTCTGCCCAAAATCAGGTTGGGTCAATCAGGTTTTGGGTTCACAAATACCAAGTTGCATCCCTAAAGCCAACTAGGAAAGGGATACATGCATTGGACTTTACTCTCCCACACACCCTTATCATGCGCCCCTCCAGTTTTATTAATTTCCAACAAATAATTTCAAAAGGGAGGTGGTTACCTCACCCCTAAAATTTATAGTCAACTCATCCTATTATCAATTATCCTAAACAGGACATGAAGTTGGTAAACATCTCTAAATACATAATCACAAATCTCACAAACTGAAATTTTAATCTTAGATCTATTCTCAGGATATATTAATATTCAATTTACTTTCATCTATTTAATTTGCAAATTTTTTTGGAACCAAAAAGGGCATTATAGGCTATGTTAGGTTCTGTGGGCATTTCAAATAAACATTAAAAAACAGAAACGATTGGCTTTATGTGCATGAGGCGTTGGGAGAAACTTCAAATTCTGGTTTCTCCCAACGCCACAACATTTATTGAAATGAAATGCTTACCTGGAGCCCAACCAAACAACAAAAACAATAAATGTTTAAAGTAATGTTTTCAATTAAACATACAAAACACCCCATCTATAAATGCCCATGGAACCAAACACATACATAATCTCTACATCCACAGTCAAGTTAAAAGTGTCCATGACCAATTAACATTTTTGCATGGCCTTGTAGCAACAGAGTTTAAAGAAGAAAAGGAAATTTCTTAGAACTACAAACGGGTAACAAAATAGTAGGTCTAGTGACAGACTGAAAGTAATATTCAAAATCATGCCAAGAGGTGGTTTATCTCCGAAGTCCAGGCAATTTTCTCTTCTAGAAGAAAACCATTTGACAATTCTCGGCGACTCTGCTTCCATCAAGAATTTGAAAATTCACATTATAGATGATGGGTAGGCAAATTACACAGAAAAAAAAAAGAGAGAGAGAGAAAATCAATTGATAGAAGAACACATTGTTTTCAAACCCTCAGAAAGAAAAAAAAAAAATCATTCAAAATGTTCATCTGGTGAATATCAGATTGGAAGCATAGAACCTTCTTCACACAAAAATCCAACAAAACCACGTAAAGACTAAGAAGAAAAGAATATGATCAGAATACTTACCAAGAACTCCACTTGTTAGATCGTTGTCACCAGGAAAACGGCAGAATACCAAATCTTGATGAAACTTGTTCATCAGATGTTCAATAATTTTCATCCGCGTCAATGGAACTCTCTCCAATGCAGTACAAGCAAGTTTCATGAGAGGCATTGTAAAGGGTCTGATCCCATCTGTTTGCTATCAAAATTCATTATACAAGCTCCATTAGACAAAGGACAATAGAAAAGTAGAACCAAAACGCATATTAATTAAACAAAAAGACAATAAAAGACGAAATGAAATTTACATTAGAGGAAGATAAGATTGGATTTTTATTTTTTGATAAGTAACAAATTTCTATAATGGACAGGAAATATATATATAACATCCCATGCAGAGGTAGATATTACTACCTCTCCCAATTACAAATTACAATTGATTCCTATTAACCTCTTGCTTGCTTGGATAGTATATCAGCTAGCCCATTTGCAGATCATTGTAGCCATTGTATTTTTACCGATATGTTCCTTGTTAGCCATTTGATTTTTCTAGATTGGAATTTCTCAAAACCACTCTAGAATTATTGTGAATCAGAATTTACAACAAATCCAACAAACAACTAACCAAATTGGATAAATCTACCAAAAGGAATCAGATAGTTGTCACCAGGAAAGGAGAAGAAGAAGAGCACCTGATATTCCCATTCAGCTGCAATGGCCTTAGCAAGGGCAAGGGTAGGGAGCTTGAGGGGTCTCTTGGAGGGTGTCTTAAGGGTTCTATAATCGAGCATAACAGTCCACCCACACCCATCATCAGCTTCTCTTGTATTGACCTGTTTGTAGAACCGCTTGCCGACGATGGACCCTGTCATGAACGACATCGGCATAGTCACCGACGTTGAAGACGATGACGATTCCCGTTGGGAACTTGAACCCGGTGCCTTAACATAGATATTATCATCTCTCTTCTCCACATTTTCTCCTGCTCCGCCAGATGAGAATGTGAATGATGTCGAGGATGAAGTATCCAACAACTCCTCCTTTCCAACTGTTGAGACGACACTGAAATGGTAATTGTTAGAGTAACGTGTCGGAGAGAGAAATCTCCTGATCAGAGTGTTTTTAGATTTTAGCGTTTTCCATGCGCCAACGGCAGCCATTAACCCTTCTCTATCTTACCCAAGGAGAAAAATTAGAAATGTTTGAAATGGATCCTCTGTTCTACAACGTTGTCAAAAACCTAGATCAACCTCATCTCCCAAACCCCTAACTCGCCAACCTAAAACCCATTTAGTGTCCAGATAAGCCTAAAACAAGCTTTTTGTGATGTAAGGGTAAGTGTAGGTCCATTGATGATTCATCAAGGTAAGTGGTATTGATTATTGAAACATCGTCTCGTTGCCAAGAATAAGAGGAGACTATGCCAACAATGACTAAGATAAGTTTTTTAAACTATCCTTATAGTTTTAGTTAATTGACTAACTCAGTCCTTACTATTATTAATATATTATTTTTAAGTGTGTCCATTTCTAACAATTGACATCAAAATGAAATGCTAACTTTGTCATTTATTATTACTCAAATTTTCAAAATAAAATTCAATTAATAAAAATTTTAAAAAAGGTAATATAATGTCTGATGAATGATGATTTGGCCCGACCTCTTAACTAATTGACACGTGTGCGTGATTCAGCATATACGATAGCTCGGCATAGGCGGACCGGTACGTGGACATGACTCGACGCAGGTGATAGCTCAGCAAGTATCAGCTCGCCACAGAGTGAGCCCGAGTACGCCGATGTCCCAAGCTGCATTCTGAGTTAAGTTCATCCTAGTTCGCGAACTAGAACAACAAGTTCGCTCCAGGCTCAAGCAAGTGGGTCACCTCGAAGACAACTCGCCTCAGGCAAAATCACCTCGGCATGCCACCAGTAGCTCGTCGCAAGGTAGCTCGCTACAAAGTAGCTCACTACAGGGCGGCTCGACATTCTACGGGAAGTTTCTCATATGACAAAGCCGTACCTGCCAGACTGTTCTCGCGTCCCTCGTCTAACGGCGCAGCGCCTGCCAATTCAGAAGGTTGCGCCCCTGTCTCCTACCTGGCGGCGGCGTGCCTACAGGTTGTCTCCCAGCTGTCAGGATCGTACCATGCAATGGTCACTGTAGCCTGCCTGCTCTCGGCCCTGCCAGTAACGGCCAGCCACTCCGAGGTATGACCTGATAGAGGATCGCCGCAGCAGGGATTCAGGATCAACCCCACCGAACCTGTCAAACGCCAGTATATAAGCACTCTGACCCCTCAAAGGCAAAGGTATCGCATATTCACCACTCTCTAGCCCTCCAGTTAAGAAGACGAACTACACCCCTCTCAACGCGAAGGCGAGGGGAAATCTTAATGACAATTAAAGATGCACCATTTGTAAGGTGGCCACCCCGGATGAAGGGGACCCCACCACCAGGAATAAGAATATATATTGCCATTTCCATAAAGACCACGGTCATAGTACCGAAAACTGTAAAAGTCTCCGCGACGAGATTGAGGAACTCATCTGTCGTGGGTACTTAAAGAATTTTGTACAGAAAAGTAATAAAAGTCAGGCAGATCGGCAGAGGGAGTAGAGGAGAGACGCCCCCGAGTCCAATATTAGGCGAGCCGAGCAGCAAGAACCGCCCGAAGAAAGACCAGTCCGCGGGGTGATAAACACAATTACAGGCGGATCCATCGTCGCGGGCTGCACCACGGCGGCAAGGAGGACCTCGGTCCGTGAACTGGAGCATGAAGAACGGAACCCACCGAATCACCCACGGCCTGCAGACCCCATATCTTTCACCAAGGACGATGCGCGAGGAGTCCAGTACCCCCATGACAACGCGCTAGTCATAAGGATGAAGATCAATGACTTCGAGGTCAGACGTGTCTTGGTGGATTCAGGAAGCTCAACCGATATCCTGTTCAGAAGCACCTTTGACAAGTTATAGTTCCGGGATAATGACCTCCAGCCCGCGACACCCCCTAGTGGGCTTCAGTGGAGAGGAGTTAGGCCCCTCGGCCGAATCTCATTTTCTGTAGAGATCGGGACGTGGCCCAACGTCGCAAGATTTGTGCACACCTTCCTGGTAGTAACCACACCTTCCCCGTACAACGCCCTTATAGGAAGGCCCATCACCCACGCGCTTCATGCCGTGGTGTCCACCTACTACCTGACGATAAGGTTCCCCATGGACTTTGGCATAGGAGTAGCTCGAGGTGATCAACTCGAGTCCCAAAGGTGTTATGCGGCGGCCCTCAAAGGGAAAGCCAAGCTGACAGAATGTGTTGAGCTCGAGCGGCCTGTGGAATACCCTGAAGAACGAGCCACGCCGATCGAGGAAACGATCTCCATCCCAACTTCAAAGGAAGACCCGACCAGGACCCTCCAGATTGGAGCAACAATAGTGGAACTCCTTCGAACTCGGTTGATAAGTTTCCTACTCCAAAATTTAGACATATTTGCATGGTCCGCAACAGAAATGCCCGGCATAAACTCGAAAATAATTACTCACAAGATAAATACTGATCCCCTAGTCAGGCCCGTTAGGCAAAAGAAATGCAACATCGCCCCGAAGCGCTGGAAGATAGTCGACGAGGAGGTCGGAAAACTTCTCGCAGCCGATTTCATCAGGGAGGCCCATTACCCGAGCTGGGTGGCTAACCCCGTTCTAGTTAAAAAGGCCAACGGTAAATGGCGCATGTGAGTCGACTATACCGACCTAAATAGGGCTTGCCCAAAGGACTGTTTTTCGTTCCCCAAAATCAACTGTCTGGTGGACGCGACCTCAGGGCATGAGTTGCTGAGTTTTCTAGACGCGTACTCGAGCTACAACCAGATCAAGATGGACCCTGCCAACGAAGATAAAACGACTTTCATTACCGAACTGGGCCTGTACTGCTATAAGCTCATGTCCTTCAAGCTGAAAAATGCCAGGGCGACCTACCAGAGGCTTGTAAATCGAATTTTTGAGCCACTGATTGGCAATAAGGTTGAATGTTATGTAGACGACATGGTCGTCATGACCCAACTTTCGAACTATTTAATAAGTGACATGCAATGCGTATTTGAAATCTTGCGCAAGTATAATATGAAACTAAACCCGAACAAGTGTGTCTTCGGTGTCACATCGGGAAAATTTCTGGGCTACATAGTTAGCCGACATGGCATCGAAACCAACCCTGAAAAAATAAAGACCATCCTGGATCTAACCCCACCCCGCAAATTGAAGGAGGTTCAGAGGCTAAATGGTCGTATAGCTGCCCTGAGCCGCTTCATGTCTAAGTCGGCAGAACGCTGCCTGCCTTTCTTCAAGGCCATTAAGAAAAGTAAAGACTTCGAGTGGACTGAGGAATGCTAGTCCGCCTTTGACGAACAAAAAAATTACCCGACCAGCATACCGGTTTTAACCTAGCCCGAGGAGGGCGATGTTTTAAAGCTGTACCTCTCCACAAGTGACGAGGTAATCAGCTCGGTACTGATAAAAGAAGTAGATTGGGTCCAACGACTTATCTACTACGTGAGCAAAGTTTTGCAGGATGCCGAAACTAGGTACCCAGAGATCGAGAAACTGGCATATGCGCTGATCACTGCAGCTCGGAAACTTCAGTCATACTTCCAAGCCCACACGATTGTTGTCCTTACCAATCAGCCTCTAAGGCAAGTACTGCTCAAGCCCGAGGTATCTAGGAGGCTGACGAAGTGGGCTATAGAGCTCAGTGAATACGACATTCGGTACGAACCCCGAACAGCAATTAAGGCCCAAGCCCTGGCCGACTTCGTGGCAAAATGCACTTTCAGCACCACAACGCCCGAACTGATGGAAATCAAGTACGTGAAGGAAGCCTCCACCAGGGTGGAACCAGCCCCAATTAGAACGAAGTCAACTTAGGATGAAGAGCCTTGGATCCTCCACGTAGACAATACGGGAAGAGTGATGTTACATGCGAACGGAGTGTGACAGAAAATTAATGATAAGGGAGGTTTTAGACAATTGTTAGAAATAGTGGGGGTACTTTAAGATAATATGTAAACAATAAGGGTGAATTAGTCAATTAACTAAATCATAAGGGTAGTTTAAGAAATTTTCCCTAAAAACTATGCTAGGCACCAACTAGGCCTTGAACACACCCAAGTAGTAAGACATATGATAACTAAATTAACTTAAACATGGGACTAGCGATACCATGGTTATGGCTAACCCATATGCAAAGCCTCCCTCTCATACATGGTGGACAATGTCGATTCATGCATTGTCCCCATGAGCATATGTGTGCCTATGAGGAACTCTAGTAGCTATATAGCCATTAATTAGGGCCACCCCATGAGGGATGTGATGTATTGAGAGTGCCAAGGGTAGGCATTAGAGGAGGTCAACCACCGCTCATAGAGGGCGTTAAGCTTTTGAGATCCCACCAAAATATAACATTAGTTAAAAAAATCATACTAAAGAAAATTACAATAATGCCACTCAATGTAGCCCACTAAGCGTAGGTAGATTAAGCCTGCTTTTCAATCGTGATAGTTCCCCCACTCAATCAATTGTCATCCTTGAAAATGGCCTTCTTAGTGAGTGGGCATCTGTTCTAGCCATATCCATGTGTGCTCCAATTTTGTTGCTCGTTGTTGCAAGCAAGGTCGCCTAGTTAACCCAAGTCTTGCTTATGTTGGTTTATTTCTCTATCGCGATCCATTTCACCTTGTCGCCCCGTAGAGACTTCATCCAACTTTTTTAAGGTTATTCAAACCATAGTGGTTGTGCTCTATGTGTAATGGCCCTCAAATTTAACGGGTGCATGTTGCTTTGTGGTGGTCCATTTGTCTTTTCTACCTCAAGGTTCGACCCAATTGCTGATAGCTTTTTGGTGGTGCTACCAAACACACTATGAAGTGTAGGCCATTGATGGTTCCACTAAGGTCAGCGGCACTAGATCATGGCCTCATTATGCATGGTCATGGATCTCATTTGGCGCATGTTGATCCATGGCAAGTATTGCTTATGTGCCAAAATAGGGACTATGGAAAGTGGTTGTGCTAGGTAACCCATTAGCCTTGAACACACCCAAGTACTATGACACAAGATAGCTCAGTCAGCTTAAACATGGGGCTAGCGAAGTGAAGGGGCATGACTATGGCCAACCTATATGCAAAGCCACCCTTTCATGCATAGTCTGTAGTGCTGGTCCATGCACTATCTCCATGAGCATGTGTGTGCCCATGCCCTGGTAGCCATGTAGCCATTAACCAGGGCTGCCCCCACAAGGGATGTGAAGTATTGAGAGTGCCAAGGGTAAGAGTCCGAGGAGGTCAACCACCCCTCCTCAAAGAGGATGTTAAGCTTTCGAGATTCCATGATAAGATAACATCAATTTTCCCAAAATTCATATTAGAAAAATTTATAATAATGCAACTCAATGTAGCCCACCAAGCATAGGTAGACTAAGCTTGATTTGATCCTAAACATTCATAATTGGAGTGATGTAGAGTGACCATCTCAGTTATTGGGTCATCAACAAAAAATAAAGGATTAACCATCTATCCACCACATTCAAACATTTTGTATTTCAAAATTCAATTGAACAATATCTGAATGTTATATACTTATTCCTCTTGAATAAGTATGGCAAAAATGGGCTTGTAAATTGAACAATATTTATATTGATCTTGACAGGATTATAAATTGTAACTAATTTATTTAAAGAAAATTGAATGAAGTTGAAATAAAAAATAAAGTGACTTTGGCATCATAAAAAAATTGTGGGGAGTGGGGGTCCAATGAATGAGGATGGGGAAATCCTATCCTTGTTGGTTGGGGTTTATTGTAGTGATGAGATGGAGAGTAGCTCCTAAAGTGGGTTGTGTTGCCTGTGGACCGGCATAACCCAGCATGATATGGGTCGTGCCGGGCCTGGCTTGTCATCTTAGCAACTGGGTTGTGTTGCAGCCCGGTCCATACCCTTGAGTTGTGTCGGGCTTGGATTTGAGGCCCACATCACAACACGACGCAACCTGTTAGGGGCTGCTTTGGCTTGCTTGCTAAAATATAGCCATTGGGGGGGTCTCCCAATATCTATAAATAACTAGTTAGGGGGTATTTATGTAATTTGGCTTTAGGGAAGGAAAATGACAATAATGCCCCCAATAGCTATATAACAACTAGTTTGGGGGCATTTTGGAAAAGTGATAGTTAACTTTGTGAAAACCAAAATGCCCATCCAAATAATTATAACATGACTAAATTTTATAGGTATTTTGGTCAATTGAATTAATTCTAACGCCTATAAATACCCTTACCCTCCATCATTCTCATCACACCAATTCTCATACTCTCTTATACGCACTCTCACAAAACTGCTGCCATGTGAATGATTGAGCTAGGTCCCTAAGGCTGAGGTCTTTGTCTTCTAGGTCAGCACCCATGACCTAGGGCGACACAAACATAAGATGGTGGCACTGGACTATTGATGCATGTCTATGCTAATGGTTTAAAAGGCTAAACCGGTGGCTTGGTGACCGCCAGCATTGGTGGTTTTTCTTGTAGTGATCTCTTGTTCTGTAATCCCTAATTCTCAACTTTATTCAAGTTTCAACAAGAAGGCTTGCTCAAGTATCTTAATTTAGTAATTTGGAAGGCTTAGAAGTTTCATTAGTTGAAATCTAGTTGGGATTCCAAATCGACGAACTGGGTAAGTTGCAATTAAATTAATTTTCATGTTTTTAGGGTTTTAATACTATATATTTTTTTTAAAAGTAATTGGTTCCTCTCAAAGTTAATTCCCCAAAATGTTCGGCTTCGATGATGTACAATCACAATATGATAACACCAAATGGGTGCTAGTGGTTTTATGACTAATGTTGTTGGAGCTGCCACCCCTAATATATATATATATATATATATATATATATATATATATTAAAATTGGTCCGCCATGTCAGCATGTCTCTCCATTGAGAGAAGCTAGTTATCTACTTTCTCATTTTTTTAATTTTTTCTTAATTTTATTTGTTTTAAAAATATAAAACAGTAATCATTGTTTATCTTAATTAGATTAATAAAGTTGCACACTATTAGAGAGAGACCTTTGGGTTTTCAAAAGTCTCTTATTTTAATAATAATAATAATAATAATAATAATAATAATAATAATAATAATATAAATCAAATAATATAAATGGGTTGAGGTTAAATAATCAAAAAATTATTAATTTTAAAACCCACTAAACTTTCACTAAAATTAAATATTAACAAAACTTCATAAATATTTTCAATTCCACTTAAAAAACAAACTTAATAAACACTAATAAAAATAAGAAATCTAAATATAAAAATATTAATTGATAGTTTTAAACTGTTAATAATATTATTAGATAACTTATGAGTTGAGACCTTTATTGTGCATAATGGACTCATTGAAAATGATAAAAATTAATTAAAATTACTGAATAATAAATAAATAATACCAACAATTAATTAAAATATGAAATTTAAATATAAAAATATTAATTTTAATAATATTATTAGATTACTTTATATTAATGCATTTTTAATTAATTAATAATTTTTATGAGTTGAGACCTTTATTATGCACAATGAACTTATTAAAAATGACAAAAATTAATAAAAATTAAAATGTAGAAATTTTTTTATTAACAGTATTTTTCATTACTGAATAATAATAATGAAAAATACCAAAATTATTTAAAAATCTGAAAATTTCGGAAAAACATAAACATAATTAAAATACTAAAAATAATTAAAAAATATTGAAAATTAACAAATATTCTATATTAATAAGGGTATTTACTGAAAATAATTAAAAAGTACAATTAATAGAATTTTATTATTAAAAAATACCACAAATTATTAAAAAATACTCAAGCCAGAAATTATTGAAAAATAGCTATCTTTTTTATTAACTATGGTATTTATTTAGTTATTTAATTTATTTTTACTGAAAGCAAATGCAAATTAATTTTGTAGTGACTAATATGCAAAAATAAATGCTGAAAATACTGAAAATTATTGAAAAATACTCATATACACAAATTACTGAATAATAATGAAAAAACACCAAACATTAATTAAAAATCCAAAAATTCTGAAAAACCTAAGGCTTAGTTAAAATACTAAAATTAATTAAAAATAAATTACTTGTATTTTATTTCAACAAATACTAAATAATAATGAAAAATAATGCATTTTAATTATTAATAGTAATATAAATAACGATAATTATTTTTTAACTTTAATTAACAATAATTATAATTTAAGCTATAAAAAGTAGAAAATTACATTTAATTACCAAAAAGTTATATTTAATTACTAGAAAATTACATTTAATTAGTTTTAGCCAAGAAATTAGAAATATTTTTGAATAATAAATATAGTAATTTAGTAATTATAATATTTTTATAGCTAACAATATTTTAATAATTAATAAAAAGTAACAAATCATTTATAACTTAAGCAACTATTCGATCTATAAATTTGCAGGCTCAAGCAACTATTTTCTTTGGAGTTAGGTCTAGCTGAGATTTGCATCATTCCCACACATTATTAGGGATAATCAGATTCAAAGTCTAATTGGGTATCAAACTTTTGGAGTCCAATGATGGCTTTAGCGGATAGGGCCTAAACTAAATAACCCCTCATAAGCTCAACTTGGAAGTTATATGCATATATGGTAAATATTATTATATAATATTTTAATAACAAATTTTATATTAATATATATATATATATAGAAATGTTATTTATTTTTTATAATAGACTAGAATTAAATAAAATTTGTAAAAAAATATAGTTTTATAATTAACACGAGCCTCTTTATCAATAGAAAATGTGCAAGCCCGTGCCCAAGCCCGGCCTGACCATCGAGCCTAGATTTTGAGCCTAAGCCCAACCCCTATATAAAGCCAGAAGCTCGAGCCCAAGCCCGAAGCCCGATCTGTACGCAAAATGTCTTATTTTTAGTATACTTTTATAAAATAATATTATATTAATTTAGTCATAATTTAATAAATTAATAAATTAATTTATATTTCCTAATATTAAATTGATATTTATTAATAATTTAAGAAGTGTATATATGCTATATTTATTATATATAACATAAGTACTTTTTTTATATGTGTAATATTTTTGGGCCGGGCTTTATTTGAGAAAGCTTGAGCTCGAGCCCACGGGCCTGAAATTTTGTCCAAGCCTAAAAAATAACGGATCAGGTCAGGTTGGGTTGTCAGGCTACCCGACCCATGAATTGGTATAAACAATTGTATACATAAAAAATCATATGAAATAAAAAATTTAAACATCTTTTTCAATTTTTTTAAAAATGGACCTCTCATAGCTTGGCCCAGGCCGCAGCCTGGTCTGGCCCAAGGCTTGACCCATGGACCAGCCCGGTCCATGGCATAGCACGGGCCCGTGCGGGCTCGAGCCGTGGGCCATGCCGAACCGACCCCCCAAATTATCCCAGGGGAGGGAGGCATGGCCTAGGATGGCACGATCCACACTTTGTGCGGGCCACATGCAAGTCGTGTCGTGCTAGCCTTGCACGTCCCAATTTATACCTCTACTTGAACCCACCCAATGCTAGGGATGGGGCAGGGAAATTCGAGGATTTCTCCATCCTTGATGAGGAGTGGGGTATTGCCTTGCACTTAAACTCGCCCGTCATTGGGGAGTGGTTGCCTTGCCCTAAACACACCTGACATTGGGGGACGGGGTGGGGATGGAGTAGAGTGTTTTGACTATGGGGCAAGGACAGGGATGGGGTGCCCCGCCCTGAACCCACCACCCTGTTGTCATTCTTATATAATTGTTAATTATTAGTGAAATTAATAAAAATGTTAGTTTTTGTAATTATTTTATTTATTTAAAGCTAATCGAAATTTCATTTAAAAATAATAACAATTATTAAAATTACTACAAATTATTAATAAACTAAATTTATTAAGAAATATTTATTCATATTAAATTAACATTAATTATTTTCTATAAATCAACATTAAATGAAAATTACAATTATTAAAATTTTAAATATTAGCAATAACTTCGAATACTTTTAGTTAATTAATACAAAATTTGATTATTAATTTAATATTAATTAATAGGAAATAAAATTATTAAATCTTTCAAGATTTCCCGTGCATTGCATGAGTCCCCGCTAGTACTACTACTAGATGAAAGAAAAAGACAAAGTTGTCTAGCCCAGTCTAGGAAATGTTTAGGGGAAGGGAAAAAGAATTGTTTATAGAAAACGTAAGAATGATTTTAGTTATAGTAGCAAGGGTGATATTGGCTATTTGGCTAGACATATGGTTACTCATATGAAAAATAAAGTTTATATGGGAGAACTTGTGTAGGTACGACTTCCACTTCTGAAACATATAGTTCTAGTCATGGAAGAGAAAATTTTGGTCTTTAATAAATAAAGGAAAAATCAAGTGCCACTTCATTATGAAGTTCATTTATTGAACTTAATTTCTATTTACAATCTATTATTTCTAATTTAACAAATTCCCTCAACTTGGAGGACTTAAATAATTTTAATATTTTAGCCTAGTGTAGTGAATATGGAAAAAATTATCTAATTCTTGCCGCCACAACACATAATCTGCTAACCCCTCCGATGTTTATAATTCCATCGAAGTCTTGTTTTAGTGCAAGTACCAAGGTACTAGACGACAAGCGAAGATGCATGAACAATAAAAGCTTGGAGATGTGTATATGCTTAAAGGATTGGTTGAATGTTGGATAGACAAAAAAATGGCAATGGGGTGGGGTGGGGAGGAGGAGCCACAGGTAGGGGTGAGCATAATTCAGTTAAAACCGAATAACCGAACCGAAAATTTTGGTTTTGGTTTTTTTGGTTTGGTTTTTCGATTTTTGGTTAAATCGGTTTGGCTATTTCGGTTTTCGGTTTTTGGAATTAGAATTTCGATTAACCGAATTAACCAAACTTTTTATTATTATATAATATATAATATATAATAGATAATAGATAATATATTTATATATTAATATATAATATACTGAAATTCAATTTCATAATATATAATATATATATTATAATATATAATAAAGTATATATTATTAAAATTCAGTTTTAACCGAAATATGAATCGAAAATTTCGGTTTTGGTTTGATTTTAATTTTTTTAGTTTGGTTTTTAAAATTTTGGTTTATTCAGTTCGGTTTTTAACCGAATAAGCCGAATGCTCACCCCTAGCCACAAGGATTAGGGGCCCTGTAGGGCGGGGAGTACTCTCCCCATCCTTGCCTTTTTCTTGCCAACAGGGATGACAATTTCCCCATCTACGCCCCATTCGGGGCAGGTCCCCATGAGGATTGGGGAAATGGGGAAAATTGCCATCTATAGAATTGGCTACAAGATCAAGGAGGGCATGGCACTTCATTTGATTTTTCACTAGAAGCAGATGATGTAAATCAAGGTCAAGGAGATGGAGGTGGTTGAAGAAGATAATGAAGTCAGTATGTTTTTTGTATACTCAATAATTGTATAGCATTTTTAAAATGATTGTACAATTTGTTTTCAATTTTATTTAAAAGTTGTTACTTATTTGTTACTTTTTCAATACCATTGTAATTTTTTATTTTCAATTTTATTATGTTATTTTTATATTTTCTTCCAATTCCAATATTCCATTGTATTTTTAATTTATTTTTTTACTTTTTATTCATTAAATTCAAATGAAATAAAATTTCTAAATTTTTCTTTTCAATTTATTGTCTATCTTGTATTTTGTTAAGTTTTTATTTTTCCCAAAATTTGTATCATCTTTAGACTTTACTTAGCAAAAAAAAAAAGAAAAGAAAAGATAACAAAAAAGTCAACAAAAAAACAAAAATAGGACTGACCTGGCCCATGGCCCAACCCAACCAAGGCCCACAGCTCGGTCGGGCCCTTTCGGGCCTGGCCTTTTAGGGGTTCTGGGCTAGGCAAGCACAACCCACTTAAGCCTGTATGCTGGCATGACACGATCCGCTAAGGCATAGGAGGCCGACAAAAACATGTCATGCCGACACAACACAACAAGGCCAGCTTTATACTTCTATGCCCAATCCCCACCCTACCTCGTTTCCTCTTGAATGTATATACTTCATAAATCTAAATGTTGTAGCTACTATATTCAATTGGACGGTCCAATTTGATGAAATGGTTAGACATTTTATACTTCTTAATGTTATTATTTTATTTTTAGTTTTGCAGTTTTTAAATTCCATATCTATTTAGAAGTTCCAATCTCTTTTCTTTATTTGCAATAATCATCTATTCAATTGAACAATTAATTTTAAATATGTGCTAATGGCTTCTTTTAAATTTTCTTATATTTTTTCCCCTATGCAACCAAATGCAAATCTAGTTTCTTGCATGTTTCCACTATATATTTGCTATTGAGTATTATATATCATTATTTTGGTTGATGAAAAATAGAGTAAAATTGAATTTTGTAACCCAATGGGTTCAAAATTTATTCCCATCCTTGCTATGAAAAGGATTCTTTTTTTTTGGGGAAAAGCGTTTGGTTCATAAAAATGTTCTCATTATCTCCATTGCTAGCCAGTTTTGTCCATTCTAGAATTTTATTATTGGAAAGAAAGAAGAAGAATGAGAATTGAACCAAACATGGATGGAGCATGTGGCGCTTTTGGAGAATACAGGGATCTTGACCATATCCTTAAAATTAGCATCTATGCTAAGCAAATTTGAATGGCTATCAGCTAAAATTTGTTGTGCCTAGGGGATGAAAAATGTGCTTGAACCATCTTGTGAAAGAAAAATGAGTGCTTGAACCATCTCATTTCTCTAATGGTCATTGCTCTATGGGTTGTATTGCTAGAGACCATCTTGGTAAGGTCCTTGATGTGTTAAAGCTTATAGCCTCGGTTGTTCTTCTATCAATTTGCTCGAAGCTTGGGACCCTTTGGAGATTAAAGAAGATCTTTCATGAATGAGTTGCTTATCATCATGTTTATCATGAAGCCAATCAAGATACAGATTGGTCGGTGCATAAAGCTCATAATGATGTTTCCTTAGTCTCCTTTGGTCTTTAACTTTTATTTATTTCAGCAATTTTTGGTGGTGTCCTACCCCCATCTTTTGTAGCTCGTTTTCTTACAAAAAAAAAAAAAAAAAACCAACTTTGAAAAACCATTCTTTCAAAGCTAAGTGTTTTATTACCCTATAACCATAACCCCCCAGACCTAGCGACAATGGGATTTGATCCCACGTCTCCGCTACAAACTATCCAAAGAGTTCAAAGAGTGTATCAATTTAGTCCATCGTATGGTTCTTAGTCTACATAGATAAGAGGTTCATTCAATGCAGACAAACACTCCTTACGTGTCACTCAAGGTAGAGGACCAAACCTATGGAGTTGTAGGCTCTCCATAACATGGCTAGTGAGTCTTATGTGCACCCTATTCCGTCCATACCATGAGTTCCCATTGATGTGTTTTATGTAACTAACGCAATTGATGGTGGCTGAGTTGGCGGGGTCTCCGGATTTTTGTAGCGGAGACTCAGGATCAAATCCTATTGCCACCAAGGTTAGGGGGCTAAGGGTAGACCTGTTCATGGGCCGGCTCGGGCCGGGCTTTCACTTGTCACTAATGAAAATATACTAGGCTCGACCAACGGGCTTATAACTTGGGCCCGAGCCCAGCCCTGGTAAAAAGCCCGAAACCCGAGCCCGAGTCCGAAGCCCCGACCTAATTGAAAAAAAAAAAAACAATTTTCCCTATTCAAATTAGAATTAAAAATTTAGATAGTATTTTTTTTTCTATTTAAATGAACAATGGGCCTACAATATGGTATTTTTCCCTTTCTTTTATATTTTAAAACACAATTTTAAATTCTTAAATCAAATTTTTTTTTTCAAATTGACATAATCACATAACTAATTTTAAGTTTAATATTAGGTCGGGCCGAACTATTTTGACAAAACCCGAGCCCAGCTCGAATTTATTGCGGACCGGGCTTTTTGGCCCGAATTTAAGCCGATGGGCCTATAAGCATGTTCAAGCCCGTCCGGGGGTCGGGCCGGGCCGGGCCAGCCCACCGGGCCACCCGGCCCATGAACAGGTCTAGCTAAGGGTATGGGGATTGTGTATCCCCAAGAACATGAATACCAAAAATAACAGTCATAACTATTAATAAAATACACAAATACAAAAAAATATATATCAGTAGTACATGAAAATTGCAATTAAAGGCAGAAATCTATACTATATATAAAGCAAAGTTGTCCGTTATCCTCCTTAATCGTCTCTCTCCTTCCTTCTTTCCCCCTTTCCAATCCTCCCATGTAGCCACGTGGCACCCCTCTCCCATTCTCTCCCCTCCTCTCGCGTGCATGTGCATGCACACACACACACATAAACACGTTTCCAATCATCTAAATCATCTCCCCTCCTAAATTTTATTCTAAACTATCTCCACCACCTAAAATCTCCTCCTAAAACACCTCCGAATCTATATCACATGCCCAATAAACTATCCAATTATAACCTCTCTTTCCCCTCTTCCTTAAGACTCCTATTTAAATACCACTTAAGAAATCCTGTGCATCACACATATGAGTAATACAACTAATAAAATGTAAGAAAAATAGTAAAATTAAGATTAGTAATAAAAATTAACACAAATTTATTTAATAACACATAACCTAAAAGTAATCTAGGTTGGACTTGGTACCACCTGGCCCAATTGAATGAAGTATAAAGATCTCTACAAAGATTAGTCAATCAAAAGACATGTGTTCTTTCTACATTTGGTAAATGCAATCTGTTGTAGTCAAAATCCGATTAATAAAATAAATAGGAGGAAAGAGGACAGACTGAGGTGAGTGGTTGAGCTGATCTATTTCTGAAGACTTACAAAAAGGGAGTCCCAAGGTATGTCCCCAGATTGAGTTCTTTGATACTTAAGTTAGTAAGTGAGCAAGGAGTCGTTGGGTCGAGTCGAGGAGGCTGGTTGGCGAGGAAAGTATGGAAGCAGGGAGCTAGAGACTGTTGTGTATTGCATACATTTTTTTAAAGAAGTCATACCTATATATAGAAGAGATGTGCTCATCGAAGAGTCCAAGTCTTGCAAGGAAATGACTACTGAGACTGAAGAACTCAGTGGCTTATCCTTATCTGAGTGTTGTATGAGGCTGGCTGGTTGGAGAGGTGATCGGGCCAGTTCGGGTCATCGAGAGTTCTTTGGTTCATTTTGGGATACATGGCAGCCCAGGCTTGGGCCTCATCACAATCTTCAAAAGATGAAAAATGTCTTTATGGGGAAAACACTCAAAAGACCCTTCCTTTAACAACAAGAGACTAGTAGAAAAATAATATAACTGAAGGTAATTCTCCTTCCAACACTCGTATTCCCCCTCACCCTCCTCTTATTCTTCTTCTTCATGCACCATCTAAAATAGGTGGTTAGAATTAGGGTTTCCCAACTTGAAGAGTTTTACTAGCAATATATGGCCTCAAATCAGGATTTAGACCCATTGAAGTTTTGATAGTTTTCAACCTAACCTGATCTAAGTTGCAAACCTAGTTGGAGTCTTTTCCTCCCTTCTCTTTCTTTGTTATAGTTCTCTAGTAGTGGTACTCTACCTCCTATTTATGTTTAAGTCACCAATTAATTAAATCAATTTTCTTTTATGTGTATAATTGCCAACAATTAAAGGGGAGAAATATGCATTTGGGATTTTCATCTTTTACTATTTACTAGTAAGTGTGCACATGCTTTGCATGTGGCAATCTTTGATGATGATGATGCTTCCAAAATTTTCTACAAACTTTTATATTTCTATATCTATAGAAATTGTTCATAATTATCACACTTATTTTTGTTTAATATGATGAATATACAATATTAGAGGTGTGCTCATACATTTTCTACAATTTTTTATATTTTTTATACTTTTGTGTTTTCTCATCCTTTTTAATTATTATTATTATTATTATTATTATTATTATTATTATTATTATTATTATTATTATTTAACTATGACATATAGGGTTGACACATTTGACCTAAAAGGTTGAATTATTAAATTGACACCAAACAAGAAAATTGCTTCATTTTTGTGTTGGTTTTAAAATTTTATTTTATTTAATCTATCAAAAAGTATAAGACTTAAATTAAAGATAAATAATAGAAAGATGTAAGAGTATACAATTATTTTGTATAATAATTAATAATCATTTATATTTTATATACTACTTTTAATAATTTTTTATAATACAAAAATAACAATAATTAATTTTAGATAAGGTTGCTTATCAAACTTAGCGATGGCAATTTTCCCCATTTCCAGAATCCCTGTGGGGATCCACCCCAAATGGGGTGGGGATGGGGATGATATATACCCGTCGGGGATGAAGATGGGGAAATTTTCATCCCCGTTGGCGGGGACGGGGAGAGCACTCCCTACCCTGCGGGGACCCCGATCCCCGTCCCATGGGATTCCCACTAATATATGTATATATACGCATACGTTTATATATATGTATACATACGTCTATATGTTAATATTTTAAAAAATAAGGTTGAATATGTTTGAATCTTTTCTAATAGGATTGTAAATTTTAAATATTTTATTTTTATTTTTTAAATAAAATAAAAAACAAAAACATAATAATTGACATCATAAAAAATTAAGGGTAATGGGGATCCCCGTGGAGACAGAGATGGGGAGAGGCCCCTCGTCCCTACTTGCCTGGTTGCCATTCCTAATCAAACTAATGAATATTTCCAATCAGCTTTGGTTCAACAATTTCCTAACCCGAATGGGTGGGATTAGTTTCGCTTTGGCCATTTGTAAACTGACTAAAATCGAATGACCCGACCATAAATATATATTAATATTTTATATTTTAAATATATTATTTTAATACCAAAAAGTGGGAAATTTCTAATATTTCTTACGTTAAAATATTTTATATCTTAAATTTATTTTTTAATAATGTCATTGTAATTTTTTTCATTTAAATTAAAATTTTTAAGTTTAAATCTTTTGAACCGACCAACCAAACCAAAAATTGACCCAAACTGATATAAGTTGAGTGACCAACTCCCCAACCTGACCAGGTTGATTTGGTTGGCCAAACAACTTACAACTAAACCGAACCAACCCATGAACAATAGTTTAATCACCAATAATTAGTAAAAATTTGTAGCGAAAATACACAATAAATTAAATTTAAAATACTAAATAACAATAGTTTAAACTCCAATAATTATTGAAATTTTTATATTAAATAACAAAACAATTATATATTTATACATAATTATTGAAAATATATTTATTACAAAAATAATAAATAATTACTAAAATGCAACAAATATTAATTTTAGTATATATAAATATATAATGAATATAGATTAAGTTTTAAAATTATTATTAATAAACATTATTTTTTGAATGTTATTTTATAGAATTATTAATTAGTATAAATGAAATTATTTATTTACAATATTATTTATTTATTGAAATAATATCATTATTTAAATTTTAAAATATCAATTACTTGTTGACTTTAATAATCCATAAAATTATAGTGCTATTAATACATAATTTCGTTATTTTAACTATTTAAAATCTAGATATGTTAAATACTTCATATTTAAAATATTTAGTTATTTAACTAAATATTTAAAATCTTAATCTATGTATTACAATTGAAACTTATTTAGTAACTATTTAAAATATATTATTAATTTATTTAATAATTATTGAAAGTTTTCTATTAAATAACAAAAGAAAAATAGATTTATACATAATTATTAAAAATATATTTATCATGAAAAATAATAAATAATTACTGAAATACAATAAACATTAAATTTAGAATATATAAATATATAATAAATAGAGATTAATTTTTTAAATTATTATTAATAAACATTATTTATTTTAAAGTTATTTTCTAGAATTTTTAATTGGTATAAATGAAATTAGTTATTTATTGAAATAACATCAATATTTAAAATTTAAAGCATTAATTATTTGTTGAATTTAATAATCCATAAAATTGTATTACTATTGTAAGTACATAGTGGTTACTAAGACCATCAAAGTATAGAACATACCAAATTGATACCACATGGACGTTTGCGATGGGTTCATAACTCATTAGTTACTTGCAATGAACTTATAGTTCATCGAACATCTTCGATGAGTATACGACTCATCGCACGTTTATGACAAACTCGTACTTGACACAAGTCAGGA
This sequence comes from Nelumbo nucifera, assembly GCF_055504915.1. Lineage (NCBI taxonomy): Eukaryota > Viridiplantae > Streptophyta > Magnoliopsida > Proteales > Nelumbonaceae > Nelumbo > Nelumbo nucifera. The sequence goes on from NC_142653.1 coordinate 76,158,893, forward strand.
TAAACATTGGCTAATGTGAACCCGCGATGAACTTTAGACGTGCGCAGTTCTGCGATAAACTTCGGATATGCGTGGTTTTGCGATGAACCCGAGATAATTACAGAACCACGAGATCACTGTGAATCGGAAAAAATATTGGCTACACGTGCAACTTTAAGTTATGCGTGTGATAAGGCACCATGTAGGTTTTATAAAAGTGTGCATGGTAAACCATTAGAATCTTCAGATGAAAGGAAAGTTCATTCTTGAGAGATCTCATAGGACATATGGCAAAACCCTAGCAATGTTCCTTAATGACCGACAACGAGTCCAAAATTCCCTTTCCTAATAGGAATCAAACACTTTTAGCTCATTCCTTTCGGGACCTCGGGATCCCTCCTTATAATTGAGGGTCCATCCCATAACGAAATCATTGTTCAATCATTCTATTTTGTTGCCTTATCACTTCCATTTGCCCTAGCCTCCAAATCTACCTCCTGGATCCGGTCTTCCTTCGTCTTTCAAGGAGGCCCCCGAACATAGCCCAACTTTAGTTACAACTTTTAATGCATAATTTTTTATCTTAACTATTTAAAATCTAGTTTTGTTAAATATTTTGTTATTAAAATATTTAGTTATTTAACTAAATATTTAAAATCTTAATCTATGTATTATAATTGAAAGTTATTCAATAAATACTTAAAATATATTATTAATTAATTTAAAATATTAATTTTAATATTGGTTATTTAAGAAATTTAGTTATTGAAATATTTAAATAATATTTCATTTTTAATGTTAGATTTTTATTATTTGAATAACACTTGGATTGAATAATCCAAAAAAAGCATAATTTATATTGTTTGTACATAATTTTGTGATTAATTTTTTTAGGGAAAGTAGAGTTTTAATTGGTAGTTTCAAAAATGACATGGATTAAAAAAAATTTAAAAATTTATAGACTATATATATATATAGATAGATAGATAGATAGATAGATAGATAGATAGATAAGAGGGAATTGAATGAGGAGAAATGTAATAATTTAAATTATATTTTGTGCCATTAGAAGTAGATGGGAGCCAAATTCAAAAAATTGGATTGTAGATAATTTCGATTGTAGAATGAGGAGAATAAAAGATTTTGTATTGAAGATAATTTCTTGGTGCAAAGGTTTGATGTATTTATTTCTTGAACTACTTTTGCTAGTATAGAACTTCCTATGAGGACCTGTAATAATAACAATTAATGTCAGTCTTATAATAGTTTGAGTATGTATTGAATATATTATTTTGTAGGCTTTCAAAATCACAAGTTGTTGATTGTAAATGTTGTATTATTTACTTGGATCTACCAATATCCTTTAAATTTTAGATAATAGTCTTTGACTTTCACTTTCCAAATCGACATTTGATGTAAAAATGATGATAGGAGAAAATTACTTAGTTTGCATTTGTTTGAGGTGTAAATTCAATTTTACACCCGTGGAAATTATAAATTGGTTGTTTTTGAAAATTTACACCCACCATGTTTGGTTGTTAAAGGTGTAAATTTGATGGAATTATTTGTGGGTATTTAGAATACACATTGATGAAAATTCAATTTTACATCGGTGTATTCCAACCCAACTACTATTGTTGTTCATTGAATTAGCGCCATATATTTCCAAGTTGAGGGCTATTAATGTTGACTCCAATATCTTGTGAGCCCTATCCATGTGGGCCTAAGAAAATACTTTTTTTTTATTTTCATTTGATGAAGGTCGTCAATAGAGTGCCTGAACTCCATTTTAACCTCAGTTGTTATGCAAATAAGAGAGTAATCAACCAAGCTATTCTTTAAATAAAGAATAACTTATTGATAGATCATAAAGTATCTCCCATTTTAGTTGAAACAAGTGTGTTGGGCATTAGAATAGATTCATGCCAATATAATTGAACCTTCATCTATTACAAAACAAATGGTAAAAATTATTGCAACGACCAAATTCAAGGAACAAGTTTTCTCATTCCCATAGAGCAATCACCAAATTTATTTTCCATTTTAGATTCAAACTTTGTTCTGGAAATGATATTAAACTTGCACCACCCACACTACTCAAAATATTTCAACCTGAAATGACATTAAATGTTTCAATGTTACCATCTCCATTACTAGCACAATCATCATCATCATCAGTAGCAGCAACAACAATAATAATTGTATTTTTTCTATGTTTCTCTTGTTCTTTGACCCATTAATCAACATTTTCCCCCATTTGACTAGCAATAAAAACATTAAGTCTTGATGGATCACTTAAGTTTTCTAAAACCCTTGATGTATTTTCCTTATCTCTAACCATGACAATATTGAATCATTTTTGTCATATATATCATCAATATTAATTGGGTCAAAGTAGCCTTCCGAATGCCTCATATTCCTAATAAGATGTCTAACCCTTAGTCTAATAATGTAATGCATATATATCAATTTTTCTAAAGTCTCATAAGATAGACGGTTCTTCTATTTCATATGAATGAATGTGAAGATACTCCAATTGTATTCACAACCTCTACACGAAGCAATTTGTAATAATATATTTATTGTAATCTTTCGAAGATGTAAGATATCTTGACCATACATCAACCACCATTTAGTTAAAAATATAAAAACTCTTTCAGTATCATATATCATTAAAATAAAAAATTACTGATGATGGCAGATTTGGCCCTCCACTAACATCATGACATATGTCATCTCGGAACAACTGGGTGACACCCAGAACCACCTAGGTGATAGCCAAAATGATGGAGTCCCAGCTAGCGACCTGGTGACCCACCTCTAGTGCTGATTGGCCTACGTGGGGAGTGACCTCCCTTGAGGGCTTGCTGACCTGCTTGAGGTCCTGGTGGCGACCTACAAGACGTGCTCGCCGTTGATTTCTGCATGCATCCCATCACTCCTGAATCTCAAGGAAGTCAACTCTCACACTGAATGTTTTGGGAGAAACCGAGTAAAGCGCAAAGATTGGCCTACGTGCACGGCTACCGCTGAGGACCTCAGAGCAGTTAGGCATGTCCTCCTGGAGACCTCGCTAACTTAAGCATCGAAGTGCCCACCCCAGGTAAAACAACCCGGGCACTCTAACAATGTTTTCTTGCAGGTTGCTTCATAGCCACCTCTCCAGCTCACCACCATTTAACTAGGCATCAGAGCCACATCTCCAGCTCATCACCATTCAACTAGGCATCAGAACCACCTCTCTAGCTCGTTACCATTCAGTTAGGCATCCAAGCCACCTTCCAAATAGGAACCATTCAGCTAAGCATCCAAGCCACCTTCCAAGTGGGGATTATTCAGCTAGGCATTTGAGTCACTAGCCAGATGGGAGGTGCCAAAATGCATTTTATCAATTACTTAATAAAAGACATAATTCTAAAATATATTAAAAGTTTAGAACTCCATTATACCTATGTTAATTTTATCTCTTGCTCTATGTGCCATATTATCTCCAAATCCCCTAGTACTTCACAGAATAATTTGACTTTATTATTATTTGAAGTAACAAATATTAATATTATAAGACCAAATCATCAAAACATATTATATAATTTATAAATTTCTAAAAACAAATGAATTATAAAGAAAAAAATAATAACTAGTAATTATATAAAAATGTACACTTACCTATTACATTGCAAGGGCGACATTATCTTCATCAGGTTCCAGTTTTGCAATCACGTTTTTTAAAAAACTTAATAAATCTTCATTAATACTGAGATTTATAGAATATTGAAATGTTGGATTCAAATAATATGCTGAAATTTAAAAATGATAAAAATTATTATTATTTTAAAGATTTAGTCAATATAAAGAATTGAATGTAAAATAATATAAATGTAATAAACAACATACATGATTTGTGAATATTATGGATGAGTTGTGAATTCTATCTATTCTCTTTGATGTTTATGATTTTTTTATGTGAATTTGGGTCATTTTCTTTGATTGCTAAAAAACGTTTCGCATTGCTTCATATATAATTCTCATTGTTGTTTATTTTTTTACCATCAACTATTTAAAGGACTTCACCCACGAGCTCAATCATATTACAGTATAGATAAGTTACTTTTCAAAAATTGAGGTTATTGATTATTTTTTCAACGTCTTGTCAAATTGCTGTTTTATTTTATTGCAATGATCTTTAGGCATCTGAAATAATCAAGGCTCTCAATATTACTTTTTAAGAAATAAGACTTTATAATGCAATGGAATGAGTAGTAAATCTGGTGGGCCCTAAACATATTAGTTATCTGCTTTTTGTAAACTCTTCATAAATTTGAGAACTATGACGTGATTATAGATAAAAATTTTCATTTTCCACCATTTTGCAATAAGATTAGACACTTTAGGTAATTCTGAAATATTTTTCAATATCAAGTTAATACAATGAGCTGCACATGATGTCTAATATATGTGTTTTTTATTTACTTTCAACATTTTTTCAACTAGTTTGTAAGCATTTCCTATGTCAATTATGATTTAACAACATTTTTAGGACCAATTTCATCAATCATTGAATTCATTAGCTTATACAAATTACAAATATTGTGCATTATGCCACTCATTTCATACGTCAATAGATTTGTGAAACACTGTTTGTCCATTGCAATACATCATATAATTTATGATGGACAATTTAGTTGACCCTATCCAACCATCACACATGATGGTAAGTTCATAAGTGTCAGAATTCTAATAAAATGTCTTAAAGTGATTTTTCATTTCAACCTCTTCTTCATTTAAAATTTTCTCATCATCTCATAAGTTATACGCTCCTTTAAACCATTTTTTGTATTAGTTATTTCATTTATCATAACTTGATAATATGGGAAATTGTTACATTTATAGAAATGTGATTGTACAATAAAAACTTTGCAAATGCTATTTTCATATTATGTCTAAAGCCTTTCTCATAATAATCCTTAAGTTTTTTTTTTTTTTTTGTAAAACATCATTGTCTCTGTACAAATATTTATCCATCTCTTCAATATTAGGAGTGCCCCTACTTGATGAATATTTTTTAAAGGAATTTAATTTTGAAAATGCTCCTTTCATAATTGGTGACAGAATAATTTGCTTTTATTCTTTGGTAAGATGCTTGTGATGAGTTATCATCACCCTAATACTTTAAATCTGCAAATATAGACCTATTTTTCTAAAATCGTTGTACTATTTATTCTTCCCACTATGTAGCTCTGATGAACGTCTTCCCATATATAAAGATGTTTTTAAACATACATAAATATCTTTTTTAAACAAGAATAGATTTTTAAGCATTAAAACTAAAAAAAAAACCCAAAAACCTTGGTTGAAAATGTAACAAATTATGAAAAAACATACATATTTCTGCATTTCTTTTCACAACCTTGAAAAACTTGTTAAATCTTCTAATTTTGTAAATATTTTAATAGATTTTTGCTAGATTTGAGTGTTTAAGAAAGTTAAGAACCTTTTCGGAGGGTGGGGGGAAAAAGAAAGCATTTGAAATGTATTAAAAAACCTTCTTTTGAACTCTTTTTTATTTGTGTTTCTGTAACAGTAAAGTTGTCGTTTATCGACCGAAATTCACCAAAACATATCGATACGTAGCTAATATGGGATCGATACGACTTCAACACGGTGAAAAAAAATAGTACAATTAATTTAAAACTATTTCTTGTGCTAATAACTTGAAAAAAATGATACGTGTCGACCGATACATGATAAAATTTTATACCGTAAATAATTTGTTTATTAATACTCTTATTATATGAATAAAAGTTAATTCAATAATTGTATTACCTAATATACTTATATTATTTTTGTTATAATATACAATACTATATAATATTATAACTATTAATGTAAGAACATATGCATAAGATATTTAAAACGATATATGATATTTTAAATTAACTTTTATTATTTATATGAAACCACAAAAAATATCCACTTCATATAATAAAGATTATATATACACACATACATACCATAAATATTATACTATGGCATATTAATTCTTAATAAAACCATTTTTAGAAGATTAGTCATTTTAGACCGATTAGCATTTATAAACTTATCGAAGTATTTTTATTATTGATTAATAAATTATCAATAACTTCTTAATGGCCCATTAAATACTTCATTTTATAAAGAGAACAAAAAATGTAATAATAATTTTATTATTAACTATTAATAAAAAATTTACAATTATATAATATATTGTATATTCTAGCTTTGTTATAATTTAATTGTATAAAATTCACATTTATATATATTGTATTATAATAAATAAAAAGCATAACTATATATTGTAAACCAATATATTTATTCATTAATTATTCCTGTCTTATCCCAACTAAATCCATTTTATAATGTCATATTCACTGTTAAAATATTGGAGCTTAAATCATTTTACTATTATTTTTGATATTCTTGTAGCATTTTAATTGTAAATAAATTACATTTTTTTAACTAGTGTGGTTAACAGTCTTTTATGCATGTGACAAACAAAACACATGTTAACCTACTTTTCTCATTTTATCACACATATTATAATTTATAAATATTTATATAATAATCAATCATTTTATACTCTAAAATATTTATCAATTTTTTGAATTTTCTAATTTTTAAATATATGTCTTTTGCAATCAAACAATAAGAAATTAACGTAATAAATTTAATTTCCCAATAATATCATGAAACTTAGTCTATTAAGAAATAACTTTATTTTGAACTAGTCTCTTTCTAAAAGATTCAATATTTCTCTTTTTTGATAATTATATATACCATTCTAATAACATAAAAGACGTTTTAATCTCAAACGTTTAGATTCACATACCTGTGACAATGGAGTCATTTTCCACAAAGACGTAGATTTTATAAACTATTTGTACATGTCTACATAGTTTTTTGTATCACTAAGAAGAGATAATCTTAAAAAAAAAAAAGAAAAGATAGTTATTAGAGACTATAAAATGCTTTAAATGATAAACAGTAGGATATTTGTTTCCCTATGTATTATTGTCTTTAAATTTTTCAGAAAAATACACTGTACCCCTCTGTAGAATTTTTAATTTCTATTACAAATCTACAACAATTCAAAATGTCTAACACCCACACCCTGAATACCAATACCCGCTTGTGCATTAGCATCAATTCCTAGCTAGCACCTACCCCAATTGTACGTTGGAGTAGGAATTCTGACGATGGGCTGAACAGTCATTCTCCCTAATTTTTTTCTTAGATTTAAGAAGAATGCCATTTTTCCCTTTTATAGCTTCTCTTATATATGAATATATTTCATTCCTGATTTTATGTTGAGTTAATTCATACAATTATTTTAATAATAATAATAATAATAATATAATTAAATGTTGTATAAACTGATTCTTCTAATCGAGTGGAGAAGACAATGGATAATGAACCATTTTTAAGTGTCTCACCCACTCATAATTTTGTATAAATACGTGATATCCATTTTAGTAATTCAAAAATTTATTATACTTTACCCATTTATAATGACATAACACAATGAACAATAATTTATTTATTTTATCATTACAAGTTACATGGTTTATTTGAGAGCATAGCTACATGTATTTGTTTAGGGTCCGTTGATGCCACTAAAGTTTATAAAAAGGCATAAAGTTCATGTATTATTTCAAAATTTTCAGTCCATTTCCCATATTATCCTTAGTAAAGTTAAATGAAAATATAAAAGTGTATAGTCAATTTAAACATTTTATTTGGATTTCAAACTATTTGACTTTTAAAGTATATATATAAATGACTTATTTAAGAGGATTTATATAGTAAGTGAAATCCATTAATAGAACCACATCTGAGAAGCTATATACAAATTATGATGGGTTCAACAAAAATTAATTTTTGGCTCAACGTAAGTCTATTTTCTACTTTTTATTTTTATCAAATATGGCTTAATGAGTTATGGGTTTCTTAGCTTATACAATGCCAAAATAAATGTATAAAAGCCTTTCTAAATAAGCACAAAAGCCTTTATGAATTGTAATATAGGTGATTCAAATTTAAAAATGCTAACCTTTTAACATTTAAGAAGCTTTAAATTATTGTATGACCATACTAGAAAAATTCTTAGATACACCAATAGCATTTAATATACATTAAATAGGTACACGGTGATAGTTATTAATAGGATTTAATTTATTTCAAGTTTTACATTATGTTGTTTATTAAAACTTAAAATGATTTTAATAAATGTTAATTTATTTAATTTAAAATTTTAATTTATTATTGTGATAGTGGTTTAGTTATTAACACTTCCTATAAATTAATTACTCTTCTGTATCTAACATTATCACATAAAATATTCATATTGATTTTTTAATTAGTAATGGTCCAACATTACACCTTGAATAACATGCACTATACAATTATGCATTGTCAAGATTTCTTTTTATGTAAGATTTTATAAAACTTATTATTTATCCCTAAATGCTATTATTTTAAAAATAAAAGATGATTAAACAATTATATTACCTAATGGGTCCGACTATGATATGGAAGACCATATCATATTGAAAATCCCTAACAATGCCATGTTTACAACAATTACCAGATATACTATAGTAACCGGTAAAAACTAATAAGCCGATTAAAGAGAACACTGGACTAGTCATGTTGGGACTACTCCTATTACAGAGAACATGGGAGCCTGTAAGCCAAAAAGAATACCAGGTTTTAACTGATCCCGGTTCAACAACACATAGTCAAATGGATCTTAATGATGCTTACAACTTGGCCTTTAATAACATGGGAAGTCATGTCACCGGTATGCTTTTAGAACAACTTGACAGTAAGTATTCATCAAGAGGATATCTCAAGCTACCATTATCACAAGTTTCTAATGCTTGGGGACTTGAGCTAGTTTTAAATGATATGAGTCATCGAGCATATGGATTTGGTGACGAGTTGAAGATTTCAGATGCTTCTATAGGACTACAGCTACTTCTAAAGAAGTTCTTAACTGAGAAAAATTGTACTCTCAACTTTGATCTTACTTTTTCCAACTCTGATTTATTTATTTATTTTTTATTTTATGATTATTGATAAACAATTTTCATTTTATTTATTTTCTTTCATTTCATTCTAACTGAAATGTGAGAATTAATTCTACAGGTTTTGGGGTCCTACAAGTTCCTTGCTTCATCACCTTGAGTTCTTACAACCGAAGTCTGTTGATGTTTCTGACATTGAGTACTTGTCCATGAGCCTAGAAAGTACTTCTCTCATTTTTATTCTTAAGATTCTTGAATTCAGATTGGATTCCACTAAAGAAGCATATGCAATAGAGTGGACTAAATGGGAGAAGAAATTATGGGAAGTCCCATTTGGGAATGCAGATTATTTGAATTCTATTCAGGCATGTAGTATCTATTTAAGGCTCCATTTGTTTATTTAGTTTGGTTGGTTTTTTATTTTACTTGGAGAAAAGAGCCATTATATAATGCTTGGGAAGGCTTCACTAGATACAGACCTAACATTTGGCATGTTTTGAATGAATTGGCAACATTTCATACCCATCCACCAAGCCATGTCTCTTTATCAATTTGACTTAGTTAGCAAAGTAAATTCTTGCTTACTAGAGATTTTACTTTCGAGAGTAAAACTTAAAAATCAACACCTTAAAATTTGTCATCCATTATCCAACCTTTTTACTTACTGTTCGTCTCAGCCCAACTCTCAAAATCTCTTATCTAAGGGACCTAAACTCAGCTATCATGACCATATTTTTTTCAGTGGTCTTTGCCCATTTGGTGTTTTTATTAGTTCTTTTGTCATAAAACTTGAAAATTTGTTATAACTAAAATCTAAGCACAACTTCAAAGGAAGCAATAGTTGAAACTTAGAAATGATTATGATAATAACATTTGTGAGATTGAAGGGATTCCAACACATTTTTGGTAATAAATAAAAAGGACTTTTATTGAAAAAAAAAATAAGGGTGTTAAATTTTAAGGGACTTGCTTGAATAGTAGTTTTAAGAATTTTCTGTTTTTTTTTTTTTTATTTTCTAATTTTTTTCTTTCTAATTGGTGATATTGTTAAGAAGCCTTATAGAGTAATTGGTAACATAGCTAAATGGAAAGACTTACAGAAAGAATTGAAAAACAAATTGAAATTGGTTAAGCTATTTGACAATACGTTCTGACAATAATATAATGAAAGACGCTTATTATTCTATGTTTTCAATCCAAAAGGGTGTAGAAGTAGAAATTTTGCCACCCAATGAAGTTCTCAATTCCAACTAATGGCATTGAATTAATGAAGATTTGAGCATGAAATCCAAACCTATTTACTTGAATGGTGACCCCCAAGTGGATGCTGAGGTGCTGGTTATTTAATATGGCATTGATTGATGGCTGACATCAAGTTGGTCTGTAAGACCAAGAGGTCAATGAACATATAGAAGACTTAATGGTGGCAACCAGTCGAGTTTCCAAGAATATGCCTCCAAAATCCAAGGTGAGCATAGAGAACAAAGAGATGGAGGTTGGTGAACAGAGAGAGAGGTTGGAAAACATAAGAGAGGAATGTATAATTGGGTCTAACAAGTCATGCCCGATTATCGCAATTAATAATTGGTTTGGTTGTGTGTCAATTTTATATAGATAAATTTCTTAAATTATCCTTATGATTTAATTAATTGATTAAATGCATCCTTATTGTTTCAAAATTGATTGACACTACCCTATCTGACAATTGATTAACTTTACCCTTACCGTAGGTCCGTTACTATTCCATCAAAACCCTATTTAAAATTCTTTTAAAATCCAATATTACCCCTATCTCATCCCAAATTCATTTTCGAGAGAAGGAAAAAACACTATTCATCATCTCTTTCAACTCTATGCACAGTGGCAGCGGTCCAGCATCGACCCTCTCCACCTTCGGCAGGTCTCTTCCCCAATCTCTCTCTCTTCTTCCCTATCTCTTTCCCCTCTTTTTCTTCTCTTTCTCCTTCCTTTTCTTCTCCTTTCTCCATCTTCATCTCTGTTCATTGTCTTCTTGACGATGAACAGAGAACTACCATCGACGAAGGGACCTGGCCGGTCGGATGATCAGGGCATATTCATCCCCAAGTGATGACACTTGTGACCAGATTCGGGTTCCAGTTGAACCAAGGGTTTCAGTGATTCATCACTCTTAAACAGAGATAAAGAAACAATGGCATCAGGCTGTCCGTGTTTACCTCTCTTGTGACAGCGAGTATTATCGCTACTTCCCTTTTGCAGCGACCATTAAGAACTGGATGAAACTCTCATATAGAACTTCTAGTTGGTATTGAGTAGTCACCAGCTCCCCTGTCCATCATTTATTTGGTCTTACCTAATCGTTATTAATTTTTCCCTATTATTTTCTTTTGTTTTCTGTTTCTTTTTTCTTTTTAATTTTTTCTTATGATCATTTTGGTATGAGGTAACCAGTATTGAGTAGTCACCGGAACTGGTGATGAAGCTTTCACCGAACTATTTTTTGGTGAGATTCTTAAAGTCAACCCAGATCACCGACTGTTCGACTGTAAATTGTCGTTGAACAGGGACGAGAATCGTCGTTTCTGTCTTCGGGCTGGTCATGAACAAGGACTCTCGTGATACCGGGCAAGAAAATGGTGAAAAATCATTGAGAAATGCCACCGATGACATCGGTCCTCTCCGTGTCGTAACCCGAGCTACGGCACCCATTTCCCCATTTCCGTCTCCGAACTCCCTTGTAATAACGTCTAGGTTATTACAGCCGCTTCTATTAAAACAAGCACAAACAGTGAGAACACTGTCTTGGTTAACCTCTGACTGGTCTCTAGATATATTGGCTTCCCACGTTGTCGAAGACAAGAAATGGGAAGGGAGGGAGGAAAGAAAGGATCAAAAGGTTAGGTTTTGTGTCAGCAACAAAGTTTTCAATAAATCATTAAAATCCTTTCTTCGTTTAAGGTAGTGAAGGAGAGAGACAGAGGCCTATCTGTATTCTGATTTCTTCCTATGCTTTCCTTTCATTTAGAAAAGATTGAGACAACAAGAACCCTCGAGAACCCTCGGTGGGTTTCATCGAGCAGAGAGGAGTGGAGAAGATGTTGGAGGACAAAGCTCTAATTGGCACAAACTGGAATCGATCAGTCTAGAGAGATTGAATGATCTGAATTGATGGAAACAACTCTCCTAGTCCGGCTTTCGCAGGCGATTCCGGTCCAGTTGCTACATTGAACCCAACCCACCTCACCAAACTTTGCTTTGTATCGTTAATGGAGGATCTGAACCTGAGAAGTGAACCTCTGTCTTCAACTTGTAAATTGAGCTATGGTTCTTCGGCTTCTGCTACGAAACAACACCTTTGGGTTTCATTTATATGGAAAAGGGCAACCAACTATGGATTGGCCCACCAGATTGAAAATAACTCTAGGCTCTGCAACTCAGGCCCAACACAGAAGCTTGTCTAAAAACATGAGCATAGAAGATTTAATGATTTAAGATAGAATAAGTTGAAGCTCGATTTGGGAATGAATTTCTTCAGTTGCTGCTACAAAGTTGAAGTCCGAAACGCAAGAAAACCCAGAAAGCTTCCATCTTATCTCTAGAAACCTGACTACTCGTGTTCATTGACATTCACCACCAGTGGAGAAGTAGGTGACGGAGAGAAACGAAGTAGTAAAAAAGATGTCCTTGGGCTATTCAGCATGAGCCTTCGATGAGGAACAAATTGTTGTTGTTGTTGTTGTATAGGTACAGTACAGGTCAGAATTATTGTTGATTAGAAAAATCTCTTTGAGAACCTCCGCATTGATCTATGGAACCCTGGTCGAAGAGGGGTGCCGCTGGTTCGTCCCCTCTCTGTCTCTTTCTTCTCTGTCTTTTTTCCCACCCCTTCCCTCATTTATTTTTGCATTTTGGATCATTGTGCAGCTGTTGAAATCACTGAGTTCAGTGTTTATTTCCCTTTTTCTCTGTTTTATTTTGAAAATTTGAAGAAGAATAAAGGGTAAAATAGTCTTTTTCTCTTTTATGTTAACAGACATTAATGGTAAGTTAGTCAATTTTCAAACAGTAAAAGTACACTTAATCAATTAGCTAAACCATAAGGGTAGTTTACGAAATTTACCCTTTCATATATAGGTTAAGTATTGATCCACTCTGTCCTAAAACAGAGTTGATCCATTGATAGTTCTATTTGATATCAATTCAAATTCTATCAAAATCCAATCTACGTCCAATGGATAAGATTTGAACATAAATATGATAGTACAGTCCCAAAGCGATTGATTGATGAAACTCTCCAGACCAATCTACCACATGAATGTAGTGCTGGAGTAAACATAGAATTGAATTCGCAATCAAATGAATGTTAGTGAGTCTATATCAGCAAGACGAGAAAATATGGACTTAGGGAATGTCTGAAGAAAAGTATATATTATTTTGGGGTGTTTTTTTTTCTCACTTGCACCGTGTCATTTGACTTGGGATGGTGACATATCTAGCTAGAACATCCGAACTAGGAACATCCAATGAGTGTGAGAATCTGTATTAACAAAATGAGAAAAAACAACCATTATAAGCTAGTCTCCATTGAAGTGAATAGGAACATCTGAACTAGGAATAGGAATATGGACTCGAATAGGAACATCTACCATGAAAGTGAACGATTGTGGCTATTGGTTTTGAAATGGGAGAATGGTGCAGACATGCAGGGGCATGGGGGTTGGAATTTGGAGAGAAAGAGAGAAGGGGGAGAGTGACGTTTAACAAGTGAAGACACTTTTGTTTGTTTGTTTGTTTTTTTTTTTTGTTTATTTTTGAAACCGGTTACCTAGGATAACCTGTATTCATCAAAAGTAACAAGTCGAACATTAATTGGTTAAAATCATCCAATATAATATGGAAATGATACCTTTCCCGTATCATAGATTTTCCCATTACCTAATATATAACATATTATTATTATTATTATTACCTAATATAACATATAACTAATAGTACAAGAGCACATGAATAATGTAAGTATTAATCATATATGGCATATGGTATTTGAATTTAACTTTTATAACTCTCGCAAAACCCAAGGCAAACATCTGCTTTATATAATATAGATTATATATACATACATATTTATATATACCATGTAGTATATATATATCATATAATAAATAGCATATATAGAATATAATCTATTAATAATTGGACAATATATTGATTTTTAAGAGAAACCATCCTCAAGAAATCAATTAATTTAAACTGATTATCTTTCTAATCATATCAAAGTACTTTTATTGTTGGTCAACAAATTATTGATAACATCTTAGTGGCTCAGAAAATCCTCCATTTTATAAGGAAAATAAAAAATATTAATAAATTATTAGTTAATAATACTATAGCGTATATGGTGTATATATATTATATACTAGACATTACAACTATATATTATATTGTATATACTACTATATAACTATATGATGTTTAATATATAGTACTACAACAATATATACCTATTATATATATAATATACATAATAAACCAATAAGTCCATTCATCCATCATCCATGCCTTATCCTAACTAAATTCATTGGTGCCTAAATCATTTCTTATTACTTCTAGTAATGTCTTTTTTGGTGTTTAAAACATATCCGTGTTCGATATAATGATATTCATTGTATGTTCAGGTTAAATTTAAATATAAAGTCCAATGCTTTGAATACATATAAATCAATTCTAAAGCTTTTTAAAATTAAGCATTTAGAGCTATTAAATGGGGCCTAAAGGGATTTTCGATCAATAAGAAGATTTTAGAGTCACAAGTAGATCTGTTCATGGGACAAGTACCTCGATGGGCTGGCTTGGCCAAGCCCGATCTAAGTTGGGCTTAGACAGAATTTCAAGCCTACAGGCTTGGGCTTAGGCCTAAAACATCGGGCCCGACCTTTTTCGGGTCTGGCTCGGGCTTTCTCAAAAAAGCCCGGCTTGAGCGCGAACCCAACTTGATAATGTATTATATAATAAAAATATATTTTATATAATATATATATATAATAATAATTTTCTTTATTATTTCTTTTTTTTTTCAAGTAATAATGAGATCTTTCATCATTTTTTTTAGGTTTTGAGGTCTTTTAATATAAAATAAAATAGTTTTTAATTGGAAAAAAAGAAAAAAAATATATTTTTTCCAAATTTTTGGCTGGGCTTAGGCTTTATATGAGGGTCGGACTCGAGCTCAAGACCTAGGCCCGATGGTCAGGCCAAGCTCAGTCTCGAGACTGAGCATATTCTATTAATGTAAAGGCAAAACTCGGCCCAGGCCATGAATAGGTTTAGTCGCACGTATAAAGTACAATAAAATCCACTATAAACATAGATGTATTAGAGTGGTGGAGATGGGTATAGTGAGATGTCGTAAATGTTCAATTTTTGGCACATGAATATTTTATTATGCTAAACACAAATGTGGCTTTAGAATATACTTTTAGTACTAGAGGAATAAGTGTAATTGAACACAATGTTTTAAACCCGTCATTGACCCAACTCGTCAGACCGTTTAAACCATCACTCGATATTAATTTTGGTTCAAGTTAACTCTAAAACTGTTGGACAATTAAAATTTTTTATTAAGTCAAAGAATGTGAAATAATATAGTCATCATTCAATTCGAATGGTGGGTAACATGTATATTTTGCCATGGCCTTAACTTTTATGTTTCAAGTTTTGAAAATCTCATCCATATTCCATGTCCCAACCCTTTTTTATTGAAAACTCTATTTAGCATTTGACTACCTTTTGTCATTTTACTTTAGGATTCAACGAAAAAGCATGAAGACCAAAGCTAGCATTGAACCATGTAAAGTTGTACTTCTTTCTCTGCAATTTCTCACTTTTCAATCCAACAATACGATGATTCCAATAGGTGAAGCTATTAATATATGTTGGTCATTTCTCACTTTCTTGTCTGATGAAAATATGAAAAATGAAGCTTATAACTTTGAATTAATGAAGCATTGCATCGATTTGTGATCTTTTACTTCTTAATCTGAAGAGGCAACGGTTCCAACTAATAAAGCTAATGCCAGTGATTTCTTAATTCTCAGTCTAACAATTCCATTCGTAACTAGATTTGAAACTGAAAATTCTACTTGCAGTGGTCAACATAGTATTTTTTATACTTTTATTATTAGATATTTAGACATAAAATAAAACCAACAATGATTCTAATGGGGGTATTATGGCTTCTTTCTTTAAAGTCTAAATCCAATCTTGTTGTTATTTACTTATATTTGTATGTAAAATTTTGCAAAAGTTTTTTGCTGTGAACTAAAAATCCAAAAGCGTGTATAATATTGGAACAACTAAACTTTACACCCATGTTAGTTTACTTTTAATGGAAATTTCTCTATTGTCCAAAAGGTATACTACAACAACTTTAACCAATTAGATGTTTAGAATGGGAACACCTTGTACTTTAGGCCTAGCCTCGCTTTGGTCCCTGAACTTCAAAATGTGCCAATCCAGTACCCAAACTTTCAAAACTTGCCAACTTAGCACCTAGTCATTAACCGACACTAAATGGCATGGAAAAGGATGAAAATGCCCTTTAAGTTCTCGTTAAGATAAATTAAATTTCAAAATGACAATATTAACTCTGGGCTTAATCTCTTTTCACTTTGGCTGGGCAACATTGTTCATATATTGCCCTAATGGACTGAAGAAGAAGCAGTTCTACCTACCGGTGCCAATAACTAGATTACAATGTAGAAAAAAAAGGAAATATTGTCATGAAACTGCTTAGATGACAACATAATCCATTTCTTTATCTTTTATTTCGGAAAATATCGTCAAGAAACATAGTCATAACCATTGTTGTGTGTGATATTAACGCTATCGTTGCCGAAGAAGACAATCACTTATTGCCAACACCGTGGAAGATAATTAAGGTTCAATTTTTCTCTGTTGCTTTCTCTCATTTTTTTTTTTAAATTTATACATTATTCCATTGAGTGTTTTTTGTTGGTTTTTGTGATCTCCCTTTCCTTTCAAATGAATTGGCTTTCATGATGTCCCTTTCCTTTCAAATGAGTTGGCTTTCATGATGTCCCTTTCCATGAAGTGTTTTTTTAGTTGATTTTGATGCATTTTTTATGCCCTCCATTAGGGTTTATTGTGTGAATTGAACGATAGATGTAGTTATTAGGGTTTCACATTTGTTGAAATATACATGTTTGAATTAAGGGAATCCACTATGATTTTTAATGTATTCCCACTATGTTCTCTAAAAAAATGTTATTGTTTACAATGGTCCCCCACCTTGTGTGGCAAATTTCCTTTTGTTTGTAGTAGAGGAGGGAGATAGAAAATAACTGTTCTACCCTCGTAAAGTGAGACCTCCACTCAATTTCCCATTTGTTAGTTCATGTAGAGGACAAAAAATGTGGTGTCCTCCAAATTTTTTATCAATTCCTATTCCCATTTTTGTATGCATGTGTTTTTCCAAGCTTTTTAGTTAGCACATTAGCAATTAGGGGTGAGCAAATGGGTAGGTTCTACCTGGAACCGAATGGAACTGACCTTGAGCTGGCCTTGGACCAACCCCTACCCAATTTGTTATAGGGTAAGGTTTGGTTCCAAATTCTTAGAATTAACCCCAACCCAGGCTGGTTCCAAGGTCTAGGGGTTTACCCTACCCAAACTGACCTTGGTTGGCCTTGGTAGAACTTTCCTTGGAACCGAACTTGCCTTGAAATAAACCCCAAAGTACTTTTGGAGATGTGAAGATTTGAACCTAAGCACTCATGAGTACAAAGGCCATGGTCTCACTTAACCATTGAGTTAAGTTATTTGATCATTTGTTTTCATTTTAATATTTGAATGTGTACAATAAGTAACGTAAAAGGTAATATTTACAAAATCTAAATTTAAATTATAACTTTTGAACCATATAATGATAATCTATATATTAAATTATTTAATTTAATCAATAAAGATAATATAAGTTTTAAACTATATATTATATTTGTTAAAAATCAAGTTTTTTAAAGAACATATTTCTTTCTTTTTTTAGGGGGTGTAAAGAAAGAACAAGTTCAATGGGTAGACCCTAGAACCGACCCCAAAACCACTAAGGCCATAACCGACCTTCACAAAGTAGGTTCCATGTTTTGCCATAGAACCAAATCGAACCAACCCATGCTCACCCTATTAACAATACAACGTTTTCCTCTCCATTTATTTGTCTCAATACTTAGGGAAAGAAGTGGAAATATAGAGAAACTTGTCGAACTCTTTTATAGGTTTCCCTATCCCTTCAATCCTTTCCATACCTTTATCCTTCCAAACCAAACATAGACTTATTAGAATGGTGCACACACACTCTAAAGGTCAAATATGGCTTTTCCTTTTTTTATAAATGACTTTTTCGGTTGATTTAGTATAATATATCATTTAATGGATTTGTTTCATGTTTCAGATGTTTACTGCATTGATTCACCATGGTGGCACCTTCACTGATTCACCACCACTAATTTATTGTGGTGGTGATATTTTTGTGTGCAATGATGTTGATGGTAACTTATTGTCTTACATTGAGATAGATAGCATTTTGAAATAATTGGATTATAAAGGCCAATGTCAAATTTGTTATAGAAAGTCAGGGTATGATTTCAAGAATGGATTGGTGATGGTGAACAATTACCAAGATGTGTTGTCTATATGTACATTACATGAAGGTAAGGTCCACATAAACATGTTGTACATGAAGTGGGTACTGAAGCACATAGCACTCATGGGGCCAGCTCATCATGGCCCAATGCAAAAGAATATACTGACATCAACATCTTATTTTAGGGAGAAGATGAGGGATATGGCCACGTTGGTGATGATATTGGGTATGGTACAAGTAATGGCAGTGATGATGTTATTAGTGGTGACAATGAAGCTAATGAAGAGAATCTACATCACTAGATGAGGCACTTAGAGGTTGATATAGAAGATCCTGGTAGTGTTGGGGGTTAAACACTCATTGTTGTATCACAAGATGAAGCACAAAATGATTAGAATGAGTTAGAACATGATTCCAACCCACATGAGTCAAAACATGTGGGTGGTCCATGGGATGCATCTAATGTACTTGGACCACAATTGCTAGATGACTATCAACAGCCTGAAAATTTGCACAGTCCACATGCATATGATGATAAGGGAGGAGCATATTTTATGTTCTTCATAACCAAGAGGCAAATGGATTCACCCAATTTGGCTGTAGGGATGGCATTTTTCAATTCATCCACATTCAAGAAAGCATTGATAACCTTTGTCATAGTTCATGGGATTCAGTTTGACTGTAAAGAAAAAGTTACAATAGTATGCAGGAAGTGTGGTTGGAGAATTAATGCATCTTGGATGGAGGATCGAAAGTCATTTTAGATTAAAAATTTCAAAGACATATGTGAATGTGTCAAAGCATTGAAAAAGGACAAGATGACATCTTCATGGCTTGCCAAGAAGTACAAGAACAAGTTTGTTAATGTTCCTAATAGGAAAGCCTAGAAAGCCCTTGCACTGCATAAAGAGACTCTAAGAGATTTCTAAGTTGATATTAGTAGGACCATGGCTTATAGAGCCGAAAAGAAGGTAATTATTTGAACTAAGGGAATCCATAGTGAGCAATACAAGAGGGTGGCTGATTAATGTCATGTCTTGCTCAATTCAAACCTAGGGAGCATCGTAAAGTTTGGATTCAAATAAGGGGTTTATGGATAGTTTGAAATAATGTTTGTGTTTCAATGCAAAGAGGGTTGTCTTTTTGGAGGGTTGTTGCCTTTTTATAGGGCTTGATGGTTGCCCTTTAAAACCACCCAACTTCGGCCATATCCTTTCATCTATTGTTATGGATGGGAATAATTGCATATTCCCAATTGCCCTTGTTATGGTTGAGTTTAAGGTAGAGAGTCTTGGGTTGGCATTGTTATTTACGGCAATTGAAGGTCCAGAAGAGTAGAGGTGAACATTTATTTCTGACTGACAATAAGTATTCTACATGAATCTTATTCTGTGTTGGATGCGTACATTTAGTATTGTATATGTATACTTAGTGGATTTTTGTGTGTGTTGCAAAGACTTGTTGAAACATTTGAGAGATTGTTGCCAAGTACTAAGCACCGCTTCTATGTGAAGCACATGTATGCAAATTTCAAACTACTTTTCATGGGTAGAGATCTGAGGGATTGTTTGTGGGGGCCGCTAGGGCATACACACCTACTGAATTTGAATGGTACATGGATCATTTGAAAACCCTCAACAATGACGCCCATGCATAGTTATGGAAAATACCACAAACTTTGGACCAAGAGCACATAGAGATGATATTTGCAACAATTTCTTAGAAGCTTTCAACAAATGGATATTAGATGCCTGAGACAAGCCTATCATCACAATGATTGAGACAGTTGGGAGACATCTGATGATTTTGGTGTAGACAAGGCATTAATAGATCACAAATGACAATGGACATGTCTGCCCAAATGTTAGGAAGAAAATACGATGATTTGAAGAATGTGCTCGGAATTGCTTCCCAGCCTATGTTAGAATGTCTACATTCGAGGTAACCTATTTTGATATGAGGGCAATTATGAATCTAGAGAGAAGAACTTACTCATATAGGTAGTGGACACTCACTGGGATACCATGCCCCTATGCAATATCTTGCATAAAGATGCAAAAGTAGTGTGTCTATGATTATGTTGACCCCATTTACACCAATCTGGAGGTGTATTTGTGCTTATAGCAACATAATTGTGTTGATACCAGATGAGACTCGGTGGCCCTCTGTACAACAGCACATTCCTATTACTCCACCCTCCATTAAGCCACAACCAAGAAGGCCAAGGAAGTTAAGAAGGAAGGCCCAAATGAGTTGATAAGCGTTAATCAAGTGACTAGGAGAGATGACATGTACTATATGTGGGTAGTCGGGACATAATATGAGGGGGTGCAGGGGTGAACAACAAGGAGATAACGTGAATAGTAATGGTGATGCAATAAAGGGTAGGGGTGCTATGGGTAGTGGTCTGGAACCAAATAAAGGCACATCACAAGCATCATCAGTTAGGGCACAAAGGCAGACCCAAGGTGGGTTGCAGGAACATCCCACAAGGGTAGATCATTATCCTAGAGGGGTGGAACTCCAACTCAAATGAGGCCATTGTTGCATCTTCCACCAACCCCAAAGCCAAATGTAGTGGTTGATGTTTATTTCCAAGTTGAGTAACTATATGATCATTGTTTGCAAGAGAGTTTTAACATGGATGTTGTTCCTCCTACATAGTAAATTACTTGCATGGGTATGAATGGTAATATGCACTTAGTAATTCTCCACAGTAAATTTTTATGATTTACTCATCCTCCTAAGAGTTTATGGCAGCCAATTACATAAGATGCACTTAGTACATACCCAATATTCATAGATTGGATAAAAAAAACTCATGAAGTGAGTTAAATGGGTAATGACTTCAGTTCAAATTTTGGGTAATGTTAGAATTAATGAAAACTAGTAACTTTAGTTCAAATGTGAACCCATTACAATTGGGACCCTAGTCAAGCAAATTGCTCATATGGGTTGAAATTGAGAATTTCTTCACTTCTTTATAGTGGTTTTGTTTTTTTTTTTTCCAATCATCTGAATCCAACAAGTAGCTAGGATCCTATTTCCACGTGGAATGGTTTGGGAAACTCCAAACACCTATCGCTTTGATTGCTATTTTGAGAAAATGCCCGAGTAGGGATAAGTTATATCATATCAGTTGCAGTCATTTGATCAACGTGAATTGAAAGGAGCAATTGAGTTTTTTTAAATAAAACTTGGAAGGGAAGATATGTTGCAAATGGATTTTGGCAAGTTTCAACCAATTCTAAATGTAGAAGATTAGGAGAAAAAGAAAAGACCATTAGTGACAAAAAAATATGGTACTTTAGAGTACTGAAAAAGAGGAGACCATTAGAAGTCTGATTAGAATGATCTGAAAATATGGTACATTAGAGTTGTTAGAGGCTAGAGGAAACACACAAATATTTAGAAAGATCACACCTAGGGAAGTCTGATTGTTAAAGTTTGATATCTTTTAGTTATAAAAGCATCTAACAGTAAAGTGTAATTTGATATCCACTTTTATGGAAATTGGGCCAACTATCGAAGGATAAACTAAGTACAATAACACGGATAGATCAAAAAAGGAAGAAATATTGGGCCAACTGTTAAAGGATCCCCTTGAATGAGATATTCAACCTAAATGCTAATGCTTTGGCCTCTCTAACAAGGAAGTTAAAGGGCCAAAAGCCGTGTGCTTGTTCTAATATCTACTCAATTACAACTTGGTAATCATCTTTTCTAGATCAATCAACTCCATTATGACAAGTAAATCAACTTTAGGCCTTTTAAAAGAATAAAAAGCTTAGTCGATAATGATGTTAAGTTATTTGAAGCTTAATAGCCATCTTAGACAAATATATTGTTCTATCCCTATTCTATCACCTGCATCTACCTGATTCCCATGGATGCTATCATTTAAGGGTGCTCATGGTTTGATTGAAACGTGGGTCTTTTTTCAAACTGAACCAATGGTATTGATTTTTGGAAAATCGGTAACCAAAACTGAATTGAAGTCGATCGATTAACCGATTGATCGATTCAGTTCATTGGGTTTTTGGTTTTTTTGATTTTTATAATATTATATATAATAAATATAAAATATTATATTATAAAAAGACTAGAAATACATATAAAACATTATATTATAAATAATAAGTAATACATTATACATTATAAATATGTATTATAATATATAGATAATATAAAATATATATGAAAGCTATATATAATATACGTAAATATATATAAATATTGCATATCAGCCGATTCGGTTAACCAAAATTTTTTGTTCAATTTCATTGATTCAATTCGGTTTTTTGATTTTTCTTGCTCACTCCTATTATTATCTTTTTTGTTTGATAGTGATAAAGTGTTCAACGCAGCATCACAACTTTGTTGTGATCCTCGGTGATGGTGCTTCCCATACCTATGGACACTAAAATTGCCACTTACACCCTTTAATACTTTATAGTTCTTAATCTCTTATCAATTACTTTCTTTTTCATCTTTAAAATCTCTTTTAGTATGGCTGAAGGAACTTATAACAAAAAAAAAAAAATTATTGTGGTTAAGCTATCATTGAACAAAATAATTTTACTCCAATAGTTGTGGAGGATCATAAACTTGCTATATGTGGTATTGATCAATTATTGTGTGGCAGTGTGTGTGCATGTCTGATTTTCACATTTTAAATGAGTATCATTATCTTGTAAATTTTTAATGAGAATTATAAACATCTAAGAAATTAAAGGAAGCTGCTTAATAGTTATCCTATAGATTTTAATAGTTATTAGAACCAGATGGGAGGTTGACCATGGTGTTGACAAAGCTATAGAGCCTTTTGTATGGTTTTTGGGCTCCTAGCCCCCCTTCATGATTTATCATTGTTTCCCACCATAGCATATTAAGATAGAATATGCTTGTGGATCTAATAGTAAAGAGGTGCCTAATCAATCATCATCCTTACATAGCTTGGATGAATATTAGAGGTAGCTTCTAGTAAGAACATCTAATAATAAACTTGGATTTGCAAACTTAAGTTAGAACATTTGAATATTGAATGGTTCTGACCAGTCATTTGCTCATTCAAATTTGAATCAGACTAGTATACCCATGTTACTAAGGTTGTGATGTGTGTTTTCTTTTGCTCATTCAAAGGCTTAGGCCATCTTTGTTTCATTTCCTTAGGCCTCATTTTTTTTGAATTCTTTTTCATTGTATACAAAAATGAATAATATGAGTGTTTGGCTACAAAATTCATGTCATTGGCATCATTGCTTTTAGAATGCAAAATTGACCACCACTAATGATCTCTGCTACCTATGAAGATCAAGTAGACACTTTCTTTGTACTAAGAAGCTCTAGAGGACAATAACATGAGATAAGAAGGATACCATTTGCTCGAAATCTTATAGGTTATTTAAAATGCACCATACACTATAGCCATAATGTAGGTAGGAAGAGAATATTAGCCTTGTACTATTGAGCCATATTTACTTCAAATTACTCTTGTCAAAGTACATAAGTGTCCACATAAAACCACTAGATCCTTTTAGACAGCAATACATTAATCATCACTTTCAAGAGGGAAAATTTTTAGAAGGCCAATGGCCATACTTGTCAATGATGGATCAGTTATATAAGAAAGCTCAATAAAGGGAATGCCCTTGGGTCCTAGTTATTTATATAGTTATATAAGAACAGTGATAATACATTGACATTGTGATGAACAAGGGATATTTTGTACATGCTACATAGAATTTGTGATGAATATGGGATATTGAAAAGGAAAAAATGCAAACCAATTTCTTTAACATGACTATTGTGATGTGTTAACTGTGATATCACATTATGTTGTAAGTGATGATGTCCATTTTATAATCAGAAATTACACTTCAAGCTTCAAAATGCTTTGTTATGGATAGGTGATGCTGACCTTCAAAAGTCTGGTTCAAATTATAGTCTTGAAGCCTAAACCTTTTGAGAAGGATGGTGTTGCAATTAGGCAATGCAATTGGTTCCAAAAAGATTTCCTTTGGTTTTCCATCCAATGGGATCTCCTAATCAGCTTCTCCATGTATTGTTTCATGGCTAGGAAAGCCAAATAACTAGTCTAAATCTTCCCATGTGAAACATAATAAATCCATGTTAGTATGGGAGGAAATGTGCTTTTCAGAATTCCACTTTGAGTTTTAATATGATCACTATGAAGTATAAATCTAGGAGTAAATGTACTAATCGCTTCCATCTAACATTTCTCAAGTGACTTAAAGTGAATGGTTTGATTCTATAAAATTTTGAAATTTCTCTTCTCCTCTGTTCTCAGATATTTAGTTATTTAACTAGCATTTCTCATTACAAGTCACATTTCTCAAGTGAGTTAAAGTGAATAGTTTGATTATATAAGATTTTGATATTTCTCTTTTCTTCTCTATTGATATTTCTTAGATCTTTAGCTAGCATTTCTCATAAAAGTCACATTTCTCAAGTGAGTTAAAGTGAATGGTTTGATTCCTATAAAATTTTTAAATTTCTATTCTCTTCTCTATTGATATTTCTCAAATCTTTAGCATCTGATAATTCTCTAATTGATGTTTTCTTACTTCAAACAGGTTGGGATGTGCCATAATAATTCGTCATTGTTGCAATATCGCATTGTTCACTATATGATGGTTTATAACTTGAGTAATCATGACACTCTTTTGTAGAAGTTTTAGGTACTAATCATGCATAAGAGGCACTAGTTTAGGCCCTTTGTTGCTAGTCTTGGAACCACTAATTTTGTTCTTCCTTATCTTCTAAATTAGATAGAAATGGTTAGACCCCAATGACAGTTGAGATTGTTTAAGACACTATATGCACAAGTGCTCCAAGGAACTAGTGATTTGAATTCGTATCATAATCAACAAAAAACATGACATATTCATTAGAACCCTGTTGTATACAAACATTTCAAGAAACAAACTATGGCTTCATCAACACATGATTCATTAACAACCAAACTCTTGACATGCTCAAAAAACAACTAGCTAATATATAATCCTACACTCTAGTTCTTGTACATGCATATGACAAAGAACACAAGGAACACAATGATTAAGGCCCTCGTTGTCTTCAACCCTTCAATAACTATTTGTTGGGATGACTCCAAAGCCTTCAAACGATAGTCCAAATCAGCCACCAATTTCTAAAGCTCTCTAATATGGTCATCTATATTAACCACTGAGTTGGCTTCATTAGAAAAGTTTGTGGGAATTGCCCATAAAAAAAATGCATGGCGGAGTTATGCTGCCCTAAAATCAATCAAATGTAATGGAGGTCAGTATCCCATCACTGTAATAAAGATCATTCAACATGAGATATCTAAATTACTTACAAGACTAATAAGGCAGTTGTAAAATATCCTATTTGGATTATACTTTGTCTTCGACACTTGAATCGCATCCCTCTTTCCACATTTACAATACTTTGGCTTGTATTTAAGGTATCTAGTATGTTGATTGTCACTTGTGGGTTGAGAAGAAGGCATCCCTACACAATATACATTGCAAATCATTCTAACCGAAGCAAGAAAATAAGCAAATGGTAGGAGGATACAAATGGATGGAATCTAATGGTTTCAAGATAGTTCATTCAGCGGGATAGAACCTAATGCATTCCTTGCCCTGTTACAATAGGTACACAACCTGTAACAAGGCAAGAGAAGAGAATAAAGAATCAACACACCTTTAGAACCTATTGCTTTCAAAGTTGTTCATTGGAACAAAAGGTAGCTTCATCTTTGCAAGTTTCAGTAGTGAAGAACCCTAGAACCCTTCTTCACTTGTCCAAAAGTGAAGAAAGCTTCTTCGTTCATTTGTTTAGATTATTGAAAAGGAAACAATTGTAACTTTTAACGTTTAAAGGACAAGGGAAAAATGATCTCAAAAAAAATTTAAAGGGCAATTTTTCCATTTTGTAAAATTTTAACTAGCACATGATACATATAACTAATGGTCGATTAATGATAGGTACTAAGTTGGCATGTTTTGAAAGTTTAGGTACCGAATTGGCATGTTTTGAAGTTCAGGGACCAAAGTGAGACTAGGCCCAAAATATAGGGTACTAATATGCAATTTTACTATTTAGAATTCATAACCCACTCATGAATTTTCAATTTTGTTGAAAATTTTCAATATTAAATAAGTGAATAATTATAGAATTATAGAGCATGAACAATTGTTCTAGATTAGGTTATACATATGGTACTTTATTCTTTTTTAATTTTTTATTTATGACATCGTAGGCCGACCCATCTGACTAGACGGTTGAACCGTTGATCTATCACCTAGAGAAAAAAAGGGGTCAACCTCCGTGTCGATTTTAAAAACATTGGATGGTTTATTAAAAACTTAGCATAATATCATAACTTAAATTACACATCAATAACAATTTACTATATAAATATAATTTTAATAAAAAATTATTAATTTAAAACTCAAATTAAATTTAATTTTATAACAATGAAAAATAAACATAACAAGTTAATTAAGTGCAGGTTTTCTTTCACCTTACCCAGGCCCCTCATTTTGCAACATCAGGAGGCTCTTAGCCTTTGGCCACGTCACCTTGCATCCTATTTCACCGCTATAACAAAGGCAAAAACTAACCATACATTGAACATATAGGATAATTAAAATATCAATTTATTTTCATGCTTTAGTGATTAATTATTCATAAATACATATTTTTTTAAATTAATTTATTTATATCAATAATTATTGAACAAGCAATAATAAATGAAATATTAATAATTACTGAAATTTATTGAAAATTTTCAATATTTAAATAGTAACTTATTTTTAATATATGAAATTAATCATATATTAGTATTATCTAAAATTGATAATTATTACCTACAAATTTTAGTAATTTTGGATAATTATTTATTTTGAAATTTTCAAAAAAATATTTTTAGTAATTTCCAATAATTTTTATGTGATTTCATAATTTTATTTATTTTAAAAATTAGTTTGTTAATAAAATTATTTATTGATATTTTCATTTACATTGGTTTTGGTAGTTAGTAAATATTAAATTTGAAAATTATTGAGGAATTTGAACTATATTTATAATTTCTATAACTATTTAGAAAAATTAATATTTTTTAAAAATAATTAAATTAGAAAATTTTAATATATTCCATAATTAATTATTGTTAATTTAAATTGTTTTTTGGTAATTATTAAATTAGAAAATTATTGGAGAATTTTAATATTGATAATTTACAATTGGTAATTATTAACAATTTCCATAGTTATTGGTATATATTAGAAAATTTTAATTTAGTTATTTCCATAAACTAATTTTCATATTTTTGGTAATTTAATTTAGTTAAAGTTGCTTTAAAAATCTGATTTATTGATTTTTTTAATATTTTTAGTAATTAATTATTCAAAAATCATATTCTGTTTGGAAAATTAATTTTTTCATTTCAATAAAATTTGATTTTTTTTTCATATCAATTCAAAAATTTATTCATAAAATTTTGAAAAACAATTAGTTTGTACTAAGCATTTTTTAAGATATTCAAGTTATTCTATATATTTTTTATTTTTTGTTGTGCAAATAACAATAAATATAGGTTTTTTATTAGTTTTTTTGATAAGTTAGATTTTTTATTAAGGTATCCTACTGGTTGTAGAATAGACTTAGGACCAAATCCAGCTTACGCTAGGGTTGAGGGGCTTTATGGTTTAGGGGGTGATTGGATAACCTAGAAATTGGGTAAGGAGATTTTTTTATTCAACAACAAAATTGATTTTATTTATATTAAATGACCTCAAAATCCAAAAATAATAGAAGATTGTACTATGGCTTGAGAAAAGAGAAGAGAACATAGAAAAACACATATTACATATTTTTATTATACAAAATATTATTGAGCTAGGCCATTTTGAGAAAGCTTAAGCCTGACACAATAAAAGAAAGAAAAAGTCAGGCCTAGTGTTTTAGGCCAAGCCCGAGCCACATGCCTAAAACCATGTTCGAGCCGAGCCGGGCTGGCCCATCGGGCCCTTGATCCATGAACAAGTATACTTGAAATGCAATATATACAATAGAATTGAAGATTTTGTGCTAAGGCAGGTTTTATGATTACCTATTAATTATGAATAGGGATATTAAGTATTGGATCTATACATGTAAACTATGGCTAATGCATTAACTTTATAATCTTCTTAGGTAGTGTAAACTTGGTGAATTTATAGACTTATAGTCCTTCTTGTAAACTAGTTGATCTTGTTTATTTTTATACCGATCTAAGGATTAAGGAAGTTTGTACAGTAAATGTTGTTTGGAAATGAATCATTTGGAGACTAGGAAATTTGTTGTGTGCATTTGATGTGTGAGTTAAGATGTTATATAGGTTTTATTTGTTTATATCTTCATGATCAATTTTTCATCTTCATCTAGATCTTCCTTACATGAGATTAAGGCTCCATTTAGTTTATGGGAATAGGGGTCAGGAATTGGAATCGGAATGGGCTATCTTATTCCAACTGTTTGGTTGGGCGGAATTGGGATCCCATTCCCACTCTTGCTGGAATGGCCATTCCCCCTGTCCCTCCCTTGAGAATGAAATCCCATTCCTACTTATTTTAATTCCCATTCCCATTTTTGTCTGAACCAAACAGATTATGGGAATGGACAATTTTGATGCCGATTCCGATTCCAATTTTGACTGTAAACCAAATAGACCCTAATTCTCATTATTACAAAGGTACATAAAACAACAAAAATGTTACTTCTTTTGATAGACCATTTCTTAGGATCCGTTTGATTCATAGTCATAATCAGAATTGAAATCCTCCAAAATTGGAATCAGAATAGTCTATTCCCATATTTTATTTGGTTCAGATAGAAATGAGAATGAAAATTAGAATCAGTATGAATGAGATTTCATTCTCAAAAAAAGGGCAAGAAATGACCATTCCCTCAAATGGAAAAAAGCCATTCCAAAATAAGAATGAGATTTTGATTACATCCAACCAAACAGTTGGAATTAGAATAGCCCATTCTAGACGCCTATTCTTGCTTAACAAATGGGGCCTTAGTTAATATTCCAAAAGCTAAAACTATAATTTATTCCGATTCCTCACCGAACGCTCCTCACAGTATAGCGTCCTCGCAACACGTCACCGCCTCCCCACATGGCCCTTGGCCCCTGGCCCCTTTCCCGCTAAACATTCAAATCGACTTTTCAGCTCTCCATAAATTTTGGCTTCCCAAAATTTCAAATCTCCATTTTAACCGCCTTTCCCAAATTTTGAATTCCAAACCAAGTACATAAACTTTTAATTTCCGCTTCCTCCCGGGCCTCCTTTTGTAATTTCCCAAACTCCCCAACCAATCCGCCCGTTCCGTTCCGTTCCTTTCGAGGCTGCGAATCTTCGCTTCGTACTACCCAAAAACATATGTTTTTTTTTTTTTTTTTTCACTTTTACCGCTCCGATTTTCAGGCGGGCCCACGACCAGTTTGTTTATTTCCAGTTTTTTTAACCCGTTCAACGTTCCAAAATCTATCGGGGTATTTTCGTCTTTTTACGTAAATACAGGGCATTCTCGTCTTTTTATCAGCTACAACACTACACAAAAAGATAACTGCCTCTCCACTCCAGTCCCCCCCCAAAGGGGAAGGTCAGTTAATTTCGTAAAAGTACGAGGATATTTTAGTAATTTAACTGAGTAATTTACCTCCACTTTCAAAAGACATTGAAGCAGCACAAATTCACAAAAGACGTTCTAAATTTTAATTAATTAATGTTATCAATTAATACTTAAAAAAAAGTAAAAAACCATAAAAAACACAAACGATTCGACTTAAGAGTTAAGAGGAACAGAAACGCTATCCGTACCGGTTGCCAACCCGTGTTTGGATACGGATAGGTTCAAAACCGTCATCTGGTATAACAGGTGGGCCCCAAGTGCTTTGACCAAACCCTGCAAATAGAATGGGTCCCATATGATGTTCCGGAAGAGTGGTGTTCGAGCTACCCGTGTATCAATACGGGTTGAACACGAACAACGAAAAGTAGGAAAAAAAAACAAACTCCAACACCGACTCGAGAGTCTGCTTTATCGAAACCCGAAATAAACAAATAAAAAGCAAAAGCAGAAAGGAAAGAAAAAAAAGGAGAGAGAGAGGTGGAGAGAGAAAGATAAAAGAAAGAGAAGCAACGCGGATTAGGGCAACGCTGTCTCCTTCCCCTTTTCTTTCTCCTGTTTCGAAACTGAAAACCCTAATTTTCCCGACTCTCCCCCTTCTTCTTCGTTTCTTCATCTACGTCCCTAATCAAACCCCCATCCTCATCTTCTTCTTCTTCCTCCCTCTTCTCGACGAAATCGAACCTATCTCGAACCCCAGATCTTCTCCAAGAACCCCAAAGAGAGATCTCTTGCATAGAGTGTACAGTCAGTCAAGATCGCCGGACAAACGCGAGATCTGACGTGCGTCTGCACCAGATCTAGATCTAAAAGAGCAACATCGACACCATGGTTGTGAACGGAAGGCCCTTGAAGCGGATGAAGAGGAGGGTGACTGCCGATCTCTACGACTTCCTGACGTTCCCGGCAGCAGCAGACGGAGTCTCCGTCAGCCTCGAAGGGCCTTTCCGGTCGAACGTTCGGACCTTCCTCTCGAACCACGCATACCTACCGCCTCCCTCGTCCCTGTTCCCGCACCTCCTCACGTGGCAGATCGTGTTCCGGATCGGAGATTTGGTTGACGGCGTCCATGACTCGTCGCCGGCCGTCGTCGCTCTCGATGTCGTCGAAGAGGACGTCACCAGGTCTAGGTCGGTCTACTGCGACCAGTGCCGAGTCGTTGGTGAGTACTCGCCGACTCGCGCTCGCCATTCCCGTGATTCTTTAGTTTCCACTTTCCAGTTCTCTCCCGGTCGTGGGTCAGATTCCGGTCGCTGCCGGATTCCTAACCACCGCTAGGCGGGAACGTTGATTTCATGCTGACGTGGCTATAGCTTAAAATAACGCGAAACGCGAGATTTTGGTTTTATCGCGAGATGTGTCGCTTTCCCCCGTGATACCAAATCATAGTCATTGGTCCCCTGCTGTTGATTTTTCCTTGCTTCCTTTTAATCGGACGTTCCGTAATTCACATGCCAGCTGTCCGTCCTCTTGGCGCGAGATTTCATGAGCTTTAGAAAATTTAAAATATCGCGAGATGGAGATAGTTATATTATTTTCTCACGAGATTTTAGGTAGCTACCGTAATTTCCGGCGAAGTGGTCGTTGCCGGTCGCCGGCTAGCGTGGTTGGGCCCACCGGTCACGTTGTCCACACTTGAATTTTATTATAATAATAGAAGGAAAAAAAAGGAGAAGCCAAATATCGTTGCAGCTGAAAGGTGGATAATGAAGCTTCGCGTTTATCGTACGT
This sequence comes from Nelumbo nucifera, assembly GCF_055504915.1. Taxonomy (NCBI): domain Eukaryota; kingdom Viridiplantae; phylum Streptophyta; class Magnoliopsida; order Proteales; family Nelumbonaceae; genus Nelumbo; species Nelumbo nucifera. The sequence continues at coordinate 76,190,990 of NC_142653.1, forward strand.
ACACTGGGTGACTGGTAATTCAGGCTTTTTGTGTACTATATAGTGGTGGGCGGGACACGTGTACATAGATTTAAGATGGGATAATCTAGATAGATGGTAATGGACTGAAACTGGACACGTGGTGGCATCAAAGCGGCCAGGGTTGGCAACTGATTGAAGGTGGCCCCCACCCACGTAAAGGGTTGGTCTGATTTTTGGACACTTGCGTTCTGTCCCATTTTATATATTTTAGTCGTGATTGCTTTTGCCATCCATTTGGACAGTTTCAAAGGTCAGAGTCGTTGAAATGGAACCTTTTTGGTTGGGGTGGTTTGGTTAGAACTCCAAATGATAAGTGAAAACCCGTTAGATTGGAATATTTTTTATCAATCAACGTCGACTAAGTTCGCAATCGTGCATCAAACGGCTAAAAGGTTTCTGTAGCAAGGAATTAAGCCAAATAAGAGGACAGCTGAGCAAGTGGATGCCGCTACGGCTCTTTTTTCTTCTTTATTTATATTTTATGGTTATTATTATTATTATTATTATAGCAAGGTTGCTGTGTTGGTTCGACTCGGTCATGCTTCCGTCGTTGACGACAATGGATGGATCATAGATGGCAACTGTCATGTTCAACCTCGTATGACTATTCTGTTTGATGGGTGGATTCTTTATTGACTTTTTGTTTTATCTTAATTTTGAAGGGTGGAGTGGGCATCCAGTCTGCGGAAAGCGCTTCCATTTCATAATTCGAGCAGACTGCAATTCCTTTGATGGGTATCACAAGCCATGCACAAGCTGTGGAGAATTGCTGCACTTGTCAGATCTGAGGTAAGAATCCATTGTACTCTTGAGATTCTTCATTTATCTATGTTTTTATCTTATAAAATTTTTAAGTGGCATTTTGCTAAATTTTTATGGGTCTCAAGGTGACAGTTAACTTTGTTGCATTACTGACCTTGGGGGCTTTTAAGATGGTACTGGAGGATCTAATTTTGTAATAACAAAATTAAGGCTGAAAACCAGTTTTATGACTTTCATTCATTCATTTTTGTTTATCAGATATGCCATGGTTATTCTTTTGGGTGGGGTCTTGTTTTTTTTTTTCTTTATGCTGATGGATTTACCTTGGGGCGATATCATGTCGTGATGGTAAAGGCTTAGGCTGACAAGAGTGAGAACCTGGGTTTAAGTCATAGATTGGACAATTTACCCTTCCCAAGAATTATCTTGCTGGGACAGGCATTTTTGAGTGGCGGCCCTTTCAGGCTGATGGAAGCTTAGCTAAATCATGTATCTAGCAACAATGTGCCAATAAGGGCAGCTAGGAAATTTTAGTGTCTTTTGACACTGAATGTCATTCCCTTTATTTATTATTTTTCTTGCATGTTTTCACAACATTTTTTGATGTTCTTCGTAACAGTTTTGTATTCCTAGTGTTTCTTCTCCAACACAGGGTGTTTGCTGCATTATCTTGACACCATTTTTTCTCGTGATGTATCCTCCTTGGTTATAACCTTACAGGGGACCTTTCCTGTTTCCTATCTAAAGGATGAAATTTATCACCATTAGAGCTCAAGACTGGATTTCTTGGCTTGTGGTGCTACCAGAAAGATTTGTCCTATGGCCTCAGTTTTTGGCATTACTTTACTCTTCTTGGATCCAAGGGTTTCCGTGTGGCAGGGTCATTGGATGAAATTGCTACCATTTCCATAGCGCCCAGGATCTCATATACAGTACAAAAATTACATTTGGCTTTCTAAATGGTCACATCCAGGGATTTTGTGATGTTGCCTAGGGGGACTACCCTCTGATAGATTTCAGGTGTGTTTTCTGGTTGCTCATGTCACATGTCTTTGTCCTTCTCTAGTTTATGAAATGAATATGTTTTGATTTGTTGGTTGCACTTTTGTAATTGCAGCTTAAATACATAGCCATCCTAAAGGTTAATCTGCAATTATGAGCCCGGGGTTTTTTTGGTTGGGATTAGATCTAGTGCGCCTTCTCCATGCTGATCTTATTGCCAAATGGAGCATCCTGTGCCAGTCATGTTTCTCGTTGTGTTGGAAGATTTGTCTAGGAGATTGGATGTCTGGAATATCTCTGTCAACAAGATAGATAAAATTGCCCTGTAACCTTAATAAGGAAATAAGCTAAGGAAAGCATCTCTGTTAATGGCTAGGCATGTTAGCCATATACATATTTGGAAATGTGTTTAGTCTGTTGTATATACATGATCCATGCAATTTCATTTTTTTATCTGTTGTTATAGGTAATGTTGTATTTGTTATTATAGTTGATTGATTAATTATATGTTTTGAAGTTGTAGCAAGGAGGGTGTTGTCTCTGTGTTATGTGTTTTATGTGGATTGAGTTTTAATTAGTATCATTTGATTGCATATGGAAGTATATCCGTGGAGAATGGATGGATTTGAAGTGTTTTTATCAAAAACAATAAAAAAAAAGATTGCAAGCAATTGAGTTATGTTGGTAAAAAAAGAACCAAAAGAAAAAAAGATGATAGACTTGAGAAATTTCTATGCAAGCATCTCTTTATTTGATCATTTCCTCCAAGAAAGATGTCATAATATTATGGCTATTGTTTCTTACAGGTGCAAGTCGTGCAACTATCTTATGACTGCAGATGATTTGGAAGATTGGGTGTACCACCAATTGGAGGATACTTCTCATCTGTTGCATGGTGTTGTTCACACCAACGGTTATGGGCATCTTCTTAGAGTCAATGGCAAAGAAGGCGGGTCAAAGTTTCTATCGGGATGTGCCATAATGGACTTCTGGGATCGGTTATGTAGAATGCTTGGAGTTAGGTAAGGATCCATTTGCTTTACTTGTTGGGTTCACTGTTAATCCTCGAGGCTTGCATGTATAAAACTTGTGTGAATAGGAAAAAGAGTTTCATAAGCAAATTTGCTTATAGGAATTTTATGCACCTTTACAATTTTGGAAATTAGAAAACCCAGAAATGAAGACGTTATAAAAGGAAAAATATTTATATAGGTGAAAAAATTTGTTAGCAGCTAAAAATTAATTTCGTCTTAATAATCAAATTGATCTTTAAAGGGTGAGGTCAATGTAATAGTCAACAAGAAAACAGGAGTGAAGCAAAGAGAAATAGAGAATTGACTCTCATGGTCTTTTAATTGACATTTTTGGTGCTCAAGGGCATAATGTGAAGGGTGGCAAGAATATATTCTAGATATTATTTTCTGTTGGTGTTTGATCTTTTTTCTATTTTAGAGGCATTTCATAGACGCTAAATGGATTTCTGGAACTACTACATATGCTATTGAGGTTATAAAAAATCTTGGGATGTTTGCTACAGATTGATTGGTTCCTCCTACTCATTCTTACAAATCCACTCAATTGCAACCTTTTTTCTCTCCTAACCAGGAAGGTGAGTGTGATGGACGTGTCAAAGAAGTACGGGTTAGAGTATCGGCTGCTTCATGCAGTAACCAAGGGCCGGCCATGGTATGGTGACTGGGGTTATGAGTTTGGTGCTGGGAGTTTTGCTCTCACAATTGAAGCTTACTCAAAGGCAGTCAATACCCTATCAAACATGCCCCTGGCCATCTTTCTATCCCAAGCCCGGAAACCACGCTCACGACTCCAAGACGTAATTGCATTTTACCAGTCGCTATCAGAATCCGAATTAACGACCACAAGGGATCTCTTCCGCTTTTTGATGAGGCTAATTCATGATGCCCATGAACGTCGGTGTTGTGTTTCTGAGGCCACCATGAAAAAGCCTGGGTTTGTTAACTCAACAGTGTTGTGTGTTTGGACAAGGGATGACGTCGAGCGTGTTGAACATGCCATGATTAAAGTTCTACGAGCCGTTGGTGGGTCACGCTGGGTTACTTGGCGTGCTCTCAAAGGTGCTGTGAGTAGAACGGCATCAGCGGAGCTTCTCGACTATTGCCTCAAGGATCTGGGAGGGAAATCAGTACCCGATGGTATGGTGGTCGGTGTCAGGTGTAATCCTGATACGGATGCAGTTGAATTCAAGTAAGCAACGACGTACATTTTTCTTTCCACGATTATCGAGTCTGTCAAAGGTTTTTTTTTTGTCCCACTAAAATCGCATTTCCCTAAAATAATTCATTTATGCAGGCTTGAGTCCGCGAGTTGCAGGACGAATGATGATGGTGTAGCCGGTGTTTCATCTGATGAATTGGCGAACTCGAACTGCCTGTCCGAAGATCATCTATTGAGGGACCTCAGGTTTCTATACGAGTCCCTTCTGCATCCGCATACAATGACTAGTTACAGGCCACAGAGCACCCGTGAACTAGCAATTAGTTCGGCTGCAAAGCTGTTGGATTGCAAGCAATTCGTTAAAGACTACGAACCCATTCACAAAGCTCTTGTAAACAATCCATTTGCAATACGTCTGTCGTGCCTGGTGGAACTGGTGGATCAACCCAAAGACTATACGGCACCCCCACCAGAGCTCATTGTGTTACCCCTGAATGCTACAGTGGCCGATCTCAAGGATGAAGCCGCCAAGGCATTCCAAGAAGTGTATGTGATGTTTAAAAGGTTTCAGGCCGAGGAAGTGCTTGACTATGGTTTTGTGGACGATTCAACTCATGTCAAGTTCCTAATCGGAGTGAGTGGGTTGGTGCGTGTCCGAGGTAGATGCCTTGGGAAGCACGGGCTGAATCGCTTCCGGATGGAGAGGGGGACAGAGAGTTGGACGGTTGATTGTACCTGTGGAGCAAGGGATGATGATGGGGAGAGGATGCTAGCTTGTGATACGTGTGGAGTCTGGCAGCATACGAGATGTGCTGGAATTGATGACTTCGAAGCAGTACCGGCTAGGTTCATTTGCGGTAGATGTAAAAGCTCCCGGAAGGGCTCATCGTCCAATGTTTCCAAATCTGGCAGAAACTGCAAGGATGAGACTGTTGTCACTACCAACCCGACCGTTGAATTTCGAAATAATTTCACTTTGCCTTTTGGTGTACGCTGAGTGTACCTACCTTTTGTAATTTGTACAGTTTCTCTTCTCGCCTACAAGGATGTACAGTATGACCTGGGTTGAGTTTGTTGAGGAGAGCTGCGAGCCTTTTTTTTCTCAAGTTTTCATCCATGACCATGACCAATGACCATGACCGTCTTTTTTTTGTGTAAATTGAAAAAAAAAATGTTCTCCCAGCCAAAAAAAAAAGTCCTAGCAAAAATTTCAATTATGGACTAGCTTTGTAGTTCCGTTGTGTTTTCTATATTTTGCCTTTTAGAAGCTTATATAGATTTAGCTTTAATAAGAAAAAGAAAAGCAACAGGGAAACAAATCAAGTGTCGCATACGAAACAACAATGAAAGATAAACTCACTAACTCCTTTTTTTACTTAGCCTCGGTGATGTCTGACGCATCTTGTTGCTTTGGCTGCTGGGGTAAAATTAACTGTGCTTCTTGTTGCCTGGGTTGCCGTGGCAAAGTGTCTTGGGCTTCCAAAAAATGTAACGCCGGTTCTTTGGCCAAGGGAAGGCTTTTTACTGCCCTACGCAACCTTGAATACTTGGTAACAACCTCTTTGTATAGATTCAGCAGCTTTTCAACATCTGCCACTGTTAACTCTCCAGGATCTGCTCTCATGAATGGATAGTCTTCCTCCACTGAAATGCAAAAAGAATATCTACCTAGTTAGTACCATTGGATTAGACAAAGCCGTAAAGGTTCAAATGAAAGTATAATCATATAAATGCATCAATAAAGCTAAGTTAGAAACATTTTAAAAGTTTCTGTGAGAGTTCGGCTTCAGTCAGTGCAAAGTCCGTTCCAACAGCCTCCTGCAGCTTTGCATTGGGAATATCTCCCCATGAAATAAAGCACATAAGTACAGAGATATTCCCAATGCAGGGCTATAAAGGCTGTTGGAACGGAAGTTGCACTAACTGAAGCTGATCTCATCTTAGGAGTCTATGTATAAAAAGGCCATAAGCAATGTTGGTCCCAGCTATTTGGGGTCATGGGAGGAACAGTGGAAAGACCTTAGGAAACCAAGCTACCTTTAATTTTGAAGTTCATAAAATTTAGATTAAAAGCAAAAATTTAAACAAAAAGCTACCTTTAACATAGCATTGTATGGTGTAGCAGTGAGATTGTTATTTGCTTTACAAGAGAATTGTGTTAATTCTCTAATAGTGGAACATTTTTAATATAAATATGCATCAAATATAGAGTTAACAGGGAGCAATTAATATGGTAATAATAGTTTAGGATGGAATGACGACTTAATAAAATTACATGCTTTTGAAAACTGGACCAGAGTGGACGGTCAGACCGGTTGACCTAGGAACTGGTCATGGTGGTCTGGTTTTGGACCTCAAACCCGTCTGACGGGTTTGGACCAGACGGTCAAGACCATTTGACCCGGGAACTGGTGACCAAAGCGGTTCCATTTCCGTGTTGGTTTTTAAAACCATAATAAAAATATGGAAAACAATTATATGTAATGCAATAAAGTGCAATTATGGATAATCGAAAAGGTGAGGATTTAGCAAGGTCCCCCAACAGCAGGTATAATACTATTCTGACTGCCTTACAAGATGTGGAAATAGTAAAGCTTTGGCATTTTAGGACTCACCAACCATGTTGATCTCCATCTCATGCCTCCTTGTGGAAGGACCAGGCCCAGCCATATCCTCCAATTTGGGGCAGGGTTCTATACACTTCTCTTGTTTGTCCAACCTAGCTTGAATCATTTTCTCCTGGAACTCAGATTCATTTATGGAAAGAGATTTGGCATCTAAGTCAATGATAAAAGATTTTGCAGACATAAGATTCGTGAAATAATAAGCAGCTTCTGAGATCAGTTTTGACTGCCGCCTATATAGTTGTATGAATTTGAGGTTTGAATGCAACTGAGGAGGATTTGCCTGCCAATGGTGAAATCCTATGTGTGAATAAAACTTAGATAAGCAAGTTAGTGCTATAAACAACATGAATAGACAAATGGCAAAATGCTTGAAAAAAAGAGCTCCAACCAATACAACCAGATTTTTTCTGTTTTATAAATAACAGTTCCTAATAATCCTCAATAATCATTCCATGGATGTAAATTGAGCAATACTTTATTCAAGTTGCCTGAGCAAGCATGTCCTGAACTCACCATTCAAGATGCTAATACTAGAATATTTTGAATTTACATTTAATACTTTTGGGCCCTCAAAGGACATTACAACTATGAAAACCATGCTATTTAAATTGCCTAATAGAAGTCATAGGAGCACCCATTCTAGGTGCAAAAGAAATCAGAAATGCAATATCTACTTCATTCAAATCTGAGCTAGAGATTTAATAAAAGAAGTGCTAGATAAAAGGGAAGTACCATTAGCTTTTCTTACTCATTTAAAAGCAGCCAACCTACAATGTTTTATTTAAGCATTTGTGGAAGAAACTAATACTAAAAATTTCCGTTGTACATGACAACATTTAAGTCAAAAAACAAGAGTTGAAACCACCTTGGTAAAGCTGTGCAAAAGAAGCTTAAAAGGTTTAAAATGGAGAAATAAATGTACCCTAACACCTATTTGATGTAAGGATCTGATTCCAGGCATCCAGCCCTTATTGAGGTTCCACTGGCACATATACAAGCCATCAAAACATGTGGGAGGCCTGCTAGACTGTGTAATTTCCATAATGTACTGTTGCAAACAGAACAGTTAATTGGCGCCTTTGGATTGGCGCAGGTGGTTGCTAATTTCCGAAATTTACTGTTGCAAACAGAACAAAACAGAACAAAACTTATTCTTATCCAGTTAATCAATTGTTATGTATGTAACAAGATTAACAAAGAATTTATAAATGAAGTTAAACTTATGTAATATGGACATGAAAAGACAATTTTTGTTTTCTTTTAATAACTTAAGGTTGATGCAAAAGTCCTTGTAACTTCAGATATTTTAATTGACAAAAATAAGAATGATATAGGCAGAATTACTTATTACCAAGGAGGCCTTGCCTTGATGGTGACATAAATAAGAATTGGAAGAAAGTCATCAGCCCCAGCTGGTACATTATCTGATGACATTGCCACATTGAGCAGCAAATTGTTGATGACCCTGCAACAGTTTAAAATGCAAAGAAGCTTCTCACGTGGAGCTTTGAAAGCATTCATTTTCTGCAGTTCTTTCTGAGCAAACTACATCAAAGAAAAAGAGAATGAAAGATTGTTTCTTCTAGATAAAGGCAAATTAATTATAAGTTGAGAGATAATCCCTCACAAACAGCTCTAGACAATACAATGATGACAAGTTCAGAAAGGTTATGAAGAATACATATTGATGGTCCAAGGCAAAAAGACATCCCTAATTCATCATCATCATCATCCATGCCTTATCCTAACTAATATGGGGTTGGTTACATGAATACTGTTTTGCCAATCCATTCTATTTAAAGCCATAGCCAAATTGTAAAATACATCTCTAGTTACTTTATAATATTAAGTAATTTCAAGAGGACAGGACTTGATTATTGTCGACAATGACAAAATTATTCATCAAATAAAATAAATTCCAAAAGAAAGAAAAGGAAGAGATGGGCGAAAATAAACTCATGTATGTCTTAACAATCTTTTGACAATCATCCAATTTGTCAGCGAAGGAATTCTAGTCTATTTTAGTTACTACTTAGATTATGAAATTATCACATGGTCCGAATTGTATAATAATCTTTCTATATGAACTTGTTTAACTACATCATTGTACAAATACTAATGCATCAATTGTTTATATAGATTAGGACCTACTCTAAATAGAATGCAACAATACTTTGATTTAGTGTTTTAAAATGCACGCCTCAGGCACATGGGCAAGGCACGTGCACCTCACTTCAATCCAGGTGAAGCCCCTTTCAAAAGCTTGATGCCTGGTGCACTCTGTGTCTCAGCTCAAGTGTGCACCTCTTTTAAATGTCTTTTCTTTTTTGCTTTTTTTTTGGTAGAAGAAGATTTTTCTACTTTTTATACCTTTGGTAATGGTTTGTGAACTTTTAAATTTCTTTTTGTTGTTGTTTATATGATACAATGGTCTATCAACTTAAAAAAACAAAAACAAAAACAAAGAGCATTTTTATACCTAAAGCCTTAGTTCTTGCAAATAGAAATTCAAATAGAGGAATTTGAAATCTTGAACTAAAGAAGCAACAAAAATACAACTAATATTTGATACCCAATCATAAAATAGAATGAACTGTCGCCAAAATTACAAAATGAACCCCTTTATATATACAGACTGAAAGCTTAGGTTGGTGACTAGTGCTGTCAATGGATCAGGTCTGGTCTAGGTCAAGGTACACCCAATACCAACCTGATAAGCAAATATGCAGAACCAGTTGCAAACTAGACCTTATAGGGTCTGTAACCGGGAGTTGGGTCTAACCTAATAAAACCTGATTATAATTGAAAATTATGCTTTTAACTTGCAATTTGACAATAAACCTACTTATTTGTTAAATCAACACATACGGACATCATAATATGATAACATTACAAGAATATCATGAGAAAAAAAAGTATTTTTATGGTGAAAAAGAAAAAATATATTAGACTGAGGGTATTTTGTAATATATCAATATGCATATAAAATTATATATATAGTTGGTTCGAGTCTTAATCCATTTAGAACAACCAAAACTGGTTTGACTCAATTATAATTAGGACATAGCGCAGACCCAGACACTATATAATTGGGTTGGTTCAATTTGTGTCTGTTGGATCTACTTGACCCATTGTTGGCAGCACTGTCCCAAACCCCTGCATGGACTTGCTTGGGCTTGCCTCAAGGGGCCTTTATGGAGGCAGTGGGCCAATCTCCTAGGATTAAGAGCGTAAGATGTTTAACATCACACTAGCTACTTGAAATAATGCAACTAGCAGATAAATAAATACATCGAAATTTTCACTTACCTGGATTGTTGAGTCCTTGAAGCACTTTGGAATGATTTAGATATATTTGATTTCACTTTCATCTTATGTACTTTAATTTGAGTCAATAGATTTTTTAAATATGTAATTTCCTTTAAAATTCAAGTTTGCATTTTTATGCATAATTTTTGGAAGGTGCAAACATGGTTACACAAGCCCACTATAGGAAAGAAATCAGGGTGTCTCTAGAAAAGAAGCATAACTGATGCATTAGGCCATGCCTCTCCCTCTCTCTCTATACATGCAGACAAGCATGCTACATGCATAAGTAGATAGATGAACACACAATAATCTTCAAATCAGATGCTTCAAAAATGAATGCCCAATATAAACACACATGAAACAGAGAAGATGAGTTACATGACAATTTCTGTAGTACCATTTTGATTCTTCTACATACATCACTTAAACCAGGTTTAAATATACAAACTACAAGGTAAAACACTAGTAGAAAGTATATAACAATATAAAATGAGTTCACAACAGATAAATTATAATAACAAGAAAACATCAGGAATTATATAACATTACAATTAGAGAAGGAAAAGGGAACATCATGTATACCAGCCATGAAGTTTCGTTATGATAAGGTCCAGGTATATCTAAATGTTCAGGTTTAATAAAATGTTGCAACAGGCATATTTTCTCTGAGATCTCTTGGTCAACTTTAGTGTCCTCTGAAGAGGCAAATGTACGAGTGAACAGTTTTGTCATCACATACTTTTCCAAACCCTGTAGTACACACCCATAGACATACACCAACCAGAGAAATATAAGAACAAAAAGAAAACAACACAAAAATAGAAAAGGATTAAATAAATTTTACTAGAAAAATGTAATTTGCAATCCAGATAAACCATTATGAATTGCAGAAATATTTTCCTATGGAAGTGGTAAAATTTTTTTGATCAGTACCCATCAAAGTTGTAAGTATATCATTCTTTTTCTACCAAGGTCCTAATAAAAAATAAAAGCTTTCCTTGGTGTAATTATAGATTCTGTTGTAATTATTATTATATGTGCTGCAAGGACACTCTTGCCTTTTTCACTTTTAATTGTATGCCATCTAATATAAATAAGACCCTAGGTACCGCCAGCCTAGTTTTTTGGTTCTCAAACTTTTCTTCTTCTTCCTACCTTGATTTCTTGTGGAATAATATGGCATCTGAGCAATTCTCTGGGATCAAAGAGCAGTCTGGTCGTTCTCCTTTATTCTTACCTTTTTTGGACTGAAAGTTTAAGGAACTCCAGTCGGCCAGGTCTGAGACAAATTTTAGTGCTTTCCCCTCTAGGAAGAAAGGGAAAATTGCTACTTTGATAGTTTATGTTGATGATATAGTTATTATTGGTGATTGAACCTCAGAAATACAGAGACTGAAGGAATTCTTGGCCACTCAGTCCGAAGTAAAGGATCTAGGTCCCTTACGTTATTTCCTTAGAATTAAAATTGCCTGCTCTCAAAAAGGGATTTTCATTTCACAAAGGAAGTATATCTTGGATCTCTTGCAGGACACAGGTAAATTAGGGGTGAAGCATGCTAACACTCGTATTGATACAAATCACAGACTAGGTCCCTTACATTATTTCCTTGGAATTGAAGTTGCCTGCGAGGAAATATTTCCTAGATCTCTTGCAGGACACAAATAAACTAGGGGTAAAGCTTACTAACACTCCTATTGATGCAAATTATAGACTGGGTGATGGAGAACCCATAAAAGATGTCAAATAGTTGTAGACTATAGAGGCCTGTGGGAAGACTTCTATATTTATCAATGACCTGGAAAGACAAAGCTTATGTTGTAGGTGTCCTCTTGGAACCATATGCTTTTTTCATTTATTTTAAGTTGCTTTGATCTGTTATTTTTTTTTTATGAATAATAGTAAGTTTATTGATTCAGAAGCAAATTAGAGTGAGTTCATTCATCATCCCAGTGAGAGGCGCAAGCTGCAGCCCCTCCTTGAAACTTACAAGTAAACTAGGAAAAAAAAACAAGAATCACAACTGAGCCCAAAATAATTCTTCCCTATTTACCCCTTGCTTAGCTAACACATCTGACAAGGTATTTGCTGATCTCCCCACCCACTGTACAGTGACCAACATATTCCTTGTCAACCAACTAAATTTCTTCATTTCATTCTTGTATTGCCACATAGCCTCTTCAGAATTTTTCAACCAACCCACCACCACTTTGGAATCCCCCTCAATTATTAGTTGTTGTACCCCTAGCTGGTTTGCAAATTGGACCCCTTGTACAGCAACTAAAAGTTCTGCCCTGATGGAATTCCCAATTCCCAAAGGACCTGAGTAGAGCAACAAAATCTCTCCCTTCTCATTTCTCAAAGCATCCCCCATTCCGGATAATCCTGGATTACCCATGCTGCTTCCATCAAAGTTCAACTTAATTGAGCCTTCGGGTGGAGGAGACCAGCTTGTAATTGATTTGGCCTTTAAAGATGAGCACCTTGCTACTACTAACCAATTTCTCCAAATGTCATTAAAGGAGAATTGACGAAAGATTTCCAAGGTCTTCAGCCAATATATTGCCCTGTTTAACACACAGTCTTTCAAATCTTGGTTGTTCCTTTCCTTATCTTGAAAAATTCTGAGATTCCTTTCTTCCCAAAGAGTCCAAGTCAAGGCAGCACGAGCACATCTCCACATATTTCTCCCTATTTTTGTAGGCCAATAAAAGGTAGAATGGTTGAAGAGCATGTGAACTTCTGCTGGTAGACTCCAACTACCCCCAAACAACGAAAGTAGCCAAGCCCAAAGGTCTGCAGAAAAGGGACAAGATACTAATAGATGGTAACAATCCTCACCGTGAGCTCTACAGAGGATACACCAATTAGGAGAAATACAGAGAAAAGGTCGTCTCTTTTGTAGGTTGTCTAAAGTGTTTACTTTCCCATGGAAAACTTCCCAACAAAAAGCCATAATTTTTAGGGGGATTGGCCTACACCAAATTTCTTTTGACGGAAAGGGTTGGTGAGTAGAAAGTTGAGAGATGGACTTGAAAAAAGAAGCACAAGTGAAGGTTCCATTGGGTCTAGGAGTCCAAACCCTCTTATCTGGCTTTGGGGGATCCAAACAAACCTGATTAAGACACCCAAGCAAAAAAGAAAGAGACTCAATTTCAGCATCCCTAACTCCTCTACGAAAACCAAAATCCCAAGTAGGATCTAAGGGTGTTCCCAAGGGTGAGACAAATTTTGAGACCACCTCTTTTTTGTACAAAGAAATAGAAAAAAGTGAGGGGAACAAATCCTTTAATGGTGAGTCTCCTACCCAAATATCCTCCCAAAAAAGGATAGAGTTGCCAGAACAAACTTCATACCTGATAAAATTGAGGAATTGAGGAAGGGTGTTGTGAATAGCCCTCCAAGGTGCTGCTAGGTTAGATTGCCTCGATACACCAGCATCCCATCCATTCTCTGACCTCCCATGAATGCTTCCCACCACCTCATGCCACAATCTCTCTCTTTCCAAAGGCCATCTCCACAACCATTTCCCTAACAGAGCTTGATTCTTTCTAATTACCCTCCCAATTCCCAAACCCCCCTCTTCTTTACTTTTGCACACAATTTCCCAATTAACCAAGTGATCCTTTTTCTCTTGTCCCGGCTCCCATAAGAAGTCTCTCATCAACTTCTCCAACTTCCTAGCTTCCCTAACTGGTATCCTAAAGACAGACAAATAATAGGTAGGTAAGTTAGCCAAGGTAGCTCTTATTAGGGTAATTCTTCCTCCTAAAGAGATATAGTTCCTCTTCCAAGAGACTAATCTCTTCTCAAATTTTTCTAACACTGGGGTCCAAAATCTACTCTCCCTAGGATTTGCCCCTAAAGGAAGCCCTAAATATGACATAGGCCAAGCAGAGGTGGAACACTCAAGACACTCTGCAATAGCCTCGACCTCCCCTACCTCCAAATTTATACCTGCTACGCAACTCTTTTCCAGATTTATTCTCAAATTAGAGACACTTTCAAATCCTTTTATTAGCTCCTTTAGGTTTGCTACCTTTTCACTAAGACCTCCTTCACAAAAAATCATTAGGTCGTCTGCAAACTGAAGGTGGGTGATGGGGACTTGGTGTCTCCCTATTCTCCAACCCCTGATGGCATCTTCGCTGTCAGCCTTAGTAATGATCCTACTAAGGGAAGCAGCCAACAAAAAAGGGAAGCAGCCAACCAGCCATTTATACCATATATAATGGTATGTATGTATGTATATATATATATATATATATGTATGTATGTATGCATGTATGTATGTATCAATTTTCTAGATATCACCTATTAGTTATCATTTTTAATGACATAATCAGGACCAACCTAAGCATCTGAGAAGATTACACAATGTATCAACTGCAGGGAAGCTCTTGGGAAATCTTGGAAAATCTTGGAAATTGATGGGTTGTTATGTCTATGCACAAATAAATAGACATGAGTACCATATTCTAAAGAAGTTTGCGCAGAATCTTCCAAGTATCTAACTCTTCTCCATTTTGAAGGACCTCAATCACATCAAATACACACACAAAGTCTCAACTAAGTCCATATCATGCTTGAAACCTACTAATCTAGACATGTATAACATGGAATAGGTGTAAATATTAAGTCTTGATGCTAATATAAAGAAACAGTTCATGGCATGAGTGGTAACAGAGAGAACTTGGACTTGAACAAGTCACACTATATGACATCAATACATTCAGGCATCTATTAATACATTTTTTATGACATAATCAAGCAGAGAGGTTTCGTCCATTTTGGGAAACATATGATAAAATTTTAGATAAATGATAACATGAATATCGATACACACTTATAACTCATTGTATAATCAAAACTCCCATTTAGAATAAGATATGACAAGGAAAATACATTGTAATGCATGACCAACCCTGAAAATACAAGTTGGACATAATTACTTGACGTTTGAAAGATGGGAAGAGAGGAAACTAAGCTCACAGATATGTTGATGGCACTGTGTTGTTTAATGATGAAATTGGAGTACAAGGGGCAAAAAAATTGCACTCTTTGATAAAAGGCTTTGAGATGATCTTGAATCTCCTTACCCAACCCCCTCCCCCCCCCAAAAAAAAAAAAAGAAAAGTCTTGAATCTGAAAGTTAATCTTAATAAAAGCTGCATTGCTGGAGTAAACATGCGTGAGGAGGAAGTAGGTAGAATTGCAGGACATATGAGGCATTCAACTAACTGGATGGCCAATGAAATAATCTTGGATTCCCATTAGGAGGAAAGCTGAAGAGTAGCAGTTTTTTGAATCCCATCATGGAAAGGTGTGCAAAGAAATTGTCCACTTGGAAGAGAAGATATGCTATCTTAGGAGATAGGATAAACCTAATTAATTCAAACTTTAGAAAATCTACCAGTCTACCATCTTTCAGTGTTTAAGATGCTGGTCGTAATACTAATATCCAAAAGATTGGGGAACATCATGAGGGACTTCTTATGGGAGCCAAGAGAATCTAAAAGTATCACTTGCTAGACTGGAAAATTGTGTGCACTAAGAAGACAAAAGGGGGTCTAGGTATGGTTGGATTGATGAAGAGGAATTTAGCACTTTTTTTTTTCTTGAAGAGTAAAGCAAAAAAAAAATATTAAAAATAAAAGGAGAGGATACAATCTGGTTAGGTGTCAAGATGACACTCCAATACACTTAGTCCAAATTAAAAAAGATTCACATTGCAAGCTTGGATCTCAAGAATATCCCAAAAGTTTTCTATGAAGTCTGAAATATTAATTTTCTCAAATTCTTGAAGAGATAGGATCCAGCTTGTGACATGCTTTCTGACTGAAGCCACAACCACTTAAACTCTTTTCTTTGTCCTAAAAAAATCCTTCTGTTCCTTTCGGATCACAATGTCCAACACATTGCAAATGGGATGCAGCTCAATATAATTTTAGCTTTCTTGCTTCCTCTGAACCTTAGCCAAGAAGAAAATATTTCGGCTGTTGAGGAGGGGTGGAATATTGGGAGTCCAAAGAGGAGAGAGTAAAACTTCCATATGAAGTTTGCCACTTTGCATGAGAAGAACAAGTGAAAAGCAGATTCCTCCTCCTATTTACATAAGTAGCAGTAACTAGCCATGTTGAAACCTCTGCTCTTCAAGTGTTCTGTTAGGGAAATGATGGAGGTTTGCCATAGACTCGGGCAACTATGGCATTATGTGGTGGCAAGCATTCATGGGAGACATCTTAATAGTTGGGATATCAGTTTAAATGCAAGGGTTCTTCCTATTGTCCTTGGAACTGCTTCCTTGGTTCCTAACCCACACTTGGCTCTTTGTCAACTCTAGGGATAAGGTCAATTTTTGAGAGGACTACTGGTGGTGGGGAGATAGATGACTGAGAAACTGCTAGGACTTTTATAACTTAATTGAAAAACAAACCTATTTCATATTCTTCTTTGACCCCCCACAACCACTTATTTACATATGTAAGGGCCCACAACAATACATGAAGGCTTATCAGAATTATATAGGCTTTCACAAAAAAAAAGGCTCCATTGCAGAGAATTTTGAGATCAATCAAGGTAGAGCAGTATGGTGTCCAAAATTTACGAGATCTCTCTTTGATTGGGAAATTCAAGAGTGTGTGGATCTTCTGGCAAAACCATAGGCAGCTGAACCTCAGGCAGAAAGGAAAGATTCAAGATGGTGGAAAGAATGTAGAAATGGTCTATTTTCAGTCAAATCCTTCTATAAGTCTTTGTCAAGGTCAAATGGAGAAAATTTAGAATCGAAAGGCATCTGGGGAAACCTTGTCCCCCCAAGGGTGGAAACTTTTGCTTGGCTAGTGGCATTGGATAGCATTTTGACATTAAACCATCTTCAAAACAGAGGTTTTCACTTAGCTGGTAGATGCTTTCTGTATTTGTCTGTATTCAGTTCTATAGAAGAAGAAGAAGAGAATAGAAGAAATGGGCTGCACATCTCTCCAGCTCTCCAAGACAGCTTTTATACTATGGCAATAAGAAAGAGATACAATGACAAACCTGCCCCTGATTAGTAGGCAGTAAGAAAACATAAAAAACAAAGTAGGCACAGGCCGATTTAGCCCAGGAAGGAAGTTACACAAGTAAATGTTACGACATAACATAAATAGGCCCAAGCCCACAATGCTAGGCTACACAACAGATGCTATCTTTGTGCAAATGTAGAGGAGAATGTCTATCATTTGCTTGTTGAGTGCCTTTTCACCAAATTCATTTGGGGCTTCTTTAGGCTTTTCAAGGTTGGTGGGTGGTCTCCCAATTCTGCGGAGATCTTTTCCAAATGGCCAAAGGTAAAAGCAAATGTCAAGGCAAAGACTACTTGGAGCGGCATTCCTTTTGCAGTCTATTGGGAATTATGGAAAGAAAGAAATAGAAAAATATTTGATAAGAAGGCTTGAACAAGGGAGCATATCACACTTCTATGCGGCAAAAGAATTATGGACTGGGCTCTCATTCTCCCAGGGTTTGAAGGAATCTCAAAGGAAGACCTTGATTCTGGATTGTGGAACATTCTGGAGTTGGATTAATTGTTTCCCTTTTGTTCGGTTTATGTTTCTTCTCCTTTTTTCTTCTTAGTGTATCCTTTTTATTTGCTCCACTCTCCTTTGTAGCTTTGTTTTCTAGTGATATTTCATCACTATCAGATGTACTTAAATCTCTTATCAATAAATTTTCTTTTTTATTTACTACCAAAAAAAAGTTTAGATCTTTTAAGTAGCAGCTTACTTAAGAGACCTATTACATATTATGCATAGATTTTATCAGTAGAAAGAACCTATTAATCTAAATTTATACCAAATATAGGGAAACAAATCATTTATTTTACTATTAGCAACCAAACCAGAAGACCATATGCTTCTGCACCATATAATAACAAGTTTCTGAGAGAAAATTGTTCTTGTTGTCAGGATTTTAGTGACTTAATCTTCAATGGAGATTTTTCTCCAATTAATTTGTTAGGTTGTCATTTAATTATATGGACATGGATGGTAAATTGTAATTGACATTTTACCAAGGGTAATACCATGTTAAGAAGCTATTGCCATGTAACCACCAAATAGACATCTTGCATATTACACACCAGACAAAATAATTGGGAATTTTTGTATCTCTAACAAGGTTGAATTCTTTTTTCTTTATGTGGACAACTTTGCTCAGATTGGATTCTGACTTTGAACCACCTAGCTTTTTGAAACTATTTATCCCTAATATGTATTTCATGTACAAGGAGAAGCATGAACCAGCCTCCCATTTTATGCTTCATTTCCTTTTCATCTACAAGAATGAAATTATTTCTTGGCAGAATTTGGTATAACTTGACCGTTCCTCAGGTCATTACAGAGCTATTTTTAGTAGGGGTGCAAATTTGGGAACATGGCTCAAAAAATTTCAATATTGTTGCTTCTTTGAAAATCTGACAAATGCTCAACCCAGGTCTTTCCAAGTTGCATCCACTAAATTTTAGGAGGGCTTATCTTCCAGAATCCTTTTTCCATTATAACATTATGTTTGAAAATTAGTGCATCTTTAAACACAACTGTTTACATGAGAATTTGTTGGGAAAGAATAAGATCACTGACCACCTTTTTTTCTTGGTCTTCAATTAGTTTCTGGGTTGTTAACTTCTCCTATTTTAGAGATCAATTGACAGAGATTAAGGGTCCATTTGATTCGTAGTCAGAATTGAAATGGTGTATTCCCATGGTCTGTTTGGTTCAAACAGGAATGGGAATGGGATTCCGATTCCACCCAACCAAACAGTTGGAATCAGAATAGCCCATACCGATTCCGATTCCAGACCCCTATTTCCGCGAACCAAATGGAGCCTAAATTTAACTCCCCTTCTGTAGCTTTTAATTGTGCACAGATCAATCAACACTCTCATTGACCGATTTATCTTGCGTTCTTGTACATGGGGTTTCTCCTTCTCTGTGGCTTAAATGCTACTTGGTAAAGTTCACCTCTTAAGTGCGCTCACCCAATACATGAGGCATATTTGATCCATTAGGATGGACAAAAAAGTCCAATGGAGGATCAATAATCATATTATGTGTTATTCATTACATAAATCTTGTTGTACAATGCCTTTTCCATTACTAACATAAAGTGAACAATTGAAAATCAGGTTGAATAAGTTGCAAACAAATCATGATAATCAATAGAAGTAGCAAGTCATTACTTAATTAGAAAAACGAAAATGAAAGAGTATTTACAATAAGAGCTTAATACACTGAAGAATACATTTACCTCAACAGCACAGTCAATTTCTTCCTCAGTGGCACCAGCCCATAATGGATGATCCCTAATGGAAGACTCCATGGTCAAGAGGAAATCTTGTAGCTTTTTGCTATCACTTTCAGAATTGGCAGTACAAAATGAAAACGACACAATGAAACTGCAACATAACATCCTTGAAGTATCACAAAATCCAATTGCTAAAGAATAAACCATTGAATGAAAGAGTAAGAAAATTTCCTTGGTGAAGAAAGAATGCTAAAAATAGGAAGTCAAAATATGGATTATTAAACAGGAAATATAAGTATGTCATACCAAAAGCATAGTTGCCAAGGTGTAAAGGTAATTCTAGAGAATAGAGGAGTGCCAAGCTAGCATACATGCCAGCCTAGGCAATGGAATTTGAAAAATAAAATCCTATTATTCTAGGCTAATTTTCTAGTGTTATATACCAACCAGTAATCATACAAATTGAAAAATGTAAATGCTTTTAATTAAATAACAATAAATTTCATATCAAAACATGATAAGTCATCATATTTAAAAGAAAATATCATTTTAAATCTATTAATTAATTTTAATATTTCAAACACAACATTGCATTATATATATAATAAGTCTTTGATAGAGCAATTGCATGTCAAAAATATCAATGATTGGGAAATTGTTCCACTGACTGAGCCACCAAGTCTCATTCAAGGTTTCAAGCCCAACCCACAGTCTGATGATGATAGAATCTGGTCTTGGGAGTCCTCTGGTAAGTTTTCTTCTCAGTCCTACAACAACCTTGTTTTGGTGAGGATGGAGACTTCCCTTGGGCTTTAATCAATTCCCATGCACCATTGAAAATTGCCTTCCTGGTTTGGACTGCAGCTCTTGATAATTGTACATGGGCTGGTGTATTCGGTTTTCTTTATTTTGCAATATAATACCTTACCTTCTTCAAAAGAAAACCAAGGGCCCCTCTTTTGTCTTTCTCTCTCCTCAAATGATGGGAGCAAGAGAGGAAAATGGAGTAGTGGAAATCAAGATTTTTATATTCTTGAACCTGTGGCAATATTTTAATGTTTGGTTGATTTGAATTTTAGTATTCTGGTTGCATCATGAGGACACCCTCATTGTAGCATGGTTCTATAAAAATTTGGGTTGATTAATGTTTCCTAGATTATAGGAATCATGTTAAGTTGGCTGAGCATACTTAAACAATGGGGAAGAAGACGCATAATATATATTCTTCTAATATGTTGTTAAGACCATGTTAGGATTCCTTTTAGATTTTTTGTTAGCTACTCTGTAGATCAACAAGAGTCATATGGAACTTTCAAAGTTTTGGGAGCACCATGTTCCCAGCTCACTCCTTGTGCCTTGCTATGTAGGACTGCCTACTCAAACACCACATGATGTAGAATTGTCAGCTTTGATACCAAATGAAATAAGATTGTCTATGACTTAAGGATGAGACAAGGAAGGTAACAATGGGTAAAATGGGCAATTTTATGATTGAAAGAAAGGGTTAAAAGGGTTAGAAAGGTCTTGTATCAAAATCTAAGAATTGTAAAATTCTCTGTGAGACTGAAAAATAAAAAACTTAAGAACTTAAGCATAGAGATGGAACATTTTAATGAAACTTTAATAATGTTTATAATGAATCTGAAGGAATTCTGATTAAGTTTTGCACAAAAGGACAAAAAAATTCCTTTCATAAGAGAAGATTATTCCAAAGACTAGGATCTTAGATGGAGCTTTGGGATGAAATTTGGTAGATAAAAGATGATGAACATCTAATTATCTATGGTCTAATAATGCAAAGTGACTAAATATGAGAACAATAGGAGGCTTTTTGGCACAAAATGACAACGATTGTAAAAAAGGGAAAACATTAGGTTTTTTATATAACTAAAGACACGCGTGACTGTATCAATTTCAGTCCTTTAGGTCTGTTGAATCGAATCCTTTAATTAAGAATTTGAGGGATACTAATTTCCGTAAGAGTTCTCAGATTAGAGAGAGAAGAGAAGAGAACCCAGAGTTACTCAATGGTAGGGGTGATCAGGGCCGGGCCTGAGCTGGGCTTAGCACCTAGAATAAGGGCTATATCTCGGGCTTGGGCCTGGGATGGACCAGGCCAGGCCAGGTTCCAGGCCTATAATTTTAAATATGAAATATGAAATATATTATAAAACCGTCCCTCAAATGGTAATATTGAATCCTTTTTCATTAATAGAAAATAAATCTGGTAAAAAAAATCCAAAAGAAACCACAAATCTCTACCATATAAATTGCAAAAATTGTAACAAATGAGCAAATTTTGGCTTCTAACAGGAAAAAAACTGAAATTAATTTGACATTGTTGCTTCATAAATATTATACCATTCTGATTTACTGCTCAATAGGTTTAAATCGAGAACCTCGGTTTCAAATTCCTTTTCTTCTCTCTGTTTCTTTGAAAGGCAATCTCCCTTCTAACAGCATAGATGAAAAATGCTAATTGATGGTGTTCCATACCCTCCCTGTCATTTCCAACTTTATCAGCTGTGATTGGAGATTGATTTGATTGATGGTTTGTTTAAAAAAAAAAAAAAAAAAAAACAGAACCATTAAGGTTGTTAGGTTGTAGCTTCCCAATGTCGTCTAACTATTGGGTGGAATGATGAATCTCTTCACTGTGGTGGTGAAGATAGCATTTTCATTTCAACTCAAAATACTCGCTAGGGTCAACCAACTCTTACCTAAATAAAGCAAGCTCAAAACCACCATTCTGCCACTCATACTCCAACTTATGAGTCTTGCTATGATACAGAAAACGTACAGAACCTAACAAATTCAAAACCAATCAAAGGGTATTTTCATTTAAATTCACATAAAGTTTTGATTGGTTAAATTGTTTTAGTATGGCACCTTTATGGTACCTTGCCCAGCCCAGCCCATGATCACAACCAGAAATAACTTAAAGAGAGTTTAGATGATAAAAAAAAATTGAAAACAGAACCGGTAGTTGGTAAAGTGGTTAAAATATGGCATACAGATTAGTAACAGCTTGGAAGCGCAGGTTAGAGCCTTAGGCTGTGTTTGGTTGCAGTGTAATTTTAATTTGTTTTGGATTTTACCTTATTCTGCTTGATGTCTTAATTTACTTCATTTGTACTGCAATCAAACAAAATAAACTAAAATTTGAAACAAAAAGAGGTCAGAATTTACACTCAAATCATTTGCACTGCCATGGTTTGCATCAGCGCAAATTTATTTGCATTGCAACCAAACACAGCCTTAAGAACATTATGTTTGAAACAATAAGGAGTAAATATCTTCTATTAAAAGATAAATGCAAAAGTTTAGAACAGTAGCAACAAAGAAGAAAAGAGGAGTATAGTAAAAGAATAAAGAGAAATTAAAGCGAACCAGGGCAAAAATTTGCAAGGGAGAAAAAGGTAAGACTAAAAGGTAAAGAAGAGCACTCACAAGTAAGATGAAACAAATGAACAAAATACTTCTTATAGAGTAAAGATGGAGCCTAATAGAGTGAACTCTATTAAGTTTCTCTAAAATCAGCACCAAACCATAAAAATTGTAAGAACAATTCAACTTTCATTGATTCTCAAATGAATTTTTGCAATGATATTTACAGATGAACATCTCTTTGAGACTAATAGGATACTTATGTTCTCAAGTACAACTACATAGGGAAATACTTGCTAACAAAGAAAAGAAATTCAAACCTAACTAAATCTAAAAGATTTTCTCAATCTCAATCAAATATTTGGTCGAGAGAATCTCCTAACCAGCCTATGGGCCCAACTTGAGATGGATAATTCTAAATTCTTGGGCTTACTGGACTGGGCTTTGGGTTTGCTTACTGGTGCAACTTAATAGGTTCATTGAATTAGGAAGTGTTCACGTGGATTTGTGGAAAACCAATTTGTTAATCTATCATTGCCTAGGTGACTAGGCACTCTTTTCCAGGTGCCTCACCTAAAGGCCTTGCTTGTAGGTTATAGCAATAAGGTGCCTGTGCACCAACCTGGATGACAAAAAATGACAAGGTGGGTGCTTTATTATAATATCATTCATGTTGCTACATCTTACTCACATGTTTGTTAATACATTCTATCTGGATGACAAAAATGACAAGGCAGGTGCCTCACTATAATATCATTCATGTTGCTACATCTTACTAACATATTTGTTAAAGCATTCTATTATATACTATGAATAAAGAGATTTCTTACATTAAATAAAATAATGGCTCAACCCTTGTTCTTTTTCTCTTTTACTTACTCTCTATATTAAATCTTATCATATAAAATCACAGCCTTCTAGTTGCTTAATTGATATGAAGCTGCTCTATTAAATACTTATCATATCAGCACCATTTTTGAAAGTATTGAAGTCAATATAAATGGTATTGTCCTATATATGAGGATTTTCCATGTTTTGAGATGAAATTATATGTAATTAATAAAGATAATTGCTTTTTTTTTCAATTAATATGCATGCTGGGTGGTATATAAAACTAGGGAACTAGGTAAAACTTAGTTTTTTGTTTAAATAAAATTCTTATCACCTAGACCTAGGCAACTAGGCAACCTACTGTCACGCAAAATCACCTAGATGCCTTGACAACTAAGCTGTGCATCCACATAAAGGACAAATACATAAGCATTGGTTTGACTTCCTCCTTCTTAGTCATTGTCTCTATATCATTCTCCCCCTGGTTGGGAAAAACTTGCCCTCGAGATTTAAAGAATTGAAGGATGAGAACTGGATTATCTTCCAAGGTAGAATAATCTATGACCACAGGAATTCAATGCTTCCACAAGCTTGAACTATAAAGCAGGTGTGCTGCACAAAACCTGTAAAAAATCTAGAAAACTATGCACTTCAAAAAGATCATTTATGCCATAGCCATTGTTTTGCTGCTTTAACCCTTAAACTGTATTTCAAGAATAAAACATCTTCATCTTAACTGATTCATGTAAACCACTCTTAAGCTCCTCTGAAGCCAATTAATTGATTACTCTATTATGTGGTTTAAATGTTTATTATGTTCATCAACACTAACTTCTTGATTTGGAGCCTTAATTGCAAATTGAACCTCAAATTCTTCACCTTGCTTCACTACATCATCAACCATAGACTGCTTAAGAAACAGGAAACACTCTTGGACGAAAACCTCAAATATCTACTTGAAATCCTACATTAAGGGTCTTGGGTTCTCAAATGTTACATTGAACCAACTTTTATTGGCTCTTTATGGGTGCGTAAGAGCTGTTAATTTGGTTGGACAATTAGTGGATTATCATTGTATAAAAATGTAACTATAGGATCTCCAATATTCTCCTCTTTGGAGGGTTTTTGTTTTTTATCCTTTCTGACCATTGGTTTTTTGTCTCTGGGCTACAGGTGCTTTAGAAAACCCCTTACCTTTTGACTCTAATCTGTTTATATACTAGTTCAAAGTTCAAACTATCCAGTTGTACAACAAGTTGGAGGAGAACGTGATCCCGTTGCCTATTAGTGAATCAAAGGGGATGTTTGATAATGGCTGAAGTGGATAAATGAATGATTTATTGCTTTGTCTTTTAGTGGATAAAATGTTTAAATAATAAAATACTCAAGGATATAATAATCAACCTAGTTTCAGCTTCAGTAAGGAGCTCACGGCATCCTTAAAAATTTATTTACTAAAAGACAGCAATAAGCCATTCAGATCACCCATTTTAGCTGTTATCAAACAGCTTCTCAAGCTATAGGATTGTTGGTTATCAATAAACCAATTCTGAGAACATACTGACATACCGTGAACTCTAATACTATAAGTGATGCCACACCCACCCAACAAATGCTACATGATGTGGCTGTAGTTGGACTGAGCAAGATGGAATTGGGTCATTAAGCTCTCAGCTTGTTATTTTGAGATTTAGCTTTATGTCAACTAGAACAATGGGCTGGATAGAACTCAAGAGAGCTAAACAATGAGTAAAACAAGTGAAATGAGAATAATAAGTGTGTAAAGTAGTTTGAAATAGGGCCCACAAGTTGGGCGAAGAACTTGGAAGAGTTGGTTAAAGGCTTAGGAAGGTCAAAACAATAAGAAGGAAGTTTACAAGGGAGAAAGGGATTAGTCCAAAAGATAAAAATGACTAAATTGACATTAATAACAAGATTCACAAGTAAGATAAAGAAAAACAGATAAAGTACTAATTATAGAGTAAACATAGAACATAGTAGATTAACACCATTAAGTTTCTTTAGGAGTGAGCACCTTCAGTCTTAGACTCAACACCATTACACAATGTTGGTCCTGTATATCTAGCCATCTAGGGTCATAGGAAGGGTGGACTGGATAAAGATCTAATGTATGGTATTTTTTTTCTGCACAAAATGGGCACTCTCAGACTTGAACCTGCATTCTCAAATTTCTCAGCATGAGGTTTCACTCTTGCACCCAAGCAAATGTCTCCAAACTTAGAATCAATACCAAGCCACAAAAATTGTAAGAACAGTTCAACTTTCATTCAATCTCAAAAGAGTGTTTACAATGATATTTTTAGATGAATATCAAAATTCTTTTGAGATTAACAAGATATTTATCCTCCCAATGAGTGTGACTAGATAGGAACACACTTGCTAACAAAGGAAGGAAATTCAAATTTGAATGAATCTAAAAGATTCTCTCAATCTCTATCATATCTTTGATTGAGAGAATCATTCAGCCAATGGGCCCCACTTGATCTTTACAATTTTAAATTCTTGGGATTGCTGGAATTGGCATAAGTTCATGGGCTTTAAGCCCAACTGAACAACTTATTAGGCAAGCTTATTGGCACAGCTTTACAGGCACATGCAATTGGGTCTTCTTAGAATTTGGTTCTGCATTAATTACCTTGGCCTCCACACCAGCACCAATCAACATAAATAAAACTTGAAGCTTTACCCTGCTCAAGTATTCACTTGAATAGCACTTTCTTAGCAACTAGGTCCTATTCCAAGGCAGTCTTGGCCTTTGAAGTAAAACTAAAGCCTGATGGGATTGCTTTTATTTATTTGATGGACTTCTTTATTTGTAAGAAATTGTAACAAGCATTTATCATTACAACTTGCTGAAAGTATCATCTAAAGGTGGTTCCATTCTAAGGAATTTCCTCTCCCTATCTCCTTCAATGGCTGTTGATAGTTGATACTATGTAGAGATTTTTGTCAAAACACATCTGAAAAGGTTCTTATCCATTTCTTTTACCTTTTCTTTGTGTCACAACAGTCTGTCTGGAAGAAATGGAAATAAAAGCTAAAAAAGTTCAACTTTGTAATCCTACATTTAACTGCCAGGAAAACCTAAATTAAAATCTTCTGCTCCAAGTTCCTCCTTAACAACAGAAATTCAAGCCAATGTTCCACCCTCCTCTATACTAAAGTTTTTCTAGGGCAACCTTGGTCTTGATGTTTATCCCTGATCATATTAATGCAACCAAAGATCTCCAAATATCCAGGTACAATTAAATGTGGTCCCTTTCCAACCGGGATTGACCTAGACACGAGAGAGTCCAGCCCATCATTTCATACTAACGTTTCCAAACCTCGAAATCTAGTCAATTTAAATCTTTCTGTTGCTGCAAAGGCCACATGAGACATTTTTATAGAAATTCATGCAAGTTCTCTGACTCATGCTGCCGTATCCTCAGTTTTCCATAATCAATATCTTCCGTAGCTTTTTAATTCATACTACGACATAAAACGCAGAAACAACGCCAATCGAACCAATTCGGTCAGGCTTATGGAAAGGAAACGACTTTGAGAGAAGAAACCCGATTAAGACTTTTCAGGTACCAAACCCATCAAAACGCAGAACTCAAAACACCAACTTCATGCCAACTAAAACCCTAAATTGAAAAGAAAAAATCGCAGCAAAAAATACCCAAACCAACAAAATTCAAGAAGAACTCGAAGGCCAGAAATCAACATATATTCTTTAAAAAAGATTCAAGAAAGCCAAAAATGCTTAATTTTTATAGACAAAACACAGTTCAAACACCATTAAATTCTGAAGAAAGAAAAAAAGAAATTCTCATGAAAAGAAAAAAAAGATGGAATTGTAGTACCTTTTGATGGAGCGAACGAGATCAAGTGAAGCGGGGTGCCGCATTCGGTCGAGGAAATCGTAGAATGTCAGCGAATTCGACGAAACCTCCATGAATCCGAGCTCCAATTAACCCACCACCACCAGAAGGTCGAGAACCATCTCTCTCCGTCTCTGCTTCTGACTCCCCGTCTGTGGATTTAAATAGTGGAAACGAAGACATTATAATAAACCCAACGAAGCAATTAAGACCAGAGGCCGAGGAGGGTGGGAGGGGAGAAGGAAGAGGAAGAATGTTAGGTCCACTCGCGTGCGTAAGCAAGGATTAAGACAATAGGTGCGTAGTACGCGCCAGGCGTGTAGAGCTTACGACCTGATTAGCAGGCGTATACCGTATACGTTAGACGTCAGTTAATTACAGTTGGTTTCGCGGCTGCGGCAGGGTGCGTAGATCAATATCATCAATTGGATTAGCTCCGATCTAACGACCACAAATCGCTGACCATATCCTCTGGACAAAATATCACAGCCGCACATTGGGAACATCTTTTTGATGTGTAGCGGTAGGGATTTCTCGATTGAGAATTGGATAGGTATCACGTGTTCTCAGTTTTTACATTAAAAAGGTAAAATGTAAAAACCTACCTTGAAATTTCTGACAATCATAAAAACCTCCCCTGAGATTTTACTTTCATAAAATCTCCTATAGTTTACAAAAAACTTGTAGTTACCTCCCTTCTATCTTTGTTTGAGTAACGAAAACTTCAAACTTACGAAATTACCCTTACACATCTTTCAATATAATCCAAAATGCCAGTTTTGCCCTCCTAACCTTCACTAGACCTAACGTTTTTATAGAGTAAAATTCCTTATTATTTTCAATCAAACTCAATGATTTTTAATTAAAAGTGATAATTTTGGGGGGGGCATTTTAGTAAATTTCTATCTAATTGGTATATATAAGGGTAAATGGGTACTTTTGAATAACTAATGCATTATGCCAATGTTTTCCATCCATGACAATAAGAAAAGGGAAGGTAACGGCAGATTTTTTCAATACTACAGGGGTTTTTGTGAAAGTGAAACCTTAGGGGAGCTTTTTATGATGGTTAAAACTTCAAGGGAGATTTTTATATTTTCCCTAATATAAAATACAAGGTTTTGGACTTTACATATTTGTATTTGTATTACTTCTTTAGCTCAATTTGGTACAAATACAAAAACAAATATGTGTAGTGTAAAACAAGGTTTAGAAATACAAAATACATCCTTTTGCACTATATAAATTTGTATTTGTTCTCTTTCCAAACTGGATGCAAATTTTATATCTAGCTCAATTTTGCATCCATTTGTTTATGATTATGATTTGAGCTCTATTCTTATAGTCCATTCATCTATGGAAAAAAAAACTCTCACAAACTATTCTTACCTAATAGAAAGTTTATACATTTTTTTACTCATTTGTAATCACTAACGGTGCAAATTTTGCATCCAAAAAACAATATAAAAAATTTGCACCAAAATTTTCACCACCTTATTTTACATTGGTTTTCTTATGTATCATCTTGTTTCCTACACACTCCTTAAAAAATAACCTTCATCCTATCACCATTCACTTTCAAACTACCAATGCTACCAACCACCCCTAAATATTTAGAAGTGCTTTACAATGATGCAAACGTCAAAGATAATATATGGACCTACAAGTCCATATTGTCATTTACATCTGTGGGTGCAAGAATAGATTGAAGTGTTTTAGATGGAAATGATCCATATACCTTTACAATCGATGAAGGGAACTTTCACCAAATAGGTTCTTTATTGCCACAAAATGGAAGAAGACCAAAATTTGCTCAATTGTATGATTATGATATAAAGCATGAAGTTCAAAACCGAATGCAAGTAATTGGTGAAAATAACGGTGCACCAAGTGTTAATCCATCAATTAAGGAAGGATTGCAATCTATGCTTGATTTATTGAATCCATACATCCAAATACTTCGTAGGGTAAGAGAAATGCTTTGCTAGGAAAATATTTCTAATTTACAAATTCATATCATAGATTCAAGACAAGGGCAATAGTATATTAAGGCCAACAACAAATGAAATTACCACATTGATAGTTGGTGGTAGTAATGAAGAAGTAGACCATCGAGATATTGTTGTTCAAACGAATGATAGAATTTTACAGAAGATTAGTGAAACACACCCATCATATCTACCATTACAATATTCTATACTATTTATGCATGGTACAAATGGGTGGAATATAAATATACTACTTGCATGTGGATCCTGCATATCTCGATAAAGAGTTTCACTATCAGAGTTTATTGCACCAACATTGCAATATAGGGAAATTGAGGAAACAACACTTCTAAAGGGTGGTAAATTATTTCAACAATTTATAGTTGACTCATACAACAATTGAACATCAACGATTGAAGTACGTCACAGATAATCAATCACAAGTACGGTATGATTTGTACTAAGGCTTACAAGATGTTGTTACATTGGAGATGTTGATGCATTTGTTGTTGGAAAAAGATTTATATTGTCATCATATTTTACCAGAGGATCATGCTAAATACAACAATATCAAGATACAATGGCAATATGCAAATGGGCAAGACCTCCAAATTTTTTCATTACTTTCACCTGTAACCCAAAATGGCCATAGCTTAGAGAAGAGCTTCAACGAATATCGTGGCAATAAGTAGAAGATCGACCTGATTTAATTGTCAAGGTATTTCAAATCAAATTGAAGCAGTTGCTTCATAATTTAAAAAAAAAGGAAAACTATTTAGGGATGTTATCGCAAATGTACATGTAATAGAATTTCAAAAAAGAGGCCTCCCACATTCCTACATACTTAAAACTCTAATAGAGCAAGATAAGCCTATGTCAATTGATGATATTGATAATATTATATGTGTAAAATTACTTGATAGAGAAAATGATTCACTCTTATATGAAACAATTACTTGATGTATAATACATGGCCCATGTGATGAACACAATCCAAATAGCTCATGTATGGTTGGTGGTAAATGTTCTAAAGAATACGCAAAATCATTTTGTAGTGAAACAACAATAAATAGTATTGAGTTTGTTGTTTGTTCACAACGAGATGATGGAAAGAAATTTGTCAAAAATTGTATTGCAATAGATAACAGATGAGTAATTCTATAATCCAAACCTATTACTAGGGTATGATGCACATATAAATGTTGAGCAGTGTGCGAAAACAAAAATTATTAAGTATTTATATAAATACATTCACAATGGATCAAATTGTGCAATCGTTATAATTGAAGACAATTGCGTGTCCACTACAAATGTTGCAGGGGATTGATATAGATATGTCGATGAAGTGAAACAGTATTGTGATTGTCGCTAAAATATAGCAACTTCAGTATCATTTACCAAATCAACAATTGTTGATATTTTCATATTCTGCTAACTTGAATATAATTCTCAATCGATAGGGGTAAAAGTAGACCTGTTCATGTGCCGAGTTCGGGCTTGGCTTTTGCCAAAATTTAAATGGGCCCAGCCCAATAAAGTGTAAGTTAGGCTTAAAGCCCGACTTGCGAACAGGTCTAGGTAAAAGATAGTATGTTGACAAAATGGTTTGAGCTAAACCAAAGATATGAAGATGCAAAAAACCTAACATATTTGGAATTCCCTTCAAGTGGGTTTGGAACAAAAAAATAAATGACTGCATAAGGAGAAAGTGGGGATTTGCAATTGGAATGATATATTATGTTCATCCGAACTCAGGGGAACAATATTATTTGCGTTTGTTACTCCATAAAATAAAAGGAGCAATGAGGTATGAGGATTTGGGAACAATCAATGGAATTGAATATGCAACATCTAAGGAAGCATTCTCAGCTTTTATATTTGATGGTAATAATGAATGGCATGAATCTTTAATTGAGGCATCTCTTTGGGCATCAAGATTGTAATTGTGGAATTTGTTTTATGAAATTCCGATGTTTAGTAATGTTACAAATCCTTTGGAGTTTTGGGAATAATATTGGAAGGACCTCGCAGATGATATTCAATTAACCCTAAAAAGGCACGATGGAAATATTTTGATGAACATTGATATTGAAACTTTAAAGGGCATGGCTTTGTATCAAATTAAAATTATTTTAAATCAAAATAGTAGGTCTCTAAAGGAATTTCCCCCTATGCCACTTCCAAAAAGTCAACATTATCAATTAATCAAAAACAGATTGATCCATGAGGCATTGGATTATGACAGTGTAGTGGAAGTTGATAACTTTGCAACATGGCATGCAAACCTTAATATAGATCAGAAAGCTATTTTTGATAAAGTTATGGAAGGACATACAACTAACAAAGGAAGATTATTTTTTATTTATGATAGTGGTGGAATTGGCAAAACATTTTTATGAAAAACAATCATTGCAAAGTTCATGGTAGATAATAAAATTGTTCTACCAGTTGCTTCTTCTAGAATAACCGCCCTATTGTTGCCTAGAGGAAAAACAATCCATTCAAGGTTTAAATTTCTTATATATTTGCATGAAGTGTCATGTTGTTTTATCAACCAGCAAACAAATTTAGCAAAATTAATACAGAAAGTTGATTTAATTATTTAGGATGAAGCGCCAATGATAAATAGATATGCATTTGAGGTTATAGATAGGACTTTCAGAGATTTAATGAAATCAATATCTTCAACTGCGGATAGATATATTTTTTTAGGGAAGTTTGTTATTTTAAGAGTTGATTTTCGACAAATATTACCGGTAATACTGCAAAAAGGTAAACAAGAACAAATAATTGCATCGTCTATTCAAAGATCATATTTATGGGGATGTTGTCAAATTCTTACATTGAAGACAAACATGCGTATTCTGGCTCTAGGATAATAGATGAAGAGCGTTGTGAGTTATATGAATTTCCAAATTGAATTCTGAGTGTAGGAGATAGGAGAGTATCATTATAATCATTTATGGAGGATAAGGATCCAAATTGGACATAGACTCTTAAAAATAATTTGATTGACAACACTCATGGAGGAGTTCAACTTTTAATTGATATTGTGTTTGCAAATTTCAAAGAGAAATATTCAGATTTGACATATTTGCAACAACGTGGAATATTAATTCCAAGAAATGAAGATCTTGATGAAATAAATGCAATTATGTTATCTATGTCATCGGGAAGTAAGAAACCGTACTTAAGTGCCGATAGCATGGTTTCTACAAATGATAGTGATAATGAGTAGGACATGAATCCTCTTAAGTTATTGCACTTGCTTAATTTTTCTAGTATTCCAAATCACAGATTGTAACTTAAAGTTGGGGCACCTATAATGCTTCTACAAAATTTAAACTAATCAATTGGGCAGTGTAATAGAATCCAATTAATAGTTGAGAGGATGGGTAGTCGAGTTATTAAAGTGAAGGTAATTACAAGGACTAATATTGGGAAAACATTGCATGTACCAATAATTGTTCTTTCTCCCTCTGACACTGAATGGCCATTTGTTATTAAGAGAATACAATTTCCCTTGTGTCTTGCTTTTGCAATGAGTATTAATAAGAGCCAAAGACAAATGACGCAACATGTAGGTACATAGTGCTCGCATAGTCCCTCAGAGCACAGTAAACACCAGATTAATACCATATGGACGCTCACGATCAACCAATAGCTCATCTTTCCTATGCGATGAACTTATAGTACGTCGTAGGTCTGCGATGAACCCGTAGTTCACCACACGCTTGCAATGAACCTACGCTTTACGCAAGCCCAAAACAAACTTAGGATGAACCTGCGGTGAGGCTTTACACGTACCCGGCCCTGTGATGAACCCTAAACTACCACGGGATCACGATTCGTTAAGAACCGAACTCAGGTATTAGCTGCACGCGTAATGACGAAGTGACGAACGTGACAAGGGCACCACGTAAATCCAATAAAACGTCGTCCGCCAGGCAATGATGTCATTAGCGCCACGTCAGTTAAGTAAGGTGCAAAAGGGTAGTAACACACGTAGACTATAACGATCTCCGAGTGAAATGAAAGCCAATCCTCGGGAAGATCCCCATAGGGACACGTAGCGAAACCCCAGCAATGCCCTTAATGATTGGTGGTGAATCCAATATTCACTTTCCTAGTATAAGACAAACGCCTCTAGGTCCTTCTTTTTAGGATCTTGGGATCTTCCCCCATAAATAGAGAATTCTTCTCATATTAAAGCTCATTCGTTCAATCACCGATTATCCTTATCACTAATCTCCCATTTTGTCACTCTCCCTTCGTGCCCTAGCCTCCGGATTGATACCCCTGCTCTTGGTCTTTCTCTGTCTTTCAAAGAGACCACCTCCCTATCCTAGCTGCCACCTTACCTACAGTAGAATCTTTGGTTAGAATCTCTGGTGCACAAGGGGCTTTACACCCACATCGGTACAACATCATTAGTGTCTTTTGCTATTTCCCTTCTTGCCATTGGTCAGGGGAGGGGGGATGAAATGCACAAACTTGGCATGGAATTTCCCATTGACAGAAAGGGAATCATCAAAAGACAAGGGGGCTAAACCACAGAAGATAGGGAACCTCATCGAAGAACAAACATTTAACGCATGCCCAAAACCACTAACACATAAAGATGCACAATCACTCGAGTAGTTGACCGTCAACAAGCAAGGGGGCTGACAAAAGTCGAAATTAAGTTTATACCATCCATACAAAATGGCAAAATAGAGCAAATCCCCAGACCCAACGCATGCAAATATCCGTTAATCCATCACAAGACCTAAAAAATAAATGCAAAAGCAAAGTGCTTATCTATAAGCTTCCACTTACTGATAAGCAAGGGGCTAATGTAGATACATAGTGCTCGTACAGTCCCTCAAATCACAGTAAACACTAGATTGATACCACATGGACGCTCGCGATCAACCAGCATCTCATCTTTCCTATGCGATGAACCTATAGTATGTCACAGGTCTACGATGAACCTATAGTACGTCGCAGGTCTGCGATGAACCTATAGTACATCGCAGGTCTGCGATGAACCTACGCTTAACGCAAGCCCAAAATGAACTCAGGATGAACCTGCAATGAGGCTTTATACGTACCCGGCCCCACGATGAACCCTAAACCGCCACGGGATCCCGGTTCGTTAAGAACCAAACTCGGGTATAAGCTACATGCATAATGACGAAGTGACGAACGTGACAAGGCGCCATGTAGGTCTAATAAAACGTCACCTGCCATACAATGTCATCACTAGCGCCACGTCAATTAAGTACGGTGCAAAAGGGTAGTAACACACGTGGGCTATGAGGATCTCCGAGTGAAAGGAAAACCAATCCTCGGGAAGATCTCCATAAGGACACGTGGCGAAACCCCAACATTGCCCTTAATGATTGGTGGCGAATCTAATATTCACTTTCCTAGTAGAAGATAAACGCCTTTAGGTCATTTTTAGGATCTCGGGATCTTCCCCCATAAATAGAGAATTCTTCTCATAATAAAGGTCATTCATTAAATTACTGATCTCCCATTCTTTCACTCTCCCTTCATGCCCTAGCCTCCAGATTGATACCCCTGCTCTCGGTCTTTTTTTGTCTTTCAAAGAGACCACATCCCTATCCTAGCCGCCACCTTACCTACACAACATGTAGGTGTTTATTTGCCTAATCCTATATTCTCCCATGGACAACTTTATATTGCTATTTCCTATGTAACATCTCTATCTAGGTTGAAGATTTTATTTAAAATTAAAGATGATGAGCCAAGTAACTTCACCTAGAATATTATTTACCATGAGATCTTTCAAGATATCTTATAGCGGGAGCTTTTTTTTAATTTAATTTAATTTTTAGTTAATAAGAATTTTGTTATTCTTTTTTATGACATTTTTTGCACCTCACTTCACTAAACATAATGAGGTCATCATTGCCCACCGTTAATAGACGGTTTAATAAACGACTTCTAGTGAGAATGCTAAAGAACCAATTCATCGAGGAACAATTAGTCGAAGGGACGCCGATAAAGCTTTATTGTTTTAATAACATTGACCTGGCCTTGAAATTGAAGGCAAATGGGGTCGATGTTGAGGAACATGCCATTATACACAAGTACTCTTAGGCTAGATTGGGATAGCGTTGTAGTTGGCATATTATCCAATGTTAATTTAAAAATTTATCTACAATTAACTGATGTTCTTAAGGAAGTAGAACACAATATCAATAAACTTAGGATTGAATTGGAAAAGAAACCAAAGAATATGGAGAATTTTTAGAATATCATTTTCATAATAAGATTCATTTATTCAATCAATTGTTTCATTGTGGATTTACAATGACACATGAAATTCTGGATTATGCATATATGCACACATTACAAAATCTACTTAGGGAATTTGGCTTGAGGCTGATTGAAGAACAAGGGCCATATGATCTGAATATATTGGTTGATATTTTAATGAATCGTGATGAGTATTTTCTATTGATTGCTACAACAGAGGAAGTTGAGAGCAATTTAAAATGTCATGTGACCAAAATACTACTTAGATCTGGTATGTATATCTTTTTTACATTAATACATCAAAGTACAACATTTTAGGTGCTCATAAATACTTACAACTAATATATGCTATTCTTCAGCATTTTTGGTCTTCATTTGTAGAGATATGTGAATAAGAAAGGTGTCTGTTAAGAATTTGTTAAGAGTTGATAGTTGTCATATGGATTTCATTTTCTTAAAATTTTAGATTTTATATTTACCTCATATATAGTTATCTTAACTTTATATTGGCATTTTATAAATTTTATAAACCAACGTCAATTTAGGATTACCTTTTTAATACACAGTTGTCAATTTATTTCAATTTTATTGTCTCATATTTTAATTTTATTATCGTACATATTACCAAAGCATTCTTCATTTTCCTTTATTGATTATATTTGTTTAAAAATATAGAATGAGGCCTCCTTTGCTAAAACTTTATTGGCAATTCACATATCGGTTGGTAGTTAGAAGCATAAGGAGAGAATTAGAGGAAAAAAATGTTGGTAGAGGGATGGGAACATCAATAAAGAATCATTATATCAAGGAGATAAATTTGGAATCAAAATTAAGAGAATGTGGATTTATCATAACACCACAGTCTGTAGTATATGCAATTTTAAATACTTTTGGACCGGAGTAGTGTAGGGTAATTTCAAAAATATTCACTTCCTCTGAAGTTAACCAATTTTCTGATTGAAGGAGAATGAGGTATAAATGAATTGTGGATCAAATTTGAGCAAACTCCAAAGCAAAATGGGACATCTCTTGACTATCATTTTCATGCAAATTTGAGTTTATTTCAACAATTAAAAGGAGGTTTTACAATGACAGATAATTTTTTTTATCATGCATATGTTGCTACGTTGCCATCGCCCTTATCAGAGTTTGGTCTTAACTACCTCCAAGAAAACACACTGTGTGATTTCACTAAATTTGCAACCATAATAAAGGCATTTGAAGATGATTTTATTATGGTTGCTACAATGGAAGAAGTGGAACACACATTAAATTTTCTAAATTAGAATGAATTTAAGCATTGTGTACCATTGATCAATAGGTAATTGTTGTACAACATAAACATTTCATATTTAAAACTAATGAATCATCTTTTAAAATTTATTAGACCGACTCTTACATCTTTTAAAAATTTAAAATGTTCAAGTGACCATGTTCAAAGAATTATGCGACTAAGAGAAGACAAGATTATGCAAATGTTATTATTATTTTTTTGTTTTTCTAAATTATTGAGATGTTGTTTAAAGACATTTAATATAGAATAGATTATGATTTACAATTTGAATATTAATTTGAATATTCAAATTTTTAGTAATATTAATTTTAATATAATTTTTATTTTAATAGAATGACGTTTCATCCAATAATAATTTCTAAGATGAACTTAACTATTAAAATAGAGACCTCAAAGGTCGCCTTATAAGAAAATTGGATTTTTAAGGATTCAGAATAAGTGATGGAGTTCATTGAGTATGTAACCTGATTTTCATAGCCTAGGTGATTTTTTTATAAAAATAAACACTTTATTTTATTTACTTAATAAATATTAAAAGACCATTTTTTATATCTTAATTTTTACTATATTTGTAAGGGGATAATATTCAAGTGAAGATGTTAATTGAAGTAATAGAAAATTTTATAAATATACTACGTGAAGGCATGATTTACTATATATCAAGATTGAACATTCGTTGTGCTCATTCTAAGTATACCATGACTCGAATTGATATACATTTGCATTTCATTGATGATACAAAGATTGTATGTTGTATTGACAACTACATGAAAATCTCACTTCAAAAGTATAATTTTATTACATTTGACAACATTGCAAAATATGCAAGAAAAAATATACTCATAGGTATATTCTAACTTATTCTATTTCGAATAAAATGTATTACAAAAAATTATGCTCTACTAAACATTTCTTTTTTCTACAGATGTCATTGGGTAATTGTCTATGTTGGTCACACTTTTTCAGTATATCCGAACTCC
Organism: Nelumbo nucifera; assembly: GCF_055504915.1. Taxonomy (NCBI): domain Eukaryota; kingdom Viridiplantae; phylum Streptophyta; class Magnoliopsida; order Proteales; family Nelumbonaceae; genus Nelumbo; species Nelumbo nucifera. The sequence continues at coordinate 76,228,820 of NC_142653.1, forward strand.
AAAAAGATTGAATTTCTTTTATTAGATCAATAGTAAGTATTATTAACTTACATGCTTTTTCTTTTTTATGTTTTTTAATTATAACATTAATTATTATTAATGGTATGATGGTTCTAGAGCGATTTACCTTATGGGATAAATTTATAGATGTAATTCTTTCACATGTTACGGAAATAAAGGAAGAATTTATGATCATCGTTGGTAAATGCGTAAAAGTTATGCACTATAAAGATGACATTATATTATCTTTATTTAACAACACTTTCAATTTCAATTGATTTACATACGAGATATAATTGTAGGGAATCCCATTACCACTACAAAAAAAATACACAAATATCTTTCTATCCTAGTATTACTGAAGAATCACTTAGGTTATGATTAGTAATAAGTTATGATATATTAATTTGTAAATATAATAAATATTTCACCAAACAAATTTTAAACTAATTATTTTATGATTCTTATAAGTTGTGGAGAGTTATACCTAAATTAACTTCTCTTACATGAATGCACATACTTGAATTATTTGTTCTATACATTACTATATTACAATTATATCAACATTTTTACAATATTTATTTCATTGGACATGATTATCCTCCTCTCTACTTAGTTTATCAATTATATAAATTTAGTATGTAATTGACAATCACTATATACTTTAAATGTTTTTTTGTTATCAAAATGGATTGCATTTTCCCGTAAATGCGTAGGTCCCCGCTAGTATCTATCTATAAATATAGCAAGACAGTCCACATCATCATGCCTCTCTTTGCTCCAAACCCCACTTTCTAATTTCCTATTTGTTTGAATTTTTTATTTATTAATTCCACATAATTACCCATTAAACCAATAAGGAAATAGCATATGCTTAACTATTTCTAACAACTAAAAAGAAAGAGGGATTTGCTTTTCTAATGTTTAGCCGAGTGGCGCCACTTTCCTCCACTTTCTCCTAAAATGTCTCTAATTCCTATTTATCTCCAAGATTATCCCTCACTCCTATTTATCTCTTAAATTACTTCTAATTTAGTAGAGAGATTCACTCCTAAACTATTCCTAATTCCTATTTATCTTCTCCCCCACTTTTTGTCTACATCTATCTAAACAAAGTTTCAATTAAAAATTTTCAGAATTATTTACATATTATAACAAAATTATACACTAACTTTAAAATATTTATTCAAAATATAAAAATTAATTATAATATATTTCATAATATTCACATTATTATAGTTTTATATTTTTACAAAATTCATCATGAAGTTATGTAGTAACAATATAAATTATAATTTTATGAATTGTTCAATTTAAATGTTATTTAAACAATACAAATTTAACATTAATAAATAAAACATTATTTAAATATTTCAACAACTAAATATCTTAAATAAAAAACATTAAAAATATCTAAATAATTATACAACAAAATATTTAATATTATGTAATAACTTATAAATAAATAAAATTCAAATAATAAAAAAATTAAAAATTTTACATATTTATATTTAAATAATGAAACATTTAAAAAGACTAAATTTTAAAGAGTTAAAATAACGAAATTATTTAATAAATTTAAAATATTTTTTTAAAAGTAGAAAAATAATTATAATATATTTCATAAAATTCATATTAATAATAATTTAATATTTTTAAAATTAATAACGAATTATGTAATAATACTACTAATTATAATTTTATGGATTATTAAATTCAATAAAAAATTAATATATTAAAATTTTAAATAACAATATTGCTTAAATAATTAAATAATATTGTAAATAACTTATTTCACTTATATCAATTAATAACTATTGAAAATAACTTCAAAAAATTAATATTTATTAGTAATATTTTTACAATAATAGTGTATATTCATTATATATTACTACACTTAATATTTATTGTATTGTCAGAAATTATTTTTTATGTTTTTTGAAAAATATGTTTTCAATAATTATTTATAAATCTATTTTTATTTTGTTATTCAACAGAAAATTATCAATAATTATTGGAGATTAAACAACTATTATTTAGATTTTGAAATTTAATTTGTTGTATTTATTGTATTTTCGTTATAAATTTATTTTTAGTAACTATGTATTTTTTAAATTTATTGATTAATATTTATTAGAGATTAAACTATTATCTGAGATTACACTATTTATTGACTAATTTAATATATTTCCAATATTTATTGTATTTTTATTAAATATCTATTCTATTTCCATTATAACTTTATTTTCAATAATTGTGTATCTTTGCTATAAATTTTCAATAATTATTGGAGATTAAACTATTGTTATTTATTAGAGATTAGACTATTAATTTAGTTGAAATTAGGAGTGTTCAAGGATCGGTTCAGTTCGATTGCAAGTTGTTTCGAAATTGACATCACCCGAAACCAACTGACCATTAGTGAAAACCTGCTCGGGTTGTATTGGTTTGGGTCTATTTTCGGTTTGGTTTGTTTTTTCAAAAGATTTAAAATTAAAAATTAAATTTAAATTTAATAAACTATAATTATATTATTAATAAGTAAATTAAAAAAATAAATTTATGATATAAAATATTTTAGACTAAGAAATGTGGGAATTTTCCCACTTTCCCATATTAAAAATAATATTTAAAATATAAAGTATTAATATATATCTATGGTCGGGTTGGTTCAGTTTTGGTCGATCTGCAAATGGCCAAACCAAAACTGACCTAACTTGGTTGTGTTGAAAAATTGTTAAACCAAAACCGATCAGAAACACTAGAAAACAAACTAACTTGGGTTGAGTTTGATCGGATTGGTTATTAAAAAGTTAAAATATAAAGCAATTACATACTCTTATGTATTTCATTTGTTTAGCTTTTGTTTAACAAAGCTCATGCATGGCACCGGTCCTGCTAGTATATATATACTAAAGTAGAGCTTGCCACGTTAGCAACCCTCTCCTTGCTCAATTACCCAAACCAAGTAATTCTAGAGAAGGTGCGAGATTCCCTCTATAAGCCCATGAAGTTGCCACCTAGCATAGTAATTTCCCATTTTTTGCTCCGAACCGATTAACTTAGGAATCTTTTCCTATAATCTCTCTCTAATCTTTTCCTATAATCTCTGCCAATCTACACAAATGGAAACTTGCCTAAGAACTAGCCCATCCATGTAGGAACGTGGCAGCGTTCTCTTCTTCAGGAGAATCCCACTCCAACTCTTTCTCTCCCCCCCCCCTCTCTTTCTCTCTCATGTTCCCAAAACACTTAGGCAACCCCCCTCCTAAAATTTCTACAAAACTATATCTCCCACCTAAACTTCCTCCTAAAACAACTCTTAATCTATATTACATGCCCAATAAATCAAAACCAACTAAAAACCAAAAAGAAAAACGTGGTTAAATTAATTTGTGAAATATTTTTTATATTTTCAATAATTATTGATATTATTCAGTAAATACCAGCACCTAAACTTTATTTTTGCGTAATTTTGGTAAATTGGAAAATTTAATTTCTAAAAATTACATGCTGAAAATTACAAATTTATTAATTAAAATTACTGGTAAATTTTCATTGAAATTTTTATTTCAATAAATATAAATTTATTTTTTACATTTTCAGTAATTTTTGTCAATTTATTAATATTTAATGATATTATCAGATAATAATTAAAAATTTTCAGTAATTTATTTTTAGTGGAAAATTAATTTCAATAAATATAAATCCATTTTTACATTTTTAGTAATTTTGATATTTACTATCATTTTGGTAATTTATTTTAGTGAAAGTGAAATTATAAAACTCCCAAATATTCAAATAAATAATTAGAAAATTTTAGTAATATACATAAGTATTTGATATTACATTTATAATTACCATAATTATGGAACTATATTTATGGGTTTGGGGGATGACCCCCGGGTAGGAATGGCAATGGGTGGGTTCGGAGTGGGGATCATACTCTCCATCCCGATCTTGAGTTTTAAATTAATTATTGTCTTTGACCTCGATCACCGTCTAAAAAAAATTTAGCTTGCATCCCCAATCCCCAATGGAGAAGGGTTCCCCATAGAGGACTTGAATCCCCACATTTTTTAATTAAAACTTTGTTTTTAAAAAAGTATATATTAAAATTAAGAAAAATTAATATGCAAATAATATTTTAAATATATTTGGATATGTATAATATAAATAATATTATATATTTAATATAATATTTAGGTCCTAGCCTCTGATCTCTTAAGACTGAAGTGGTTTCATACCACTTTCATGCTAAAGAGGTGCTCGGTGGCTCTTAATATTGAAGCCTAATGATAGCTGAAGTACAAATGAGTCAGGTCATTATTTTAATGGATTTTACCCATATTGCCCCTATAATGCTCAATTAACTTATAACATCTCATATGAAGACCCATCGGATCCACCACCAATCTTTTATTTTCCCCATAATGTTATTATAATGTAATATTATAATATACTATAATATTCATATTATACTGTTATAATAATAGTTCATTAACTATATTATTCATCATCGTCTTATAGTGCTATTAATAATTACTTATATTAATTATTATAACTAATTATTTAGAATATTATTTACCAATTATAATATTATAATGAAACCAATAATTATTTATATTAAATAGTATTATAAATTATGAATAGTAATCATAATAAATTATTAATATTATTATAATATTAATATAATATTCATAATACTAGCATTATTACTAACATTATAAATTAATGATTAATATTATAATATTCATTATAATATGTTATAGTAATATTCTAATAGAAATTAATTAATTAAAATATTAATTATTATCGTACAATTTCATTAATTATTAATAACATTTCATTAATAAAGAATAATAATAATAATTCATAATTAAGTAATAATTAATTTTAATTAATCAACCAATCAATCAATCATTATTAATAGCAGTTAATTAATTATGAATAATAGTTAATAATTAATCATAACAATAATTAATTATTATTAATTAATTAATCAATTATTTGTGTTAATTTTTAATTAATCATTAATAATAATATTAATTATTAATTATATGTATAACTTAATCATAAAAATAAATAATTATTAATTAATTAATTGTTATTATTAATAGTTAGTGATTAATAATTAATTAATTGTTATATTTTTTGAATAATCCAAAATTTCATTTTTTTGATTTATTATTAACATGTATACTTAATATTATCATATTTTATTTTTTAAATAGGATATTGGTGGTGTTTTTTATATTTTCTTGAATAATCCAAATTTTCATTTTTTGATTTATTATTAACATGTATACTTAATATTATCCTATTTTATTTTTCTTTAAATTCCCATTATTATTGGTGATCTTTTTGTGTTTTTTTTTTAATAATCCGAATTTTCATTTGTTACACTATTATAAATATGTACCATCCTATTTTATTTTTTTTAATTCTCATTGGTATTGGTGTTTTTTATTAATATGTATAATTAATATTATCCTATTTTATTTTTTTAAATAGAATATTGGTGGTGTTTTTTATATTTTCTTGAACAATCCAATTTTTTTTTGATTTATTATTAACATGTATACTTAATATTATCCTATTTTATTTTTTTGTAATTCTTATTGGTATTTTATTGTTAATACTAACATAATTAGTATTACATAATTACTATTACATCAATAATTATAACTTGTAGGTTATGGCTAGTAGTCAAGGGAAAATTGGGGGAGCTCTCGGGCTATGTGGACTCTTAAATTGCACAAAATTTGGGTGGACGTATTCTTGAATCAAGTCATTGGCGGCCACTGAATCAATACTACCTTGGATAGACAAGAATGGGCAAATGTGATTCAGGAGTTCAACATGATAACAAGGAAAAACTACATAAATGAATAATCATTAGGATGCAGTAAAGAATGAGTTAAAGATATTCCATAAACTGCCGATCTATACTGATTCGGGTTGGGATCCAATAAACGAAATATTCACTGCTAGGGATGACTTTTGGGATGACTATCTGAAGGTATGGTGTAATTTAGCATTTTAAAACAATAAACATATAGGTTAATCATTTTGTTAGGCAAAACCTTACATAGTTATATACTTGTGTGATAGACATACCCTAATGCGGCACAGTTTAAACATAAGGGTCTTCCTCATGCGACAGATTTGGACATCATATTTGGTGGCACAGTTGCCCACGGTTACAATAGTTGGGCACCGAATGAGGGTGCACTACTGGAGGTGGTACCGTTAACCCAACCGATTATAGATGATGACTAGATGATTGAGGAATTACACCATAATCCAGAGACACCCATGGGTGCATCTGAAACAATGCAGGAGGCTGAAAGGGGCCCAACTAGCGCTCACTCATATAGAGTTGTCCATAAAGACATTGGGAGAGTAGCAACTCTATTAGGAGAAAGAAGACAACGAGTGCTATATGGGTCAACACGAATTTGGAAAGAATTGCCTCTACATTTGAGCTATCAACTGCTCATGGAGTTGGAAAGAGCATGAGGCTAAGTTTTATGGAACGTTGCATGAACCTCCTAAATGAGATCCTTGAGATTGAGGAGGGGAATCTTATATTCATGTTTGCTAGTCTCCAGTTCATGAATGGTGAATTCCGTGACTTGTTTATTGCGATTGGGTCTCTTACCTTACAATTGTAGATGATTAAAGAGTTGTATGAGCGCTCCGATTGCATGTAAAACTTGTTTGCATCAATCTGTGTTTTCTTCTTTTTTGTCATATAGATTTGAGAACTTGAGTACTCTTTATTTTGACAAGTATGTCCTAGGGTTATTATCATTGGACTTAATTTACATTATAATGTTAATTAAATGTGTGTTTTTTTTTTGCATTTATGTCTTCCATTCTATGATTATTAATTTTGTTTGTCTTTATTAAATTACATGATAGCGTAAGAGATGGCTATTGATATGGAAGCCAAAGTGGAGATTGAGGTAGTATCGGATATTGAGTTAGATTCCAATAGTATCTCACCTTACAATGGGGTGATGGACACTGATGAGGAGTTCGAGTGCATTATGGAGGTTGCCTCTATGGTAAGTGAGTTTTAGTATGATACTTGGGTATCATAAAGAACCCAAACACACCATGGATTGCATTGGAGCGGTGTACACAAAATCTCTCATCGAATGGCACGATTGTCGGTTCTATGAACTTTGTCATATGGACAAGCATGTATTTATACAACTGCGCAATACTCTGAAAGAGAGTGACCTCATTACAAACAGTTGAGATGTTTTGGTGGAGGAGCAATTAGCCATTTTCCTTCATGTTGTTGGACATAATGAAAGGAATCGGATGATGCAAGAATGGTTCCAACATTCCGGCGAGACGATTAGTCGATTTTTCAATGACATGTTGATGGCAATAGTTAAACTCTCATTGTCAATAATATGTTCCTTCATGTTGTTGGACATAATGAAAGGAATCAGATGATGCAATAACGGTTCCAACATTCCGGCGAGACGATTAATCGATTTTTCAATGACATGCTGATGGCGATAGTTAAACTCTCATTGTCAATAATATGTTCCTTCATGTTGTTGGACATAATGAAAGGAATCAGATGATGCAAGAACGGTTCCAATATTCCGGCGAGACAATTTAATCGATTTTTCAATGACATGCTGATGGCGATAATTAAACTCCCATTGTCAATAATATGCCCCCACCCCAACTTTAACATTGTGCATCCACACATTTGTCAGAATCCAAAATATTGGCCATATTTCAAGGTAGCATTTGCACACTATGAGCCCATTTTAAAACTACATCATAAATGGATACTGAAAGCTATTGGGTTCATTTTTTTTTGTAAAATTGCATAGAGGCTATTGATGGGACACACGTATTAGCATGGGTCCCTACTGATAAGTAGACACTGTACCGGCATAGAAAAGGGCCTTGCACACAAAATGTAATGGTCATGTGTGATTTCAACATGTGGTTTACATTTGTCCTTCCTAGATGGGAGGGGATTGCACATAACTATCGCGTATTTGTAGAAGTTGTACATAATTCGAAATATAATTTCCCGCATTCACCACAGGGTATGGCTCCATATTGAGGTGATCATGGGTCGGGCCGGGCTTTGCACTTATGATAAGGGCTATAGCTTAGGCCTGGGCTCGGTCCGGCCTGAGGTTCCATGCCTAAAACAAAAGCCCTAGCCCAGGTCTACACGGGCTCGGGCCGGGCCAAGCTTGATTTTAGGCCAATGTCTTTCATATATAAAACATTGCATATCTATAATATTTTATATTAAATGACATAAGATGCATATAAACTTATTTTATACATTATATAATATAAAATATTACATATAATATAAATTATACATGTCATGTTATAATATTTATATATAAAATATTAGTCTAATATAAAATAACATGTATACATACGTATACATTATACACAAAATGTGTAAGTTTAAATATATGCGGGTCGGGTCGGGCCTGGGCCAGTCTTGAAGTATTAAGCCCAAGCCTGGCCCTAAAATTTGCAGGCCTGATGTGGGCTCGGGCTTGGCTGAAATGGTCACCCCTAGTTCCATACGTTGCAATTTCTTGCGTATTATCTGAATTTGTGCAAAAATAATATTCATATTCCCATTCTTATTCTTAGGTAAGTATTATGTTGTTGATAATGCGTACCCCAACATTGCTGGCTACATGGGACCGTACCGTAATATACGATACCATTTGCTTGATTTTCGAAGGGGAGGACATCCTACAACCAAGGAAGAGTACTTCAATAATACCCATGCCTCGTTGAGAAGTGTCTTCGAGCGGAGGTTTGGTGTGTTGAAGGCTCGATTCCCTATCCCGGAGTGTATGTCATGCTATCCATTAAGAAACACAACGGTTGATAGTTGTGGTTTGCATGACAATACACAACTTCATTAGGGACAACTAGGGCATAGACACCCTGTTTAATGAGTTTGAGAATGATGAAGATATCGAAATTCAACCTTCGTCTGATACAAATGGAGAAGATTTCGATGAGGTTGTTGTTGGTGGTGTGAATCAACAACAATAAATGTTGTTGCTTAGGCAACAACTTACAGATGCAATATATGCTAACCATACTCAGCCACCATTGAGGAGGCATAGGTCAACATAACTCATGTTGGTGGTCATGGTCTTTGTTTTTTTTTTGTATTTGATAAACATTATGCATCAAATGTGGATGTATTTGACTTTATTGTATTTAGGAACTTTGTGTTTTGGATACTTTATGTTAATCTAGTTGTTGATAGTATATATTCTCTCATTACAAGTCATTAATGGCTGATAGGAAATACTATGTAGTGTTCATTGGTCGTCACCCAGGTAAATGCGATACCTGAGCCGAATGCAACTTGTTGGTCCACCGGTACAGTGGTGCAGTGTTTTGCTCATATAAAACATACGAAGAAGCAGATTGTCAATTCCATTATTTCATGGCTTTATATGATTCTTCAACTATCGGTTGTCTAAAATGACTGATGCATCCGGATTAACCTATGTGTACTAGGCATCCATGTGTGTTCTGGTAATTGGAGTAATTACACTGGGCATGTTGTACATGTCCAATTGAGATGCAATTTTATAAATATCCACACTTTTATGTTACTTTAGGGCACATTAAATGAACATGGACATGAAAGTAGTTTTGTGAATACTTCTATTTAATTACACTTTCTAAAAGTATTTTGTGAAAATTGTGACATAAAAATACTTCATTGAAGTATTTTGTGAAAAACTGTGCCTTAAAAACACTTTTTGGAGTATTTTGTAAAAACTATGTCTTGAAAGTGCTTTTTGGAAGTATTTTGTGAAAACTATGCATTGAAAGTACTTTATGAAAGTATTTTGTGAAAAATGCACCTTGAAAGTGTTTTCTATAAGTATTTTGTGAAAACTACGCCTTAAAAGCACTTACTAAAGTTTTTTGAGAAAATTGCAAAAGTGCTTTCTGGAAGTATTTTGTGAAAGCTATGCCTTGAAAGTGCTTTTTGGAACTATTTTATGAAAACTATGCCTTAAAAACACTTTATAGAAGTATTTTGTGAAAATTGCACCTTGAAAGTGCTTTTTGTAAGTATTTTGTGAAAACTACGCCTTGAAAGTACTTTTTGGAAATACTATTCAATATTTGTTAAATTATTATTGTTATTATTATTATTATTATTATTTATCATCATCATCATCATTATTATTATTATTATTATTATTATTAATTGGATTCACATAGTGCTCTACGTGTGGGCCCACGTGGGCTCTCAGGTGTCATGATATAGCGATTTTTCATTGAAATGTATATTATAATATGTAAAAATCATTGTTTATAAGTATGAGTAAAGTGCGGGCTAAAATTGTCATTTGTGTCAATATAAACATTTGCGGGGAAAGTAGCTGACCAAACATCCCCACCCAAAAAAGTGCTTAAAAAACATAATAAGTGATTTGGCAAATGGGTCACCAAACAACCTTAAGTGGTTGTTAAAATAAGCACTTCTAAAAAGTACTTGTGTTTTTTTAACAACCACTTAATCACCAAATATAGCCTACGGAATGTGAATCAAGCAAATGAACACAAGTTTTTCGAAAATTCATTATTGTCTCTCTTAGTTCAATCTATTACTATCTTATAGAAGGTTTTTCAGAAATTCTTCAACATTGTTTGTTGCAAATTCTCACCTAAGGTTTTATTGTATCCTATAAACAAATTTGCTTGTAACTTAACAACAAACTCAATAAAACTAAGTGGGGGCAAATAATGTTCTAAAGACAATGTCTTCGTATATGCCTTAGAGCTTCTCCTCCAAGTTTCTGTGACTCCTTTTTCTCAACAATGCAAATAGGCACCAACCCACCAAGGCTGACCGACTTTATGACTTTTCTCGGCTCTTGGAAATGCCAAAGCTGCTACTCGAAAGCCCTCCAAAACGGGCACTAGGTCTAGGGCTCAGCTCTCGCACTTAGGGGTGCTCACGGTTTGGGTTTCAGTTAGGGCTTTTTCGGTTAGGACCGAACCAGTCCTACCGGTTTTTTGTTTTTGGAAAACAGGTAACCGAAACCAATCGATTAACTAGTTGACCGATTCGATTAACCGTCGGTTCAACTCGTCAGTTTTTCGGTTTTTCAATTTTTATAATATATATTATAAAAATTTATAAATATAATATTATATTTTAATTAATAAATAATATATCATATATTATAAATATAAATATATATATATATATGTAATGCATATTTATTAATTTATAATATATAAATATATATATATATATATATAATATACATAAATATATAAGATATATAGAATATATGTATACCGGTCGGTTCAATTAACCACCGATTTTTTATATTGATTAATCAAAACCGAACTAATACCTTCGATTTTTTAAAAATATCTAATCAAAACCGAACCAATCGATTTGATTAACCAATTTTTCGATTCAATTTCGATTGGTTTTTTCAGTCCGTTCGGTTTTTCGATTTTTTTTCTCACCCCTACTCGTACTTAACCACTTTGGTCTTCTTTGTGATCGTGGATGGACCAGCCCTAAAATTGGAGGGCCATTCATAAGGCGGGCCCAGCTCTAAATTGCATCACATTCTCACGTGCGAAGGAACAGTCATGAGTCAGCCGTCGGTTTTCTCTCTCTCATAAAATCCTCTCCAGAGATAAGCAAACGTTATTTGCGAAGCCTTCTCTGATTTGCTCCCATTTCCTTCGCTCTTCCATCCTGCAATTCTTATTTGTTGGCCGCTAGAAAGAGACAAGGTTAGAGAGAGAGAGGGATGCAAGGAAGCGAGGAGCTTAGCATCGATGAACTTGCTTCAAACCTTTCTACTTACAAGGAACAGCTTCAACAGGTATTCTTTTTCCTTTTCTTTTAATTTTCTTTCTAATTAGTACTCTTACGCACTGTGTTTCCATGTGTTAGATTCGATTTTGTGTTTTGTGTTTCTGATTTCCTCCTCCTGTGCTTCGCTTTTATAATCCGAATTAGGGTTTATGCTTTTTAAGAATTCTCGTAATCTGCGCTTTTAGTTCTTCGTAGGCCCTGGGTTCTCCTGCTCTTTGTTCTTGTTCTTGGTTTGAAGTCATGAACTATCTTCTACCTTTTTCTCTTGGAGGCTTTTTAACGTGTTTTGACTGAGTTATCTGAAAAATTAGGGTTTTGATGGCAATATATGAAATTAGGGTTTCTGAGACCTTGTTCAAAGTGAATTTTCATCTATTCATTTCTGTGATCTTCAAGGGAGTCTTGTCCTTCGTCTAGGAAAAACTTAGAAAGCATCTATCTCGACGTCTTGTTCTCACTTTCATGAAGTTAGGGTTTTGAACACCAAAATTCGTAGGTCACCCTGGGAGAGTTTTTAGTCTCATAGGTTTTTTTTCCCCCAATTTATTAATTGACTACTTTTCTTTTCTATAATGCAACGTAATGTCTTTTTTGTGTGCCACGTGTTCATGGGCCATACAAGATAGCAAATAGGTTTATTGGAATACACTTGCAAAAGATCTACTGCGGTGGGCATTTCTACATGCTATGATCTAATGATGAAATCCATTTTTACAATTTACTTTGTCAATTAAGAATATATGCACTTTGTCTACATTGTATTCATGTATTTTTGTACTTCTAATGTGGTATTATTCCACATTGGCTTTTGTACTTTTGTAAATTAAATCACTTCAATATGCTTTATTTTATTGCAGTTTTAAATCCTTGACTGCATTCTTCTTCACTTGTATAATAATCCCTCCTGCGCCCTTTAATCAGGTTAGAAAACTGTTGGCTGATGACCCTGGGAATTCTGAATATGCTGACATGGAAAAGGAGCTTGAGGAGGTTAGCTACTTCAAATAAATTCTTTATATATTCCTTTTCTTTCTAGAATTTTCTTTTAACTTTCATTTATTTAGATTTGTTAAGTGTCTCTGGTGGAGCTCCTGCAATATATCATGTTCTAAAATGACTTCAAAAACTTTTTGTAAAGAAATCTAAAGCTTTTTTTGTTTTTTGTTTTTCATAAAGTGTTTAAAATTTGTAGCTTATGTGATTACTTGGATTTCTGGTTTTAGAGCGCATCTTGTTTCTTTGTTTTTTTCAAGGCATCATTATGTTTTTCAAGCAGGGCAGCATGATTTGGCTGTGTAATGGCTGAGGAATTCACGTCGAGGTTTTTGTTTTTTATTTTTGTCTTGAAAAGGTGAGGATCATGTTCATATTAAAGCATAGCTCATACATTCCAAAAATGGGAGCTATGTCGAGAAAAAACAAATCACAGCTCTGTCGAGATGCCCATCACTTGTATCTTGGTTCCTGTGCAGGTGTTATGTTTCGTGATGGCCTACCTGCTTGCCCCCTCCTGATTTCAGATGTTCACGATGAGATTAAGTTTGAAATTCAAATCAATGTTTAGGTTTTTAATGAGTGAGTGGATTAGTCTTTTCTTTTTCTTTTGGCTTACTTGTGTGAGATTGTGGGGATACAGGTGATTGCACTGACAGAGGAACTCTTTGCAACTGCAAAGCAAAATGAGTCTTCTGGATTGGATACTGGGGCAGATGGTGGTGCATCTCCACATCAGAACCAGTCTGAGGAGCCTTCTCATTATGACATGGTAATTATTTTGAGTTCTTCCTTTTTCTATTAATAAATGTGCTATGATCACTCCCATGGTTATGTTCTTTTGCTAAGTCTTTTTTTTTTGACAAAGTTCATTTCTTCTAGGAACTCGAGATTGTATTAATGTTCTGTATAGTTCTATTGCAATCTAGGTAGGAGAAGCTGAGAAAGATTCTACTATTTCATCCATGCATACGCATCTATAACTTTTGTTATTTCTACATGTTTTCTATTTACTTGTTTATTTGTTTATTTGTTTTAATTTTCCGCTCTTTCCCATAGTGCTTACGATCTCCTTTTTTGTAGGCATTGAGCAACAGCTCGGAATCATATGATAAGCTTCCTGTTGGCACAAAAGTTCAAGCTGTTTGGAGTGAAGATGGGGAATGGTATGTATACAACGAAGGATCTAACTTGATGACTTCTCTTTTCTTTTTATTTTTCATTTGTTTTACCATTTTTTCTTTTATGTGTTTGATTAGTTAAATCTCCAGGTATGATGCAACAATTGAGGCACTTGCTCCAAATGGATATTATGTCTGCTATGATGGATGGGGGAATAAAGAAGAGGTGTGCTTTCTGTTACTATTGAATAGTAGATACTAGATACATCCTAGTTCTCCTGAAATTGATATTTTATCATTGGGTATTTTCTTTGTGATGCCACCATCATTATGGAATTTTGGAGTATAATGTGTCAACAATGAATTCTCCCTCTAATTAAAGTCATGCTCCATATCAAGATTTTCATTAATGATGCCATTAAAATTATGAAGCTTAGTTGATGAAACCATTATGATAGAATTCTAGGGAGGTAACATGGTGACTTTGGGAAGCAAAGTAGCCCCTATTAGCCATAGTTTTCAAGGTGCCAAGGCGAGGCTAGGCGACAGGGGGGTGCCTTGTTGCCTAGTCGCCTAGGCAATGGATTTGTTTTTATCCTAGGGTAGTTCCCTAGGTTCCATAAACATATTTCTTTAATAATTATCCATAAAATGAATAAGAAAATAATAAACATATAAAATAAGAGAATAATAAAAAGAAATTAGTATAACATAAAATGAATATTTTAGTTTAATAATGTTTATTTTATAATTATAACCACAAAAATTTAAGAATATAAAAGTATTTTATAACACTGCTCAAACTGCTTGGCGATTAGGTGAGGCGAGCCTCCAAGGGTGCCTTGTTGCCTAGGCGTCACCTTGACAACTATGCTGTCAGCTATCTTGACCTTGTTACGGATATGTATGATACTTTGATGGGGTAATGACTAATGTAAGAACAACAGTGGGAGAGAGGATGGGTCTCTGGTTATAATGATTTGACGGTATGGGTCAGCGCCTAGTCCATATTTTTTTGCATTAGTCATGATTGGGCTGATTAGGCAGTTGCAAGAGGAGGTTTTATGTCGTCCCATGTGCTTTTGTTTTCTGACAACATAGTACTGATTGATGAGACTAGACTGGGGTAAGATGCAAAGTTGGAAGAGAACCAACTTAATCTTGTTGGTTAAGTTGCTAGAAAAAAATTAATCTTCCCAAAAATTAATCTTGTTGCCGGAAGAAAGGTAATGCCTGACATGAGAAAGAAACATCAGAAGAGTGCAATGTATGGCCTTCCAAGGAGAAACAAGGGTAGCTCTGTGCTTGCTGATAAAAAAAGGGTAGCGTTGCGCATAATATCAACATCCCAGCCATTCTCTGCAAGTCCATGAATGCTTACCACCACTTTTTTCATTTTCCAATGGAAACCTCCATATCCATTTCCAAAACAGAGCCAATTTTTTCTTATTGATATTAGCAATTCCTAGACCCCCATCCACTTTCCAAAGTTCATTCTATTCCACTCCTTAATTTTTGCATTCAATATGTGTAGTTTCCTGTAGAATCCCTTCCCTTGCCATTTTACTTGTGATTGTTCCTCCTTCCACCACTCCTTGACCTTTTGTAGGAAGTAGGAACCCTGAGACTGTTAACTACATATTTTCAAACCTAAAAGGAATTGAACCCCCTACCCTACCTCCTTGAAATAAACAAATAGGCCAATGATTGGAATTTCAATGTTCTTCCCAATTAGGAGTTACAAGGAATCTATTGAGCTTAGAGCAAATGGGGGTCTCTTGGAAGTTGGACCAAGTATAGTTTGTCTGCCCTAAAGGTATTTATTTGAGATCAAAAGAATCGATAAGCATATTAAATATCTTCATGCTTGTTGTTATCCTTTGCCTTAGTCTCATCTACAAATCTGATAACATTAAAATCTCCACCTAGGCACCATGCTCCATCCCACAAGCCCTTAATATCTGCCAACTCTTCCCATGTCAAGTTTCTTTCCCTGTATGAATTAGGGCCATACACATTAGTCAGTAGCCACAGCTGCCACACAAATCCACCATTCAGGTTTTTTAATTACACTGGCACAGTGAAGTTGCCCTCTAATTCTTCCAAGCATTCTATTGTTTCCTCCTGCCACAGAGTTATGATTCCACTAGAGGCACTCCAGGATGGTGCTAAAGTCCACTTGACTCCCACAACTCCTCAAATCTTATGCACCCCCTGTTTTGCAAAGAAATCAGCCATCCTGTTAGCTGACCACCTTTCCCATTGGATTGAAATTGTCATATCTCTGACCAGCCACTTGAATCTTTTCAATATTCTTTGTATTTCCAAATTACAGTTTCAGGTTCCTTCAACCACCCTATTACCAGTTTAGAGTCACCTTCAATTAACAGTCTATCATAATTTATATCTCTAGCAATATGTACTCCTTGCAGGACATCTTGGAACTCTGCAAAAACCGAGTCCTCTACTCCAACTGGACCTGAGAACACAACAACATCATGACCTTCATAGTTTCTAAAGCTCCCCCTATACCAGCCGGGCCTGGGTTCCCTAGGCTGCTGCCATCAAAGTTCAGTTTGATGAATCCTTCATCCGGTGGTTTCCAGCCCACAACAGGTTTTACCCCATGTCCAGAACTTCCAGCTACAACTTCCAAATTTCTCCGCATCATCAAAGGAGAAATCAGAAAATAACTTTTGGGACTTGGCCCACATTAAAGCTCTATATAAGATGCAATCCAGAACTGTTTCCTTATTTCTTTCTTTATCATTGAACACTCTGCCATTCCTTTCCTCCCACACTGTCCAAATCAATGCAGCCCTGATACATCTCCACAGAATTTTACCCCTTGTATTTGGCCAACTGAATGTTGGTTCAAAGAGACTTCTAATCTGAGTAGGCAAGCTCCACCTGCGACCGAGAAGTTCAAAAAGCTTTTCCCAGAGACTAGCAACAAAAGGGTAGGATATCAGAAGATGGTAGCAGTTTTCTCCACTTGCTTTACAGGTACACCAGTTAGGGGACAGGCACATAAAAGGTCTTCTTTTTTGCAAAACATCCAAAGTGTTTATTTTCGCATGGAAAACTTCCCAGCACAAAGCCCCAACCTTGGGAGGAATATGTTTAGACTAGGTTTCATCAGCAGGGCAAGGAAGAGAGTTTGGGTCTGAACACAAGAAAGCAAAGGAGGCACAAGAAAAAGGACCTTTGGGGTGTGGAATCCAAATCTGACCATCGGATTTAGAGAAATCTAGGGCAACGCAATAAAGAATTTGCAACAACGAGGTTGCCCTTTCTGATTCAAGGACCCTTAAATTTCTTCTTAACCCTAAGTTCCAGTTTAGCTCAATCAACTCAAATAGGTAAACAAAGTGAGAGACAGGTTCTTTTTTACACAAAGAAAGAGAAAACAAAGAGGGGAACTAATCTTTAAGGGTTGAATTACCAATCCAAAGGTTCTTCCAAAAAATAACCTTATCTCCAGAGCAAACATCATACCTGATTTGCTTAGGAATTGAAGCACTCCACAAATAGATTTCCGAGGAGAAGCCAAAGTAGCCCATTGATGATACCCTAGAATCCCAACCATTGCCTGCAAAACCTTGGATACTACCAATCACCTCTTGCCACAATCTTCCCCTCTCCTGGGTCCACCTCCAAAGCCATATACCTAGTAGAGAGGAACTTTTCTTGTTTAAGTTCCCTATGTCTAAACCCCCTTGGTCTTTACTTTTACACACTACATCCCATTTGATCAAATGATCCTTTCTACCTTCCCTTAATTTCTCTTCCAGGCAGCCAATCTCTTAGAACACCTTTTTTTTTTTGATAATTATATCTTAGAACACCTTTCTACAACTGGTTTCCAAAACATGCTTTCTTTCGGATTGTCTCCTAGTGGCATCTCAAGGTATTTTAAGGGCCAAGCCAAGCAGTTATTGGGCAACCCAAAGACTCTACTACTTTCTCTAACTCCTCCTTCTCCAAATTTATTCCTGCCACACAACTCATCTCGAAATTTATTTTCAACTTAGAAATATGTTCAAACAACTTGATCACCTCCTTCAACTGTCTTGAAGATTGAGGGGGGTTTGGGCATTGGAAATGTTAAGTTGAAGAACTCGGTCTTATTGAGTAAATGGCTCTGGAGATTTCCTAAAGAAAATGAGAGGTTGTGGCTAGAGTTATTTCAAGTATCCATGGGCTGTCAAATAATGGTTGGGATGTGGGCTGCTTACATAGAGCTACTCTGGCTGCTCCTTGGAAGGCTATCCATGACAACTTCCTGTGTTCGTCAATCACATAAGGTATGATTTGGCTTTGGGTCAGAAAATTAGATTTTGGGAGGGTATGTGGGTAGGGGAAGCCCCCCTTTCGGAGGGTTTTCCTTCTCTCTTTGAGCTTTCTAGTTTCAAAGGTGAACCTATTTGTGATTTTATCAGCTCTTCCTCAATCTTGACTTCACTAGAAATTGAGAGAATCTGAAAATTCCAATGTCTTAGCTTTCCTTCTTCTGTTGAGTTCAGTATGTTCGGGGGAGGGTGGTTCAGATTCTAGAGTGTGGACCCTTAGTCAGTTGGGCTCTTTTTCCTGTAAGTCTTTTTTGAAATCTCTTATCTCCATGTCCCTTTGTTCCACTTTTGCACCTCAGAATTTCCCAATTAAAGAATTTTGGACTAGGCCCATTCCCCCAAAGATTGTTGCTTTTTGTTGGGAAGTTTATTATGGTAAGATTAATACCTTTGGAAACCTACAAAAGAGACCAAATTGGTGCTTATCCCCTAATTGGTGTGTTGTTTGTAAATCTCAGAATGAGGACTGTCACCACTTACTGATCTCTTGCTCCTTTGCTACAACTTTATGGAATTGGAATCTTATGTTGTTTGAGTGTAGGTGGAACCTGCCATCTGATACTAGCTTGTTATTTAGTCCGTCTATGTTTGGATGACACACAGAGAGGGAGAATTATGTGGAAGTGCATAAGAGCAGCTTTGTTGTGGACAGTTTGGGAAGAAAGGAACACCATAATATTTTGTGAAAAAGATAGGAGCTTCTCGGAAGTTAAAGAATGTATTCTGACAAGGGAAATTCAGTGGCTGAAAACTCTAAAGCTCTTTGATGCATACTCTTTTGATGACCTATGGAGAAGCTGGTTAGCAGTGGCTAATACTTCTACCAGGAAGGACAGGCATGGGGTTAAATGGGTGCCACTAGGGGAGGAGTTTATCAAGCTGAACGTTGATGGGAGTAGCCAAGGAAATCCAGGACCTTCAGGCATGGGAGTGCTGAGAAACAAAGATAGTAACATTATATCTTTGTACTCAGGTCCTGCGGGTGTGGGAGACTCGTTAAGGGCCAAATTACTTGTTGCTGTACAAGGAATCCAGCTTGCAAATCAGCTAGGCATAGAGCATCTAATCATTGAAGGAGATTCCCAGGTGATAGTGGGTTGGCTGAAGGTTCCATACACTGTGATTTGGGGTTTTAAAGATCTTATAAAAAAGGTTAAATGGTTAACAAGGAATATGACAATCAGAGTTCAGTGGGTAGGCAGATCAGCAAACTCAATGGCTGATTCACTTGCAAAACAAGGGGAAAAAAGAACTCTTATCTCCACCACCCCCTCTCCTCATTTCCCTGTTAACTCGTTAATCAAAAGATAAGCTGTTACAAGCATCCCTGAGGGAGGCGTGAGGTGCAGCCTCACTCTTAATAGAGGCTAAAACTAGCCATTAATGAAAAATACAGAAAATATCAATTACAAAACAGCCCAAAATAGGTTATCCCTGTTAACCCCTTGTTTAGCAAGAGTGTCAGCCCCAAAAATATAGAAAACGACTCTTTTTCTTTCATTACAAGAGTACAAGACAATTTACAATTCAGCCCCAGTTCTAGACAACCCAAACCATTGTCTGCTTTGCCACTCTTGCTTTTGCTTTGTCAGTATTTCTGCAAGTTCATTTGCAGTTCAGAGTTCTTTGAAACAACAAAGTTTATCTGATTGAGAACCTGTATTTCCTTAGAATCACACTTTGTGAAATCAACCATGAGATAACCACTTTGCAGTCTCTGTCCACAACTAGGTTTCTTTATTTCCCTCATCAAACCTTGATTCTCCCAGATTGATTGTGGCTTTTCAAGGAGTGGCTATGAAGCTCTAGTTTTCAAGCTTGCTTGCATCCCACCCATTAGACATTATCTATAGATGCTTTTGATAAAAGTATGCCACTGTTTGTCAGAATCTAAGGGATATCTCCACAACCGTTTCCTCATCAGCGATGGATTCCTAAGTTTTATTCTTCCCAAACCAAGCCCACCTTCCTTTTTGCTTTTGCACATTGTATCCCGTTTGATTAAATGCTCTCTTTTACTTTGTCCTGGTTTCCACAAAAAATCCCTCATTATCCCTCTTTTGGGATCATAAGCCCGTAGTTGTCAAGGCATCACAAAGACTAAATGACTTGTATCAGCAAGGTGTTTGTCTAACATAGTTGTCAAGGCAATGTCTAGGTGGATGCCCTTATTTGTTAGTGCTTTTGATAAAGTCGGTGGACATTGTGTTGAACCCTTGAAGAGTTGAAAACCTAAACAAGGAAGAACTTGAAAGAAAGAAGGATAAAAGAGTTTTTTTTTTCTTCTTTTCTACAATTACTCTCTCCTCTCTCTCGCATCAAGTAGGATAAAAGGTTCTTGGGGTGTATCTGGTCTTGTGCTGGTTGTTGTACATGGGCTATCATTCTGTACTGGCAGGTAGATTTCCTTACTGATAAATGAAATCTGATTTCTGTTGCTTATAAAAAAATCTTTGATGAGAAAACCTAGTGAGGTTCTCAAAGATAACCAGACTCACATTTTCAGTGACATTGCAATGGAGAAATACAAGAATTTTTGAGGGGAAAGAAAGGAGTAAGGAGTCTATTATTGAAAGCGCCACAGTGAAAGTAGCACATTAGGTGAAGACATTGGATTTGTTCTCAGATTTCACAATGCTTTTTTACTGATTGGGGTGCAATCAGAACCTCTTCATCTAAGAAACCAAAGGTATAGAAGGACAGGAGACTACCACTTGAGGTGACTCAAATTTGATGGTAGTAGTATGGAAAACCCTAGTCCATCTGGAATAGGGGAAGTATAGGAATGAGAACGGAATTTTAATTGCAATGTATTCAGCTCAATATGGGAAGGAGATTCTATCTGGGTGGAGCTCAAGGCAGCAGTGTTTGGGGTGTAAAAGGCTAAAGAAATGGCAATTGATAAATTGATTATTGAAGGCGACTCAAAAGTGATTATTAGCTGGTTGATGAAGACCAGTGATGCTAACTGGAGATATAAAAATGAGATAAGAAACTTAAATTGGTTCTCAAGAAATATGCAGTTAGAAATGCAGTGGATACAAAGATCAGCCAATGGTTTTTGGCTGACGGTTTAACAAAACAAGGGGTTACTAGACAACAACTGTCTTGGGCTCAAATGTAATATGTATGGGAGTGAAACAACAGGGGCTATGACAATTTATAATTGGATTTTAGTCTCACAACCTCTTGTTATACCTTTTATTCTAATTAATGAAATTCCTATTTTCTGTTGCTGATAAAAAAGTGTTTCACTTGCTTCCCTGCAAAGTCCTATATCATATGAAGTCTTTTTTTTTGGTATCACTAACAAATATCATATGACGTCTGATATATGAAAACTTGTGAGTGTCTGTTTAAATATTTTCTGACAGAAAATATTCAAAAAATTATCTCTAGCAATGACTGCTAAATATGGAACTCTTAAGCACAGTTTGATCTTCTCAAGTTTTGGTAAGACTGCCATCTGATAACATTTCGTGTTGCCTTGGGCTTTTTATATGAGAAAGCTCTCTGATTATGCCCATTATTATAGTCACTGTAACTTGTATAATCTATGGAACCATTTTTTTGGGTGAATTTCATTATTTTGTAGTCTTAGTGCTTCTCATTTTTTTCTTTTCTTTGCTTATTTTTATTTTACTTCTATCAGAGGCATGATATAATACAATTTTGATGATTGCTCTCCAGGTTGATCCTAGCAATATAAGGCCAATCCAAGGAGTAAATGCTTTGCTAGAAGCTGAGAGAGAAGCTGAAGCTACAAAACAGGCCATCAAACGAAAAATTGCACAATCTGCTGTTGCTGATTTTCAATCACGAAGTTTACCAGCAAAGCTTCGTATAGATCCTAGTGACCCAGAAGATGTGGTGAGTAGGATTAATATGCTTCATCTTCTAGGTTGGATAAATGTCATCCTTGCAAAACTATTCGAATTGGTTGTGATTATTACCTCCTTGAACAGAAGGATGGTTTGCCTTATTAGGTGTCAGAGTTGAGCCATTTATTCAACTAGGATTTATACCAGCTAAGCTTCGTATAGATCCTAATGACCCAGATGATGTGGTGAGTAGGATTAATATATTTCATCTTCTAGGTTGGATAAATATCATCCTTGCACTATTCCAATTGGTTGTGATTATTACCTCCTTAAACAGAAGGATGGTTTGCCTTATTAGGTGTTAGAGTTAAGTCATTTATTTAACTAAGAATTTTCTTCTTTTTTTTTTATTTTTTTTTTTGGCTTCAACTAAGAATTTTCTTCATGGAGGATGGTTTTTAAATTAATAATTGTTCCTTGGTTGGTTCTTTTGTTGTGCATGCAACATAGGCATGATCAAGGACTTGATAACCCATCCTCCTCAGGAGGGAGAAATTACTTCCTTGATTATCTCTTCTTCCTGCTTGGAAGATACATCTATTTGATCGCCCACTTGTATTTCTCTCTCTTAATGGCTTGTTATTAGACCTGTTAATTTTCAAATATCCATGGAGATGGAAACTGATTGACTTTTGTGTTTTCAGAAAGCTGCTAAGCGAAAGAAGATACATGCCTTTAAGTCGAAAGTCCGACTTGAGCAACTTGAGGTCACACAAAATAAGAGACAGAATGCATGGCAGCAATTCCAGACAACCAAAGGCCGTGCTAAGAAGGTATTTTTAAGCACATCAGTCATGAATGTATTGGCAAACCTCTAGCATTTAGTCAGATGATTTCATAGACAGAAATCATGTTATAAAAATCTGCAAGTGTTTGAATATTTAATTAAATTTGATGGGATACCAAGTCTTGAAAAATGTCATTTAGCTTCAAAAAGAAAAAAAAAAAAAGATTTAAAAGCATGATGGGAGAATATTGTGTGACATCCTTACCAGCACCCACGTCTGGGATTTTAGGAAATACAGTGGTATCATTCCTGCTTCCCATATCAGTGCCCTTGTTGGCATTTATATCCGTGCATGATAGATGTGCGTGTGTGCATGTGAGAATCTCTGATTCTATGCTATAGGATTTCTTGGTTCTTGCTATTCTTTCTCTTAAAATGTGTTGTGAGAATATTCAGAGTATTTCTCATGGCAAGTTTTCTTGATGCTTCATCATCATGATCTGCTTTTGATCTTTTGTGAGCAATCTTTTCCCAATTAATATTGTTGTGCATCGCTAAGGTTCTAAAGTAGTAGGACTTTCTTCGTTTACTTGTCAAGAGGAAAATCTAATGTTAATAATTTTACATTTTTTAACTCCTTAGATTGGATTCTTCTCGGGGCGCAAACGTGAGAGTATCTTCAAGTCTCCAGATGATCCTAGGGGCAAGGTTGGTGTGACCGGCAGTGGCAAGGGATTGACAGAATTCCAGAAGAGGGAAAAGCATTTGCACCTAAAGGGACAAGGCGTGGAATCAGAAGATTAAGTTTCCTCTTACCTATTTCTCTGCTCTCTTCCATGGCACCATTTCAGGTTCCTCCATCTCTGCTCCTAGAGAAAACTCTGAAGCAAACAGAAAGGAGAGAGGAATCAGTAAGGGGGACGTAGAAAGTAAAAAAAAAAAAACCATGCACACAACGTACGTGTAATTTTAACAGACACTGTTTGATCTTTTTAGCTACTGTTATTCATCTAATCAGATATAATCTCTGTTTGACATCTTGCATTTCAGGATTCCGCTGTAAATGCCTGAATTTGCTTCTTGACTAGTTATTTTTCACCGGTTTAACCAGCGCTTTACTTGTTCATCCATCCTTCAACCTCCGCGGAAAAAAAAGCCCAAATAGGTCACTTGTTCGATCCCCATCTCTTTGGGACGGGGGAGAGTCCGGATCTGGATATATTTTCTACTACGATGTCGGTGCATTTGGACTCGAATGCTCTTCTTGAGTCCCTATTTCACGACAACCAAGCTTAAATGGCAACCGGGGACTATACTTCCTATCTCTATGCAGTATATGCTTGATTCGGGTTCTGGTAATAAAGGTTAATCAAGTTAACTGTAATTTATTTTATTTTTCATGAAAAATCAAAATAAAGCCCATTTCTCACTCTTCCTTTTGTTATAAATTGCATCCAAAATATTTATTTTCTACTTGTAGTTCAAATTGAGAGCTGCTTGTGGATTATATTCGAACTTCAAACTATTAGAAATGCAGAGTATTATAGGGAAGGTATAGCAATATGCTTTGCATACACATAAGATACATCAATTCGGATCTCGTACCCATGTTTATCCACCTCACTACAGCTGTGCACAAGGTTCAAATGGGCGTATCGAGCGAATTGATACTGTTTTTTTTTTTTTTTATTTTTATTTTTTTTTCTGAAACCAGTTCAGGGGAGCTGGTTTAGGGCTCTTCTACCCCGAACCGGTCAGACCCCTGATACACCCACTATAGGGGCGTATCGGAGGGGTCCCGGAATGATATGTATTGGTTGAGGTTCAAAATTTCGTCATGTATCGACCTGTATTGGCTGATATGTATTGTTCCGGCAAGTTTTCAGCACGGTACATGGTACCAAATTGAATGTGCCGTATCTATTCATTGTATCGATGCCGTATCGTGGCCGTATCGTTGAGTATCGGTGTGTTTTGGCACCGTATCGATCGATACAATACGATTTTATTATGGCGGAATTGCAATAAAACTTCCTTCGAAAGAGGGTTTCTAAACCCATTTTAGAAGCCCTATTTCTTTCCCAAACTCTTCAAAAAGCTTTTTAACCTTTCTAAAGACTCAAATTTTATAAAAATTTGCCAAAATATCTATAAATTTGCAAGATTCAATAAGTTTTTCAAGGTTGTGAAAAAATGAGCGAAAATAAATGTTTTTTCAAATTTCTTTTACATTTTCAACCAATGTTAGAAAAGATAAGGGGAAAGAAAGTGGTTTGCCCCTTGCCCCTTTGGCTAGGGGGCTTCGCCCCCTAGACCCCCCTCCCCCGGTCCCCCTTTTTAATGTAGCCCAATTTATTTTTTTGAGTTAGGGGGGTCTTGTCGAAGCGGAGGCGAGAACAACTATTATGCATTTTTATTGTTCTTATTATAAAAATTTTTTATTAAAGATAAAGAAAAATAAAATAAAATCCCCCCTTCCTCCTTCCTCCTCTTAAGGAAGCTTTGGCCTCCTTGTGTTCGAGAGGTTTACACCTCTTGCATTCTAAACTATGCTTTAGGTAGTGGAACGCCTCTATGTTTTAAAACATTGATATTTATTTTTTTAATTTTTAGAATAACATATGCAAAGTAATTATTTCATCTATTATGTCCATAAATCCATTCAATTTTTTGTTACATATTTACTTTTCTTAATTTTAATTTAAATTTTAGAATAAAACATTCAAAATAATTATTTGAATAAAAATAAATAATTATTTAGTTTTTAAAAATTAGAATAAAACATGCAAAATAATTACTTGATCTATAATGTCCATAATTAGATAGTATGTTTCTGTTCCCGACTTCCCGTTTATTGATTATAATGTCTTTTTTTCATAAAACCCACTAAAACATGTTATTTTTATGCATAAATAGCTCATTTATGTCTTATATTTAGTGATATTAATGTTTATTTATGATTTATTATAGTATTTATAGCATTTCCATGCGTATCTTAATTTTTCATCCGTATCCATGCGTATCCAAGGTGTATCCCGATACGTCTTAAATTTACCTTTCTGATACGCATAGCGTTTCCAATATTTTGAACCTTGGTATCGGATGATACGGGCCGATATGTGTCGATACTTTGAACCTTGGATGTACATTGAAAACATTTTTCGTATTTCATAAGATACATCAATTCGGATCCGACACTGTTTATGTCGGATCATATCGGATCTGATAACACTCGATTTGAATTCGAATCCTATCGGTAAATCGGATCTTTGGATTTGATCCGATCTGACTTGTTTTCTTTAAAAATTAATAAATTATTAAAAGAAAAATAATATATACTAATTTAAATAAAGTAAAAACAAAATGTATAAGCATTTTTTAATTATTTTCATCATATATATACAGTTTTTTTATAAAAAATAAATAATATAACAAATTTATAAAAATATATTTATAAATAAATAAATAACATATATATATGTATTATATATATTTATATTTATAAATATATAATATATATCGGATTGGATCTTCTTGGATCAGATAGGGGGGTGAACCGAATCCGATCTGATTTTTTATTGAATCTTATTATTTGATCCAATTCAAAGATCCAAACAGGGGTGATCTGAATTTGACCAAATAGAATCGGATCGGATCATGATCTAATGTATTTGTACCCTTAATATAACCCATAGAATGATAGAATAAGGAAAGATAACACAATTATAAAATCTTTTCTGTCCTCCACGTTACATCTATCAAGCCAAGCAGCTAGCCATTCATCAAAAGAGGAATATATTTGGCCTTGGTTTACACGATAGTTTAAAGGACTCCCACAAGCCTTCAACCAAATTTATACTAAGAATACTTTTTGCTGTACCTTCATCGAAGTTTTCTCTTATGAGCCTTTTCATTCCATTTCCTTTCTCCTTGAATCAAGAGATCCTTAACCCAAACCAAATTGGGTGTATTTGATCTTGGCCCCATTATCTTGAAACCCGGTAGCTTTTGGATCCATGGGTCCTCTCAAACTTTAATCCAAGGTTTAAAGTATCAATACATATCGGCCCGTATTGGCCGATACGTATCGTTTTGGGAAATCCCCAATACTACCCTACAGGGGGTGTATCGGGGTTTTGATCGATTCAGGGGGTGGAGGAGCCTTAAACCACCTCCTGAACCGATTTTGAAAAAAAAAAGTATCAATATGGCCTGATACGCCCCTACCGGCATATCGGGTGTATCAATATTTTGAACTTTTCTTTAACCATTGTTCTAGAGTCTACTGAGCAACAAGTTCCTTATTGAAGAATCTCCCTGCTAGTTAGAAGGCTTTGCTTAGAACTTTCCATTGAGCCCAATGAATATTCCTATGATTCTCTATGCTCACCCACCAAAATTTTCTTTCGAATTTTCCATGGTTTTTACATACACTCTTGGGGATAAAAAATGTAAGACATAGTATAAGCAGGTATGGCAGCCACTACTGCTTTTAAGAGCACTTCAAATACAACCCCTAGCAATACAACAAAATCTCTCTTATGATCTTCAATTAATTCCTCCCCTTCCAAGTGTCAATTCTTTTTTTAATTTGGCATAAAATCTTATTAATATTGCCTAGTTATTCATAATTCTATTTTCTCAAATTATATCTAATTGTGTCTAAAAGTCACTTTTAATAAAACCTAAAAGGTTTAGGCCTTAGGTTACAAAAATAAGAGGGTGAAGATTAGACTCCCATGTTAAATTCATATTAAGAAGAATATTAGGAAACAAATTCAACAATCTGGGGACACCAACACCATATCAAGAGATCTAACAATAAATCCTCAACCCATTCTATTATTAGGCCAACTAAACCTACCTCTAGCTTCAAATATCTTTCAGTTCACAGCCATTAACCAACCAAATAATTGAACTGACTGGACCCACCAATTCCATTTCTGTCCCCATTTCTCCCTACCCAATCTAATTCATCATCAATCACAGGCAGAAATTCATTAATATCTTCCTACCCAAATTAAACCGACAAACCCACTCATAAAAATTGAATAAAAAAAACTTATCTCTCATAATCACTATTACCCAGAGGGAAAAAAATGGTTCCATAAATTATTAAAAGAACTTATTAATCACTAATTTAGAGTCGTATCTCTTGCTTTCCTTTCCACTTGACCTTACCAATAAATGGGCTTCTCTTGCTGCGTCTACCACATTGATTGCCATTTTTCTTTTATGTTTTTCCTTGTCATGTTGGTTGATTGATCATTTTCTCTAATCAGAGCTTTCCATTTCAATATCTACCATTTGTACATGTTGTCCTATATATATTCATATTCCAAGCATTCTCAACTAGTTGTGTGGGGATTTGACATGTTATGCTTCTTTTTCTTTATTCTACTTTTCCCCAAAGAATAAATGCCAACTTGTCCCAATAATTCTCACTTTGCCTTCCCATCCTGATTTGTATCATCCTACTCCACCATTCCAATATTAATCTGACTTCTCCAGTTGGGACTTGAATAGTTTGAATGAGTGGCTAGCCATGCTTTTGTCTGTTTAGGGTCAATTGCCTGAAGATGTGATCATCACCTCTCTTTACCATATTTATAAGGAGCATTTTATATTGATATTCAATTCAACCTTTTTCTATATAGTTAATAAAAAGGGTCGTTTGGCAAGTCTTTTTTGATAGATCTTTTGAAAATTTTGACAGTTGTAATGAGCTTTTGCATTAAGATTTTGACAGCCTAAAGACCATTTGGTTAAAGCGTGTCTTTCTATACGAAGAAGAGTTGAAAAACAAAAAAACCCCATTTGAAGCTTCCCAAAAATCATTCAAAACAGAGTTCGAACATTTTTTTCAGCATAACGTCTTTTGACAGTTGGATCTTTTCTCGACTAAATAAGAAAAGACAAAAACGCGAACTACCAGACTTTTAAAAAGCCGACAGTTTGCACAAAAAGACATGCCAAACGGGGTCAACCAATATTTTTCCCTTGGTACGAAACATGAAAACAAGTTAATAACTTTCATATTTTAGTTTCTTACATTCTCTTCAACTTTCACTTAAACATGTTTTTTTATTAAGATTTCATAAGTCAATTTTACCCTTCTGTATCCTCTTCCCACAACAATTTTTCTTGTGGGTAGAATTGACACATATACAAACAAATAAAAAATCAATCATGACTCACGAGAGTATTCTTCCTATGTTTTAATTTTAGTTTGATTTGGCATTCCTCTTTTGTTGGGGCATTGGACTCCATGTGTTATTGTTTTGTTTGGAAAGGCTGGAGTGAAGCGCAGCTTTATGGTTTTTCGAGTTGGGCTCCACATGAACAGCTTATTAGTTATTTTGGTTTCTGTTTGGAAAGGCTTCAACATTGATTGAACTGTGTTCATTGAGCTGATTTAGAGAAATTATTAATGGTAGCTTCACCAGAAAGTCGATTTCTTGGCTCATGTATATAAGCATATGTTCGGCTTTTCTGGGTTTTTCACCAAACATGGCTTTGTTACTTTTCGTGTGGGGCCTATCTTGCAACACAAGAAGCTGCTTTGTGAAAGCATCCCAAATGGGTAGTTGGGTACTTAGGGGGTGTTTGTTTTTTGGATTTTGAGAGGGGAAATATGGTCAATGGGATTTTGGTTTCTATTGACCAAGAAAGTAAACCCATGTTCTTTTTTCAGATTTATGTGGGGACTAGGGGAAAATAAATTTTCCCTGGGTATTACTTACCCATCTCCCTAGGTGGGTAAATAACTTTCCCACTTGGGGGGAAAGTTGCCAATACTTAAATGGGACACAATTGCCCCTTTAGAAAATAGACTTTTATTGTTAAAATAGTCATTGTCTTATTTACTTGGAAAATAAAAGAACATGGATAAATGTACTTACCTAGGTAAGTATTTGCTGGGAACCATTTACCTAGATAAGTAATTTATGGAAAGGCGAACAACTCCAAACTGACTATAGTTAATCATTTTATAGGTCTTTTTGAGAGAATTGAGGTGAAGATTTAGCTGTTTTGAAATGCTCCAAATAAGTTATTTAAAGGGGCTGAAGTAGATAACCCTTCAAATGACTGATGGAGAGTTGATTTAGGTGAGTTCACATCTCCGCCCCACAACGCCCCACACCACTAGGGATGGATTCGAGCTGAGGCGAGCCGAATAGTACCAGGCTCGAGCTCGACTCGAGACTAATCTACAAGGTTCGATCTCGAGCTCGAGCTCGGTTCAAGCCAGAACCTTGAGCTCGAGCTCTCGGCTCGAGTCAAAAGTTCATAAGCTCGAGCTTGGCTTGGCTCGGCTCGTTTTATATTTTATTATATATAAAAATTTTTTATTTTATATTTAAAAAATTAAGAATTATAATAATTAATAATTATAATATATATATATATATATATATATATATATATATATATATATTCGAGCCGGTTCGCAAGCCTCACGAGCCGAACTCTAAAGGCTCGAGCGCGTTTCGTTTAATAATCGAGCCACTAAATTGGGCTTGAACTCGGCTGAAACCAAGTCGAGTCGAGCTCGAATAACTCGTGAAAAGCTCGGCTCGTTGCCACCCCTACACACCACATCCCCTCCGTGTATTGGGAATATCTCCCGGTGAAATATCAGAACCAATGATGTCATCATCGGGAGATGTTTGCAATACACGGAGGGGATGTGATGTGGGGCATTGTGGGGTGGAGATGTGAACTCGATTTAGGGGCTTTGTATTTTCACCAAACATAGCTTTCAAGTTTTGTGTGATGCACACATCAAAAAGTCATTGTGCTTCAGCCTTCCCAAATCGGCACCCAAATTTGGCTATCAGTCAACACTTTTAGTCTCTTTAGATATTTGAAGTGGTTCAAAGCAGTTGAACCAGCTAAGTTCGATATTCAGCTCAGCCCACAACAACTTTTGAATTTTTGAGGTGGAACCTATACACTTATACAGATTGTCTTTAAGCTAAGTTTGGTGAAAATTCTACGTAGCTGAATCAATTGTCAGTTTATCATTTTTTTCTGGGTCGTCTACTTCAATTGCTTCCTCAACCTCTTAAGATAGCTTACTTGGAGCACCTCAAATCAGCTGAATGGGCTTAGTTCAACTCAATCCTCTCAAACAGGCACTAGGGTTCATTTGGGAGGGCTTTAGCTTTGATTGAGCTGAATTGACTCAGCCACTTTGAAGAAGCTACTAAAACTAGCTTCAATGGAAAGTTGATTTTGTAGAAGAGTGAAATCATATTTGGGCTTTCCGGATTTTTCACCAAACATAGCTTATCAGCTTCAATAACTTCTTCATAACTAGTAAGTATGTACGTTCTTTGCACATGGCAATTCTATATGACGATAACGATAGTAATAATGGATCTAAAATTTTCTATAAAATTCATGCATTTATATATATATATTTTTTTGTTTTTCACTATTAATTAGATGTAGATTACAAAATCTGAATCTAGTTACGTAAGCACCTCATATTGGGCTACAAAGTTTCCCATATCATTGACAGGCCTACCCACTTGGCTGGACTCTTCCTTTTGTAATGTTTTATCTTTTTAGTATATATATTTTTGTTCATTTATCAAAAAAAAGTTTAAGATTTAAAGAAAGGGAATTGAATGGGGTAAAATTTGTAGTTCAAACTACATTTTAAACCTCACAATTAAATAGTGGTTAAATTCAAAAGTGAGTATTTTAGTAAAAAAACTCTACAATTTTATTCGTATTTTTTAATAGTAGTGTAAATATGGAGTAATAGATGTATTTAATTTTTTTCTATATATATATTTATTTTTATGCGTGTAAAAATAATATTGTTAGATATACTTATTTTTATTTAGTATGATAAATATATGATATAATACATGTGCCAAATGCTTTTTTTTGTAAAATTTATGTATTTTTTATATTTTATAATTTAATTATGACATTAAAGGTTGATAGATTTGACCCAACAATTGAACTATTGATCTTCGCTAAACAGGAAAATAATTTCATTTTCATCATCAATAAAAATATTTATTTTTTATTACACTTGTTTTTTTAATTTGATTAATAAAAATATCACAATTGTGACTATTTTTTTTTACATTTTATTAATTTTCTATATTTATTTCTATTTAAAAATTTTATTATATAACTATGACTTCAATGGTTGTCCTATTTGATTCGGATAGTTGAAGTGTGCAGTCATCAATTAGATAAAAAATGGTTTTGTTATTGAGTAAGTTTTAAAATATATGGGTTTATATTATTAAAATTATTTGACAAATATCTAATTAATAGCATTTATTAGTGAAAAAGTAACTTAAATGTGGGATTTAATAAGAGAGAATGCAATGTATGTATATAATATAAAATAAAATGTAAATATACACAAAAAATTCCAGCTTCATGTGGATTAAACATGGAAATTTTAAATTACAATAACAATTATTATTATTATTATTATTATATATCTCATCTACATTATATAAATATTTTTTACTTATTACACTAAATTTTTGTTTGATATAATTAATATATAGCATTAGAGATGTATACAATTTTTTTTTCTAATTTTTGTATTCGTTTGATTATTTGTACTTTTTTTTTACTTTTTAAAGTTTTATTATTTAATTATGACATCATCAGTTAATCCATTTGACCCAAACCAATAACCCATCACCCAAAAAGGATAATAGTTTTTTTTTTCAAAAAAGAAAGGAAATTTGTTTTAATTTTTATAAACATATAACATTAGATATGCACCCAATATCTAGTTTTTTTTTCATTTTTGTGATTATTTTTTTCTATTTTTAAAAATGTTATTATATGACTATAACATCACTTCATTTTTAGGTTGATTTTATATTTGACATTCCATTTTCATCATTAATAAAATTATTTCTTATATTTAATACTTATTTTTGTTTAGTATAATAAATATACAATGTTAGAGATTTCTTAATTCTTTTTATTTTTCTATATTTTATATTTTATTTATTTTAATTTTTTAGTACTAAATTATGACATTGTTGATTAACCCATTTAACCCCAAATGTTTGAATTGTTTACCCACCATTGGAAAGGAAGGAAAATGGTTTTGTTTTCAAATAAATTTTCAAAATATTTAGTTTTATAATAATAAATTAATATTGTGGATTTAATTAGTGGAATTTAATAATGAGAATAATATATCTTCAATATAGGATTTAATGAGAGATTATAACTTGGATATAAGATTAATGAGAGAGAATAGGAAAATAATTTTATTTCAAATTGGTTTTAAATTTTATATTCCATTTACATCATTAATAAAAATATTTTTTCTTTATCATACTTATTATTATTTATCAAATATTTGATGTTAAAATTGTTCCAAAATTTTCTTTAATTTATATTTTTTTGCATTTTATCTATTTTTGAATTTTTATTATTTAATTGTGGCAACATGAATTGGCCCATTTTATCCAAAATGGTTTAATTTATTGCCATCACCTAGATGAAAACACTATTTTTTTTTCATGTAGATTTTAAAAGTATAAGTTTGTATATTATTGGAATTATTAATTTATTATGCATAGATTTAATTAGTGGAATTTAGTGATGAGAATAAATAAAGATGTTTTAAATATATGATTTAATGAGAGTGAATGAGAGTTAATACCTTAAATGTGTGATTTAATGAGAGGGAATTGAATGCATTGAATAATAACATTCAAATTACTTTTTCTACCTTCACAATAGAGGGATCATATTTCAGAAAAGGGGGTATTTTAGTCAAAAATTCAAAAAATTTTAGAGGATATTAGTACTTTTTATAGTAGTATAGATATAGATGTAGATGTCTCTATCAATGCAACTCATTCAAAAATGAAGGCTTTGATACAACAGTTTCTATCAATACAACTCATTCAATTTATTTAGTTAAAAGCTGAACCAAACAAACCGAATTTCTAAAAACTAATTTACTATATTATACAATCAAACCGAAACCGAACTTTTCCAAAACCGATCAAATCAAAACGATTTTTTTTTGATTATTTCGATTGATTCGATTAAAACAGAAAGTCGCTTTAGATGCTCCCCTATTCTGAAATAATCTCTAAACCGAAGCTCGAAGCTCTAAAGAAAAGTAATCATGGCTACTGTAAGTTTTTTTATAGCAGAGTAATCTCTAAACTCTAAAGCAAATGCCATTTTGCCCCTACCAAGATGGCTTGCCTATAATCTGTGAGACAGAATAACAAATATGAAATAAATCTTGATGTGGCACGATCCGGGCACTCCTAGCTGGCTGCTGACTAGCTTCTTGTTGGCAACAGACGACACCTGAGAAGACGAAGAAGACGGATTCCCGGGGATTTGCCTGGCGGGAATACTCCGAAGCTTAAGTTAGAACGCTGGGGAGGAAGGAAAGAGTATAAAAAGCTAAGAGTGTAGGTCACGCTAGATCACTGTGTTCGCGAGGTTAACTCGTGAATATGTAAGATAATTCAAGTTCAGTTAAAATCCGAGAGTGCGAGAGTGTATGAATCTCTCCTTCTCCCCTTCACCTAAAAGGCTTTTATAGGGGCGTTCTTGTCAAATCTGGCGTAACCGCCACTGGGCTCTTGTCGCAGCCATTACCTGCCAGGTCAGCGCAGGTGATCATTATAGTGTACTATTCACTTGGATGAGTGACACGTTCCAAAGGGGCAGGCGCGTCTCCATCTGTCGAGAGACGTGGGTGCAAACTATCGAAGGGACAAGGGCTGCGCCGTCAGTCGGGAGACGTGGCACAGTCTGACCGATATGGTTTTGTCAGAGAAAAGCTTCCTGAGAACGTCGCGTTGCTCAGTCGCAAGCTACTCTATAGCGAGCTATTCTTGCCGCGAGCTCAGGGGTGCTTCGAGGTGATCCTCATCTAAGTTGATCTTTGGGGCAGTTCTTTTGCCTAAGTGCTAGAGCGAGCTGGTTTCCCTAGCTCGCGAGCTGAAATAGTCTTGGAGTATTCCCTTCTCAATAGCTCAGGGAACCTGGAGCTCGCGTTGTAGCGAGCTCCCCCTATAGCGGGCTATGACGTAGCGAGCTGTTCTATAGGCTCGTTACTTAGTCGCGGTTAAGCTATGGTGCTAAGCTGTTGCTCGTGCTGAGTCAGGTCCACGTGTCATTATCTCAGCAGGTCGGGTCAAATCATCCTCCATCAATTGCCCCCCACTCATCGAGCTAAGAGTGTTGCCTCAGTGCGTGGAGTTCATGAAGTGTGACGGATTGATTTGACCGAAATTCAAACTTGATTGATTGCTCATATTAAATGCGTGTGCGGGAATCAGGAGATTTTCTGACTTTTCGAATACCGAAAAAGTGTTGAAGCGGCTCTTAACTCCGGATGTCGTGCAACCGTCATTACCTCAATCATGGGAGACGTGCAGCCAGTCACATTTCGGTTTTAGAAGGCGTGCGGTCAGCTCGATTGCGAACCGTCAGATCTGCCTTGATCTGGGCCGTTGATTCGGAGGCATAGAGACTATAAATAGGAGAACCCTTTGGGCCTCATTTCCTTTCATGCCATCTTGCTGCCTTCGGATTCTGAGGTCGCGCATCCATCTAGTCTACCCGAGTTCCTCGGTTTACTTCGCTTCGTTTCTTTCGGTGAGTCCCAATCATTGTCAATCAAGTCTGGGTACCCGTACCATACCTACTACCGGGCGGTAACCGGGACGATGATGCTCCCTCGAGCTTGGGAGCATGTCCCGGAGGCTCGGGAGACCTCCGGCGATGTGGCATCTACTTCCCGGGGGAGGGAGCCTGACACTTTCGACCCTTCCTCCATGAAGGCGGAGAGACTCAGGTCTCTAATCCACTATTTTCACCTTCCTGGGGACCTTGTCTACAGCCTTCCCACTGGTAACTTCCCTTGGGAGCACGGTTCCAACGATATAGTTATCTTCTAGGAACAGCTCGAGGCTGGCCTGCGTCTCCCCCTGCACCCTTTGATAGTGGAGGTGCGAAACCATTTTAATATCACCATCGATAAGCTTCATCCCAATGCTATTCGGAACATGGTTGGGACAATATCTTTGTGTCATGAGTACTGTCTCCCCTTGAACCTTGACATTTTTGCCTCTATTCTTTGTATAAAAGATTCCACTCCCGGGGTTCCACCGGAGAGGCGTTTTTACTACTTCTCTCCCCATCGCGGCTATAAGCTCTTGTACGAGCTACCAAATAAGATTCCTGCCTGGAAGCGGGATTATTTTGTGGTCCGTAACCGCGAGGGGTGGCCCTTCCCAACTTCTTGGAGGGGCTTCATCCAGGACCCTGGGGCCGAGCTGGACCCTGAAACTTGGAAAACGATGCTGTCTTGGGCATCGATAGGCTTCCTCTGTTCGTACTACTTGACCGAGGAGAAGCTCGTGCAGGCTGGCCTGAGTCCGGGTAGGTTGTCTTTTTAGGTCGCGTAGTGCCTTCTAGCAATATTGTGTATATACATATACTTTGTTCTTTACCGAATTGATATCTTGTGGTTTTTTCGGCAGCTATCATGTCTGGTGTTGACTCGCGCCGCCTCCTCTCGAGCAACCAGATGTGCAAAGTGAAGAGGTCGCGTCCTGACCGGACCCCCACCTCTGGGGGTACTGAGTTCGGGTGTGCTGAGCCGACTTCACCTCTACGCCGCCTCCATCTGAAGGAGGTGCTGGCGGGGCTAGCTTCGAGGAGGGCGAGCTCCTGCAGCAAGGGGTGATTCCTCCTAGTCCTTCTCAGTCGTTTGCTTACCCGCGGTTCCCAGTGGGGAACTGGGAGGGTGTGAATGATTACGTTGTGGCTCGACGGAAGAGACAAAGGGCGATTTGCAACGAGGAGGTCGCTAAGTGGGGGGAGATGGAGCCTGGGGATCTCGCCGCGCTCGCCGCCTCTCACTGTATGGTGGTAAGTGGCCCTTCTCCTCTTCTCGTCTTTCACTTCCTTTTGTTTTCTGACTTCAGTCTCTTGTTGGCAGGTGAACACTGCCATCCATGCCATGGCCCTCTAGATGCACGTCCACTCTGGCGACACTCACAACCAGAGGGTCATCGTTCAAAAGCTCCAGGGCGAGCTCGACCGGACTCGGGGCGAGCTCCTTCACATTCGCAAGGGGAGCAAGTCCCAGGAGCTGCTCGCCCGAGACCAGGAGGTGCAGATCGCCAGGCTTTTTGAGGAGAGCGTGCGCTACAGGGAGGAGTCATCGAGGGTGACAGCGGAGAGGGAGCTCCTTCGTCAACAGGTTCGGGACTTGGAGTCCACTCTTCTGGACTGAACTCGGAACTTCGACAACATGGTGGAGGCCGAGCGAGAGAAGGCAGTCTGGGACTTCAAGGACTCCCAGGAGTATCATGACCTCCAAGTGGAGTATGGCTCGAGCTCGTACCGCTCTGGATTCAAGCTTTGCCGCTGGTTCGTCCGAAAGAAATTTTCTAGGCTCAACCTCGACGGTATTACCATGAAGGGCCTGTCTCCCGAGACGGCGGACCAGGCGGAGGAGGAAGAGCCCGACTCCCTGGAGGATGAGGACGAGGTGGACCCTTGAGGCTGGCGGCGTTGGTTTTATGCTCTGATTTCTGGTGGCTCCCGGGTGCCATTAACCCGGTCTTGAAAAGATCTTGTTGGGTGGTTGTGCCCTTTTTACCTTCTATTAAACTTTCTCGAGCTGTTTAGCTTGGTTTTTTTTTTTTTGAAATGGTAATGAAATTTCTTCCTTTTTCTTCTAAGTATGGTGTGCTCCCTTTATTTTTGCTAAAGCGATCTCATCACTTGAGCTTTCAGAGCTACATGCCCGAAGTAGGACTTTTTGGTAGTCGTTATCCTGAGCTGTCCTTTAACGTTTAAGGCATCTCTATGGTGTACCGCAAAGTGATTACCATGTGTGCTCGAACTATGCGTTTGTTGGTTATTCCTTAGTTCAACCAACGTA
Source organism: Nelumbo nucifera (assembly GCF_055504915.1). Taxonomy (NCBI): domain Eukaryota; kingdom Viridiplantae; phylum Streptophyta; class Magnoliopsida; order Proteales; family Nelumbonaceae; genus Nelumbo; species Nelumbo nucifera. The sequence continues at coordinate 76,266,722 of NC_142653.1, forward strand.
CTGAGACGAGCTATGCTTTGTGGGGTTTAAACCCGAGCTACTTACGCCTCTAATATTTCATACTTTGCCTTCACCGCTGAAGTGGCTAAGTCTTTCTTGATGCCGAGGTCTCAGTTAGCTCGGTATATTAGCCCTTAGGCTGAGGGGGTGACTCATAGTCTACCCTTGAAGTTTGCCCATGCCATGGAGGCGACTGGGTCTTGTTGCGCCGAGGTCGTGTTAGCTCGGCATTTTGGCCCTTAGGCTCTAGGAGTGACTCATGGTCTACTCAGTAGTTATAGGTAATATTACCTTAAGTTGACAATATTCCATGCCCGATGTACTTGTTTCCCTTCAAGGGTTTCGAGCTCGTATGTTCCTTCCCCGAGAACTCGTTTCACTCGGTAAGGTCATTCCCAATTTGGTCCGAGCTTACCAACGCCGGGCTCAGGTACCATAACTTTTCGAAGAACTAGGTCACCAACGCGGAGGTTCCGCTTCTTGACCCTGGTGTTATAGTACCGAGCTACTCTTTGTTGGTAAGTTGCGGTCCTGGTATATGCGAGGTCCCTTACTTCGTCGAGTAGGTCGAGGTTGGTACGTAGCTCGTCTTCATTTGCCTTGTCGTCATATGCTTCCAGTCGTAGCGAGGGAACCTCCATCTCAGTTGGGATGACTGCTTCGGTGCCGTAGGTGAGGTTGAAGGGAGTTTCTCCTGTGGCAGTCTTCTCTGTGGTTCGGTAAGCCCATAGAACGCTAGGTAGCTCGTCTGCCCACAGTCCTTTAGCTCGGTCTAGGCACGCTTTGAGTTCGCGAAGAATAGCTCTGTTCGTAACATCTGCTTGACCGTTTGCTTGAGGATGTGCAACTGAATTGAAGTTCTATCGGATCCCCATGTCTTGGCACCAGTTCTGGAATTTAATGTCTTCGAACTGCTTGCCGTTGTCAGGAATTAACACTTGAGGTAACCCGAAGCGACACACTATGTTCTTCCAAAAGAAGTTCTGGACGTTTCGGGCTGTGATTGTTACAAGAGGTTTGACTTCTACCCACTTGGTGAAATAATCCACTGCTACCACTAAGAACTTCCTCTGGCCTGTTGCTGGTGGAAATGGCCCAAGTATGTCGATACCCCATTGTGCGAAAGGCCACGGGCTAGTGAAGTACTTGAGGTCGGCAGCGGGCTGATGGTGGATGTTGGCGTGCTTCTAGCACTTGTCACATTTTCCGACGAGTTCGATGGCGTCTGCTTTCATTGTTGGCCAGTAGTACCCTTGTCGTAGTGCTTTTTGGGCAAGGACCCTGCCCCCCAAGTGTCCGCCGCACAGGCCCTCGTGAGTGTCGCGGAGTACGAGCTCGGCTTCGAAAGGCCGCAGGCAGCGCAGGTAGGGGAGCGTGTAGGATCTTCGGTATAGTCATTCGTCTATTTTGACGTATTTGGCCGCCTGATGCTCTACCCTTCTGGCGGCATTGCGATCCGCAGGGAGGCTCCCGTGTAGCAGGAAGCTCGCGAGCAGGTTGATCCAGCTCGGCTCTACTTGAACAACAGGAGCGACCTCCTCTGCCCCCCCCCCCCCCCCCCCCCCCCCCCCCCCCCCCCCCCCCCCCCCGAGAATGCTGGGCCGAGGCAGGTTCTCTATGTACACGATCCTCATGGTGTTATCATTGGTGCTGGCTAACTGGGACAGGGCGTCGGCCTCAGCGTTCTCCGACCTTGGGATTTGCCTGATGAAGTATGACTGGAAGTTGAGCAGAGCCTCCTGTACTTTGGCTAAGTAGGCAATCATTGTCGGTTCGCGAGCTTTGTATTTGCTTGTGACTTGGTTGACTACGAGCTGGGAGTCGTTGCAGATGATGATATGTTTGGCTTTCACTTCTTTGGCTAGAGCTAGCCCGGCTATCAACGCTTCGTACTCTGCTTCATTGTTGGATGCCGCGAACTCGAAGCGCAGTGTGTACTCCAACTTAGTGCCACTTGGGTGATGCAGGACTACTCCGGCTCCGCTGCCCTGCTGTTTTGAGGAGCCATCTACGTGAAGGATCCAGGGCTCCTCATCCCAGTCCGCGCTTGGCCTAACTAGGAGAGATGCCGCACTGGCTGCTACCTCACGGTGCTCGAACTCAACCGACCTGTGAGCTCTGGGCTCGCCCGAACTGGGGGCCTCGTGCTCAACCGGTCTGGGGACTTCGGAGCTGAAAGTGCACTCCACAACGAAATCTGCCAAGGCTTGGGCCTTAATAGCAGTCCGCGGCTTATATTGGAGATCATACTCGCTGAGGTCAACGGACCACTTCGTCAGTCGACCAGAGACCTCGGGCTTGAGTAAGACTTGCCTTAGAGGTTTGTTGGTGAGGACGATAACAGTGTGAGCTTGGAAGTACGGGCAGAGCTTTCGGGCTGTAATAACCAGTGCGTAGGCCAGTTTTTCTATCTCCGGGTATCTTGTCTCTGCTCCCTGCAGCACTATAGTAACATAGTAGATAGGTCGCTGGACCCGATCTACTTCTTTTATTAGTACCGAGCTGACCACTTCGTCACTGGCCGAGAGGTACAACTCTAAAACATCGCCCTCTTCGGGCCGGGTCAAGACCGATATACTAGCGAGGTACTTTTTGAGCTCGTCAAACGCGAGCTGACAATCTTGGGTCCATTCGAACCCTTTGCTTTTCATTGTCTTAAAGAAGGGCAGGCAGTGATCTGCCGATTTGGACATGAAGCGGCTCAGAGCGGCTATTCTGTCATTCAACCTCTGAACCTCCTTCACTTTCCGAGGTGGTCTCATATCTAAGATGGCCTTTATTTTGTCCGGGTTGGCCTCAATGCCGCGCTGGTTCACAATGTACCCCAGGAATTTACCCGAGGTGACTCCAAAGACACACTTATTCGGGTTCAACTTCATATTGAATTTACGCAGAATTTCAAAAACTAAGTTCAAGTCTTGTATTAAGTCACAAGAAAGCTGGGTTTTGACGACCATGTCGTCTACATAACATTGCACCTTTTGGCCAATCAACAGCTCATACAGTTTATTTACAAGTCTTAGGAAGGTTGCCCCGACATTTTTTAATCCAAAGGGCATGACCTTGTAACAGTACAGGCCGAGCTCGGTTATGAAGGAAGTTTTCTCTTCATCGGCTGGGTCCATCCTGGTCTGATTGTAGCCCGAGTAGGCGTCTAGAAAGCTTAGCAACTCATGCCCCGAGGTCGCATCCACTAGGCAGTCAATCCTGGGGAGTGGGAAGTAGTCCTTTGGGCAAGCTCGGTTCAGGTCGGTGTAGTCGACGCACATGCACCATTTTTCGTTAGCCTTTTTCACCAGAACGAGGTTGGCCACCCAGCTCGGGTAATGGACTTCCCTAATAAAATTGGATGCAAGGAGCTTCCCAACCTCCTCGTCGACTGGCCTCCACCGCTTTGGGGCTAGGTTGCGTTTCTTCTGTCTAACGGGCCTAACTATAGGATCAATATTAAGCTTATGAGTTATGATGCTAGGGTCTTTGCTGGGCATTTCTGTCGCGGACCAAGCAAAAAGATTTAAATTCTTAAGTAAAAAGCATACTAGTTCGGATCGTAGGGGCTCCTCGATGGAAGCACCGATCTGAAGCGTTCGGGCAGGGTCCTCTGCCGAGGCTGGGATAGAGACGGTCTCCTCCGTGGGCGCAGCTCGCTCCTCGCTCTACTCCGTAGGTCACTCCAGCTCGAGGTCGTCAGCCACCTTGGCTTTTCCCTTGAGGGCGGCAACATAGCATTTGCGAGACTAAAGCTGGTCACCTCGCGCTACCCCGATGCCGAAGTCCGTGGGGAACTTCATGACCAAGTAGTAGGTGGACACCACAGCCCGTAAAACATGGGTAATCGGCCGACCCACTATGGCGTTGTACGGGGAGGGGGTTGCGACCACCAAGAAGTTGTAGTTGAGCCTCACAATGCTAGGCCAGGTGCTGACTTCCATAGGTACTGTCACCCTTCCTAGGGGCCGAACTTCCTCTCCCTTGAAGCCCACTAGGGGAGTGTTCACAGGCTTTAGGTCGCTCTCCTGAAACTGGAGTTTGTCGAAGGCCGCTTTGAAGAGGATGTCTGCCGAGCTACCTGAATCGACGAGGACTCTCTTGACTTCGAAGTCATTGATCTTCACCTTTATGACGAGCGCGTCGTCATGGGGGTAGTGAACCCCGTATGTATCATCCTCTGTGAAGAAGATGGGGTCTTCTATCCTTGGCCGTTTCGAAAGGTTCTGCCCTTTCCTGTTGGTCTCGTGAGATGACGCGCGAGCTGCTGCTGAGGTGCAGCCCGCCACGATCGAACCTCCGACTATAACATGGATGATCCCCCGAATTGGTCTCTCCTCGGGGGGCTGCTTCTACGGTTGCTCCGCTTGCCTGCTGGACTCGGGGGTGTCTCTACCTTGCTCCCCTTGTCGACCTGAGCATACCTCATCTTTTCCTTTGAGCTCGAGAGAGGCTCCGGAAGCAGTTCGGCGAACTCATCGGCGTCTTCGCTGCTGCTTTGCTGGCTCAGCGTTGGTGCTTCACGCTTCGGTGTCACCGAGCTCGATAGGCTCGGACCACTAGTGTCGACTCTGGACCGAAGGGCCTTGTCTGTAGTCCGCGGCCAGGACCTCGAACGGATTCTCCGCGAGCGGGAGCTTGAACTGCGAAGGCTGTGGTGACACAGGCTTTGTTGGCTGTGAGGCCCTTGACTCGCCTACAGGCTGTGAGGCGGGGGTGGCCGACCTCTCCTTCTTGCTACGAGAAGGGGCTTGGCTCTTGGCTGGATCCTAGATCTAGGAGGCTTCTCCCCGACAAGGCTGCTCACTCCGGCGGGAGGGCTTGGTCTGCTTCGTGGCCGGATGCCGAGGGGGAAGTGATGGCTGGGCCTGAGGCAGAGAGGGAAACTGCTGCTGGTACTGGTATTGGGAAACCTGGTGCATCACTTGTTGTTGGTAGAGTTGGAATTGTTGAAACTGTTGCATTTGAGCCTGCATGACCCGCATGCATTGCACCAAGTCCTCCAGTTGGTTTGGGTTGGCCGTTGGGGGCACAACCGAGGGTTCAACAAAGGTTGCTCCTACTGTAGAAGGGAGCGGAGCAACGACGGGTGCCACTATAAGAGGCACGTTCAGACTGGGAACTCCGTCCGCGGAGAGGGGGACGGTAAACTGTCCAATGCAGACAGTAGGAAGCTGGGGCTGCTCCCCAGAAGCGTTCTGGTTGGTGCCATGTCCGACATTGCTGGAAGAAGCCATGAAGAATGCTAAGTTTTTGGAAGAAGGAGCTGTAAAAGCTTGGAGGAAGGCTTTTAGAAGCGTTTCCCACAGACGACGCCTAATGATGTGGCATGATCCGGGCACTCCTAGCTAGCTGCTGACTGGCTCCTTGTTGGCAATAGACGGCACCTAAGAAGACGAAGAAGAAGGATTCTCGGGGATTTGCCCGGCAGGAATACTCCGAAGCTTAAGTTAGAACGCTGGGGAGGAAGGAAAGAGTATAAAAAGCTAAGAGTGTAAGTCGCGCTAGATCACTGTGTTCGCGAGGTTAACTCGTGAATAGGTAAGATAATTCAAGTTCAGATAAAATCCGAGAGTGCGAGAGTGTATGAGTCTCTCCTTCTCCCCTTCGCCTAAAAGGCTTTTATAGGGGCGCTCTTGTCAAATCTGGCGTAACTGCCACTGGGCTCCTGTCGCAGCCGTTACCTGCCAGGTCTACGCAGGTGATCATTATAGTGTACTATTCACTTGGATGAGTGACACGTCCCAAAGGGGCAGGCGCGCCTCCATCTGTCGAGAGACGTGGGTGCAGACTGTCGAAGGGACAAGGGCTGCGCCGTCAGTCGGGAGACGTGGCGCAGTCTGACCGGTACGGTTTTGTCAGAGATAAGCTTCCTGAGAATGTCGCGTTGCTCAGTCGCAAGCTACTCCGTAGCGAGCTATTCTTGCCGCAAGCTACTTTGTAGCGAGCTCAGGGGTGCTTCGAGGTGATCCTCATCTAAGTTGATCTTTGGGGCAGTTCTTCTGCCTAAGTGCTGGAGTGAGCTGGTTTTCCTAGCTCGCGAGCTGGAATAGTCTTGGAGTATTCCCTTCTCAATAGCTCGGGGGATCTGGAGCTCGCGTTCCCTATAGCGGGTTATGACGTAGCGAGCTGTTCTACAGGCTCGTTATTTAGTCGCGGTCAAGCTATGGTGCTGAGCTGCTACTCGTGCTGAGTCAGGTCCACGTGTCATTATCTCAGTAGGTCGGGTCAAATCATTCTCCATCAAATTTTAAAAAACAGCTTTCAACGACTAAACAATTACACATACATGTCGTATGATCTTTTGCCCCTTTTTCATATACTTACACATAACAGTTTGCTGTTTACAGAGCTATACAATAACAGTTTACAGAGCTATAGAGAGAGAAAAAAAAAGAGAACAAAAGAATAATATAAATATACAAGAACAAGTATAGAAAGCATCACCTAATTACAAAGAGCATCACCGATAGGGACGCCAATTTTTCTCATTTCCCCCTGTCCCGAATGGGGCAGGGATGGGAGAGCACTTCCGGTTCCGTAGGGATCTCGATCCCCGTCCTGTAAGATCCCCACTAATATATATGTATATATGTATGTATGTATACATGCATTTATATATTCATATTTTAAAAAATATGATTGAATATGCTTGGATTTTCTCTATTAGGATTATAAATTTTAATTATTTTTTCTAATAAAATAAAAAACAAGACTAACATTATAAAAAATCACCGGGAATGGGAATCCCGTGGAAACGAGGATGGAGATAAACTTGTCGGCATTAACGGGGACAGGGGACAGGGAGAGGGCCCCGCCCCATTGCCATTCCTAATCACTGACTCACTGTCGTCTCTCACCGCCTCGTTGGAGTATCCTGTTGCCACTGGTGAGTGGTGCCAGACCGTAGAGAAGAGTTAGAACTCAGAAGACCAAAACTCAAAAAGTGAAAGGGAAGTGACATGTCGAGGGTTTTGGGTTTTGGCCTGATGGCCAATATTATTATTAATTTACCCTTAACCGAACCTCTAAATATCAGAACCGGAACAGAAACCCAATATTAATAAAACTGTACTTAAAAACTGAACCAAATCATTTAATCTGAACTAACCCAACTGACCAAACTAAAACCAAAATTTCAGTTCGACCATTCGATTTCAACGAAACTATGCTCATCCCTAACAGTTTGTAGCATTGCAATACACGGGAAGCCCTCAAACCACGTTTGGGGAAAAACGGGACAACCCACGTTCATGAGCATAAATCAACTTTACATGTACAATGTAGCTTCTAGGAAGTTGTTTAGTCAATGCAGTACAAGGAATCAATGTTTTAAAATCGATCTTGAATTAAAATCACTTTGGCCACTGATTTTTGGGTCTAGGGTTTGATTGTATGATTTTGAAAATTGGACCGGACTGAATGGTTGGATTGATTGGTCTAGGAATTGATTAGGTAACCGATTTCGTTTCATCCTAAAATTGCATTTTGGTCAAAGACCATTGCCAGATTGTAGATTGGGACCCACTTAAAATGACACAAATACTAGATTGTGATGTAGGGTGCATTTAGCTAAAGAAAAGAAGAAGTACGATAGCGAACATAAAACCTGCACCACCCAAACAGCAGGCAAACATGTTTTTGTTTTTTCTGTGGACTGTGAGACTGGGAGTGGGAGTACTTTTCTCTACCTCACAGAGTCACAGGCTCACGTTAGGTTTCAGATAAGAGAGAGATTTGGGGCTTTAACCCAGGACGAGGTTAGTGGTTGAGTTATGAGTTTTATCCCTAGATCTGGTTGGTTGCTTGAATGGTAACTTTGAAAAGATAGGAATTTTTTTTTTTGGTTTTAGGGTTTCGTCTAAAGATCGAAGGTTCACAAACCGGAATTGAAGCGACAAGGGGTGGGCCGGTTGAATAAGGGGAATTAAATCTGGAATTCGGTCACAGATCCGTGAAGATATGAGCTTTTGGTTGGGTTGATATCGGAAGAGCTGCTAAGGGATCAGGAGACGGATGAAGTGGGTGAAATCAAGGTGATTTTCCTTCATTTGATCTTAAATATTTTTAATTTCGTAATATATATTTTGCAGCAGAATTGACCTGAAGAGAATGGAAGTTTGAGATGAAGCAAGAGATCTGATCATTCCGGTCGTGATTTTGTCTATATTTTGGTTGTCTGATTATTGAAGGTGTTGTTGGAGAGATTGGCAGATCTGAGCGGGAAAAATGGCTAGGAGTTCTGAAAATTGTTAAAACTTCAGCTGAAATCTTGAGCCTGAGTTCGATAGACGTGTGGTAGAAGAGAGATGGGAGACAAGTTCTGGGGCAGTGAAGAAGAAAAGGCCATTGCTGAAGCTGTTTTGGGTGCTGAAGCCTGTCAGTTCCTGACTTTGCCGGCTCCACGACATGTTTCGCAAGATTTGGTTTTGCCGGCTGTTGAGGGGGGTATGCAGCGGCAGCTCAGCCAGCTTGTTGAAGGTTTAGGTTGGACTTATGCCATTTTCTGGCGGGCATCGAGGTCCAAATCCGGTGAAATGACGTTAGTTTGGGGAGATGGGCACTGCAGAGAACCAAAGGGAGGGGAAAGAGAAGGAGGAAGGGAGGGAAAGGGATCTTATGGAGATTTTGAATCGCACAAAAGGGTTGGGGGAGAGCAGGAGCAGGAGATGAGGAAGCGGGTGCTTCAGAAACTTCATGCGTTCTTCGGAGGATCGGAGGATGATAACTATGCTGTACGCTTGGATTCTGTCTCGGACGTGGAGATGTTCTATCTCACCTCCATGTATTACTCTTTTCCATACGATTCACAGGCTGCTCCTGCTCGGTCATTTGCGTCCAGTAGATCAATTTGGGCTTCGGATGCAAAGAGTTGTTCAGACAATTACCACTCTAGGTCATTCCTAGCAAGATCAGTTGGCTTCCGGACTATGGTATGTGTCCCAATTGAGTCAGGAGTGGTGGAGCTTGGTTCTGTTAAATCATTCCCAGAAGATCATAATGTTTTGCAGAGGATCAAAAATGTATTTGGAGGTTCCCGCTCTGTTCAAGCCACTGTGACTCCTAAGATCTTTGGACAGGATCTCAATCTTGGTGGCACGAAATCCCGCTCGGTTAATATAAGCTTCTCCCCAAAGGTGGAAGAAGATGAAGGTCTTCCCTCAGAATCTTACAAGGTACAGGCAACGGTCTCCAGACCTGGTAATACCTTGGTTTTGAATGCAGAAACAAGTTCTAATAGAACCTTTGGAACATTTTCTAATGGCTGTGGAAGTGAGGGGAACGAAGTGAAACTGTTCCCGCAGACAAGCCAGATGGTCATGGGGGGCTTAACTCCTCAATCCAGAGTTTCAGGCTTGGAAGAGATTAAGGATGACCCATTACCTCGCCCTGATGAGAGGAGACCTAGAAAAAGAGGTAGAAAACCTGCGAATGGGAGAGAGGAGCCACTGAACCATGTGGAAGCAGAGCGGCAGAGACGTGAGAAGCTTAATCAGCGGTTCTATGCACTAAGAGCTGTTGTTCCAAATATCTCAAAGATGGACAAGGCATCATTGCTTGGAGATGCCATTACCTATATCACTGATCTTCAGATGAAGATCAGGGTCTTAGAAACTGAAAGGGAGATGGTGGATGGTAACCAAAATCCATCAATCATCCCAGAGATTGATGTTCAGACCAGGCACGAGGATACAGTTGTACGTGTTAGCTGTCCCTTGGATGCTCACCCAGTTTCTGGAGTCATAAAAGCATTTAGGGAAACTCAAGTTATGGTTCAGGATTCGAAAGTTTCCACCACAGATGATGGATCGGTTCTTCACACGTTTTCCATTAGGACCCAAAATGGTGCCAGTGAACATTTGAAGGAGAAGCTTGTTGCTGCCCTTTCAAGATGACCACACTGTAAATTTGTACTTGTACGATGAGCTTGATGCAATCTCCTTTACTTCTATGAGCAATTTATAGGAAAACTACCATACCTGATAGCTGTATAACTAATGGTTGTACTACTTCTGTACCACAAATCTTTGTTGTCCAGCTTTAGATCAAGATTTGCAAGCCCTTGCTATAGAGTATTGAAATCAATGGACATGTATGGTTAATTGGTTATCTTCTTTTTTTCTTAAGATGATACATGATACTTTTATGTATGACATATTCTTGTATTAAGCATCTTATGTTTCTTAGGATAATGGTAAACTGAGCATTGAGCATTAAGCATCTTCTTGTCGTTTGGTTCAACACCTCCTTTCTTTCTGCCCACAGTGAAGGCAGTGTGTTTGGACTGTTGACTAGGGAACCTGGGCGAGGTGACTGGGGTTCCTAGTATCTGTGTTAATACTTTCTAGTTAAAAGATGTTTCCCTTTGATCACCAGACTTGGTAGTTTACAAAGCAAAATTGTTTTTTTTTTTTCTTTTTCTTTAATACGGCAGTTACAAGTTACAACAGTTCTTTACAAATTCAAACAGGCAGTCTTTCTCTTCTCCTTTTGCAATGTCCACACCTTCCGACAAGATGTAGGTTGCTTGACCGTAAATGACAGAAACACCAATTTGAGTGTTGATGCCATCTTGTGGCCCTGACACCAGTCACTGGGACAGCTGGTAGTTCCAAGGTGGGTCTGCCTTCTTCCCTTCATTCTGTTACATTTTAGTGTATTATTTGGTTGCCATATAGTACCTCTGCTTCGCATTATATGGTATGTAGTTTTAGCGTGTAACTCTAATAAGTGGAAAATGAAAAACGGTATTCTTCCTGGCAAAAGTTTTGCTTTACCATTGTAGCTTGAATATAGTTGAATGAAAGTTGACTGTAGTTTTTGTAACAAGATCTTGTAGGTAATTTTATCTTGGAAACAGCCTCTCTGTGAGTCTGTGTATCTGCTAGGGTAAGGCTGTGCACATCTGACCCTCCCCAGAACATTGGCAGGAACCTCGTGTACTGGGTTGCCCTTTTTTGTGCACTGACTTATTTCCTTAATGTTCAGGTTATTGCATCAAGCTGTTGTCATTGCCAGATACAAAATGGTTATATTTCCTGAAGAGTGTATGCGTAACTGGATCTTTTTTTTCTAATCATGCATTATAACTTGAAATGCTATAAATGTATTAGGAAAAGAGGTACAACAAACGTTTATGCCTGGTCGGTTTGCAGGTCTGATTTGAGTGCAAAGTATGAGAGTGCAAATTCTGTTTTGTTTTTGTTTGAGCTTTCAATCTTTTGCCATGTTTTATTTGTTTGCAGTACAGATGAAGTAAAATCTGAAGCAAAAGTGAACCAGAATTTATTCGTAAAAAAAAGGGTGAACCAGAATTTGCATTTTTCTCATTTGCACTCTCATGTATTTATGTTGGTGAAAATGAAACTGCACTACAAACAAACCGATAGAAGTGACAACTCCTTGCACTATCTATTTCATCAATTTCCCTGGGTGGCTGGGTCAAAAGGCATGCCCACTTTTTAACGTTATCCTCTCTTTACAGACTATCTTTATCTCATACACATGGTAGGGATCATGTCATCAGTTTGCTTGGGGTAATCTTGTGGAAATGTGGAGTGAGGATTGATCTCTCATTATAACGTGATTCACACTTTTGATGCACTAACGTGATTCACACTTTTAATGCACAAGACCTTTGGGTATTGTCTAATTTTCTTTATAACTAGTTCTAATACACCAAAGATGATGCTGGAAAAGAAAATATTGCTGAAAAATTGTCCCAAGAATGCCATACTCATTTTGTTTTTCTCACCGGTGAGACCAAGTATTGCAGTAGCATACACAGTACAGTAACATACCGACTCCCCAGCATCTCACTATCTCACAGTCTCTCTCTCAGAAATACAAAACCCCTCGCCTCCTCGGATCCCTACTCCCACTCCCACTCCCACTCCCCTTGTTCCCCCTCTCTGTTTCCGTTCCATTCTGCTCTATAACCAATCAGATCTGCTTCCTTTCTTTCACTCTACAGTCTTCATTCCCCCCCACCCCACTCGTGCTGAGCAAGGGTAGAGCCAGGGGAGCCATGGCCCCCCTATGGTCCAGAAATCCCCTACTAGTAGTACGGTTTGTCATGTAAATTTCTCTCCTCTCCGCTCCCTCCCCAATGGTTGTTCCCCCTACGGGTTCATTTATATTCCCCCTCTTTAATCCATTTAGGTTTTGGCCCCCTCACGAAAATTTCCTAACTCCACCCTTGCTTGATTATCTCCGATCAAGCATTGACATGTATTAGTGACAATGTTGTAGCTGGGAACAATATCAACACAGACTGAGGTACCATTGGCCAGCTTCAATGAGAGCTGCCGTTTAGAGGCTGATATCTGATACCAGTTCGAACTGGGGCCACCGCAATCGTTTCCGAGCATAACTCCATTGCCCACCCCATCAGCTTGTAGGCAGTATCGCTTTCCATTATTCAACATCAAAGTCTTCTGTGGTGTGTAGATCTAAGCTTTGGCCGCAGTGCAGGAACCTAACTTCATTGGTTCCATCGGTGAAACTTTTTGCACGCAAAGGCCCGTCAATGGATGGTACAGTATGGCTCAGTTTGGAAGGAGTACAGATGCAAATATGTAAAGTGCAAAACCTTATGTTTTGTACTATTTTCTTTGTATTTGCATCGTAGTATTTGTACTTTTTCTATACTGAGCTATGTTTTACGGCCTAACATCAGAAAAACCAGGCCCTCGGAAAGGAGACTAGATACTGATGGAGGGTGATTTGGCCCGACCTCGTAGCATGGGGACACGTGGGTACAACCTGGCACAAGTGACAGGTCAGCATGGCAGCCTGGCCATAACTTGGTGTACTGAACTCGCCAGATCCCAGCAATGCAGCTCAGCGGATGTAGCAGTTCTCCAAGAAGAAAGATCTAGCATACTCAGAATTCTCCCTAAGGGAGGAGGACTTCCGAGCTCCTCCCGAGACCCAAACTCCCCCCGGTGGGCCCCGAACTCTTCCTTCCTGAAAAGGGAACACCCCAGTCTACGGGAAGTACCCTGAAGTGGGGACACTTCGGGATAGCCCCATTAACGCTCCTGCCCATATTTGCTTAAGGCTTGACTCGAGCACTCGCACCTTAGCTACCCCGGCACCCCGGTGTAGGGTAGCTCGGACCAAGGCAGCTCGGTGCAAAGTAGCTCGACAACCTACATAAAAGATTTTCCTGACAATAGTACTTGCCAAATCCGGAGGCTGTGCCCACGTTTCTTGTCAGGCAGCGTCGTGCCTGCCACTTCTGCCAGATGTGGCACGCCTGACAAGTCCGTACCCTGCAACGGCTGCCCACATCCGCCACCTCGGCTCTGGCAGTAATGGCTGTGGCAGAGTCGATTACACCTGATTTGAGAGATCTCCAATATAAAAGACCCCGGACCCTCGAGGAGAAAGGTATTGAAGCTAGCGCAATCAACACTCTTAGTTTTCTCTCTGCATTTCCTCAAGTTTTCTCAGAATTTTAACTTAAGCATCGGAGTGTTCCCGCAGAGAGAGCTACCCGGGAATTCTTCGCGTTCGTCTTCGTCTCAAGTGCCGTCAATCACAGCTAGAATCCAGGTTCCAGCCAGCTAGGAGTGCCCGGATCGCACAACATCATTTGGCGCTGTTTGTGGGAAGCACTTCAAAAGGCCTTCCTCTAACTTCTGTGTAACTTTCTCCAAAGAACTCATCAACACCATCAGCACTCATGGCTTCCTCCAGCAACGCCGGACGCCGAAACGCCTCTGAGGAACAACCCCAGCTTCCCACTGTTTGCATCAGACAGTTCACCGTCCCCCTCTATGCGGACAGAGTTCCCAGTCTGAATGTGCCTCAGATAGTGGCACCCGTGACTGTTCCACTTCCCCCTACGGTCGGAACAACCTTCGCTGAACCCACCATCCCCCCTCCAGTGGCCAGCCAAGGTCAGCTTGAGGATCTGATGCAGTGCATGCGAGCCATGTAGGCTCAGAGGCAACAGTTCCAGCAACTTCATCTTTATCAGCAGCAAGTGCTGCACCAAGTTTCCCAATACCAGTATCAGCAACAATTTCCTTCACTCCCCCCTCGGCATCCAGCCACACAGCAAACTAGGCCCCGCCGCCGGAACGAACTTCCTTCCCGCCGGAGAGATACCTCGATATCGTCTCACGGGAGAAAGGAGTGACCACCTACCCCCGCCTCACAACCTGCAATCAGGTCGGGGGCTTCCCAGCCAGTTAGGCCCGCGTCGCCTCAACGTTTGCAGTTCGAGCTCCCACTTGTCGAAAACTGGTTCGAGGTGCTGGCCGTCGACCTTGGACAAGGTCCCTTAGTTCGCAGCTACCAACAGTAGTCCAAGCCTTTCCCTGGGCCCATCAAGCTCGGTAATACCGAAGCCAGCAGCACCAACGCTGAGCTGGCTAAGAGGCAGCGGAGACATCGTCGAGCTCGCCGAGCTACCACCCACGATCTGCCCGAACTCAAAGGCAAGGAAGAGGTAAGCTCGGGCGAGGCAAAAGCTACTCCGCTTCTTTCAGTTCCTTCCCCTCTGTCACCAGAACTCCTTGCTGTCCCCATGCCAAGGGACTTCAAGCTCCCCCCACTAGACAAGTATGATGGATCCTTCGATCCGAACGATCACATGGACGCCTTTCAGTCCCAGATGCACCTGGCAAGAGCCAGTGAATATTGCATGTGCGTGGCCTTCTCCATCACCTTCAAGGGGTAGCCCGCACCTGGTACCAAAACCTCGCGCCCGGTTCGATAAGAAGCTGGGCGCAGTTCGTTCAAGTCTTTACCTCCCACTTTGTCACCAGCAAGAGGTGGCCAAGAACTTAAGAGAGCCTCCTTAGCATAGTTCAGAAGGAAGGGGAGTCCATCCGAAGTTACATCAAGCGGTTCAATGACGCTTGCTTACAAATACCCGACTTGGACCCCGCAGTTCGGCTCACTGCGGCCAAGCGAGGCATCACCCACAAAGAGTTCAAGTGGCACGTGGTTGTCAATCAGCCGAAGACCGTGACCGAGTTCCTCAAGCTCGTAGATCAGTTCATAGGGACGGAAGAAGAGATCCACCAGAAGGGTGAGCAGGCCCTTGAGAAAAGAAAGAGGGAACCAGAGCCCCCAGCTTAGGGCGACAGCAAGAAGAAGAAGGACCAAGCTCGGGGGGGGCAAAACCAAATCAGCCTTTCCGAGCTCCAGCAGCAGAAAGGGACTACACACCCATCAACGCAAAGTGGGCCGAGATCCTCATGGCGATCAAGGACGCCCCGTATGTGAAGTGGCCACCTCGGTTGAAGGTCGACCCTAATGTTAGAAATAAAAATTTGTATTGCAGTTTTCATAAAGATTACGGTCACAGTACCGAGAATTGTAAAAACCTCCACGACGAGACAGAGGAACTCATCCATCGCGGATATTTGAGAAATTTTGTACAAAACAATAATAGTAATAAAGCAGGTCGGCAGGGGGAGCAAAATAGAGATGCTCCCGAGTCCAGCAGGCATGCAGAACAGCCGCAGAGGCAGCCCCTCGAAGATAGACCAGTTCGGGGGACCATCTATGTAATTGTCGAAGGATCAATTGTCACGGATTGCACTTCGGCTGTAGCTCGGTCTTCAGCTCACAAGGCCGCTGGGGAAGAACAAAATCCCCCGAAGCGGCCAAGGGTGGAGGAACCGATCTTCTTCACAGAAGACGACGTGTGAGGGGTCCACTATCCCCATGATGATGCGCTCGTCTTAAAGATAAAAATCAACGACTTTGAAGTCAGGCGTGTCCTCGTCGACTCGGGCAGCTCGACGGATATTCTCTTCAAAGTAGCCTTCGACCAACTTCAGCTCCAAGAAAGCGACCTGAAGCCCGCAAGCACTTCACTGGTGGGATTCAGCGGAGAGGAGGTCAGACCTTTGGGAAGAGTTATTGTACCTGTGGAGGTTGGCACCTTGCCTAGCGTGATGAGGCTCAACCATGATTTCCTGGTGGTCGCGACTCCCTCCCCGTACAATGCAATAGTAGGTCGGTCCATCACCCACGCCTTACGAGCAGTAGTCTCTACCTACTATATGGCAATGAAGTTCCCTACAGACTTCGGGGTCGGAGTGACGCGAGGCGATCGGCTTGAGTCCCGCGAGTGCTATGTAGCCGCCCTCGAAGGAAAAGCCAAGGTAGCAGACGACCTCGAGCTAGAGCGACCCACGGAGCAGTGCGCGGAGTGTGCCGCACCCACCGAAGAGACTGTCTCCATCCCGGCTTCGACAGAGGACCTAGCTCGGGCACTTCAGATCGGTGCTTCTATTGAAGAGCCTTTGCGATCCCAACTGGTAAGTTTCTTACTCGAGAATTTGGATATTTTTGCCTGGTCCGCGACAGAAATGCCCGGCATAGACCCTAGCATTATAACTCATAAGCTTAATACTGATCCTGTAGTTAGGCCCGTTAGACAGAAGAAATGCAACCTAGCCCCAGAGCGATGGAAGGCAGTCGACGAGGGGGTTGGGAAGCTCCTTGCAGCCGATTTTATCAAGGAAGTCCATTACCAAAGCTGGGTGGCCAACCCCGTTCTGGTGAAAAAGGCTAACAATAAATGGCGCATGTGCGTCGACTACACCGACCTGAACCGAGCTTGCCCAAAGGACTGCTGCCCGCTTCCCAGGATCGACCGTCTGGTGGATGCGACATCGGGGCATGAGTTGCTGAGCTGTCTGGACGCCTATTCGGGCTACAACCAGATCAGGATGGACCCAGCTGAGGAAGAGAAGATTGCCTTCATAACCGAGCTCGGCCTGTACTGTTACAAGGTCATGCCCTTTGGGTTGAAGAATGTTGGGGCAACTTTCCAAAGACTTGTAAATAAACTGTTTGAGCCATTAATTGGTAGGAAAATAGAGTGTTATGTAGACAACATGGTTGTCAAAACCCAATTTTCACATGATTTAATACAAGATTTGCATTCGGTTTTTGAAAATTTGCATAAGTTTAATATGAAATTGAACCGAATAAGTGTGTTTTTGGTGTCACCTCGGGTAAATTCCTAGGGTACATCGTCAACCGGCGCAGCACTAAGGCTAACCCAAACAAAATTAAGGCTATCCTAGAAATGAGACCGCCCTAGAAATTGAAAGAGGTTCAGAAGTTGAACGGCCATTTAGCCGCTCTGAGCCGTTTCATGTCCAAGTCGGCAGACTGTTGCCTGCCTTTCTTTAAGGCAATAAAAAGCAAAGGTTTCGAATGGACTGAAGAATGTCAGCTCGCGTTCGACGAGCTCAAAAAGTACCTCGCCACCGTTGCTGTCTTAACCCGACCCGAAGAGGGTGATGTTTTAGAGCTGTACCTCTCGGCAAGTGACGAGGTGGTCAGCTCAGTACTAATAAGAGAAGTAGATCGGGTCCAACGGCCCGTCTACTATGTTAGTAAAGTATTGCAGGGAGCAGAGACGAGGTACCCAAAGATAGAAAAGCTAGCCTATGCACTAGTCATTGTAGCTCGGAAGCTCCATCCGTACTTCCAAGCTCACACCATCGTCGTCCTTACCAACGAACCTCTAAGGCAAGTCCTGCTCATTCCCGAGGTCTCCGGAAGGTTAACAAAGTGGGCCATTGAGCTCAACGAGTATGAGCTTTAGTACAAACCGCGAACTACTATTAAGTCCCAAGCCTTGACAGATTTTGTCGCAGAATGCACCTTCAGCTCCGAAGTCCCTAGGTCGGTCGAACACGAGGCCCCTAGCTCGGGCGAGTCTGAGGTTCCCAGTTCGGTTGAGCTCGAGTACTGTGAAGTAGCAACCAACATGGCATCTCTCCTAGTCAGACCAAGTGCAAACTGGGATGAGGAGCCCTGGATCCTTCACGCAGATGGCTCGTCGAACTAGCAGGGCAGCGGAGCTGGGGTCGTTCTATACGGGCCGAGCGGTGTAAACTGGAGTACGCACTGTGCTTCGAGTTCGCGACATCCAACAATGAAGCAGAGTACGAGGCGTTACTAGCCTGGCTGAATCTAGAAAACGAGGTGAAAGCGAAGCACATCGTCGTCTGTAGTGACTCTAAGGTTGTGGTCAACCAGGTTACGGGTTGACATACTCAGACCATTCCCACCAGCAACAAGGCAAAGGAGGTTCCTAGTGGTGGCAGTTGACTATTTCACCAAGTGGGTCGAGGCTGAACTTCTCACAACAATCACAGCCCGGAATTTGCAAAACTTTTTTTGGAAGAGCATACTGTGTCGTTTCGGATTACCTCGGGTACTGATCTCCGACAACGGTAAGCAGTTCGAGGACATCAAATTCCAGAATTGGTGCCAAGACATGGGAATTCAGCAGAACTTCACCTC